>NC_072896.1:42472500-43097500 GCF_027943255.1 Anastrepha obliqua | reverse complement strand
TTTTAAATTTGAACTTTTTTTCCGTTCAATAAGGGGAATACCCCCTATGTAATTATTATTATTAGTCTTTGAATATATTTTTTTTTGTATTTTTTAGTGTTTTTGTTTTCATCATAAAATTTAATTTATTTTTCTTAATAAAAACTTCAAGGTAACTTCCTTTTTCATTTATGTAGGGGAAAATGGGGAGTTGTGAGACATTGTTACCTTTCGGCATTATTCATTTGTTTACATTCGATTTTAAGTGTCAACAAGTGTTCTCGATGCGATCTCACTTTTCAGCTAGCATTGGTCATATTTACATGCATTCGACGCGTCTCTCCAGTTACTGTGTTTTGGAATTTCTCGGTAAGTTTTTTTCATCATTTGTTTTGCGATACATTCGATCAGTTGTTGAAGCAAATTGCAAATGTTAATATATACAAATTATTAATTGTCCTATTAGCTTTGAATTTACACATTCACTTGGGCATGAACGTTCGATGTGTTTATGACTAAGCGGCTATTTATAAAAAAACGATTTGGGAGTTGTAAGACAACAAATGTGGGGAGTTGTGAGACACCGTTTTTTCGACGTTTTAATGCATATTTCATAAGTACCTCGCAATATTCATGCATTGTTCATTCAAGTTCATCAGAATTTGAAGAAGAAGAAGATTTTTGCATCATCAGCAAAGGTGCAATGCCGAAAAAGTTAAGCAGAAACAACTCCATTCATTGCAATGTATGCGATCGAGCTGTGCACCTAAAGTGTGCCAATTTACGAACTGGTTATTATACATGTTCTCACTGCGAATCATCAGATTGATGGCATTTCATTTTTTTTACACTTTTTTATAACAATTGTCTTTTCTTTTTTATTTTTCATCTTAATAAAGAACTAACAACTATTAAAATAAGTCATTTTTATTGATTTAAACCATGGTGTCTCACAACTCCCCACATTTTTGTATTTTGTATTATATTTTATATTATTATATACAATTTTAATTTTAAGGAAAATTGTAGTTTTGTTAAATAGGCCATACCAATAGCTTTCAGTATTCATTGACTAAAGATTCCATCGTTGACATATGCAGAATATTAAGATTTTGAGTAATACGGGTCCAAAAACAAAACCCGTCTCACAAAACCCCATTCTCCCCTAGTATTTGGAACGAAATTTCAGCTATCACAAAATTTTACACCTTAAGATTTGGTTTCGACATAACACGGTACACATTGCCTTCATTTATATTATTTCAAGGCTACGTATAACACGGTTTCGATATAACACAAGACAAGGTCTCTATACTACACGGTATACTTTGTTTCGTATAACATGGTTTCGATATAGCACGGTACGAATTAACCGTGTTATTCGAGGGGCGCCTGTATACTTATTTATTACGAATCATTTAGTGTTGCATGTGGAAAGCTTAACTCTATCGTTTTGAGAATAATTAGAAAGATTAGAAAAATTGAATTGCTTATTTAATTTTGTCTTTGTGTTTCGGGAATGAAATTTAAAAGAGATTATTGACTTACTATTAAAGTCGTTGCTCTTTAATATATTAGAAAAGTTACATAAAATCATAAATGAAATTGATATAGCAAAGCAAAAGGCGAAAAATAAATTTAATACTGCAAGCAGAAAAATGGACAGATTTCTGTCAAAAAATTAAATTTAAAATTGCGAATACGTATTAAAAACAACCTTCAACACCAAGTTTCAGGTACTGCTACAACAACAACAACCAAGTTTTATGCCAATTTGAAATTTTTTTAAAATATTGTCCTCCATATTGGGTCTCCCATTTTGAATTTTTGAAATGTGGTTTCAAATTCTTAACCAGCGATCTCGAAAACATCCTAGTAACGAGTTCTACGACAACTTGAAGGATTTTCAAAATATTGTCTACCATATTGGGTTCGCTATTTTGAAATTATAAAATATGACTTCAGGTTCTCAATTAGCCGAGTCGATCCGATAAGATTTCGAAATTTGACCATTTTTGAAGTTCGCTGGTCCATATCGCAGCGGTTTTCGATAAGTGACGTCAAATCAGTGCTGGAAGCTATCACCTTCCCCTCAAAATTAAATATCCTATACTCTCTCAATTGCAAGTATGACAGTAGCTATGGTAGCAATTACGTTTACGTTTATGCTTGCCACTTAAAAATTTTAACAAAAATGTACAATTTTCGATTGAAGAGTAAATTTTTCTTTATGTTTTGGTTTAAATTATTTTTATTTGGTTTAAATTATTGTAACAAAAAGTTGACAGTTCCTTCTTAAAGCAAACTAAAAAAGTCTAATTTTTTAGAATCAGTGTAAAGAAAATATGCATAAAAATAACAAAACAACTTTAAGTGGATATTACTACAAAAGTAAAGGCAAGTGTTTATTTACTTACACAGTAAAATAGTAATGAAAATGACTTTATTGGTCTTTAAAATATTTTCCCCTTCATTCCCTTGGACCAATTTTCAAAGCATTTTGCCCCTCAAAAGTGGGTACCTCCAAAACGATTAATTCGATCTACTTACATTCTGTCCAAAAAGTACCGGTAATTGTTCAATAAAACGCAAAATAATTGTTTAATCATCAACATTTTTTTGTCGCCTTCAAAATAGTCTTCGATTTGAAGCAATAAACATATGCCAACCATTAGTCCAGTCATCAAGCACCTTTTAAACGCGTTTGAAGAGATCTTCTTCAGCTCTTTTAGCGAATTCTCCTTAAGCCCTCTATCGACTTAAAGCGGTGTCCGCGGAGTGGCAATTTAAGTTTTGGGGAAAGGAAAAAGTCACAGGGGACTAAATCCGGTGAACCCGGTGGTTGTTCGATGGTATTTGTCGAGTTTTTGGTCAAAAAAGTATTCACAATATGAGCCCTGTGAGACGGTGCGTTATCATGGTGCAAGATCTATGAGTTTTCTTTCCACAAATTGGGCCGTTTCCTACGCACATTCTCTCTCAAACGTCGCATAACTTCCAAAAAATATTCTTTATTTACCGCAGAACCATTTGGAACGTTTTCCGAGTGTAGAACACCATGACAATCAAAGAAAACGAGTAGCATGACTTTAATTTTTGACCGACTTTGGTTTTTTGGGTTTCGGCTCATGTTGGCAATGCCATTCAGCCACATCAGCCGTCTGTTGGCTGGTTTGAATGTCAAACTCAGTTACCCACGTCTCATTATCTGTTATGATGCGCTGGATAAACGTTGGGTCCGAATTCACTTGCTCAAGAATGTATTCAGTCACCTTATTCCGATGAAGGTTTGAAAGAAGTTCAACTCTCTTGGAACGAATCGAGCAGCCATGCGTCTCATGCCTAATTGATGGTGTAAAATGTTGCGAATTGATTCGTGAGACACGCTAAGGTCACGAGCTACCTCCGTCAAACGTAAATGATGGTTTGATGGTTTTCCATCCCATTTCCTTGACTAAGTCACCGTTTTCATCCGTTGATGTGCGACCAGATTGGGGTAAATCTTCCACGACTTCTCGGCCATCTGCAAAATCCTTATATCACTCGTAGACCCGTGTTTTGATATTTCACACTCGCCATAGGCTTCCTGCAACATTTTCAACGATTTGGCACACGAAATCCCGTTCAAAACACAGAATTTAAGACATTTTTTGTTCGATATTTTTATCCATAGTGAAAATCGCAGAGCACACCTGCGGTTGACTGATATAATTAAATGCCAAAAACAAGCTAATTGACAGCTCACCCTCAAACTGACATTATAGAGGACAGTTGTACCCACATTCCAGCAAAAAAAATGTAGATATATGTGTAACGCGCGCTTTTTAAATGAACAATTCCCGATATTGTTTTGACAGAATGTATTTTACTCGTATATTGATGGCTAATAAAAGCTCAGTTTAAAAGTAAGAAAAGTGAGGAACACCTTAAGGGGCTAGCTAAAGCAGCATAGCGAAAGAACAGAGTTGCGTAAATACAAGGTGAAGTCAAAAATAAACAAGACTGAGCTAAAATAGAAACGACAGGAGCTTTGTTCTGATAACTTTGAGTTAATTTATTCAAATAGTGCCCTCTACCCTTGATACACTGTTTTGCGTGATCTAAAAGCTTTTCAAAGGGGTGTGTCTGGTCCTTCTGATCCGGAATGTCCTTCAGGATGTGGGTACAAGCCTTTTGGATGGCCTCTACGGACGTAAAATGTTTTCCTTTCATGGCCAAATGCAATTTTCCGAATAGGTAGAAGTCACAGGGAGCCATATCAGGCGAATACGGGATTGATGGTTTAAATGCGATTTCTAGTCAAAAAATCAGTCACAAGAGTGGATCGATGAGATGGTGCATTATCATGCAATAAGCGCCAGCTTCCTCGTCCGCGGTATTCAGGGCGAATTCGACGAATGTGATGCAACAAACACTTCAAAACGCCAAGATAGAAATTTGCATTGACGTTTTGGCCCATTGGTACGAACTTCTTGTGGACAATTCCCTTGGAATCGTAAAATCAAATGAGCATCGACTTAATTTTTGAGTTCTCCGAACGCGATTTTTTGGGTGGTGGCTTGTCTGAGACTTTCTATTCGGTACTTTGACGCTTAGTTACAGGTTCATGTTGGAAACACCACGTTTCATGACCAGTTAAATGTTGTAAAGGAAGTTCTAGTCTGTTCTCGCCTCTTTAATGAGGCCTTTGGAGTGTTGAATTCTGTGCAATTTTCGGTCCTCATTTAACTTGTGCGGAATAAAACGTGCACAGACCTTTTGTAAGCCCAAATGATCAGTTAAAATGCGATAAATCGATGTTTTGGAGATATTCAACTCTGATTCCATGAATTTCACCGATGATTTGGTTCATTTTTGATAAATTTACGAATGATTTCGATGAAGTTTTCGGTGATTTACCGATTTTAAAACAAAATTTGATATTAGCTTCTTGTTCGACACTCATTTTTGTACCGATGACACAAACACACTGACGCTTTAGACGCAATAACTTCGCTTCCCCTGAACCGAATGTCACCAAGCTTTCACTGGAAGTCAGCTAGGGATGTAACTTCCAACGCACCAATTCATTAAAAAGATGTCGCCATCAAAAACATTTTTATACGCCAGTCTTGTTTATTTTGGACTTCACCTTGTATGTACGTTGCACACAGGATTGCATTTCAACAGAAGCTTGAAATATTTAATTTTTTCCTTTGTTTACTTGATAAACTGAACATAATGTTTTTTACAAACTATTGATTTTATTTTACTTCGTACAATAATGGTTGACTGACAGGCAGTAATTCGCGATTCCCCATTTTTTAGTAAAATGTATAATTAGCAGAAGGTACATTTTGTATGTGGAATCTGTTGTCTGTCTGACAGCCGCCGTAGCCGAATGGGTTAGTGGGTGACTACCATTCGGAATTCAGAGAGAACGTAGGTTCGAATCTCGGTAAAACACCAAAACGAAGAAAAACATTTTTCTAATAGCGGTCGCCGCTCGGCAGGCAATGACAAACCTCCGAGTGTTTTTCTACCATGAAAATATTCCTCATAAAAAATATCTGCCGTACGGAGTCGGCTTGAAACTGTAGGCCCCTCCATTTGTGGAACAACATCAACACGCACACCACAAATAGGAGCTGGGCCAAACACCCAAAAGAGAGTGTACATGCCAATTATATATATATAATATAACTGCTGTATATGTATGCATGTGGATGTACTTTTTACATTTAGTTGACTATTTTGCAGATCAAATAAAATGAGTGACGACGCAAGTGATAATCAACAAAGTAACGGTTCAACCTCCACATCTACACCACCTCCGCAACAGGATAGCAATGGCAATATACTGGAGAAGATGCAACAACATGTTCGAACTAATAAAGTCGACGTAGCTATGTGGGCTACTCGCATGCTTACAGTTCTTTTCACAATAAGCTACGTGGTACCGATAATAAGGTAAAAAATAATAATTCATTGTCCGAGTAGTATTTATTATAATTAATTCTATTTGCAGTAATCAACAAAGCTCATTCAATAAAGTATTGCTTTCAAATGCAGCAACGTCGGCTCTACGTCTACATCAACGTTTGCCTTCGTTCGCATTTACGAGAGAATTTTTGGCACGTCTTTTTATTGAAGATTCTTGCCACTACCTTATGTTTTCGCTAATATTCTTCAATGTCCAACCTACACTTCTAATTCTCATTCCAATTGTTTTATTCGCTGTGTTGCATGCATCTAGTTATTCATTGAAATTACTGGACGTGAGTAAAAAGGAATTTATATTTTCGGATGAGGTAACTTGGTTAATATTTCTTTTAATAGATCATTGGCCAAAATTCCTGGTGGGGAGCAAGGTTTTTGATTTCGCTGGTTGAGTTTCAAGCGAGTAATATTTTGAAAGCAGCGGCCTTCGCGGAGATTTTCATAATGCCTTTGGCTGTAGTTTTCACTTTCAGGTAAGTAAAATATGGTCTCTAACATATACAGTCCGTTTAATAGAAGCGTGACCGCCAGTGTTTGGCCGGACATTAACGACATTCCTAAACTCCAGACGCCAAATGTCGTTATCGGAGTCCAACCACCACCCATTGCAGATGAAGATCTTCAGCTTCCCCGTGAGACCCGCGTAACACTGGCACAATTACGTTCTGGATACTGTAGCAGGTTAAACTCCTACTTATCCAGAATTGACCCTGACATACCAAACTTATGTCCGGCATGTGAAGGCACTCCGCACGACACTAACCACCTCCTCACATGCCCTTTAAAATCCACTCATGTAACACCCCTCTCCCTCTGGACCCAACCTGTCGAAACAGCATGTTTCCTGGGCCTACCTTTAGATGAGCCCGACGAAGACGACCGACGATATACTCTACACTGACGGGGCTTCTTTTACTGCTACAACAACAACAACAACTTAATATTTCTTATTACTCCCGTCGTGAAGACATTTGAGGTCTATACTTTATGATGTTTGCACTTCGACCGAAGGCCTCTACTCATCACAGTATCTCATACAGACCCAGTTCCCTTATTCAATTCTTCTGGCTGTAGTTGGCCAAGATGTCTCAAGTTCCTCCGTGCTATAGCGCTGCTTGGTCTTGTTACTCCCGCCTTTCACCGCACGCAGCGCTTAACGCCATAAGCACTCTGATAAATCGCTTTTGCTAAGCCTAGACAAATAGGAAACTTATCATTTAGAGACCAAACTTGAAAACCAGAGAGGCTGCAGAACGATGTCCTCTAGCCACTATTTCTTAGCTTCCATCTTTCAACTATCAGATGGATCTTTTGATCTCGATGGCTGTTCTGATAAATGGCAATGACACTGATGGCTTGTGCTTCAAAGTATATTTCTACTGCCAGAGTTTCTCTATTGCCAGAGTTCGAAACCCATTGTGGTCATGACACATCAAACAAATTTTTTCTAAGGCAATGAAAAACCTCCGAGTGCATTTCTGACATGAGAAACTCTAATAAAAAAGGTCTGCCTATTCGGAGGCGGCATAAGACAAATAGGCCCCCTCAATTGTGGACTAATATCAAGATGCACACCACAAATAGAAGAAAGAGCTCAGCCAAACACTCATTAAAAGAGTGAAATGCCAATTATATACATATTTACTTTTGACAGTCTGCTATCTTTCTCATCGCAAAAAACCACAATCGTAACCGAAGAACAGAATCAGAAAAAAATTTCTCAAATCGCTAACCACCAGCACTGGGCAAGACAAAAACGTTACCACGACAGTCGGTTCTACGTTACCGGAATGACCTGGAATTATATCCGGCAAATGACTGTCACTTCAGCAGCATTCCCCATATATGTATGGGGAATGTTTATGCTGCTACAACAACAATAACAGCATCAAAGAAACAGTTGAAGTTCTTGTTTAGTTTTTGTCATGGCTCCTGGGGGGTTATATGCCGACATAGAAGAACTTTGTATTATGCAACTTTGAAAAAACAAATTTATTTCCTACATATTTTTACTCCAAATTTCGCTGATTATATACATATTTGCATTTTTTGTGTCATACTTTCAGAGGAAAAGCCGGTCTTATGACTCCAATTGTTTACTACCATTTCTTGGTCATGCGTTATAGCTCCAGGCGCAACCCCTACACCCGAAACGCTTTCACAGAGCTGCGTGTAAAGGCGGATGCATTGGCAGCTGCATCACCTGCCATTGTAGGAAAAGTCATACACAGTATAATAGCTTTTGTGAACCGTTTAGCGCCGCAGCAGCAACCGGAACAGCCAGCAGCAGCCCAATAAGCCTTATGATTTGTCAAGGTCTTGTTTCCAAATAGTTTTCTTTTTAATGATACTTCAATATTTTGTTGCCTATTTCAATATAAAAAAGACGGTAATATTTTAATCTTAAAAAAAAAATAATCGATTCTACGTTAAGTACTTTAAGAAGTAAAAGCGTCTGAAAATTACGACGTCAATATTTTTGCCTTTAAGGGTTATATGAATAACAACAAACAAGAATTCTATAAAATGCAAGGCTCATTGAACAGGTAGCAGCAGAAGACAACAAACACAAAGTCAACAATGTGTTTTGTTTTGTTTTCTGGTCCCTAAAATGACCAAAATTTATAAACAAAGATTAGCAGTTTAGAAAGCAAATAAATAGAAAAATTAAATCAGCTGCTCAACTGATACTACTTAGCTCAATGTGCCTTGATAATATGAAAACTTAGAATGAAAATTTAAATATGACCTTCAGTTTTCAATTGTATGACATTGTATCATATTGTAAGGTATTACGTAACAGGTATTTGAAGTTCAAGTTTTTTTTTTCTTGAAACTCTTATTTTGAATTTTTTTGTGTAAGCACTGGTGTTAATGTGCAATTATGTGGCAGCTATTTACAGAAATTAATTTGAATAAATTATTAAACAATTTTGTGTCGTGGGAACAATAAAACTTATTTATTTATTTAGTAAACCGTCAAGAGAAGTTGTGTTTTATAAAAAAGTGTTAGCATTGCATTCTTTACTAATTCGAAAATCGTAAATGCATTTGCCAGCCTTTATTTTTTGTCGGGACAGACTAGCAAGTACAGCACTCAGACACAATCAATTCCATTGTACTGCACTCGGATTCCCTTTTTAATTTTCTTTAAATCTACTCGACCTCCGAAGAAATCTGAGTAGATCTTGTGGTCCCAAGGAGCCAAGGTGGTCGCTTTGTAACATATCAGTGCCAAAGACCTCAAGCCTGTTTCGAGCGAATGCGAGGCAGACGAAAGTGGTCCGCCGTCTCATCCTCCTCTCCACATGCTGGGCCGAGTGCTTTGCCCATAGAAAGTGGCCCGTCATCAGTCCAACCAGCCTCCTACAGCCCCTCTGCTTAGTGATAGGAGGAACTGTGACAGTCGGTCGGACATGACAGGTAACATCAGTTTTGTCCATCTGCAGCCTCTCTCAGCCTGCCAAGCTCGCTCGTGGGTCAGAGTAACCCGTTTGCTAACCGTGACTTTGATGGCTGCCGAAGGGAGTGGCAGAACGGTCTCCGGGCCAAGGAAGTTGGCTTCAGAGCCTATTCTAGCGAAAGAGTCAGAGATCTCATTACCCACGATACCTACGTGTCCCGGGACTCATTTTAGCATCAGACTATTATATCTACCGACATAGTTCAGTCGACTACCCTTGAAGTGCTTGGGGGGCTGTCTGAGGCCATGAGCGCAGCTTGGCTGTCGCTGCAGACACATATAGATCTGCCTCTCCATCTGTTTTCCACAACAAAGTTCACCGCAAAGTGCAGTTTTTTCCTGCTTGATTTCACGCAGACCCCACGAGTAGACTCCCTCATCCAGACCACTGATGTATAGGTGATAACAGGTCTTGTCATAGCCGTGTAGATCCATAGGACCTTGCAAGGAGAAAGACCCCATGTTTTTTCAAAAACTCCATTGTACTGCCAGAAGGCTATCAGTGCTTTGGATGTCTTTGTTTCAAAGTGTGATTTCCAGAGGAGTTTACTATCGAGGATTACTCCAAGATATTTAATTTCCTTGGATAGCTGGATTGTGACTCCTTTTAGCTTAGGCAGAACGAGTCCATCAAGCATCCTCCTTCTCGTGAAGAGGACAATGCCAGTCTTGGTAGGATTTGCCGAATGCCCATTCGCACAGCCCCAAGTGTTAATCATATCCAGAGTTTTCTGCACTTTCCTGTAGATGTTCATAAGCGAAGGGCTTGTAACCAAACAGGCAACGTCGTCCGCATATGCTTGTGCGTAGACTCTCGAGTCGTTTAAGGTGGTGAGCAGAGGATCGATAACCATGCACCAGAGCAATGCAGGCCAGCTACATCGGCCACAAGCAATACCCAACAATTATGAAAGAAAATTTGGTCCAAATTGTAGAAAAGTTGGGAATTATGACAATTTCCAGTACTATGAAGAAAATGATCCCAAGAATAAGGCCCTTGATGTCCGGAACTCAGCACAATACAGGCCTATCCAGATGGAGAGCTTTGGATTTATGGTGTGTTGCCGACGGTGGAGTCTAGAAACAAAGGCAGTATGGCTGGTATGTGACACGAAAGCTCTTGCAATTACACGCCAAATAGCCAAATGAACTCATTCAATGTACAGTCTGTGTCAGAAGGAAATAAACGGATTTTTCTTGTAACTTTAAGATATATTTCGTTTTCGCTTTTTGCTGCATAATAGGCCCACTCAAGGGCTGCGACGTCAGTGCTAACTCAGGTTAGTGTCGTTCGAAACTTTCCGGTAAACGCAACTAAACAAAAATGAGTGAGAAGTTCGCGAAGCGTTTTGAGGCGGTATTTTTAGGCATGCATTCGAAAGGGCCGAAATTATAATACGCCGCGGCTGCAAAAGTAATTAAAAAATCAAAAAAGTTTGTTGTCATGTGGAATCAGCGGTATAAGGTGTACAAAAATGTTGAAGACTTTTCCGAGTGCAGCTTGAAGCGAGTGACGACAAAAAAGGAGGATAAAGTGATCGTCCAACTCTTTAAGCGGGACTCTTCATTGTGACTACGCCACGCACGATCAGTTCTTGCTAAAAAGGGAATAGATGTCAATATCAACTCCATCGAACGACGACTGAAGGAGACGAACATATCCTACCGTCAAAACCACTGTTCTCAGAAAAACACATTGAGAAACAGCAAAACAAGAAAATGGCGTCACAGAATTGGACTGGCCTTCTCAGTCCCCAGACGCCGACTCCATTGAAAATGTGTAGGGAACTATGAAAACGCATCTTGCCGGAAGGCCAGTCCATGATTTAAAGCAACTCGTGCGACAACTTCGCAAAATCTAGTCCTGTTTGTCGACGAGGTACACAGAAAAGCTGATTCAAAGCATGAAGAAGATGCCAACTCGACAACGATGAAGTCTACACGGTTTATTGAGTAATTGCGACTTGTTGGTTTGTACATACTTTCATGTAAAAAAAATTTTAAATATATGATATATCTTTTACACTTCATGAATAATCGCGGTTCTTTTTTTCTGACACAGACTGTATATGAAATAAATGTTGCTATTTTCACATTAGAATAAAGTGTTGTGAGCTGCTTGGACCATATGCAGAAGAATCGTTCTGGGCACTCCCAAGCGAATGGCGATCAGGTACCTCCCCCACTTGCGTGAACTTCTACATATGGAACCATTTATGGAACCATACGTATGGAACCACCGATCATAATTTTAGCCCTTAAATCCTACGGAGAATCTGTTTTGCCAATAAGTGCTACTTTGGACTAAGTAGGCAATTGAGTAGTAAAGTCATCTCTCTACGAACAAAACTAACACAATATAAGGCTCTTATCATGCCATGATTTTTTATTACGCGCGAAAGAATACGAGTGAAATGAATGGACACAAGTTTCAAAATTGACACAATTCTTCTTGCGAGTTCTTTATGACATGGCAGCAGAAGTCACTCTCACAATTTTCTCCGGGTGGACAAACCTTGTAAACTATTATCCTTGCTTTTTTGTCCAATCGCTACACTCTCGAATGACAAATGCAGTAGTGAACGCATAAGAGGAAGATCGCGGTAAGTGCTGTGTTGTTTGTACATACCTTTTCATTTGTTGTACCATAAATTTGTTTTTTAATATTTTAGAAATAAATAGTTTTCACCGCCATCGTAACATTTGTGAGACTACTTAGAATTAAATTTTTGAATTATTCGCAAGGATTCAGTATTTTGCCCCATAGTGCGATGGTTGAATTTAGGTTAAATGTTAAAAGAAGTATAGTTGCTGATTCAAAACACACTTGCTTTGCTTCGAATAGAATAGATATGCACTGTAATGTATAAAAGTTCGCAAAATGGCAGCTTTGTTTCACGTTTGAAGCGCTTTAAAGCTTCGAATAGCGCTTTTTAGCCTTTATATTTCAATTTCATGCGTCTCTTCGTTTTATTCCTATTATTCTGGCTGCTTTCAAAGGAACCATTTAACCTTAGAAGCTTTCAGAGAAGGCAAAACGAATCAAATGAGGCAATTAAAGCAAGTCTGCATTGGGCCAGTAGCTTGTGGTACTGGGATTTAAAAGCCGAATATGTAGAAAAAAACCATAAATACATACATATAAATATATACATATAAAATCAACTCGGAGCTTCAGCTCGAATCAGCCGTAAAGGAGCCAGCGTTTCAACGACTGGCAAAAGCAGTTTGGCCTCCAAAGGCGAAAAAGGGGAGGCCGAAACCTTCATGAGATCCAACCTTTGGGGCGAATATAAAGACTGTCAACGCAGAGTTATGTATGCTGTAAGGGTGGCCTAAAAAAACGTCTGGGAGAGACATTTGTCAAAAGATAGAAGGCACTTCGGATGCCAGAAGACTCCAAAAAGTAGTATCAATCTATTATCATAAAAGAAGATGGCAATTGGACAGCTAATGGTAAAGAAACACTAGAACTACTAAGGAAGACACATTTTCCGGGTTGTTTTTATAATAGAGGAAGCATCTTTTATGTCATATTTGTAAACCAAAAATGGGAATCCCTCAATAGACATTTTAACAGAGGAAAGTAAAAAACGTGTCATTAGCAGCTTCCAACCTTATAAATCGCCGAGGCCAGGCGGAATTACTCCCGCTGACTTCCAACATAATATAGATATGATTGCGCCTATACGTTGTTTATCTTTGAGGTGGTTTGCCGGCTTACTTACATACATCCTGAAGAAATGGGAAAATGAGAAATAAGTTCACTATAAGGAATATTGCCTTGCTACCTTTTTAAACATCGAGGCCGTATTCAATAATATAAATATACCCTGAAGTAATAGCAGCATCACTCACGGAGATGGGAGTAAACAGCGCGTTAGTCTCGTTTATGGAACGAAAACTAAGCGGGGGGACGATAAGTGCAGAATCAGGCAAAGCTTCTGTCAATATATTTCTGGTCAGGGGTACATCTCAGAGACGAGTTATCACATCACTGCTGTTGAACTTGGTGGTCAATTGTCTTCTCCAGGAACTTGAAGGTACTGGAGGAGAGATAATTGCATAGCCGATGGGTATTGATCGAAACTGTCCCTTTGATGCAACAGTTGAGAGCTAGAAGTAAATTCGGAGAAAATGGATCTGATACTCTTTAGCAGGAAACATAAGATACTCGCTCTTAAACATAAAATGGTCAATTAGAGAAAAATGACTCTATATAGCGGTAGTTAGGCTAATTCTCTACCATGCTACTGTAGTGTGGTGAAACGCCCTTGAGAAGGCAGTGAATATTAAGAAGGTTGATAAGTTTCAGAGGTTTGCATCTGTTCTTATAACCGAAGTAATGACAACCAAGCCACTGAAAGCGTTTATATGCGATACTGAACTTCCTTTCACAAGAAAAAGTTACGGTCATAGGAAGATCTTGACCGATATTTCGAAGTCGACTACCACCACAACATTCACGATCCCTTCACGACCCTAAAGGAAAGAATGGAAATAGGATGTTCAAAAACAGGGCGTGTCTATTCATGTATACTCGGAAAGTTCAAAGCTCGAGGGCAAGGTGGGTGGAGGTGTATATTTCGAACATCTGGCGATATCTTTTAACTTTCGACTCCTCGACTATTGCAGCGTTTGTCTGACTCAACTATTGACAACAATTAGGGAGGAATGATATCTACTTTTTCACTGATAACCATGTGGTGGTAAAACCCCTCACAAAGCAGTCGATGAAGCCATGAAATGTCGTACATATTTTAACGACTTAGTCAGCCAGTTGAATTATACGGCTGATGAACTGGCGAGACTCGGCACCAAACTTCTTAACGAGAATATTGATATACGAGAGTAGTTTCACACCCCTGCAAACATGTAAGCTACTTATTCTTCAGAAATTTTTAAGAATAGCGAATGAAAGGTGGCGTAGCGAATCCACCTGCAGAATCGCCCGACAATTATGGCCGACTGTTAATGCCAAAGCCACAGTATCTCTGTTAAGCCAAAATAAGTACAGCCTTAGTACACTGATGTCTGTTATAACTGGAGACTGTCTTATAGACAGATTAGCTCAGAGGCTAGGTGTTCAGACACGTGATTTCTACAGAAGCTGTCTAAACGAAGGAAAAGGAAGAGACGATTTCGTACCTTCTCTGCCATTGTCCAACTTTTTTAATGAGTTGGAAGATTTTTGTAAAGTCGAAATCGGGGGTCCCCATTCCTATTTTCCGAGTCGGTATCACAATAAGCTATGAGCCTGACTGGTTTCCGTGCCTAACTTAGCCCAACATATATGTTTTAAGCCCTAAACAATTATAATTGAAATTTGATGATATATTCTGTGCTTCGAATTTCGAAATATAATATTGTAAAAGTTCGATTCAGCTTTAGTTCTTTGTTTCAGAAAGAAATGTGGGCGAAGACTTACCCTATGATCTGAAAGTATCGGAAATGTTTAAATAAAACAGAACAGAGTTGAATTTCAGGCAAATCTATTTTATCTCCTTCAAAATATGACCCGTCTGAAGCAACACATATGTTAAAACGTTTAACCCAGTTCTCCAGGCCCCCCTGGAGGGCCGACGAAGGGATGGCCCTCAGCTCCCTTGTCGCATTCTCTTTGATCTCCTCTTTGACTCCTCTATCCTTCCACGAAGTGGTAACTTTAACTTGGGAAACAAAAGAAGTTGAAAAGTGACAGATGTGTGTCTTACAGTCCAACATAAAAAAATATGGACCGATTCCCACGTGCGCGGCTTTCTGTAATTTTTCTAAAGAAATGCTCGGCAGTTATTTCACCTCTAAATAATTTTAAATCAGTTATTATCTTCTAGAATTTTCATTGATGACTGGAAACTAACAAGTATATACCCAATTTTTAAAATCGGCAATAAGAATTAAGTATTTCCAATTTTCAAGCTCTCGACAATATCTACCAGGTGTATAAGCTTAAATCCGGTGATTGCTCGTAGATGGTGTTAGTGAGCATATCAAGTTACCATAGAAATGCCATATTTTTTTTTTGCATGGGTTCGACACCTGTTTACATCAATCACTGCACATCATCAGTGATTTCATACAGCAGCACACTTTTTTCCTTGCGTAATCATGTCTAATTTTGTGCCAAAAAAAGAGCATATGCGGGAAGCTCTACTTTTTTGCTTCAATTTGAAGAAATCGGCTGCCGAATCGCATCGAATGCTTGTGGAGGCCTATGGTGACAGTGCATTATCGGAAACAAATTGCAGAGACTGGTTTCGTCGGTTCAAAGACGGCCATTTTGACTTGAGTGACAAGAAGCGTGAAAATCGGCCCAGAAAAGTTGAGGACCATGAATTGCAGGCTCTTTTGGATGAGGGCGATACCCAATCGCAAAAAATGCTTGCCGAGCAGTTAGGTGTCACTCAACCAGCCATTTCCATGCGTTTACGTGCCATGGGAAAGGTCCAAAAAGTCGGAAAATGGGTACCCCATGAATTGAACGATAGACAGATGGAGCGACGCCAAAACACATGCGAAATCTTGCTGGCTATGCATAAAAGAAAGTCGTTCCTGCATCTTGTGGTGACTAGCGATGAAAAGTGGATATACTTTGAGAATCCTAAACGAAAAAAATCATGGGTCGATCCCGGCCAACCATCAACTTCTTCATCAAGACCTAATCGCTTTGGACGCAAGACGATGCTGTGCGTTTGGTGGGATCAGCAGGGTGTCGTTTACTATGAGCTGTTGAAACCTGGTGAAACTGTTAATTCTCATCGCTACCACCAACAACTCATCAAATTGCGCCGTGCTTTGCGTGAAAAAAGGCCTCGTTATGAACAAAGACATGAGAAGCTGATTTTCCTCCACGACAACGCCCCATCGCACACGTCAAGAATGGTCCAAAACTACTTGGAGACAATCAATTGGGAGGTGCTACCTCATCCCGCTTATTCACCAGACCTGGCCCCTTCGGACTATCATCTGTTTTCATCGATGGGTCACGCGCTCGCCGAACAGCACTTCGATTCGTACGAAGACGTCCGGAAATGGCTTGACGAGTGGTTCGCCTCGAAAGATGAAGAATTCTTTTGGCGTGGTATACACAAATTGCCCGAGAGATGGGAAAAATGTATAGCTAGCGAGGGCAAATACTTTGAATAAATTATTTTTTTGCTTTCTATAAAAAAATGGGTTTTTTTTTTTACTAAAAAACAGCGGATTTAAGCTTATACACCTGGTAAATGTTTTGATATTGTGGGTTTCAGGACATTCGGGGATTACCGGCAATGAAAACGCTGACGCCAAGAAGCATTTCTAATCTACCGTCAATGCTTCACAAATGCTACTCTAAAAGTGACAGCCTTTTAGAGATTACAAAAGAACGGCGCATTTATCTGTTAGATAATTGGAAAAACTTCCACCACCACTACGCTTTCTTAAATCCATCTAGATCAAAGATATCACTTCCTTCCGACCTTCCATTAAAAGTTCTCAAACTGTACTCGCGCCTACGTCTGGGCCATACTATTCTCACACATGCACACCTCCTCCACGGACGCTGCCCCTTTTGTGACGAAACCGCAACCTTAAATCACATTCTACAATCTTGTCGAAATCTACACACCTCCAGACAACAATTCTTTGGATCCTCTTACGCACTTGATTTTCTTAAAGAGCCATCTGCAAGTAATATACTGACTGTCTACAAATATCGAAAAGCCAACGACTTTTTAAGACGGAACTAAAATTTTAGCTTACATTTACCTCTGCTTATTTTATTTAGTCATAAGCATTTAAATAATTACTTAACGTTAGATCTTATTTAAAGTACATTTACGTTTTTTGTTATCAGAGAGCCGATGGCCTATGCTGCTAGTGTTGCTGCGTCCTTATTTTTGTATAACTTGTTATTATACAAATTTAATAATAATATGATAATAATAATAATAATAAATGTTTTGAAACCATTGTCATAGAAAATATGTCCTTTGCTATTAAAAACCTAATTTCGTGCAATCAGCATGGATTCGTTACTAGGTGGTCCACAGAGTCTAATCTCGCCGTTTTTGGTGAATATTGCATTAGAGTCTTCTCAGCATGAATTTTTCCAATGCTTTCGACAGCTACCATTTTATTATATGGTTGGCAATGGTTGAAGTCCTACTCATTGTAGGCATTGTATGGTCACAATTGTATATCCTCTGAAACATTTATTGCCTGTTCTGGAGTGCCTTAGGAAGTGTTTTACGCACGCTACTATTTGTGTTATTCTTTAACGACATTGGCAATGGCATCTCATTTGATAATTTTCTTTCATATGCTGACGACTTAAAAATATTATCAGTCATAAATAACACGACTGACGTATGAAGGCTTCAAGCAATTGCTGTATACTGTATTCGTTTGCTCCAGGTTGGTGTTCGCCGCCTTTATTTGGAGGCCATGCATGTACAAAAAGTGTCTCTGAAATTTATTTAGGATCTCTTCTACATATTTAAATAAGTTCAATACAAATTATGCCCGCAATGCTCCTATTGAAAGTGTTCTTCGTGATTTTAATTTCCAACCTGCTAGATTTCTCAGTTCCCAAGAAAGAATTGTCTGTACTATTGGGCTCCAACTTTTTGTTAGTTAGAGGTAAGGTAAGGTAATATTTTAGTAAGATGTAAATTTGCAATTGAATTATGTATATATTATATTTTAATTTTTAGCGCTTCTGAAATTATATTTTTGTGACTTCTTGAAAAAAATAAATAAAGGGAATTTTATAAATATATTTTTTTATTGACAGATGATTGATGGATAAACTTACGGAAAGCTCTATACGTCTAAATAAATACTCACTAAATGGTCAATAGTCAATAGTTTTCCCGGCAGGGAACATGCGCGAGCACATTCACACATTAAAAGCTATTGAGCTGGCGGCAAGTTCTTCTCGGCAGGTACAACAGCGGCAGTGTCAATGCCCTTAACAACAAAGCTTTTACTGCGTATGTGTTATATCGTGTTCGAGTATGATGCGTTTACGCACTCACTATTATATTTATTTGTATGGAGTAAGGCAAGCTTTTAACATTGACATTACAAAATTGTTACAGCTCGAATGCTCGTTTACAAACATTAAGGTACAGTGTGCTTTCTACATTTCATACTATAAGTATGATAATGTGTATATGTATGGAAGTATATGTATTCATGCAGCTCTGCTTGGAAGTGTACGTGTATATATACATATATATGTATACATATATACAGCAAGTAGATGTGCATATTTAAGACTTAAGTGCTTAAATGTTTGAATATGTATACCCTGTAATCAAACATACATACTAGTTCTGAATCAGCTTACTAGCATAATTACTGAATTGATTTGTTTTCTATCTTTTTTGATGCTAGCAACTACTACTTTTAACATGGCGATGCCCTACGAAATGTCAAATGTCAAGTCACATTTACATCATCATCACGTTCATAATGGCAAAAAAAAAAATATTTACTGTGTACTGTGTTCAAAAAGTAAGTAAAGTAAATTTTGCCATGAAATGAAATATGTTCATTTACTCATTCAAATCTATTTCATGCAAACATTTCTATAAATGACATTTCCTTTTCTTGGGAAAAGCTCTACGCAAATGACGCATAGCTATCAAAAAATATATCTTGTTGAAAGTTTTGTCCGCGGAAGGAACTCATAATTGCCTCGCCTTTGGTACGGTAGTAAATCGATTGGCCTGTTGTTTGCGAATCATCAATCATAGATCCAAGTCTCATCTCCCCTAATTATGAGTTCGTAAATTTCGTAATAGTCAGAAACCATATCTTCACAAATTTTAAGAAGAACTTTAATTGAAGTTATGTTTGACACAAAATGCTACAAAAATCGTCAAAAACACTTTTAGTGGGTTAGAAAACACAAGCGTAGCTAAAGGGTGGTTAAATTTCAAGGACCGATGTTGAATGTGAACCACACCTAAACATCAACGACACCGTTGGACTTCTTTCTTTGGGATTATTTGAAAGAAAGGTGTACGTCGATAAGCCAGCAACAATTCAAGAGCTAAAGGATGAGATAATTCGGCACATTAACGGCATAGAACCTCAATTATGCCTCAGCGTCATCGAAAATTTGGACCATTGGATGGAGGTGTGCCGCCGAGGCCGCGGCGTCCATTTGGCCGATATTTCATTCCATACATAATTGAGCCACACCAATGTTATCATAATAAAGTGAAATGAGAATAATTTCCTAAAAATATTGTATTTAATTCAATATCAACACCGGCCCTTAAAACTTAACCACCCTTTATATAACTTTCACCTTACTTTTAGAGTAGCATTTTCGCCTAATCCTCATTCGGGCATCCTTATCGTTTGAGCAAATTTATTTGCAGTAAATAAACAGTTTGTTTGTATACATTCTATTTGTTATTTTGCAACTGGTGAAGTTCTGGTCACACTCGACCTAGTCAGACTTATTCCACCAAATAACTGTTCACGAACGGGAATGTTTGCTGAATGGTTTTGTTTTCAACTGGAGGGTATATGTTTATATATATTTGTATCCATCGATAGGAAAGGGGGGTATAAGCTTTCACAAACAATACATATCATGGGAGGGCAAGAATTTTGTGTAACTGGAAAGTGAAAGTGCCGCATCGAAAAAATCGATAAAACTGTATATGTATGTACAAAATTTCGACGAAGAAGAGGTCAATAAACTGTGGTAGATACTTACACACGCTTTCATAGAACTTTTTTTAGCTTATACATACATACATACTTATGTATATAATTTATTTGTATACCTAACATATTTAATATAATATATAAATTTTCGTTGAAAAAATAATAAGAAAATTGCTATGAAATTTATGCAATGCATTGATATAAGTGAGTTGATAAAATATCTTATTTTTTGCACATATGTACACTTCTTACAGCAGCCAATACTCTTTGGAAAACTTTGTATTATGGAAATAGGATTAAGGAAAGAGATTTGTTTAATTTTATCTAACATTAAGGGAAAATGTACAAAATCTCAACAGATTGGAAGTATAATATATGTGTATATTAGAGTGCAAAAACAAAAAAAAAAAAAATAGGTACTTTCAATTCGGGCCAGCTCACATAAATCTTTAACGTTTTAAAATGACAGAAATTTTATAATTCCGATTGAAAAACGAATAAACGAACGAATTTCCCCTTTAATGCCGTTCTCTTTCATGTTTATTCAATTGTTCCGGCACAGAAAGAAATTCTCTCATTTATGTCGCAATCTTGTAATCTACCATTCTTGCCTACAAGTATTATTTTTATATTTTGGAGAGATTCAATACTTTCATTTACTTTGTCTTATTAATAATTAATTCGTCTGAGCTTCTTAACGTAAAATTTACAAGCAATTTATAAATTTGCAGGTTCAAGAATATATGTACATACATACGAGTATGTACATACAAACATGCATGCGTGCATGTACGTGGGTAAACGGTCTATTCCGAAATAAGTGTAAAACTTTCGATTTTCTTTGAAATAACTATCCGCAAACCACCCTTAGAAAGGTGGTGGGATTTCGAGTACTTAAGGAAGCTTCTGTGACTTTATACGTGTAACATTGACTGCTGTGCAATAAAATGTTTTCGAAACTTGCTAAATTTCTTGTGATTGCGATTGAGAAAAGCGAAATGAGCGGAATTAGAATACACAAAATGCTTATGTATGTAGTTCAATGAACTCGGGAGCGCCCAAGACGCTTTCATACAAGATGGTAGCGGTAGTACAAAAACAAGATTTACATGAAATTTGTTTGTGCAATATTAAAATCAGCTGATTTCTTTCCATGTATTCCACAAAATTCAATCGAAATGGGTGCGGTCCGAAATACTGCATTACAATATTCTTTTGAGTAAAAATTATAGAAAAATGCAAAACAAATTCTAAACAGCTTAAATTCCTTGGGGTTATAATTCTGTATTTTTAAAATTCTCTAACGACAAAATAATGCATAATTAATATTCCGGTTGCTAAAATTCTGTACACAAATTTATTTTGGGCCACAATTTTGTACTTTTGAAAGTACTGGAAAGAAAAAAATGTATGATATGTTAAGTTTTCAATAAAAAAATTTATTGTAGTATTTATTAAAAACTCAAAAAAAAAAAATCGAAAAACAGCCCGCAATTCAACAATAATGTAATACATATATCGATGTCAAACCCTATACGAGGTGTGTTCAAGAAGTATCGCGAATTTTGTGTTTTTTCAAAAATTATTTATTTATTCATTAATATCTATTTTGTCCCCTTCAAAGTAATCCCCACGAGATATTATGCACTTCTGCCAACGTTTTTTCCAATCTTCGAAGCACTTCAAAAAATCATTTTTTTTAAATTGTTCAGCTCCTCCTTCGATGCCGTCTTTATCTCGTCAATCGTAGCGTGGCGTCGTCCTTTCATGGGCCTCTTTAGTTTCGGGAACAAGAAAACGGCACAGGGGTCCAGATGTGGGGAATACGGTGGCTGTGGCATAATTAGTGCGTTATTTTTGGCCAAAAAGTCGCGCACGTTACTTGTGCATGAGCAGGGGCGTTATCGTGATGCAAGAGCCAATTTTTGTTCTTCCACAAATCCGGGCGTGTCTGGCGGAATGCTTCGATCAAATTGCGCATAACTTGCAGCTAATATTCCTTATTGACCGTTTTACCCTGTGGCAAGAGCTCATGAGGCACAACGCCCCTGCAATCGCTGCAATCGAAGAAAACGGTAAGCTAAACTTTTACATTCGACCGAGCTTGGAGCGCTTTTTTCGGTCTTGGTTCGTGTGGCAGCTTTCATTGAGATGATTGAGCTTTGGTTTCCACGTCATAACCATAAACCCACGATTCGTCACCAGTTATGACCCCCTGGAGCAAATTTGGGTCGTCGCGAACAGTGTGCAACATCTCATTAGCAATGTTCTTGCGATGCTGCTTTTGGTCGAAATTGAGCAGTTTTGGTACGAATTTGGCGGCGACCCGTCTCAGGCCCAAATCATTGAAGAAAAATCGAATTGCACTAGCCAATCTATATGTCTAGGTCCTCAGCAACTTCTCTAACGCTGATTCGACGATTGGCCAATACCATTTTCTTCACTTCATCAATTTTTTCGTCTGTTGTTGAAGTGACCGCTCATCCGGTACGCTTTTCTACACATTTTGTACCACCGATAACCGTTGCTTTGGTCCAAAGTAGCTTCTCCGTATGACACAGTCAACATTTGGAATGCATCCTTTTGAATAGCTAAAAATCGAAGACGAGCCGAAAGACATGCAGCAAAGCAGCTGTCAACAATTAACTGCACATTCAAATATGGCCGAACTCGTCGGCATGAGTGAGAAACATGAGTACCAACATATCGCCACAAAAAAATCGAAATTCGAATATACGTAACCTGCGAAAATTTAAAATTTGCGATACTTTTTGAACACACCTCGTATGTATATATTTCCTCCTGTAAATGTATGTGTCACATATTTAGTATTGCCATTACGCGATGCTCGTATAACAATCATGGCAGATACGAGATGTCAATCTTTCAATATCGGTATGTACGAGTATGTACAATAGAAGCATAACCGCCATAATTTAGAAACTACTTATTTGACCAATTCAATTCTAACACACTGCATTTATTATACCCAATATATTTAATAAAGTGTGTAGTCACCACCATTAGCTATAATGGCTCCATATTTTCAAGTAATACTTTTTGTTAATTTCTGCGGAAGTTTTGGAAGTAACAGGCTTCGAATCAGCCTAATTTGCCTTGATAACCATATGACCGTCCATATTGGTTTTCATTTGAGTTTTTGCTTAACTATTGCCCAAACATTTTCAATAGGGTTGGCATCAAGCTATTGTGAAGGCCAATCCGACAATCAATTCCACTTTGCTATATCCACTCTACTTACCTCTGGCTTCGATGCTTGGAATCATTGTCTTCCTGTAAAATCCAAGGTTGGCGCTAAAATAAGAGACCAAATCCTTTTTCGGAGAAGCAGTCCCAAAATAAACCTTAACTGGATGCTTAACAGTTTGTTGAAATTGTTGACCATCAGCAGTGCATCAGGATCGATGTATGCAACTATTCGCCGAAAAGGAAGATATTATCCGTAATATTACTATCCAATATGGATAACACAGATGGTTAATTATTTTAGAAAAATCCTTCTCTGAAACCATGAGAGCCACAATTTCGAAAAAAAAAAAAAATTATTTTGTATGTGGATTTTCAATTCTGGGCTCCAATAGAAGCTTGTTTATCCGCAAAGCATTTAGACTTTACATACCTCCACAAATAAAAGTCTAGGTGTGATATCATACGATCTTGGTGGCGAATCCACTGGTCCGAGACGAGAGATAAATTGCTCACCGTGACGCAGTAAATCCATTGTTTCAGGGGCTGTACGGCAAGACGGCGCTTGTTGGAATCAAATGTTGTGGAGGCCATGGGCTTCAATTCCCGGCATCAAAAAGGTGTTTATCATGGCGCGATAGCGTTCGCCATTCACTGTTACATTGGCGTCAGCCTCGTCTTTGAAGTAATATGAGCCGATCATTCCTCCAGCCCAAAGGCCGCACCAAGCGGTTGTTTTCAATGGATATAATGGGAGTTTTCGAATGGTTGTCCTTCAGCCCAAATACGGCAATTTTACTATACACCCTCCACCAACACATGCGTTTTATCGCGCGGTGCATAGACAGTCCAATTCCAAGGCGTTCTCGTATGCTTGCTGAAGAAACGATCAAACTAGGTGCTTACTGGGTAAAAGAGTGGCATGTGGAGCTAGCATGTAGTGTTGACATGTCGCCATTATCAGAATTTCCTTCGGCTGATATATATAACGGAATCTAATCGAATCTAATGAGAATGAATAAAATTTGATACGTGACTTCTTATATAAAAATAAAAAATTGAAATTCCAAATTGTAATTATTTGTCTGTGCTTTAATCGAAGAAACAAACCAGGAAATGTGCCGTGGCGAGGATTAATTAATTTTCTCACATTTGTCAGTTTTGTACTTAAAAGGTTACCCAGCGGTCAATAATTGAGATGTTTTAACAAAAGTTTCAGCGACTGTGCTAAATTTCGTCGACTCCATTAGAATTAGTAACAAAAAGTGTAAATAAATGGGGTACTTGGTTTTATTTACAATGTATAGAATTAAGATGTAGATTTAGTTCTTTAATGGGACCACTACGACCTAGTCTAAATTTGAAATATAACTTAGCCTATTATTTTAAGTAAAAGAATTTCTTAGATCAAAATTGATAAGAACTAAATTTCCTATCAAATCACACTTGAGTCAGATCCCTGGAACAATATATGTCTTCCTTTAACTGCTTGTGGATCATTGGGCGTTACCATGTGGAGTGGCTTGCCTCCCATCGGTGGCGTCCCCAGGTGTCGAATAGGGGAATGCTCGGCACATATGCAGGGTAGGTGGGAAATAAAATACCACTCACGGATCAAAACAGGCAACACCTGCTTGGAGGTGTAGGTAGTTTGTTTGATTAACACCAAGCTAGGATAGGCGGGCTAGATACCTATTATTCTTATTCGAATCTTAATTGCTCACGAATGGTGGAACAAGTGTTTCGATTTTAAAGTCAAAAAACTTAAATTTTTGTGAAAATCGCTATTTTTTCTAATTTTAACCACAATGCGACGAATGTAAAAATTATCAGATGGGTCTGAAGCCTTATCAATCCCAGCACGAAAGATAGTACCAAAAAAAATTGAACATAAACCACCCTAAGCACATTATGCGTACATAAAAAAAGCTAAATAAATGTTATATAGTCTGTTAGTAATATGAATAACTTAACTACAAACATACAGTCACTACCACCTTATTTGATACAGATACAATTTTTTTGTAAAGTGTTCTATATCTTCACAAAATTTATTTATTTTATTTTATTTTATTTCTCACATAAAATTCAAAAAAGTGTAAACTCATTTCATTGTAATGCAAAAAACAAACATACAGAGAATTCACGCCGCAGCTTAAATGATACAGTTCCAAGTACCGCTATTCCTGGCGCAAGTTTCAGCAAACGATATTGTATTTTTAGTATGCGTTTTTAGTAGAGTGAGTTTGACATAAAGCAATATTAAATTTTATGCCCGTTTGTTTTTTTAACCATGGGACCGCGTATTTCGATAGAAAATCGTGCGTTCGTTTTGGAGCATTTAAAAAAAGGAATATCGCATTTTCAAATAGCTGAAATTGTACATCTAAGTTCGTCCACTGTTCAGCACATTATTCTACGCTTTATGCATGAAAATCGCGTGACGACAGGCTCAAAATAAAGCTTTCATAGAGAAACAGCGTCAGTGGTTAGTGCGCCATATGAAGAAAAATTCATCAACAAGCGCAAACAAAGTTAACTGAAATGCCCTAAAAGGATTTAGATAAGACTTGCCTTCCAGAAACTGTTTGAACAATACTGACGGAAGAATATTTAAATGGTAGAATAGCCCGTATTAAACCTTTCGTAAGTGAAAGGAATAGAAGTAAGAGATTGCAGTTTGTGCGGGACCACCTAAATAAGACCCTAGCAGAGGACCGAACTTTTTGCATGCAAGGTAAAAATAAACTTAAGCTCAAATTCCAAAATTTGCGAGCTACTATAAAACATGGGGGTGGCAACGCTATGGTTTGATAATGCATGTACGAGACCGTTTTTAAATTACCCCGCCGCAGCGCTTAGCTCGCGGTTTAGCACATGCGCGTCCTGTCTCTACATCTGTTGGGAAGCCCCAAACGCCATTATGGAACCATCCAATCGAGTCTACATCTCTTTGCGTGATTTTAAAATGCCTCCACCTATTGAGAATCCCGCCGACTGTGAAGTACGTGCTGTAATACGGTTTCTCTGTGCTTAAGGCTTCAAATCATTTGACATTCATCACCAAATCAGTGAAGTGTAAGGTGAAAACATTATGAGTGATGGAATGGTGGGGAAATGGGTTAGGGCCTTTAAAGATAGCCGCACAAACATTCATGATGAGGAACGAAGTGGGAGACCTTCAGTCATTACCGATGAACTGATTCAAAGAGTGGACTGTAAAGTGAATGAGAAAAGACGATTCACGATTTCGTCCTTAGCTGAAAAGTTTCCTGCTGTCTCAAGAAGTGTTCTTGACGAAATTGTGTGTCCGAACGTTTAAACTATCGGAAATTGTGTTCACGCTGGGTGCCAAAAATGTTGACTGATGTGCACAAAACCAAATCTTCTTTGACGATGGCAAAAGCTGGTCCCATGATACGATAAATGCCTCAATAGTGATGGGAATTACGTAGCAAAGTAGAGTAAAGTATAGCCTTTCAAGTGAATAAATTATTTTTGGAAAAAATGTACTTGTTGTTTTTTTATGTCAAAACGGTACTTACTTTAAAAACACGCCTCGTATGTCATCAAATGGAATTGGCAATTTGACCCCTATCGAAGAAACAATGCACAAATCTGTTTATTTAAAACTTCTGCAAGAAAATTTCGTTCAAAGCGCTAAAAAATCACAAACTGAAGATGACTTTCGCTTTTATCAAGATAACGACCCTAAGCACGAGTCGCAAATAATGCAAAGATGGTTTATATTTAAATGTTGAAACTCCTGCAGAAATCCTTTCAACGGCATCGAAAATTTGTGGTCGGTTTTGAAGACAAATATGACATCCATAACAAATCTGATCTTAAGAAGGCGATACTTGAAGGGTAAAACCAAATTAGTTTTGTTTTTGTTGTTTTTAGTTGGTTTTGTTTTGCATTACAAAGAAATGAGTGGACCCTGTTTTGCATTTCAAGTTGAGAAATTAAATTTAAAAAAAATTAATAAAATGTCTATATTACTCTGTTTTTCCATTTCCGCACAATATTATGAAATATAGAACACTTTATAAAAAAATCGTATCTGTATCAAATAAGGTGTGAGTGACTGTATATCGCACAAACACGTATAAATGAACACAGATAACATAAATATGTATATACGTAAAATATGAACAAGTCAGCCAGTTGAAATTCCGTAGTAGAGGTATTTGAACTTCGGCGTAAAGGCAGATAAAATAGGTCACGCAACATCCAAAGCTCTAAGAGTTAACTTTAACTGCAGAAGGAGAATATACCAATACAAGGTGCTAGTGTGAAAACAAAATGTATAATTGTATTTTGTTTATGCAATTTGGAGGTTTGAATGGCAAAATAAGCATATTATTTTCTATCAGTTTCAATCAGAATCTAAACAAAACAGACCATTCTGACATTCAAACCACCAAAATACAAAAAAAAAAGGAGAACAAAAAATTAACTGCTCTAGTAACATCATCTTATATGAACTTCCCTTCGTAGAACTTAAATATTATATACAGGGTTCGGCACTCGAAGTGTAATAAATTAAAAAGGTCATGAATTTAGTTTGGAAATATACTTTTATTCAATTCAAAGTAAAAAATGTGTGAAAATAATACAAAATTAAGAATTTACTTTTGCTCGATATGACCACCTTTTCCTTTAACTATGAGACGGTCCAGAAGCGAATCGCAAGCTACCCGAATGTGACTTGCAAGTATTTTGGCCCACTCGCCGACAATGGTTTTTTGGTTTGGACCTTGATTTCCAAAATGGCCTAAAGAGAATAATCCATTGGATTCGGGTCTGGTGAATTTGAAAGCTATTGTGTGGACGTTATGAAGTTTGGAACGTTGTTTTTTAGCCATTCTTGGTTCACTCGAGTTTTGTGAAACGGTGTCGAGTAATGTTGAGACGTCCATAGTCTGTCACCGAAATGTTTGTCTGCCCACGGCATCAAAGCAACTTCCATACTTTCTCGATAGTATTACGTATTTACCTTAACGCTAGGCTCGATGAAAACGAGTGAACGAGTGGAGAGCACCCATATGCGGTTACAGCGACCCAAACCATTACCTGTGGCGGGTGCTGCCTCCTGCTGGCCAATCGATGACTCAAATTCTTGTATGAACGGTCGGTCAAATAAACCTTATCGGATTCGAAGTTTAGGAAAAGCTCAATTTGAAAAATTATCTCGTCAGAAAACACAATGTTCGGAAATTGACCGCTTTCGGCCGAGCGAAGCAACTATTGTACTTTGCTCTCTCAGGTCTGACTTGTTGCTGCTTTGGTGTGACATCATGCGCCTTTTGGGTCTTGTAAGGCTTGACTTTGAGATCATTCTTCAGTATGCGATGGATGCTACGGTCAGATATTTTCAGTTCTTTCGCCATTTGATTGGCACTTCGTCGGAGATTTCGATCAAATCGCTTCTTCACTTTTGGAACCATATCACGTGACGTTGCAGCCTTTTGATGAGCACCTCCATGACGTTTCGCAATGCTACCAGTATCATTGTAACGAGTAATGGTGCGATAAACAAAACGTTTATTTACTTTGAGGTGGTCGAGCTCACGTTGGCTGGGTCATGTCGTACGAATGGATACAAACGCTCCGGCTTTGAAATCGCGCCAATTAAGAAGAAGAAGGTCGAGCTCACGAACAATCGCTGGTTGCTTTTCGCATTTACTCTCGGCAAAATGCTTCCGCGCGCTTGTCAACAATACTCTGGACTGTCATTTAGCTAACAGACAGCTGATGCTCGTGGATCAGCTGAGCGAGCGGTCTGAAGTTGGTTACACTTCGAGTGCCGGACCCTGTAGTATAATATATATATGTGTTACGAGTGTGTGGTGAGAAACAGACATATTAATGGTCAGATTGAGCAAATTACAAAATAGCGAATAGAAATTACGCACAACTTCTTACAACAACAGAAACACAAAAACGGCAGTGTATGCTCTGAAAATTCCCTTCGTCACACGGCGAAACTTATAGTACGAATGCAAACTTGTAGTAATACGTTTCTCCTAAAGCCAAACCCAGGGTTTGCAGGTGTTTCCTTTGAGATAATTGTCAACTTTTCTACTGCGTGGTTGATGGAAATTGTGCCTTAACTGTAATTTGTTTGTTTACTTTTTTGTATTCTTGTATATGTATGTGTGTGTATCTAAGTTTTAGACACCGGTAACCAATTAAATTGTATCGATACTAATAGGCTGCAAAACTTGGATGCCATGTTCCGATGAGAATGGGGGAAAAAGGGGAAAACTCACGTAAATGAACTTTGTTACCACCATTTAGTATTGAAATGCCTGCAAACCCAACACACACACACGCTATGAAAGATGTGTTTGAAATATCTTAGGCTTATAAATTTGTTTGAGACTTGACTGTTTCGGTTGGTGTTGGCGCAGAAATACGCTAGCGGCAGCAAAACCAAAATTAAGCTGCAGTGGAAACATTCTATTAGAGCCGTGGAAGGCATCCACATCGACGCTGTAACATTATACATAGTATTATATACATACTTATAATATTAATTCTAAGATGAAATTTGTTGCGCATACGCAGAGCATTGCAAAAGTGAAAAGCTTTTCATGTGCACATACGAGTACATATTAAATTGTGGACCAATTTTTAATGAAATAAAATCTCGTAAGCCTCTAAGTTTGGATAAATTTTTACAAAAATTTTGTACGAGTTGATGCAGAAGTACAAAATAGCAGTTTTGGTTTTTAGTATTAATTAAATTCATAGGTGTAAAATGGAAATATGAGTCGTTGAGTGATTTTGGAGACTAATTTTCTAAAAAAATGCGTCAAAAAGATTATTAAATACTTACTAATTTTTATTTCTAAATTCATAAAATCCATTTTCTAAAAAATACATAGTACGTATGTAAATGTGCTGCAGGCTAATCACCTACCCTGCCAGAAATGTAGCGGCAGGCTAAATTCCTACCCTGTGAGAAATCAAATAGATTAACGTAACCAACGCAAGACAAATGTCTTGTCCAAGCCCTATGCTCCCGAGAGGAGTGAACAAGGAAAAAAAATGTAAATGTGCACATACTTTATGCATGCAATATGTGTGTATGTATGTATGTTGTATGTATAAAAGTTCGTAACTGTTTGCTTAACTTGATGCACATGGGCATGTTTAGCGTTTGCGCAGAGTAAGGGACTTATTTATGCAAGTATGTATTACTCTTATTTTCCTTTGTTTAACCGAAATAAAATTGCAAGGGAAGTAAGAAAAAGTAAGAATAGAAAGCTCAGAGGAGGGTAAGAAAATTTTCCGTAGATAGTATTTGAATGTGCAATGCAGCGTGTATGTGAATATGCTATACTTATGTAAATGAAACATGCACGTATCTATGTGTGGGTCATAAGCTTCATTTATTATTCCGGGACGGTTTTTGTTTTTTTTTTTTGAAGAAACTCCAATACTAACTAATCCTACATACGGTTGATTTTAAGCATAATTTACGTACATACATATACATATGTATTAGGCCGGGTCGATTTGTGGGGAGGCAAAAAAATCGCCCATTGTTCTGTGAAAATCATATTATAGGGATCAAAATAAGAAACATTGCTGAAGGAACCATACCTCTAAAACGAATTCTGATGTCCCCCAATTTGGGTCGAACTTTTTAGTTTCTTTTCTATAACTCACTTAAATTAATTTTTTCATTTACATATGTTCTGACTAAATAAATTTCTTAAGAAAAAAAAATAGATATTATTATAAATAAATAATAAATATTATTATAAATAAATGAAAATAAAGAAAAAACATAGCCATTTAGCTGAATTTTTCATGTAAAGGCCAAAAATGGTGATCTTTTGAAATTGGGGGACATCAGAATTCGTTTTAGAAGTATGGTTCCTTCGGCAAAGTTTCTTATTTTGATCCCTAGAATACGATTTTCACAGAGCAATGAGCGATTTTTAAATCGACCCGCCCTAATATGTATATAGGTAACACAAAATAGGCCTAGTATGTTATAAAGAAATGCTAAATTCGGTCCGCCCCAAACTTTACATACCCGCGCAAATTTTAATAGAATTTAATTGGTAATTTTTGGAATCAAACAAACTCCTAGGCAATGAGAATTATAAGTTGTAACATCAGAGGGACGGAAGGAAATCTCAATAATATTTATATTGGATTTGAATGAGCTTGGAGCTTTGACGAATGTCATTAAGTCGTTATCGAGATGCAGTGGGCGAGATAAAGTGGGCGTGGCACCGCCCATCTTATACCAGGATGTAACAACTTTATAAAACTTCTTTCGACACTATTTGATCTTCAAGAGCTACAAATATGGTGCGAAGTGCATGCAAATTCATATATGTAAGTTTGTACCTAGTATATTTATAATCAAGCGTGATAGACTACAAGATTTGGATATTCGAAGCAAAATAGTAATTGACTGTTACATCATATGTAAATTGACAGATTGTATTCGCGCACTTCACATATATTCTTATATTCTTCCAATTAGTCGTTCTTCAGTCGCCCACAATGTAAATTGGCAGTGGCTGCTTTCTTTTTTCGTATATGACCAGCACACTCTCAGATTTTTTCGACCTCTGTTGTACATAACCTGCCGTTATATCTCTTATTACATCAGCAAAGAAACTGATTCCTTCATATTCCCTGAGAACCGATTAAAGGTTTCATGTTGGCCATACCTTTGCGTACAAAATGCATGCATCGGCTTATAATGAGAAAATTTGTTGGTCCACTTATTGTAAACCAAGGCGAATCTATTAAAGGTGGTATCGGTAAATCAGCTGATTGCTTTTGGTTTCCTTTCGCCGTGTTCATGTCGATGTCAACACAGAATGAAACAAGGCGAATTCATTCTTCGTTTTCTACTTTGCCAATAGTTTGTCGTAACAATCAAATGTACAAAAGATTGTTGTTGGTCTAATGCCACCACCTTTAATGAATGGGCCTTGTTGTAAGCCAAATCCAGATTTTGTGATGCTGAGTTTTGACAGTGAATGCTTTGGATACCTTTTCGAATATGTTATTTTATTTTATTTAATCGGTATTTAGCAGTAGGGATCTGGGGTTATTACACGAAATATTTAAGTAGATTACAAGTAGTTATATTTATGTATAAAATTGGCACATATGTACATATATTCGTTGCTAGGCGTGTGATTGAGTTTTTTTTTTCTAGTTTATCCAATGGATGCGAGTATTTTGCTGTTATTTCATATTAATGGAGGATTTTTAAAGCCCGCTGAAGGGCAACAGGACTTCTTCTATCATTTAGTGCAAAAAAGCAATCTCGTACAAACTATTCGGCTGCGGCAATTGACAATGAAAATGTTAAAATTTTAATAGCGTCTCGAAAATTCGTCTAATGAACTTGGTAATTTTTTGATATGTTCCTGTTTTCTTTGATGGTGCAATTGTTGTTAAGCTTTTCTATTTTGCCCTTATTGTGGTGATATGTCGGCCAATGACCCTGGAATTTCATTGAAAGTAAAATTTTCCTTTCACTGGAACGGTTTGAGGGTGGAAAATAGGTTAACATGTGCTTAGCTGTTGGGAGAGGGCGTAGAGTGGTGCTATGCCATACTCACTGCGCAGTGCGGTTTTCAATGCGCTTTCCCTCATTTCTTTCAAATGTATATGCACACATATATGCTTACGTCTTACTTATATAATATTATTTGCGAGAATCCACTGAAAGCTGTAGTACATTATACATTTTTTAAGCTACGATTTTCTTTCAAGTTTGCCGCTTTGACTAGAAAGAAAATTTCTTGAGCTTACTTGAATAAATTCTTATTCTGGAAGATTTTTTGATAAAATCGGATGCATCTTCATTAGGTTAAACAAATTCATAAGATGTAATTTTTATTGAAACTTGTTAATTTTGTACAGTAATATAAAAATAATGTACATATATGCAATAATAATTAATATTTAAAATTACCGAGTGCCTGTGGATACACGATATTCTTTGTTTTTTCACCTTGTGCGCATACGAAAAAGTCAGAAGGCTACCCGACACATGAGCAGACCACATCTAAAGGGTGATTTTTTAAGAGCTATGGGATAGTTTTTCAAAAAAAACACACGTAAAATTCAGAAAAATTGATGAAATTTTTATATAAACCGATAGTACAGTCCATATAATTTAATGATTGAAGATTATTTCATGCAAAGGTTGACCGCGACTGCGCTTCAAATGGTCCATCCGCTTAGTCCAATTTTAGCATATTCTTTCTAATGTTTCGGCCGGTATTTCGCATATAAATGCCTTAAAGTTGTCTTCCAATGCGTTACTTGAAGCAGGCTTGTCTGAATAGACGTGAGCTTTAACATAGCCCCACAAAAAATAATCTAAAGGCGTTATATCGCACGATCTGCGTGGCCAATTGACAGGTCCCGAACGTGAAATAAAATGTTCACCTAACTCGTCTCTCAACAAGTCCATTGTTACGCTTGCTGTGTGGCATGCGGCACCGTCTTGCTGAAACAACATGTCATGCAAGTCAAGCTCTCGCATTTTGGGCAAAAAAAGTTGGATATCATTTCACGGTAGCGCTCACCATTCACAGTTAAGTTACGATTCGCAGCATCTTCGAAGAAGTACGGTCCAATGATACCTCCAGCCCATAAGCCGCACCAAACTGTGACCTTTTCTGGATATATTTTTATAATAAAATTCAATGATTTGCAAGCGTTGTTTGTTTGTAAGATGATTCATGGTTAAATTGTAGAGGAGAGGGGATACCCTCATCGTAAAACTGAAAACCGTACCCTCCGAAGGCTTATAGTTGTTAAGTAATTTTATTGTTAAAGTTATGTAATTTAGCGGAAATTTGGTGTTGCCAGACAACTGAAATAAGAACGAAGTTCGGATGCAGACACGTTCAGTTTGTAAATCTACAATATTTTATGTTTTAGTTTAGAATTGAGAAACATTTTCCGAAATATAAACATATTATTGTATATAAAATTGAATTTTACAGCAGCGTCGACTAGAAGGCATCCGGCAATACTAACTGTTGTCAATGCCAATTAATTCTTATTTGCGTTTAAAATTGGAAAGTGTTGGTATGAGTAAATGCATTTACATTTAATTTTCATTGAAATATTTCGAAGATAAAAAGTGCTGTTAGACTACCTTTTAAGCAAGAGAAGGACATACCAAAACCGCTAAACACAATATACAATGAAATGGACGACCACATGAAAAGGCGAGTGGAAGGCAGCTGGACTAATCTGACCACATGCAAAACAGCAAAACTCATGTGTAGAAGTAACGACAAAAAAGTGACTCAATTCGTACTTACGCTCTCGTGAAAGGACTGCAGAACTATCATAGGTATGCTAACAGGTCATAATCTGTTGGCTGCACATGCGTACAAGATAGGGATTGCTAACACGGACAAATGCAGAAAATGCAGAGAGGATGTTGAGGAAACTTTAGAACACCTTCTGTGCGTTTTTCCGGCATTATTAAAAACGCGACTAAGATGCCTGGGAGCTCCACTGTTTGAGGGTCTGGAGGACGTCTCAAAAGCGGAGCTCCCAGCTCTACTTAGATTCGCTAAAAGCGCTACTACATACTACATGATGTCTACTTTAGGTATTCATAAAGGTCGGTCTCCATCTGGTATCGCTAGGGACCAAAAGGTCTATGCGTGGCTTATTGCCAACCAGGCTAACCTAACCTAACCTAAAGGGGTTTCCAATAAAAGGTGTTATTTTGATATTCAAAGAAAATTGCTATTTTTTAATATAAATGATCGGATGTTTATTTCATTATAAAGAGGAAGGTATGCCGTTAATAGTGGTAAATAACATCAGGCTGTTGGCGTAGACCTTCTTTTTCACGTGGCTCCAAAGAAAAAAGTCATAAGGTGTTAAATCACAAGATCTCGGTGACCAATTGTGATCACCTCTTCGTGAGATAACACGGTCCGGAAACTTTTCCCGTAAAAGGTCAATGGTTTCGTTGCTTGTGTGGCACGTAGCGCCGAATTGTTGAAAATAAACGTTGTCCAGATCAATACCATCCAATTCCGGTCATAAAAAATCATTAATCATCTCTCCTGTTTAACACCTAGCACCTGATATTAGAAAGTCCTTTATAAAAATAAGTAAAAACACGCGTGTAAATGTATATTTTGTGAATTTAAGTGAAGTTTAGAAAAATATATATTATAATAATGTGCCAAACCATAGTGAAGCTTTCGAGGGCACTTTGAAAGCAAATAATTACCAAACTATTATTTCCGGAATAATTGGGAGTTATGAAGCTTGTTCCTGAACCATTCCCTAACATCTCCACCAAGTTTCATTAAATAAGACATACTAGTTTGCTTAAAATAGCCCATGTTACATTATAGCAAATCCCATCCGAGAATTTTTCATACATTCACTTTGCAAAAGTTAAAACAAGCCATAAACAGAGTGGCATACTCGTACAATGACTCCTCAACTGAGATTGTTCTACTGATTTTCCTGCAGGGCATTGCAACCACTTACGACATATATGTACTTATAGGTACGTATGCAGGCTGGCAATGATTTGCATTAGTAATGGCATGCAGCACTCGCTAGATTACAATGTTGTCGCCATTATTAACCAACAAATAACATGCGCCGACTATTTTAATTGTATGATCACGTAACGCCTTTGCAATTGTCGCTGTCCAAGGTCGGTAACATTGTTCGGCACTGCAACAGCAAGTGCAATGAACTCGTTAAATTCAATAGCGTCGAGTTTTCTAATGCCAAGGACGCCTTGCAGTGCGCACTGATACCACCCCCCACCCTCGCACAAACGGATCCACATACGGTCCGAAGTGTTTGCGCGTGCAATAGATCGTCACATTCTAAGTACTCAACAAGTGCAATGTGCGCTCGATTGCTGTTGTTACAATTTCAAATTTGAAAAACTAATTATACTTGGCAACGATTACTTTGTTGTGGTGTAAGTAAATACAAGTATGTGCATACATACGCTATTAATTATACTGTCAAATACTTATGGGGTTGAATTGCGAATTTCTACTTTTACTGAGAGCAACACCGTACATTTTAACAAAATAGGTATATAGAACTTCCACTCACCATTCGTCATGCTAAACATCAGGGGAAATTTGAAGTAGTAAAATAATTTTCTGCCTAAATATGCCACCACATAAATAAGGTAGCCATAACCATTTTTTAAGTAAATTGATTATCTCTTTTTGACTACGACAATATATTTTTTATATGCATTTTGATTTCTTCTTTTGCTGATTTAGATTGACTATAAAACGCTAAGAATTTACATGCACATATGGGATTCCGAGCCAAAATTTTGCCTCATTGCAATAACAACGCCTCCGAAATGTTTTTTTGTTTTAACTATGCTCTTATAAGTAAGCTAATTGCATTTTCTCAGTGGGCACTTTCATCAAGATCGAAATACAATTTCCGTTTCTACGTTTACGTGCATTATTATTTCATATTTGTGTGATTTTTAGTTAGGCTGTACCAAAAATAATTTCATAAAGTTTTTACTGTCTAGTATTTATTTAATCGACCCGGGATGCGTCTTCATACATACATACGTATCGGGGTAGCACACCAATAAAAACCTCATGTTTTGGTAAATCGAGACGAAAAACCGTTTTTTGTAAAGTCGGACTATAAATAGCTGGTTCAAGCCGTACCGAGAAGAATTACGAATATTCGCACAAAGGAACGAAAAGGTACCTTAAATTGTACTAGTGGCTTGAAATTCCAGGTAGCTTACTAAAATTTTAAAAGCTACCGATCAGTAAAAGAGTCATGTTGATATATTATATCATAACGGGTAATCAGATCGGAGGTAGTTTTTCCAATAGGATTTGTTTTGACACTACTGTGAAACTAAATACATAAATTTTGTCAATCAGGGAAAGACTTACGCCTCAATAAGGTTTACAAATCGTATAATTGCATAAGGGGTTAGGAGTAGTCAGAGGTCCGAGAAAAGTGATGGTTTTTAATAATTTTTTTTTGCTAATCAATTGCTTTATTTTACAAAAATAAAAACATAGCATGAATACATCCCGTTTCCACTTGACTTTAGCAATATTTCAAAAGAAAAAATCAATAATTGTAAAAGTTATCGCTGTTTGTGTGAAGCCCGTTTCTTCAGAAGTCCTTTGTGGTGATCATCACAAGTCCTTGAAGATTCATCTAAAATCAATCAGACGAGCGAAATTAGTTTTATTAATAGATAATCTTGTGCCTGATCGACGCTTTTTTTCAAAATTAACAATATGGCGGCCTCACGAAATATTTTTCAGATTTTCGACTGACAATTAATAGTTAAAAAAAAAATCGAAATTTTTGAAAAAAAAAATTCTTCGATTAGCACGAGTTTTTTATGTTTTTCAAAAGCAGTATAAGTTTGATTGAAATCTAACAAACAGTTCAAAAAACACAGTTTTGAGAAAATCGCATTTAAAGCAAGCTATTTTCTCTCGAACGCACTTTAAGAAAATTAAAAAAAAAAAAAAATTTTTTGAAAATACTGACTATCCCTGCCCCATAATTAAAACGATGGCCTGTTAAAAGTGTTCAGCGCGCGCTAGGCCAACGTATAGAGTACATAACCGTTCTACCGAACGCACTAGTCGGCAAACAATCGGTAAAATTAAGAATAATTTTACATTATTGAACAAAAAATCAACCCGTTAGACCACCTATAGCCTGAAGGGAAGGAAATATTGCTGCTGTAAATGAGAGTTTTGCCGAAGATCCGGAATAATCGATTTGGCGCCGATCTCAGCAACTTGGCCTCACCTATTGTACTACTAGGGCGATTTTACGCAACGATTTTGGTTTGAAAGTGTATAAAATACAGCTAGTTCAAGTTTTGAAACCGGCCGATCTTCCAAAGTGCCATAATTTCAGTTGGGCTCTTGAAAAACTCGCCGAAGATCCACATTTTACGCCGCATTTTTGCGATGAGTTCCATTTTTAGCTTAATGGCTATGTCAATAAGCAAAATTGCCGTCCATTAAAAAAAACCGTTTGGTGCGGCCTATGGGCTGGAGGAATTAACGGTCCATATTTCAGCAAAGACGAGTCCGGCGCCAATGTAACAGTGAATGGTTAACGCCATCCGCCATGATAAACGACTTTTTGAAGCGCGTGATCTTCAGAAAATTTGGTTTCAACAAGACGGCGGCAGTTGCCATATCGCCCGTGAAACAATGGACTTACTGCGGCGTCGTTTCGGTGAGCAATTTATCTCTTTTATCGGACCAGTGGATTAGCCACCAAGATCGTGTGATATCACACCCTTTCATTTGTGGGAGGGTGCGTAAAGTCTAAACGATTTGTGGATAAACCAGCTTCGATTGAATCATTGGAAGTCAACATTACTAAAATTATTCACGAGATACCGACTAAAGTCCTCCAGCGAGTCATTCAAAATTGGTGTTTACGGATGGCCGAATTAGGGGCAGTTGCGGCCAACATTTGAAAAGGATTCTCTTTAAAAAATAAAAGTCATGAATGGTTCTACACAAAAATAATAGAGATTACCCAATAAATTTGAGTTTTCATTGTTTTATCTCAATTTAAAATCCAATACCTCTAAATTGATCACCCTTTATATGCTAGTTAAAGGGATATGTCGATGTAATTTCTGTGCGTAGTGTTTTTAAGAGAGATTTGATCAAGAGATGATTTGAATTTTAGTTTATATGGTATTTTTTAATACTTTAAAACTATTTTTTGTCTTTACCAGACACTTCCTAATGGTTTAGCAAGTTACTTTATTTCTTGCCCCGTACAAATATGTTTTAAAAACTTGTTTATTTAATATTCCTTATTATTTCGATATTATGATTTTTATAAATGATTTCTATGCGTCGTTACACATTTGGTGGAAGACGTTAAAAATACATATACTTATTCAGGAATCTACAAATAAGCTGGCGGCTTCCGTAGCCGAATACATAGGTGCGTGACTGCCTTTCGGAAGTGCGTAGGCTCGAATCTCCGAGCAAGAAACACCAAAATGAAATGAAACACCTAATAGCGGCAATCAACTACAGTATTTTTGAAACCAAATTCTTGCTTGCAAGTATGCCGTCTAATGTTAAGGGGTGCCGGTGGTCTAGAACTCGAAAATTTAGGGTATTTTCCTGAAATTGGACCTGGACGGTGTTGTCCATTTTGTCCATCTATTATCCGAAACAAAAAATCAGTATGAGTGTAGCTAGATATAAAAAGAAGAAAAAAAATTACAAAATGGCGCGGTTTTGAACTTGGCACCCTAAAAATCGGGTTTAAAAAAAAATACGAAATAAGACATAATAATATGATTTTATTTTTACAACACCAGGCCGAAAAAAGTAGTTTTGAGATAATTAAGTTTAAAGTTTTGAGAGTGGAATGCAACCATTGATGCCGCTGCGTGACGAATCTGACTCTACCTGCTAAAACGTCTATAGAATCAAAAATACTGGGAATATCCCTCCAAAAATTTGACAGTATATTCCTAAAAGTCTATGCCTTCGAAATATAAAAAAAATCGATTTTTTGAAAATTCTAGACCAGTGGGAGCCGTGGATTAAAATTTGTGAGGGTCAATTCAGCAACTCTGCCGGATGCTTCCAGAGCATTTGCTATACTACTGTATAAAGCAAACATAAATATTAATTCTTTTTTTTCTGCATCATTCTTTATTTCAGCCTTTATAGTATGTGGACTACATGCTTACTTACATATTTCTTCATTCGATTCTTCTTCTAAATCACTTATGTATATAAATATTATTAATCAAAACGGCTTGAAACATATTGGCCACATTTATTTGTGTAGAAAAGTTTAGGGAAAACCTGTGAGCACGAAATTTATCCGAATATAAGGACGGCCCGTAATGAAGAATTTTACTGTATATACATACATATGTGCATGTGCAGTCGATATGCCAACATTGTTAGCCCAGAGGCAGTGCAACGGTTTTCAACACATAGCATTCATTTTCACACTTTGTCTCTTGTGTCGGTTGCTTCTCAGTGCAGCCTGTTTGTTGCATTTGCAAGCGGCAGTGCAACAGTTTTCGACAAAATAGTAACGACACGTTTAACGAATGAGCTGCGAGCGACGGTCATTGAACTCATCCAGTAGAAAATTACTCGCACCATGAGTATAGCACATACTTACATATGTATCTACACAGACGTACATACGAGCAGTGTACTGCCTTTGCACCGCAAATGCAACGAAAAAGACTTCAACCATTTTAACTGCAGAAGGAAGCAACAACAACTTTTAGAACAAAGAAAGAGAAAAATGAGTGGAGAGTAAACAGTGAAGAAGGAGATCGGATGGAAAATATAAAATTTTTTGGACGAAAGCTGTGTACTGTGTCTACGAGTCATTTACAAGTACAGTGACGATGCTTTAAATGACCGTGGGCGGGAGGGAAGCAGGTGTAGTTGCGGTGGCGCATGCACTTTATTGTTCTAACGACCGTTGCTTTATTATTGTATACTCGCTGTTGTCTGTTGCTGCCTTGGTTGACGTTGCTGCTGTTTTGCAACGTTATCTGGCTGCAGTTATTATTAGTTCTTATTTATAACCATATGTACGTACAAAAATTGGTCTGGATGTATGCATGTAGCGAGTGTGTAATTTTCGTCTCCCTGCGTTAACATGATTTTTTGTCGCCGCACGCAATATCTGGGATTGAGTCAATAAAGAAATATATTTATAAATCGTGTATTAATGTCATTTTTGTTGTCGTTGGCACAGTACACGCTTGGATTTTGAAAGTATTGTTTTTGGAAGACGATTAAATATTTACTGTTTCACAATCTCTGAGATCATGCATACATACATACCTATGTATGTACATATACCCCAGCAGTGTTTCTTACATCATAACTTTTTCCCCTTTTATATTTTTATGCCTAATAACTCTTAAAAAAGGTGAAAGAATTATCTGTGGTATAATTGAATACAAGTTAAGAAGTGCTAAATTCTGTCTGAGTCGAACTCTATGCCGATTATATCCGCGCATAGTTTAATGAAATTTAATTTGGGCTGGCTGTTAATTTTTAGAATCAAACAGACTAATAGACAATGTGAAATGAAAGAATTTTTGGTAATTTTTACTTATGTCCACTTTCTTAGAATTTACGGTTATATGTGAAGTGGACATGGATATTGACTGGTTTTACCCATTTTCAATTTCAAAAGAAATGTATTAATTTTTACTCATCATTCTGAGTTGCATATAGTACATACATATATCGGGCTAGATTCATTTATGCTGCTGCATACAACCGTTCGGTGAACAAAGCTATAATACATTCTTGTATTACTGCTACAACAACAACAACATTCTTGCAGATTTGCATCCCGTTCTATATTTGTGTTAAATAATGCTGGTGAGCCTTTTGTATCCAGCGGAAGTATTTGTTTTCAGTGGAAGTACGTGTTTCAAGCGGCCGCCGTAGCCGAATGGTTGGTGCGTGGCTACCGTTCGGAGAACGTAGGTTCGAACCTCCGTGAAACACCAAAAAGAAGAAAAAGTTTTTCTTATAGCGGTCGTTAATGTCTGTTAATGTAGTTAACTTCAACTAATATACCATCATAGAAAACAAAAACTCTCTGAAACCTTAGCTTTTGCAAGTTTTGTTACTGAAAAATTATATATATATAGTTGGCGCGTACACCCTCTTTCGGGTGATTGGCCGAGTTCCTCCTCCTATTTGTGGCGTGCATCTTGATGTTGTTTCACAAATGAAGGTACCCACAATTTCAAACCGACTCCGAACGCTAGATATTTTTTATGAGGAGATTTTCATGACAGAAATACTCTCGGAAATACTCCGCATTGCCTGCGGAAGGGCGAACACTATTAGAAAAATATTTTTTTCATTTTGGTCTTTCACCAGGATCCGAACCTACATTCTCTCTGAATTCCGAATGGTAGTCACGCACCAACCCATTCGGCTACGGCGGCTGCCTATACCTTGTGAAAATAAAACTTTTTCCAGCTCTGACATCGCTGACACTCTTGACGGAAGAGTCATCGACAATTTGACGATTCGAAATAATGACATTCCATTCCCAATATTTAGAATGTACCTGAAAAACCGGAAAGAAACACCAGTTTTCGAATTGCGCTTGGATCAAGGGCAAAGCCAATTTCAAACGAATGGCAAAGGGGATGGTACCGTGTAGGTCAAAATGTCGCATGTCATATATCGTTCAGCTGTCGAGAAAGCAAGAGGATGATGAACGAAAGGATGTTTAAGATATCAACAGAAGGTCCAAAGAGTGCTGGAAGAAATAATGTGTCAAAATCTTAATGTTTTGCGTTCAGTGGATCATAAATACATATAATATGTATATGGAAGGTGTTAGATGCCTTTAATTACACTGCGTTACAAAAATTAACTTTTTTTCTGTCCTATAAACCAAATATACTTTTTCGGAAAGGGGAGAAAAAATAAAAATACACGTGTATCGGCGATTTTCATGTACACGTCAGAATTTTTTGTTTTTATGTATAAAATATAGAGCTCGTAGTCCGCCTGTGTGAAAAACTTTGGATCAATTTTTAACCCTTTTTCCGTGGTCCAATCGCGCTGAATTTCTGCAGGCAGACTCGTGGAAATGTTTTTATTATGTGAAATTAAAAAAAAAAAATTTTATCAGGGACTCCAATTTTTTAAACAACTTATTAACCTTTAATTTATTGTTTCATACAACACACTCTGTGCCGTTTGTGTGTTTGTTACAGTTCCGGAAGTTCCGATCATCTGACAGTTGCGCTACTAGGAGACGCATACTTTGACAATTGTTTTAAGTTCTGTTGCGCGAAAACGCCTTTCTGTATATTTCATCTTACGAAAAATGCAGTGCCCGACTCGAAATAACTTTTGTTACGTTTTTAGCCAAAGCAAGACTTTGCTCTTTCGGTAAATCTTTCTTTCAGCAAGTTAATGAAATCTCAGACATAGAGATACAAAGTTTGCTGATATACTTGGATCTCACGATATGGATCTGAATAAAAATAAAATAAAAAAACAAACAAAAAAAAGAGCAAGACATCACTCGAAAACAGTAGTAGTAAAATTTCGCTAGTCGCTAATTAGGATTGTTTCAATAGAAATACTCAACCACTTCAACAACTACATTTATTTTGTATACTCAATGAGGTTTAAGTTCGTGTAGGAGGTTGTTGTTGTTGCAGCAGTGACAGTCCTTGGCCGAGTATATAGTAAATCCGGGTCGTTCCGTTAACGTAGAACCGACTGTCGGGGGAACGAGGTGTATAGGAGGTGTCACACCCTCTTTTCCAATACCTAATACTTTCCACAATAAGACAGGCATTGTCAATTTATGTAACTGTATCAAATTTCATTATCTTAGCTTTTCCGTTAACGGACAAAAGCGATTTGGAAATTTCGGTTTATTTGGGAGTTGCCTCGACATATTTATTTAAAGACTAGCGTACCTCGCCCGCTTCGCTAGACGATAAATTCAATGATTTGCTGAAAGAGAATAAAATTAATACGAAACAAAGCAAATTCTTTGATACAATTTCATTCGAACTTTATTGTAATACTTTTTGGTAGACAACGTTTTTGATTTTTTCATCTTTCGCGTGAATAATGACGATGGTTTGCCAACTCGTGAGCAAGCTACATACAATTGTCCATGAGAGAAAATTGGGTATTCTAAATTAATACCGCACATTTGTAGAGACTGTCCTTGCGCCTTATTAATTCTCATAGCGAAGGCAAGGCGAATAGGGAACTGCAAACGTTTGAAATCGAATGGTAAATCCGCCGGAATCAGTGGAATTCAGGGTATCAAAATGTCTTCTCCTTTGTACTTCCCTTTCAAAATTGTTGCTTCGATAACGTTACCCATTAGCTTCTTCACAGCGAGTCTGGTACCGTTGCAAAGTCGGGGCACATTACTATTGCGCAGCATAATAATCGGTGCTCCAATTTTTAATCGTAAATTATGAGGTGGTAAGCCTGGCAAATCGAGTGTGTTTAAGAATTCAGTTGGATAATTTACGACCTCATCTTGATCAGTAATAGTGTCCATTGACTTATACGCAACTATGTCACCAGGTATTTGATCTAAAATAGCTGAATTTATATCATTGACGTCCTTATTTTTCCCAGCTAAAATTGCTCTTTCGCTGAGTCAATCATGGTTTTTGTAATGTTGAACTATGTTTGGAAATACACTCTGTATCAATGCCTCTTTAGACTGTGCAAAAGTGCAGAAATTGTTAGGCAATGTTATCATTCCTGTTGTTTTTGAAAAAAGGTTTATTTTTTTTTGGTTAAAAAGTGTTTTTTGAAGTTTTGAAAAACACTTCGCTCTAACAAATTTCTTCTCAGTTAATTGCTGAAAATTAAATATTTTGAAAAAACTATTTTTTTTTAATTTAACGTTTTTGAGAAAATTTTGTTCTTGAAAAAATTTCATACTTTTGTAAAAGTTTAAATTGATTTGTTAAAAAAGATTTTTTTCCGCTTTGAAAAACACCCCCTCGAAAAAATGTATTCTCTATTAATAGTGGAATATGAAATGCTTTGAAAACACCATTTTTTTTTTAATTTTGTTTGGTTTTCAGAAAATTTTGTTTTGAAAAAATTTCATACCCTTGAAAAAGTTTTATTTTATTTTATTTGTTTAAAATTTTTGAAATTTTTTTTTTTGTAATTTTAGAAAAACACCTCTTCGAAGAAATTTCTTTTATCTTTTTGAGGAAAATTTGGTTTTGAAAAAATTTCATGCTTTCGAAATTTTTTTATTTTACTTTATTTCTTCAAAATTTTTGAAAACAATTTTTTTTATAATTTTCGAGAAACACCCCTTTGAAAAAATGTTTTCTATGTGTCATAGTGGTATTCCATTAACTTTTAGGATTATAGTCAAATACTTACAAATATCTACGCTTTCACAAATAGCAACAATAAACAAATTTCCTCAAAACCAAAAAATTTACTTTTTTTCTAAAAAAATTCTAAACAAACAACGTAATAAATTTAGAATTTTGTGTTCACGAAAAAACAGTATTGTTTTTATTGTATTAACTGAAAACCAAAATGTTGCAAAAAATCAAAACAAAACTATATTATTTTTTTGTGTTCATTTGGTCCATATGTTCCATAAAAAGTTGATATGGTAAATAATATGCAGGGTCTGATACACGCAAATTTCCATTGACAAAAATTTCCAGTGACAAAATTATCGATCACCAATTCCAACAGGATTTCAAAATCAGAGTTGGAATGAGTTGTTGTGTGGTGTACTTCTGAAAAAAATGAGAAATAAACAAAATAAATTTAAAAATTCGAATTCTAACTTTATCTTGTGTATGTTCTTATTACCTTTGAATTTTTCCAATGAAGCACCATTCATTTTAAATTTTCCAAGAATTTTTTTATCATTTCGCGTTTCTTTCCTTTTTCATTCGATTCCAACATTTGTTCATAGCCGAAAACATCGTTTGCAAACGCATTCATTTCCATATAGAATTGGTCAAAGAAAGCATTGCTCAATTGAATTCAAACATTATTTTCATAAATACTTAGGACCTTAACTAATGCACCTTGGTACATACCTAACGCAGATATTCATCGCGACCTTGACATCGATACTATTGATGAAACAATACAAAGCGCTAGCAGAAGACACATAAATAGACTATAAACGCATACAAATCCTATGATGAGAAGACTACCAAATAAAGAAAAATCTACCCAAAGTCGGCTTAACCGTCAAACACCAACAGATCTTGCAAAATCCTTGTAATCAATTGTCAACTAATCGTATATGTCATTGTTTGTTAACCACTTGTTTTTAAATAATATGTATATATTTCTTCTAAATGAGCTTGGGGGCATTGGCCCTTCAATATCACTCTCATTCCATCTTTTTGTAAATCAAATTACTTATTGTCTAACGACAGGTGTAATATTTTATGGAAGAAATAAAAAAAAAAAAAAATTTCATTCAAATCATTTGAAATTTCTGTATACAATAACGAAAAATTCAAAAAAAGTTGTACACATAAAATGAATGTCGATTCGAAACTTACTTTAATCTAAGAATCGAGCAAGTTTTGTTTTGTACAATATTTTGATTTTTTCTTTTTTTTATATGAAGAAAATATTTAAAAGAAATTTTTTTTTTGCTAAAAACCTTCCTCTAGTGGATCCCTATAATATGAAAAAAGAACGAATAAAATTGGCCTCGTATCGGCCCAAAAAAATGCGTACAAACGAACATCATTTCATTTTTATATATATAGATTTATAGTTCCACTGACTGAAGCGAGGGATCGGCACTCGTTCCCACGACAGTCCGTTCTACGTTACCGGAACGACACGGATTTATATCCGGCCGAGGACTGTCACTTCAGCAGCATTCCCCGTATGTAAGTATGGGGAATGTTTATGCTGCTACAACAACAACAAGGGATCGGCACTCACATAGTTAAAAACCTATCAAACAGGCGGCAGGCCTTATAAGCAGTCAAAGAAGGATATTTTCAATAATGGCGATCATTTACCCATAAAAAGGCCTCGCGACGTCGTTGTGTTCTATGGGCTCCCATAAAGAAGGAGACAACAACCAATAAAACGATTTATAACTATTTTAATATTTTTTTCATTTTAAGCTTTGAAATTTTTATTTTCCTCTTTTTACAACCACAAGGTAAATTAATTAATGGGTTAGGGGTAGTCAGTCAGTCTTTCTGGGATTTTAAGGATAGCGACCTCCGACTTCTCGTGCACACCACATATTCTATGTATATCTTAGCCTTATTACAATGTTTGTCGTCAATTTCGGAAAAAATACAGAATTTTAAGAGTTAAAAAAGTTCCATATGACAATTATAATGCAGCCTTGGATAATAATACCTCATGTTAGGAATAATACAATATAACAGTATTGCGGTAAGAGTAGAAGGAGGATACGGAAAGGTAAAATTAATGACAACGAATTATCTCACAAAAATGGATTCCGAGAGCACTAACAGCTCCAAACTGCCTTTGGCACTCTACGATAAGAAATCAATTTAGAAACAGTGGTGTTCGCCGCTGTAGTAAAAGCTATTACCATCTTTTTAGTCATACATTTCAGCCCAAACAAACATAAAAGTCACAAAGCAAAAGTTACTATGAATGTCACGACGAAGAAGTTACCGAGAGAATCGCGGATAATCCTCACTGGGGAAGGGAAAAGTTAACCCGAGGTAACAGCCAGAGTGTGACAATGGTTACAACCTAACTTCTGCCTTGAGCCATGGGGTCTAGTTGCGGAGCTCACGCACGAGCAACCTAACTCCTAACAACGCATTGAAATGGGAGGCTGAAACTCAAGAGATTATTGTATGAAAATATTAAATACATTTTAAATAAAATACCGTCACGGTTAAATAATTTATGCAGAGAGCTCAATATTCATCTCATAAACCACTATTTATTTACTTGAGGTGCCTTTTGTGATTTATTGTAGATTATTTCTCTCCTGCAATTAATTTTGATTAATTTCAAATAAAGTTGACTGAATAATTTGTGTATATATAAATATGTATATTAGGGCGGGTCGATTTAAAAATCGCTCATTGCTCTGTGAAAATCGTATTCTAGGGATCAAAATAAGAAACTTTGCCGAAGGAACCATACCACTAAAACGAATTCTCTTGTCCCCCATTTCAAAATATCACTATTTTTGGTCTTTACATGAAAAAATCAGCTAAATGGCTATGTTTTTTCTTTATTTTTATTTATTTATAATAATATTTATTATTTATTTATAATAATATCTATTTTTTCTCTAAAGAAATTTATTTAGTCAGAACATATGCAAATGAAAAAATTAATTTAAGTGAGTTATAGAAAAGAAACTAAAAAGTTCCTTCAGCAAAGTTTCTTATTTTGATCCCTAGAATATGATTTTCACAGAGCAATGGGCGATTTTTTTGCCTCCCCACAAAAGACACTAAAAGTTCGACCCAAATTGGGGGACATCAGAATTCGTTTTAGAGGTATGGTTCCTTCGGCAAAGTTTCTTATTTTGATCCCTAGAATATGATTTTCACAGAGCAATGGGCGATTTTTTTGCCTCCCCACAAATCGACCTGGCCTAATGTATATGTAAATATGAAAATTACGCTTAACCACTTCTTTTGGTATTTTGCTGAGCTCCTCTTCCAATTTATGGTGATGAACATCGTCTTGATGTTTTCCCACAAATAGGGAGACCTACAGTTTTACGGCGCCTGGCTTTTTTTGAGGATTTTTTGATGGCAGAAATACACTCGTAGGTTTAGCATTGCCTGCTGGCCTGGCGACCGCTATTAGAAAAAACTTATTCGGTCATTTCGGAAAGTTTGTGGCTCAACTGACTATGTAGCCATATTTTAGTCATTATTAAATGCACATTTTTCTTGACTTTTTTCTTTTGCAAACTGTGTCTTTTTCACGAATTGTTTCCTTCATCTGGTCTAAAAGATTGCTATAATATTCAGAATTTGTTGTGTTACCAGTTTGCAAGTAATCCGCTAACAAAATTACTTTCGCATCCCAAAAAACTGATGCTAACACCTTTTTGAACATAGAGGGAAATGAAATTGCCGATGAGCTTGCCATGAAGGGGGCGGCAGAACCGGTTTCAGCTGCCCCCTTCTCAGACATCGGTATCCCCTTGACCGTTGTTAAAGGAAAACTACACAACTTCTTTCTAAGAAAAGCGCAAGACAGATGGAGGTCTGTCTCATCGTGTGCTATTTCAAAAGCACCATGGCCTCAATACGATAGAAACAGAACGCTTAAGGTGATGGGAATCCCCCGCCATTCACTTTCCAAACTCATTGCGGTGATCACTGGTCACTGAGTGATCGGCACTCATGCGGGCAAGCTTGGAATTCCGTACAACCCCTATTGCAGATGCTGTGGGGATCCTGCAGAGAAAGAGACTGTGGAACACTTTCTCTGCAAATGTCCGGTTCTGGCGGCTAGGCGCTTGAGATTCCTTAGCATGCCCTTTGGGGATGACTTGAAGAAATTCTCCAGCCTAGATCCCTTTTCTCTCCTCCGCTACATCAACAGCACTGGATGGCTGTAGACGGTTTTCTCTCCTCCCTAAATCCTTTCACAGGTAGTGGTCCACATTATGGTATCAAAACGGCACGTAAGTGCTACTTGTAGTGTACCTGGGGTAATCTTGCCATCCTACCTACCTACCTACCTTTTTGACGGATTTCTGGACACGAACTGGTTTCGGAGCCGAAGAGCCAGGTTCACACCACTCTTTCGCCTCTTGTTTCGATTTGGAATCATGGTGGTCGACCCAAGTCTCTTCCGTAGTGATGAATCGACGCACAAAATCCGCTTTATCTTTTCTTCTTATTCTTTTGAAGTAATCATAGACTTGTACCTTGTAGTTAAATCTGTAAATCTTCACAGTGTCGGGTGATGAGTTCTACACTCTAACAGCGTTAAGGGGGAGGTAGGGTTTAGCGCTAAAAAAAAAACACTTTTTTTGTGAATTTTTTTACAGAAATATGGCTTAAGATACTTTAATAAAATCAGTTACATGTTATTGTACATCTTTTCAATAAGTTTTTAAAAAATATTAATAATAAAATATTGACAAATAAGCCCATGACAGAGTTTTTTTGGAGATATGTTTTTCGAGAGGTGCTCTGCGGTGCCAATCGGCATTCGTCGTAGAATCATCTGAAACTAAAAAAGTCGAATTTTTCAGTTAAAGTATGACGTAATGCTCCCCCCTACATTAATAAAATTTTTTTTTTTCATTTTTGTAGTTTTGGTGGCAAAAAAACGTAAAACGAGCATTTTTGGCGAAAAATTTCGCCATATTTGTAAGTGAAAAACAACCTTAAAAAACAAAAAATAAAAAAAAAAACAGTGTAGGGGGGAGGTATTTTTGATTTAGAAAACGTGTGCCAAATTTGAAAAGAATCGGTGGAATAGTTTCGGAGTTGTGATTGGCACCGACTTTTAAGAAGTCGTTTCGGGAAAAACGCGTTTGAAAAAATGACTCTGAGAAATTATCGATGCTCCGCATTCGAGGTAGAGTGCCTACAAAGGCTATAACTTTGAGAGTTCTGCTCCGATCCACTTAAAATTTTGACACAACATTCTTGAAATGATTTACTATAAGATGAGTGAAGAAAAAAAAATTCGATTTTGTGACCCTACCCCCCCCTTAAGGGGTCCCGGTGGTCTAGAACTCGAAGATTTAGGGTATTTTCAGGACTTTTTTTTACAGTAAAAAAAAAATGAAAAACGATATTTAAATTTTTTATGCTCTTTATTTAACTTCTTTTACATACAAAAATAAAAAAAAATTTAATTAATTTTAATAATTTTAAAAATGTTCCATTTTGGCTCTTCTATTTCTCTGAAACACAAAAACCAAAAAAAAATTATTAATCAGGATGAGTGTAGCTACATATATCCCGTCCTAGAATAAAAAGAACATTTACAAAGTGGCGCGGTTTTGAATTTGACACTCTAAAAATCGGGGTTTTTCAGTTTTTTAATAAAAAAAAAATACAAAATAATTGAAAATCCTAGTACGGGCGATAGGCATTGATGTTGTGAACAACATTTTAAAATTTCAGCCGATTCAGTTGAATAGCATGTTTTTTGACAACACCAGGCCGAAAAAAGAAGTTTTGAGATAATTAAGCGTAAAGTTTTGAGAGTGGAATACGACCAGTGATGCCTCTACCTGCTAAAACGTCTATAGAATCAAAAATACTGGGAATATCCTTCCAAAAATTTGACAGTAGATATATTCTTAAAAGTCTATACTTTCGAAATAAAAAATAATTTTTTGAAATCTGAAATTAATGAAACTCGTTAATGGAAAATAAATCTAGATGATATTAGGTAATTAAATTTTGAAACAATGAAATTGTTGTGTCTCCGAGGCCTTGCTGCTATCAACTTCCCCAATAGATAAGCAGTTAACTTGAATATATAAGTAGTAAGTTTGCACAAATGTAAATACGCAATTCCTAGTAGACAGATAATGTTCAAGACTGCAAACCAGTACCTTTGTTTGCCGGGCAGATACATATGAACATATATGCTCGTATCTACCATTCCCATATACAAAACGTGTAGCATTATTAAATGCCACATTAAGTTTGTGGCAAGATATTGAATCCAATTTGCTGTATACCACCTCAGAGTAGGTAATGAGCCCTTTATTTAGTTGGAGAACTAATTTGCGCCTCGTCTTCACTGGCGCGAATGTTTCAGAGGCTCTCAGCCTACGCAATGCAGCATTTACACTTCTCACAACCTTAGTTATATTATATGATCAGCAGGGGTAAGTTTTGAGTTAAGAATAAATCGCAAATTCTTTACCTTATCCGTAAAGCTAAGGGAACTGGTACCTAACCACAATTTAGGAATATCAACATACACCACACTATTACAAATGACTTCGACGCATTCAAAAATGGAGAGTTATCATTAGGCTAAACAGACATTAGCCTAGGCAGATAGGTTAGGTTAGGTTATGGTAGTAGTCGGTCTGTACGCCCAACTCACTTAGACCTTACAGGTCCGTTGTGATACCACTGTGATGCACGGGTACCTCATTTACTTTCCATCGTGAAACCATTTTGTGGCTCTTATGAAGCGCAGGATTGGTCCCATCCCCACGCCAGACAGCTCCGTAAGAGAATTGAAAAAGTATTTACCTAGGCAACCTGCTCTGGTTTTAGCTATGGCTGGAAGGAAAGGAAGTGCTCAACTGTTACTCCCTCTATTTCATCTCTACAATTACAGCAATATTCATGGGAGAAAACTTCTAGTCTCATGGAATATCTGCCAAATAGCCAATGACTGGTTATACAAGCCACGACCTTCGAGATCTCCACTCTCGTTCCCACGACAATCGGTTCTACGTAACCGGAACGACCCGGATTTATACCCGGTCAAGGACTGTCACTTCAGCAGCATTCGCCGTACATATATGGGGAATGTTTATGTTGCTACAATAACAACAAGATATCATCTCTTGAGAGGCTTTCCTTTCCTTTGTGTTTTTCTTGTTTATTTGCGGCCATAGTAGCCTAGCTGTTACGCATTTATCTTCCTCTCTACATGATCTATTTGCCTCTTGAATGATATTGTTTTTGATTATTAGTTTACTCGTGGTCATAGGTATCCCAATGGTGCTTTTATCACTGAGCAGCTAAAGAGCAGTACCTTTCCTGGCTAGCTCATCGGCTTTACAATTTTCCCTAATATATCTGTGCCCCGGAATCCAAGAAAGACTGACCTTGAATACGACGCTAATATCATTTGTAGCTGTCCGGCATTCCTGTGCAACCTTTGATCTTAATTGATCTTGATCTTGGCCGCCTGGCTATCCGAGAATATATTTATAGTCGTTTTTGATCCCTTTGTTTGTTGGAACCTCTACTGGATAGACGCTGCAGTAGTGAAAAAACAGACAAGTCACCGTTTACTTTGAAATATAAATCCTCAATAAGACCAATACGACTTATGTAAGAAAATTACTTGTCTGCAGAATCGAACTTCGGATTTCATAAATATTTACGACAATGCTCTAGCAACTATTGCGAAGATAGAGAAAATGTGCTGAATTTGATAGTATACAATGTACTAGACAAATGCACCTTGACAAACTGCAATAAATTAATAATATTATATTAGTAGAGGAATTACTGCTAGTCAAACCCTGTGGGAATCTGTTGCAGTAAAACAATTAAATGTTGCAAACAACTAGTCCTTTTATAGCATTTTCAAATGGGTAATACAGATGTTAAAAGCTTCTTTTACACCCGCATTGATCAATAAGACTGCTTTGATTGGTGCTTCTTTATTGTATAACAAAAATATACAAATTTACTAAATAAGGATACAGACACAGACATATTGAATCGTTGTTGTTGTTGTTGTTGTTGAGGTGGTTGAACATTTCTTAGCTGAAATGCTCCTAATTAGTGACCAGCACCGTTTTAATACCACTATCTCGTGAAATGATGATGAAGTGTTTTTTTTTTTTTTTTTTTTTTTTTTTTTTTTTTTTTTTTTTTTTGTTTCCAAGTCAGATCCATTTAGTGAGGTCCAAGAATAGGAGCAAATCCTTTATCTCGATGACTGAGATCTCCTTAATTTGCTGTAGAAAAGGCTTACCGAAGGATCGGAGTCGGGCCCTGGCTAGTCCCGGACACATAAATAGTGGAACAGACTTTCCTTCACCCCTTCCGCTTGACAGCTTCTACAGATAGGATTGAAGGGTAGATTGAGTCTAGCTGCATGATCCCCTACTTTCCAATGTCCTGTAAGGGTTGCAGTAATCCGTGAAATGTTTGGCCGAGAGCATCCTAACAGGTCATTTGTCCTTTGGATTTTATATGACGGCCATGTGTTTTTTGTTGTGATACATGTAGGTATTTGCTTCCATCTTCTTTCGGCTAAAGCTTGATAGTGTGAAGCAATAGATGCTTTTAGTGTGTTCAGTGGGGTGGAAACTGCCACCGCCTCTGCTATGTCTAGTGTTGAGCCCTTTCTTGCTAGCTCATCCGCTATCTCATTGCCTCGTATCATATTGAATCGACTATTATCATTATTTTACGAATAAACTCATATGTAGATATTCTGTGAAAAAAAACTTTTAAATAGTAGAAAAAAACTGCCTAAAATGCAACTCCCTCATTGATCCTAAATATAATAGATATTTCTCCTAAAGGTTAAATTTCAAGGGCCGATATTGAATGTGAACCACATCTTAACGTCCAGGTTTCGTGAAGAAAATCATCTTCAGTGATGAGGTACATTTTCACCTCAGTGGATTCGTCAATAAGCAGAATTGCTGCATTTGAGCGAATGATAATCCAAGAGTGATTGCCGAAAAACCAATGCACCCACAAAGAGTGACTGTTTGGTGCGGCGATGTCAATTGGCCGCCACGATCATGTGATTTGACACCGTTGAACTTCTTTCTTTGGGGTTATTTGAAAGAAAATGTGTACGTTGATAAACCAGCAACAATTCAAGAGCTAAAGGATGAGATAATTCGGCACTGTAATGGCATAGAACCTCAATTATGCCTTAGTGTCATCGAAAATTTTGACCATCGCACAGTGGTCAAGTAGCCCGACGTTCTGGCCAAAAATCCCAAAATCGAAAGTTACCGTTTGAGGTAAAGCTTCATATATTCGTCAACAGATGGCACTGGAGCATTAAAATCCAAAGGGACAGATGTTTACATTGAACAGATGTTCCGTGGTGAACGCTCAAACGTGCCATTTGTTGCAGATTCACCATTTTTCAACGAAAAAGGGCAAACTAAAATGGATGTTGTTCCGAAAGGTATGTTCATTACGAAAATACTTTACTGTAACCATATTGTTGTATTTTTAGAGGCAATATTAATGACGCAGTACAAGCCTTTTTCACCCTTTATTTTTTTCAATTGCACTTCTTCTCGTAGATAATTATTTTTATTGCCACGAATTTCCGCGGAGATATTTACGTTTCCTAGTGCAGAAAAGTATACAGATTTCGAATCCGTTTAGATCTTGCTCCCGCGCTATCCCCGCTCGTCAAAAATACGCTTTCTTTGCAGCAGGTCGCTGCCGAGCTTGGCGAAACTGGCTTTATTTGTGTGTATGCCTGGGAAATATTAGGAATGAATGTAATATATGCAGAGTGTTCATTTTTATTTTTATCTCAATTCCTGTAGTGAATATTGTTATTAAAACAATAAAAAAAAATGTAATAAGTATTTTTAAATGGTAATTAAATTATTATTTTAAAGTAATTTTTTTTTTTAATAGGATTCAAGAGAAAAATTTTTTCATGGACAAGGAGGAAAATATTCGATGCCATCCAAGATGTTTTTCTGTTAGAAAAATTTGATAATTTAATACAAATTATCTGTAATAAACTAATGGACGACGCAACACCTTCATATGTTATCGAAGAAAAATCAAAAATGGCTTTGATAAAAGTTATTTCTCTTTTGTAAAAGAAATGGAAAGATGCTCGCAGTACGAAAAATCGTTTCCTGGAGAATAATAAAAGCTTGTTGGACGATTCAACGAGCGTAACGGTGAATAGTTTACATAAATTTAAATTAATATAAATATATTTATATTACTTTATATACATTAATGAAGTTTTCAGACAGCATCCTTGATGTGAACAATGACGAGGAGATATGAATAAATGTATGTTCTTCCTTTTAAAATTTAAGTTCGTTTCATAAATAAATGTATGATGCGTCACTTTCAGTTTAAGTGTATTATTTTTCACGATATATTTTCCCTCCTTTTAATGTGGCATATGCTTTTGAAGATCGTACGTCTACTGTCGAAATCAAAGACACCAAAAACCTTGGTAATGTGAACTTCAGTAAAATCTGAAAACTTTTCGCAAAAACTGTTCGCCATTTTGGGTCCGCCATTTTGAATTTTGAAATTCTGATCTCATATTCACAATCAGCGACCCCAAAAACCTCGGGATTGTGAATTCGCGAAAAATGTCCACCATTTTGGGTCCGCCATTTTGAATTTTGAAATTCTGATTTCATTTTCAGAATCAGCGACATAAAAAACCCTATATGTAAAAATTTCATCAAAATCGTACTATTTCTCTTTGACTTATTGTTTTCTGACCAAAACGTCGGGCTACTTGACCACTGTGGCCGAGGCCGTGGCGGCCATTTGGCCGATATTTTGTTCCATACATAATTCAGCCATACCAATATTATCATAATAAAGAGAAATGATAATACTTTCTTAAAAAAATTGTATTTTATTCAAACTCAACCCCGGCCCTTAAAACTTAACCACCCTTTAGATTTGAGAAAACAAGATTTATACTGCAGATGAAAATCTGAATCTGCAACTGCCACAGAACAATTTTTTTAGCAGTTTTTTTAATTCAAATAAAATATTACAAAATTGATAAAAGCTATTACGGCACTAGTATACATACGCATTATTTCGTACAGCATTTCATAGCTAGTGTAACCGCAGTATTTTAACTCTTTGTGCTACATATGTCGATGGCCTCGTGAATCTGATGCAGGTCTTTGTGGTAGCGTTCGCGACGCCGTAGCCAACCTGTAACGATCTACAAATCCTCTTTGTAAGAGTTTCCTTATAAGCCAGCGGTGACACTTAAATCGCTTGGCCATTATTTAAGACGGATATAATGAGAGGCTTGCGTAACGTATGTACTAGGCTGTTTAATAAGTTTTGCGGTTCGATAAGTGAGGACGTTGCTACTAACCGAAGATTTTCTTATTATGTTGGTGGGCTCTTCATAGGAATGTTTCAATCATTTCAATTCGTCTATTCGTCAATTCATTCTTTGTTTACAAGCCATTTAGTTTCGACGTGTCACAAATTACAATGGAAAAAATTAAGTATCGTGCAGTGATTGAATTTTTATTTTGCGAAGGAAATTTATGAACGAATGTTGAAAATATAGAGGACTTTTCGTCATCAATTAGTAAAATAGAGTGTTGTGTTGTTGAATTTAACAAGCCTTGAAGACAATCCACTGAGAGGGCAAAGTTACTGCTACAACAACAACAGCAACCCACGTCAAGGACGTCCAAACACAGCAGTAATCACAGAAATACTTTTTCACCTAGTCACAAGAGCATTTTGACAATGGCTAAAATCCATGAACTAAACCTCGTATTGTTGAAGCATACACCACATTCACCAGATTTGGCTGGTAGCGACTTCTATATGTTGCCATACCTAAAAAACTTGTGTATAAAGTACTTTTCATCGAAGGATGAGGTCGTAACAGAAGCGGAAGCGTATTTTGCAGCTCTTCCAGATTCTCACTTGAGGGATGAAATTAATAAATTGGGATCTCGTTGAAACAAGTGAATTGATATTCAGGGAGACTATACTGAGTAATAAAATTCCAACTATAAAATCCTGTTTTTCTTATCGAATCGCAAAACTTACTGAACAACTTAGTATTTACTGTTCAATTAGCTAGTAAGTCTGAAGTAGCCGTGTCTAACCGAGTCTAGAAGAGGAAATGATGCCATGTGCAATTTCAAAATCCCCCTCTGATGATAAATTGAGCAAACGATTTTTCAAATATAAGACAGTAACGCCATGGAATTTAATTAGGAAAAGGTAAGTAAAGCGTAAATTTTGTTTCCTAAAGGGCTTTATATTGTTTATAAGGCTATCGAGAAGTGTCCGTCTTTACCCGTCTTTTCGGTAAATGCAAAATTTGCTGTGCCATTTTTGTCAAAATGTTGTGATTTCACTTAAAAATAATAACTTCCGCACTACAAAGTTCAGTAGATTGTTTGCGCGTACACCCTTTTTGGTATTTGGCCGATCTTCTCCTCCTATTTGTGGTTGCGTCTTGATAGAAATACACTCGGAGGTTTGCCATTGCCTGCCGAGGGCGGACCGCTATTAGAAAACACTTTTTCTTCATTTTTGCGTTTCACGGAAATTCGAACCTACGTACTCCGAACGGTAGTTACGCCCATTCGGTCATCTTTTCAATATTTGCGAACAAAAAAATTAAAAATATTACAACGTACTATAAATATTCGATTGGATCTGGCCGTACAAATGTCTTCGGCTAGCATGCAGAAATGAAAATTTTGCATTCACGACTTAATAAATGAAAAATATAATTTAATCATAAAGCAGTGGGAATATACTTTAGTAATAATTAACTTTTTGATTTTTTTTATAAAGGCGATTCCTCTGTAATATACCTATATGTACATACATATATTGGCGAAGGAACAATCGTGTTTTATGCTGAGTGAATCAATTTGATAAAGTATTGAGAACGCTACAGCCGCATATTTACAAAAATGTCGCAACTGAACCGAGATTCCAACAAGCAAAAATAAAATCTATGCATATATTTTTTTTTGTTTCAAATCAAGGTCAAGTGAGCATTGGCATTTCGATAGATTTAATGAGAAGATACGCTTCAGTCGAACCCAAGACACATTCAACAAGGTAAAAGTGACAACCCAGCTGAACTCTCTCGTATCTGATTATTGTATCGAAAATGTGTCAACAAACAAATTAACTTTGTGAGATACATGTAGTTTTTGCTAAGGCCCAATATCATTTCAAATAAAAGTGTCTGTAAATATGAAAATATTTAAAACAATTGTAATAAATATGTAAAAAAGCATACTTCATCGGCACTTTGACCTTAAAAATTATGTTTTTTACGACCGTACTCGTATTTGCATCTTGTACTCAAACATCGTTGAAGAGAAATGTAGCAATTGTTAACCCAGCAAACATTTATCTTAGGTTTTATAATTCATACTATTTATGAAAATGTTGTATTATCGTAAAATTTATAAGTGACCCTGGCGAAAAATTTATTATTTTCATAAAAATATTATTTTATAAATGTTTTTTTGTTTTTTGTAACATGTATATATGTATATTTTAAAACAAAAAAGCGGCGCAGTCGAAAAATTGGACTAAAAATCGCGCAATTTTTATTCCAAAAGTTCAGTATTTACAAAAGTATATCTTTAAAATTAAAATAGCGCCTTTTTATAAAAATACAATACTTCTCTTTAAAGTATGTATATATGTATAATGCATTGTATATCTACATTTCCAAACCAAAAAGCGCCACAGCCGAAAATTTTCACTATATTTGAAAATAATGATTTATCGAAGGCCAAAGGTTAATTTAACTACTTTAAAAAGCTAGGATATAAAAGTACTATCGAACCTCATTGTTGGTTGACTGGGTTTTTTCGATTCCGCTTTATTCTTTTCTCATTATCGTTCCTTCGACAATTCGTTAAAAGTAGCTTTAAATCAAATTTTGAATTCATAAGGAGTGTTTATAAGTGAATATTGTTACTTTTCTGTGTTTGTATTTAAGTAAAATAAGCGTCTTTTTATTTAAGTAAAATAAACAGGCAGTTTTTCAAGCTTATACAAAAATTAAGCATTCTTAACGTTAAATATTGCTATTAATTCTTAATGGTAATTTATAAAAAGTACTATAAATCGAAAGGCTGTTATAGTGACTACATTTGTGTGTTATAATTTTTAAATTCGCACCCACGCACTTGGATATTAAAAGCAAATTTTTCGTGGTAGCAATGGAAAGCCAAACCTATTAATTAAAATAAGAAAATAGTAAGTCCATATTGGTTTATTTTTATTAAGAAATACTGATTTCTATATACGATTGTACGCGAAGCATAATCAGCCTTAAGTTTTCTAAAGTTGTAAGAAGTTATGTGAAGTTGTGCGAAGTATGCAGACCTTATTTAGCTTCCAATTCACCAGTTCATAATCAGAGGGTTTTCCTTTAGGGTGCATACGCACACCTATGTATGTCTGTAGAGTCTTGCCTAAGTGCTTGCACATGCATGTCCAAGTACGCAAAAATTCACGAGTCACATGGTTAAGTATTTCAATGCCAATGACAAAGTAACTACAAACTAAACCCTATTCGAGACAATTGAACTGATAAAGAATCACAAAAAAGCAATAAATAATAGACACAACTATTACTTACTTGGCTACGGCATGAACATGCAATTTAAAGAAAATTTACAAATTTGTGCTGAATATCTTTAGTGCCTATTCTAAGTTCGCTTTTTGATTGCTGTTTTTTATAGCTGTTAATGTTTTTTTTTTTTTTTTTTTTGGTATTTCATAGCTCAGCAAAGGTACTCGATTAGAATATTAGAAATAATGAAACACATAATAAGAATTATTTGCGAATAAAAAAATAATTGGAAAGTACTTTTTGTGACTATTCCTGATTATGTTTAATTATTTTTAAATTTAGTTGACCAAAGTATACTAATTCACTGTCAGAATATTAAATAAGCTGTTGAGGGCAACACAAACATGTTACAGTGAAAAAAAAAATTCCATACATCACCTAAAAGTTAAATTATTTATCATCTCCGTAAAATTTTGTGCCGAATAAAACAGAACATAGGGGCTCCAAAAAACGTCTCCATCGCATACAGTCCTTCGGAATGACTTTAATTTCCTTAAGGGGGAAGTCTACTGTGACAAGGGAAAAAACAGGCTTATTTTCCGGATTTTATTTCTAACAAAATATTGCTCGTACATAAAATCTATTTAAACTCTTATCTTTATTATATATTTAAGTTTTTGAAAAAAAAATTTTAAGTCAAAATATTCAAAATGGCCGCTGTGGCACTTCTGCAAGCGCAGGTCCGCTTTTCTTAGGTGCCTAAACGGTGTACATGAAATCTTACGTTTCGGTGATCTAAAACAAAAAAACAAAATATTGTTATCATATACATAGTATTGACTCTCGTCTGACGTAGGATTATATCGATAAAAAATTTTGGCGTTGAAAAAAAAATTCTTGAAATTTTTTTCTTTTTTTTTGCCTAAAATTGATGTTACTATTGTTTATAACAATTTAACAAATAACGATATCAAAAAAATCCTATGTCAGACGAGAGACACTATTACAGAGAATATATAATTAAATTTTTAAGCTGATTCATTTATCAGAACTCGAGATATCGTGTACACCGTATACAAAAACTTAGTTTCGAGAAAAATGCGTTTAAAGTTTCAGGTGCCGCAGGTACGCGCTTTGGAGCGCTTCGGGAAAAGGTCGAAATTTCAACGAAGAAAAATTTAGCCAGCTGTAACACATATTGTACCTTATTTAAGAGGGTTCAAAGTATTTTTTAAGCTAATAAAAAAAAAATCGATTTTTTGAAAAATTCACAGTAGACTTCCTCCTTAAATCATTTTCCGGTTGTTGTTGTAGCAGCATAAATATTTCCCATGCTTATACGTGGAATGCTGCTCAATTGGCAGTACTTGGTCGGATATCAATCCGGGTCGTTCCGGTAGCACTTATCTCCTTTTTGAGAATTCTCTTCCATGTGCTCCTAAACCGACTTTGCCGTCTGCTACCTTGCAAGTTAGATAAATATTTGCATAGCGCGATGACTTGAAATTATTCCCTTAGCAATCTTTTCCGTATTGAATATATGTATGTACATATGTATGTACATTAGAGCAGAAATCTCCAGCTCCGCTAATTTTATTTCAATAGCCATAAAAGGAATTTGTGCAAAACTTTAGTGCAATCCGATAAGTTTTACGCGGCCCTAATCGACCTTGAAAGTCACACGTAAGATTGCATAAATTCAGTAAGACATAACATTAAGTTAGCTTAAATTAGAATTTCAATATGTAGAAGAAATTATTAATTTACAATGCAAAACGGTTAAAAACGATTAAGCGATTATCGACATATTTTATTGCAAAGTTTGAATTCCAGCAAATTGACGGGTTACGTAAATATAGTGTTAAAGAAAATCGTTCGAATAGTGTTTTTGTATCTGGACTTATAACAAAAGAAAACTTTATATTTAAAAAGCGTGCAAAATCTTCTTGGTGCAGAACTTTCTTTTCAATCCTATTCTTTCTTCTCTTCATCTCCTTCCATTACGACTCTTGCCATATCTGAGCAAAGTCAAATAAGGGATTGCGCCTTCCGAGTTCGCTGTGACGTCAAGCTCCGAGAATATGCAAACAAAATGAAGTTGAATTAGTTGAGGTAGAAGAGACGAAACCAATCTAAACTATCAAACAAAATAAATTATACACACACAAATTTTTTTTTGCCACGGCGTCATCCGCATAAAAAGGCAAAAACAAAAACTGCATTTGAAGGTATTTTTATAATTCGTGCATTCCCAATTTAACACGCGGCACTTTGTTCTCATTAGTTGTTAGTTATTAAATGTCACAAATGGCAATATTACTAAGCGATTCACTGAATTTTTACAAACATGTAATTTCTTTGCTTTTCTTGTCAAAATAGCGAAATCATCGTATAGGAAATATCAACTATTTCTGGGCTGAAGTACCAAAAGTGATTAGCAAATTTTTTTTGAGGTAGCTTCACTTATTTCATGACCAATTTTTGAAAATAATTATATATATATATATATATAATATATAATTGGGCAATTGATGGAAGTTGAGATATTAGCGATACAGCGGAACTCACTGAATGCGAGTATTTACGTGGTATTGACTCCAATGCAAGGCATTACAAAAAGCAAAGACCTGTGCAATGAACTAAAGTCTATGTTGAAAAAATTTTTAAATTTTATTAGAAAAGATTATTGGTATATCGCCAGATGGAGCACGGGCAATGTTAGGCATGAAGGTAGGAGTATCGGGAAGGCTATTTCAAGACATTACGAAAGTCACAGGAAGAGGAATATTCGTTAACAACTGCATAATTCACCAGGAAAATTTGTGTGCGAAAACATTATGCTTTCCAAATGTCAAAATACCAATAATTGAACTAATCAAATTTATAAAGTTGCGCGTGTTAAATCACCATGAATTTAAAAGAATTCTTGAAAGATTTAGAAACTGAATATGGAGACGTAACCCCCGACAGTCGGTTCTACGTTACCGTAACGACCCGGATTTACTATATATATCCGACCAAGGACTGTCACTCCAGCAGCACTCCTCGTACATGTATGGGGAATGTTTTTGCTGCTGGAACAACAACAATATGATTATTAATACCGAAGTATGTTGGCTTAGTAAAGATACAATGCCAAAAAGAGTACAGGGTTGCCCATATTCGACGACCCCATCTTTTGACAGAGACGTCAGATCGGTTAATGACATACCACGTTGGAAGCGTCAGTCCAAACAGATTTTTACCATGGAACAGTACACGCCACGCGAGCGCTCCCAAATTGTTGAAATTTACATTCAACAAAAGAAGTCAAAAGAAGAAGAAGAAGAACAAAATCATCACGTCCGATGAGGCTCATTTCTTATTGAATGGGACGGTAAACAAACAAAATTGCCGTATTTACGCCACTGAAAATCCTCACGAAATTCAAGAGGTACCTCTTTACGACGAAAAAGTCACTGTTTGGTGCGGTGTTAGTGCGAAAACGATTATTGGGTCGCTTTTCTTCGTCAATCAGGAGCGTTATCGCGATGTGATAACCACTTTTGTGATGCCAATTATTCGTCGTAAGAGTATGGGGCAGTTCTGGCTCCAACAAGACGGCGCTCCACCACACACAGCTTGCACCACAATCGATTTTTTGAAGAAATTGTTTCCTCGTCGTTTGATGTCGAAAAATGGCGATTTGGACTGGCCACCGCGTTCGCCCGATTTAACGCCACCTGACTTCTTCTTGTGGGGATATTTAAAATCAAAGGTTTATATTAAGGGGGTAGTAGGGTTTAGCGCTAAAAAAAAACACTTTTTTTTTGAATTTTTTACAGAAATATGGCTTAAGATACTTTAATAAAATCAGTTGCATGTTATTGTACATCTTTTCAATAAGTTTTTAAAAAATATTAATAATAAAATATTGACAAATAAGCCCATGACAGAGTTTTTTTGGAGATATGTTTTTCGAGAGGTGCTCTGCGGTGCCAATCGGCATTCGTCGTAGAATCATCTGAAACTAAAAAAGTCGAATTTTTCAGTTAAAGTATGACGTAACGCTATGACCCAGTATACAACTTAAAAAGCGAAATACAATTGCTCTTGGATATGAAGGGATATGCCCTTCCTCATTTTGGTGATAAAGAATGGTTGCGCGATTTTGGGTTTTTTATCGATATGACTCAGCATCTCCATGATATTTAAGGAATGAATAAACTATCCATTCACAATTTGTATGATAAAATTCAGGGCTTTGATCGCAAGTTAAAATTGTGGAAACAGCATCTTTTGCAGAATAATTTGTCTCACTCTCCACATTAAGAAAAAAAAAATGTTACTACTTCTCAAAAATACATATAATATACAGACATTTTAATCAACGACTGTCAATTACGGTATCAAATGGTCAAAGCTTCGAAGACAACGTTTTCCATGAAAATGTTTTCCTCGTCATTTGCCTGCCGAGGGGCGACCGCTATTAGAAAAATGTTTTTCTGAATTTTGGTGTTTCACCGAGATTCGAACCTACGTTCTCTCTGTGAATTCCGAATGGTAGTCACGCACCAACCCATTCGCTACGGCGGCATACAGAATAACACCAATTTAAAAAATGTATTTTTTCAGTAAAAATCGAAAATTTTTATAAATCTGAGACATTTCCTCTTTTGACGTACGCTATTCGGAGTACGCACATATGTTTGCGAACAATTATTTTTAACCATGAAATTAATCAAAAATGGCCATCGATCAAGACTGAGTAATGCACTTCATCAATTCCGGCAGATATTAATCGGCTTGTATCGAAAAAAAAACAGTAGCAAAATTTTCATTAAAAATGTCATGTAAATTCATTTTTTGCTTTTTTCTTGTTTTTTTAATATATTTGGCACAAAACTTTGCATACGAAATCTTTTCATTGTTTGAATTTAATATTTTTTTAATGTAAAGTTTTATAAATTATTAATAAGTGTTATTTTTTCCACCCATCACAAAATTTTTAAAATGTAAATTGGCCCGTTGGTCAAAAAGGTTGCTAACTTCTGGATTAGGACAATGCACACGATTAGAACAAGCACACATTTATACTCTAGCACTACAATTCTTCTTCTTCTTAATTGACGCGATAACCGCTTACGCGATTTTGGCCGAGTTTAACAAAGCGCGCCAGTTGTTTCTTTCTCGTGCTAACCGGCGCCAATTGGACACCAAGTCCTTCTCCACCTGATCTTTCCAACGCAAAAGAGGCCTTCTTCTTTCTCTGCTACCACCAGCTGGTACCGCATCCAACACCTTCAAAGCTAGAACATTTGTATCCATTCGGACGACATGACCCAGCTAACATAGCCGCTGGATCTTTATTCGCTGCACTATGTCTATGTCGTCGTTTTCATCGTTCCATCGCCTGCGATATTCGCCGTTGCCACCGTACAAAAGTCCAAAACTCTTACGCAGAATCTTTCTCTCTAACACTTCAAGCGTCGTTTCATCGGATGTTGTCATTGTTTAAGCTTCTGCCCCATACGTTAGGACGGGCATGATGAGAGCCTTGTAGAGTGTTAGTTTTGTTGATCGAGAGAGGACTTTACTGCTCAGTTGCCTACTTAGTCCAAAATAGCACTTGTTGGCAAAAGGGATTCTACGTTAGATTTACAGGCTGACATTGTTATCGGTGTTAATGCTGATTCCTAAATACACGAAGTCTTTTACAACCTCAAAATTATAACTGGCAACAGTGACGTGGGTGCCGATACGCGAGTGCGCCGACTGTTTGTTTGAAGACAGGAGGTACTTCGTTTTGTTCTCGTTCACCACCAGACCCATTCGCTTTGCCTCTTTATCCAGTTTGGAGAAGGCAGAACTAACAGCGCGGTTGTTAAGGCCAATGATGTCAATATCAACGGCATACGCCAACAATTACACTACAATTCAAATATTTAAATACATAAGACATTATTCGAATGTAATAATGAAAGATTGCCTCATATTCTGTCAAATTCGGTTTTGAAACAAAACATCTTCTGGCTTAGAGTACTTAACAAAATCGAAAATGCCTATGACCTAAGATGGGATGACATGAAAAATGACATAAGAAATTGGAAATACAAGTAATGTTGAATAGCATTGAAACAGCCAACAAAGAAAAAACGTGGCAACGTGCAATGAACAGGATATATAAGTTTTTGGATCATAATATTATTTTAGAAACGATTTGAATAAGTACAGAATTTGGTTGATTTTTAAAGCTAGAAGTGGGTACATTATGCTAAACCGGCTGTATAAGCAAACTTGCTCCATCTGTAATTTAACTTAACCGCTCCGAAGCGCTTACTCATTCCTGATAACAGTAGTGATTTAATAAAATTAAATAAATTATAATTTTAACTATTTCAATGCGACTCAAGTTTCCCCCTCTAATGCCCAATGTGCAGAAACCACTTCGTCTCTCGGATAAACCATAAAATTCTGTGGAGGGGTGTCGGTTCCAAATCTGTCAGACATCTAAAGAAGAGTTTAGACAGCAATATCGTGTTCCGGTGATTGTACCAACCACTCTACTAATGGAAAGTCCGCTGGGTTGAGGAACTGAGCTCTGTGTTCCGTTTTAGGCCAGACCTGCCTGGTTATCTCACAAGTGGACTCCTTGTCCATCTACCATTGGTTTGCGTAATGTAGACCTTCTTGATCCAGAGCTTACTTGAGGACAAAATTTGTCGTGCACCGCCTAGCAAGCTTATGTGGAATACTTGCACTGTAGAGGCAAGCTTAGCTGTCAGAGTAGATAGTAATTGGTTGTGTTGCGTTGACCACAACGTAACCTGCCTTATGGCTATTAACTCGAAAGATGCTACATTAGTCAGGTAGCAGTAGACTTAAGTTTAACTGCGACTTCTGAGCTGCGCCCAACTCTATTATTTAGTCTTGAGCATCAGTGAAGATAGCCGTTGATCCTGGGTCAAGGCCATTAACATTATTTCTTTAACGTATTCTGGGATTCGTGTGGAAAAAATATTTTCAAAACAGAATTGTGAGAGTTCCTAGAATTTTCGAATGTTCAAAACCGAAATATTTCCATAAGAGAATTGGCATCTCACCCGCGGTTCGCAGACAATATATTACCCGAGGTTTTTTAGGTCTACCTTTTACCTATAGCCGTTTTGTCTACATACGGAGCAGTGACTTTACCTGTTTCCGTCTTTACAATCTAGAATAGTCCCAAGGTATTTCATTGGAACTCGTTGTACCAGCCAAAATTCGATTGATCAAAGCACTTCTGTCTCGATGATCCACGTCCACAATCGAAATAAATCACCGTACGAAAAACTTCACGTGTTAATTCCATCTTTTTGGGGAGATGGATTTTTCAACTCGCTGAAAAAAGAACAAATAAAGCTTGTCAGTAAAAACGTTGCATGCAACTTTATGCTAAAAAGGTAAGTAATAATAAATAAATACATTTAGAAAATACCGTTTTCTTTTTTTTTATACTTTCATGCCAATACTTTTTTGATTCACTGTACAATTTTGCAGATGGCGTCGTATGTATGTACATATGTATGTCAATCATATTTGACAATTGTGAACTAGAAAGCTGCAGTATACAAACAGCAGAGAACGTAAATTCATAGAGAAGGCTCGGGAACGAATGGGCAGGTTAAATGTCAAATGCTAACAAAACGCGGCTAAGAAATTTTTATTATTTCCACACGACCTTGGGAAAGTTAACATACTCTTAAGTGAGTTAACATAGCGGAGCGTAGTCCACAATATTATATATGGCGTTGCATTGAAATGTGAAATGCCATGATTTGGTGTTAGGCAAAACAAAATAACAGCAGACTTGAACATTTTTCTTTCATGTTTATTTGCCGTCGGCGTTTTGAATGCGCAAATGGATTATTTCTTCTGAGATGAATAAATTAATTCTAAAGCTAAATACACACCAGGCAACCGTTGCAGCAACGGTTGCAGCAACGTGTTGCCTTTGTTTAAGAAACACGTTGCGACCGTTGCTTCAATCTCAGTATTGTGTAGAACTGTTGTGCAGGAAAGGTACGAGCGGAAGATACGTAAAATTAAATTTTTTAAATGATCGACGAAATACGTAAAATTACTTCTCTTATTATAATTGACGAACTTTTGTACGAAAATGAGGAAGAAGAGATGCAACAAAAGAAGAGAAAAAAAAATCTGGTCCGAAAATTGTCTTTTAAAAAAATCGAATTTTCGAACGAGAGGCTGCTGAAAGAACTGAAGGAAAATGAGCCAGCGGACTATAAAAATTACATGAGGATGGACGAAGCCCTGTTTAGAAAATTATTGGACTTCGTAAAGCCCAAAATAACGAAACAAGATGCCATAATGAGAGAGGCAATATCAGCAGAAATTAGACTGGCAATAACTTTGCGGACTTGAAATTTTTATCAATTTTATTGTATTCATTTTTTAATTGTTCGTATGCTTTTTTTCTAAAATTTTTATTTTTATATTTTTCACTACTTATACCCACAGCTCTCACAAATTTTTATATTCGTTAATAAAATTAACATAATTTTCATTATTTTCAATTGCCATTTTTCCCTTTTTCAGTTTATTTTACTCCGCACGAACCTTCTTCTTTGCTTGTGTTCAACGAACTGAACGAGTAAAGGCAGTAAACAATGATACACACGAAGCAACGGTTGCAGCAACCTATCCCAAAAATCAAATTTATTTGATATTTCAGGCAACGGTTGCAGCAACACGAAAATCATTTGGCAACACAGCTACACACGAGGCAACGGTTGCTTCAACATGGCCGAGTTGCTGCAACGGTTGCCTGGAGTGTATTTAGCTTAAGTATCAAATATGTATGCATCCATGAAAGTGAAATTTTAAGTATCTAATTAACTAAATTGTGGTGATATTAAGTGTAATATCAAAATTATTTCAAAATATCCAAATAAAAAATAACTTTGTAAACCATTCTTCTAACTAACCCTTGTATTCAAAAATATGCTGTACTTTTTAAATTATAATAACATCTACCATCCATATATATGTGGGCAGAAAAAAATCTTGACCTGCCTCATAACACAACTCATATGCATATCTACATATAAAAATTCAAGAGCAAATAGACAAGCATATGCAAACATATTCCTAACATATGTATGCAAAAAAACTCATCTAAACCGTATGCGTTTACATATATGTACATATATATGTATGTATGCACATATGAACACATACATATGTTGGGAAAATGTACATATGTATGTACGTAGATGTTTCTATTCTGAGCAAAACAATGCATATTCGCATACACATATATATGTACATACATATAACCGCACACACTCACTTTATGCCTCTACCTGCGTATGTTTCCAAAACTAAAATTCTAAGCCTAGCGACTACAAGAACAAAATGCATTCATAGGCGCAGCTGTAGCGGCCATGATTATTTACTCGCGACGGCGCTGAACAGTTTCAAATATTATGAAGCACAACAACAACAAATTCATTGATAAATTCGAGCTCATATTTCTACGAGGTCATATTTCTACGAGCTCATATTTCTACTTTGATTCATAAAACCAGCCGTCCATATGCCAATTTTTCTCAACGAAGAAAAACTCCTTTAACTAAGATTGAAGAAATCACAGACGACCATTCGACAATAGTAAATACTGAAGTATTTCTAAGAGGTATATATTTGGTAAATCTTGAATTTTTGCCAAGTCGAGTGGCCGCGGCTCCGTACATATGTATGTATCAATATATGTATGTATGTATGTAAATATGTCTTTCTAAATGCTCGACAGCCGCAACTCAGAAAACGTTTCTCTGCGCAACTGCTGTGCGTGCGCGCATGAGCGTACAGTAAGTTGCAGAAAACAGCAAGAAGTAGCTTATAAAAACTTCTGTGTCGGGGCATTTCACTATTGCAGAAAATATCGAATCCATTATTTTATGTTCTCTGATAACACTGTGGAACAAATTCAGGTTAGCAAAAGTTAGGTCCATTCTGAGAGTGGCGGGTGAAAATAGAGGCGAAATTAGAAGACCCGTATCGCGGCGTTTGTTTATGTTAGTTCGAATTTTTTTTTAATCGGCCTTCGAAGTTTGCAGTCAAATGCCGATTTTCAGTATATTGTTTATATGGTTTTTTGGCTATAACTCGTCGACTAATTGATATTTTTTCAATCTGTAAAAGCCAAATTATTGCTAGAGACCTGTGCAATAATTACAATTTTTGAAAAAATTGATTTCGAAAATTTTTATGGTACTTATGAGGCAAAATGTTGGAAAAATTATTTTTTTTTCATGTTTTTTGAAAATATTTTCAACAAAACTAAGTCTTTTTTACATTTTGTGTGGTCTATAATATGCTTCTCAGTTTCTTAAATAAATGTAATTTGAAAAAAAATTGTCTTAGTCGACAATTTGCGCTTTAGGCATACAGTCATAATACAAAACTTGCGTTTTTTGAGCTTAATATTAATTTATTTCTCATTTTTTATTTACCAATTTTGTTCAGTGTTGGTTTTGAAGAAACATAGAAAAAGAAAATATAAAAATATGGAAAAAAATATAATTTTGAAATGTTAATAATGAAAAGTTTTAAGTAGAAAAATAAAATAAATTAAATTAATAATTTGGCCAGCTGCCGTTTAGCAGGCGGCTGTGGATCAACATCACTGCTCTCTCTAATGTCTTGGTCATCGTCATCATCATCAGAGAGATCGATTATTTCGTCCAACAGATATTCTGGATTTTCATCTGTGTCTTCCCCTTCTTCCTCTGTTTCCTCGTCTTCCTCTTCTTCAAAGGTGTTTTTATACCACCAACAAATTTCAGCGAGTATCGCATCTGGAGATTTCTTTCCTCTGTACCTGAAACGAAAATAGTTTTCAATCGTTAACATGTTTAAATTGTGCACTCTGACCAAGATATTAGAAAAATCTAGGAATTCAAAATATGCACACTCTATAGTTACCTTATTTCAAATGGAAGCGCAGTTTGGTGATGACGTTCGCCTTGCTCATCAGATTCAGTTGGCAACTGTTGAGCGAGTTTTTCAAGATGCTGATGCAAGAGATGAATTTTGTATGACATATTAACCCCAATTTCAGCGAAAGCTGCCAACATGTTTGCAACAGATTGCCTGTAGTTTTCTTCACGTTCTTTACCCAAAAGTCCTTTGATGACTGCTTTCAATGCGAGCCATCCATTTAATTCTCGGTCTGTCAGAACTTGCTCAAAATCTTGACGACTCATTAGTTTCCGTATGTCGGGACCATTAACAACCCCTTCCTGAATTTTGGCCTTACTTAGTCTTGGGAAAATATCTTTCAAGCGGTTGAATACTGCTGGTCTTTTTGCGATACATTTCAAAAAATTTTTAGCAATGCCAAGTTTAATGTGGAGCAACGGCAACAAAATTTTCATTTCAGGAACAAGACTTTCGTGTAGCCTATTGTCATTAGGCCATTTTCGCCCAATTCGACTACTCCAGTTATGTTGTTTGTACTGGTTTCTTCCTTTAATACCTTCTCCGTATCGTGAATCCCAATCGCACAAAAAACACGGATATTTTGGACGGCCAGATGCTGTTAAGCCTGTAATCAAGGAAACTACTTTGAGGTCGCAGCAAATGCGCCATTGGTGTTCGTTATATTCGACTACTTCCAGAATGTCTTTCAATTTATCGAAAGTTTCACTAGTGTCAGTGCTATACGCAATCGGAACAGAAAGCATTCTATTTGTCTTGTGCAAAAGCACAACTTTTAAGCTGATTAGTGAACTATCGATAAAGAGACGCCAATCATCTTTTTTATAGGTTAACCCTATCGCCTCCATTAACTTTTCAATATCGTTGCAATAAGCGAAATTTTTTGCATCATTGACATTGAAGAACTTTTGTAACTCTTTTTGGCGTTTTCGATATGCTGTTACTTTTGTACCTTTCGTCAGCAAATTATTTCCTTTCAAAAATGACGCCAGTCGTTCTGATTTTTTCTGAGTCAAACACAAATTTGCAACAATTCCATCCAATTGGTTTTGTGTTATTAGGATTGGGTCCTTTGATGTTTTATTTGATGTACCTTCACCAGGGTTGAATTCTGAGGAGAAATCCATGGGTGTGGCAGGGGTGGTTGTAGTACTGATACCTGTTTGAAGATCAGTACTTCGGTATGTTGGTACTGGAACGAATTCTGAGTGCGGTAATGGTAATTGGACACTTGACACTGCTACATAAGTTTTATTCTTTGTTTTCCTTCTATTCAAAGTTTTATTGTAGTTGGTACATCCATAGCAATTTTCTTCTTGATGTGGGCTATTATCTGACCAAATCATTGGTACACCAAAAGGCATAGCCTTCTTCTTTTCACTTTTCCATTGCATAAGAATTGAATAGCAATTAAAGCAAACTTTTTTAGGGGCATAGTTTACGTCATTGATAAACTCTTGCGAGAAATATTGTCTATAGATTTCCAAAAAAGAATCAGTCACATTGCCGCATTTTTCATCGCTTACTATGAAACGTCCACAAATATTACAAAAATGGTTCATTTTACATGTTGATTCCGACATTTTTAATACAATATATATTATAGAATGTTTTTTTTTGTTAATTTTATGAAACTGATACACTTAACTTAAATCACTCAATAAATGAAATAGGTTCCAAAAGAATGAATAGCAAATTTTATCACGACCGAGCGAAAATTAAAAGACATCAGCTTCGGCTGAGTTTCGAGTCTTAACTGAATCTTTATTTTTAAAATTAGTTCGCATGCAACACAAATGTTTACAAATATTATTTTAATAGCTATTGATTGTTCCTGGAAATTCCCTTTCTTAATTGTATTCTGGGAATTTCCTTTTCCTTAATTATTTTTGGAACATGCATTCTTCTCGGAAAATCCCTTTTTTAATCCATACTTAGCATTTCCTTTTCTTTAATTGTTTTTGGAATGTTCCTAATTCTTGAAACATCCCTTTTTAACTACTTCTACCGAAATCGATATTTATTTAATGGTTTCGGGAATTTTTAATTACTATGTGTTTACTAGGAATTTTGGGTTTTTTTACATTAGTTTTATGTAATGAATGTGTGTATATCGCACAAATTTTCGACTGATACTATATTTTTTTCCATGATATTTATGTCATGGATTGAAAACTATATTTTAGATAAGAAAAAAAGCGAAAAAAATGAGTTGCTTGCCAGATATTAAGAAATAATAAGGAAAACGTTAATTTTTCGAACATTTTGTGACTTTCGTCAAAGTAGCTGCCAAAGTATTTAATCCCGTAATTTTCTTTTCAAATTACATTTATTTAAGAAACTGAGAAGCATATTATAGACCACACAAAATGTAAAAAAGACTTAGTTTTGTTGAAAATATTTTCAAAAAACATGAAAAAAAAATAATTTTTCTAACATTTTGCCTCATAAGTACCATAAAAATTTTCGAAATCAATTTTTTCAAAAATTGTAATTATTGCACAGGTCTCTAGCAATAATTTGGCTTTTACAGATTGAAAAAATATCAATTAGTCGACGAGTTATAGCCAAAAAACCATATAAACAATATACTGAAAATCGGCATTTGACTGCAAACTTCGAAGGCCGATTAAAAAAAAATTCGAACTAACATAAACAAACGCCGCGATACGGGTCTTCTAATTTCGCCTCTATTTTCACCCGCCACTCTCAGAATGGACCTAACTTTTGCTAACCTGAATTTGTTCCACAGTGTAATAGGTAAATAATTAATTAGTATATTACTTGACGTATGTAGTTCTCTATTTGATAAAAAGTGCACAAAAACATGCGTATGTATAAAACCGGAATGTTAGAAACTTACACTGAAAGAGGAGTGCGACTTATTTGGATGTTACTGTACATGCATTCAGCCTTCGGATGAAGCCCAAAGTGCCAAATATTTTATATTGAAACTTCTGTGAAATGTTCAGCGCTGTTCATAACAACAGCACAATTCTGTGCCTACGAGTGCGCGGTGGATACCTTGGACATGTTTTGCGAATCGTAATATTTTTTCTGTGGTGAGTGCACGCGGCAGCATTTGGATATAAATTCACATACAGCTGTTGACAGCTAATTAGAAACGACACTTATTTCAAAATAAATTTTCCATTTTCCTTTTAAACACGTATTTTCATAACTTTTTGCCAATTTTATTTAAACATATGATAAACTTAAAAACTAGTGGAAAACAATTTAATCGCAATTCTTTATTAAATATATATATATTTTTTTAAAGCATGTGAAATGCACGATTTGGATAGGGCAACTAATTAGAAACAGTAATGTATTATCAGATCAACATAAAGATTATGTTAGTATTTGGTTCCATAACCCTTTTGCTTCAACACTGCCTCACATCGATTGCGCATTGATGGTATGAGATTCTGACAGCGCTCCACAGGTATTGCTTGCCATGCCGTTTTTACTTCTGCAAAAAGGACATTCATATTTGGGACATTTTTGGCACTCACGGCTTTTTTAATGTCACCCCAGAGCTGCTCTATTTTGTTTAAGTCCGGACTGGATGATGGCCATTCCAAAACATTGATGGAATTTTCGTCGAAAAACTGTTTCGTCAACTTTGCCGTGTGATTTGGATCATTATCCTGTTGAAACTTCCATATAACAGGCAAATTTTCCTCAGCCCACGGCAACATTACATTTTTTAGTATATTGACGTATTTCTCCTTATTTAAAATTCCATAAATCCTATGGATTGGGCCAACACCATTCCACCAGAAACATCCCCACACCATGATTGATCTTCCACAATGCTTCACTACCCGTGAAACGTAGCGAGAATTGAATTCTTGGTTGATTGGCCATCGAACATACCTTTTACCATCTGGGCCTATGCGATTTATCTTCGTTTCATCGCTCCAAACGATATATTTCCATTGATTTGGAGTCCATGACCAATGGGATCTCGCAAAGACTACTCGCCGTCTCCTTTGTATCTTGGTTAGAAGGGGCTTCTTGCGTGCTGCTCTGCCATGCAGTCCAGATTCGACCAGACTCCGAGCAATTGTCCTCTTGGATATTTCGAAATTATATTGATCCTGAATTTTCCGTTGGATGTCAGTGGAAGTCTTTTTTGGGTCTCTTTTGGAGATGATTGCTATCTTGCGATCAATTTCTGCTGAAGTTTTCCGGGGCCTTTTCTTACGTGGAACATTGTCAACAGTCTTAAAAAGTTGGATATGCTTTAAGGCGTTAAAAACCATTTTTTTTTAGCATTTGACTTGTTTAGAAATTTCACTGTACGACTTTCCAGCTTTACGAAGGTCAAAAATGGAGCTGCGCAGGGCAGGTGTACAGCTGCTGCTTTTTCCCATTACACATCTTGAAGACGAATATTTTAGTTGCTTTTAAACAACCAATTTAAAATATATACACACCAAAAAGTCGATTATATTACTATTAAAATAACACAACTTGCCGAATATGCTTCCATTGAACAACTGTTTCTAATTAGTTGTTTCAGGTTATTTACCTTGAACTAAGTAACCCATGCACTGCGTTGGATAATATTAACGGTACTTCAATTTCACAACTACAAAACTAGGAGCATTGGGTAGTAAATAGAGTAACAAAAGCAATGCAAATGATTTTAAGAGAAAAAATAACGGTAAATTTAAACAGTTTAATATTATGCTCATCAAGCGTTTATCAAAAGGGAGCGTTTCTAATTAGCTGATAACAGCTGTACATACATACATATGTATTTGCATATGCCATCTTCCTGTGTGCATGGTAATGAATCATTTCTCTATGAGGATTTTAATTTGATTTGCTTGAAGAATTTAAAATAAAACCAATTGTATCGTCATCATCCTTAACGAATTTATAGTAGGTGCGCAACTAAGTTCTCGCTGTTTGTCAATAATTGCCGCCAGCAGTGTGTGCTAGTCGATTCTAACGTAACCTAAACGTCATAAACCAAGCTTAGACATTTGGTAAACAAACTGCTTCGACACATTAGTGATTTTGTTTTGGTATCATATACTCGTACTTTTGGTTTTGTGAAAATGTCTGATTTTGCGCCGAATAATTGGCATTTGCGAGAAGTGCTGATTTTCCTCTTTCATTCGATGATGCTGCTTTAAGTGAAACAACGTGCCGAGATTGGTTCCGTCGCTTCAAAGACGGTGATTTTAATGCTGACGACCGTCCTCGTGAAGGAAGGCCAAAAACCTTCGAAGTCGCTGAATTGGAGGCATTGCTCAATGAGGATACGTGTCAAACGCAAGAGGAGCTTGCTTCAGTATTAGGAGTTACCCGCCAATCCATTTCAAAGCGATTGCATGCTTTGGGAATGATTCAGAAACAGGGGACTTGGGTTCCTTATGAGTTAAACCAAGGGATGTTGAACATCGTTTTTTCGCGTGTGAACAACTGCTCCAGCGGCAAGGAAAGAAAAGGGAAGGGTTTTCTTTATCGCATTGTGACGGGTAATGAAAAATGAGTTCATTACAGCAATCCAAAGAAAATAAAGTCATGGAGACTGTCCGCTCATGCTTCTATGTCGTCGCCTCGGCCGAATATTCACGCTGCGAAGGTTATGCTATGTATTTGGTGGGACAAAGTTGGTGTTATTTATTATGAACTGTTAAAACCAAGCGAAACCATCACTGTCGATCGGTATCGGCCGCAACACGCGGAAATCCTACCCCACCCGCCATATTCTCCAGATATTGCGCCGTCCGATTTTCACCTGTTCCAATCGATGGCGCATGGTCTAGCTGACCAGCAGTTCCATTCACATGAGGACATCAAAAAATGGCTTGATCCGTGGATAGCCTCAAGAGAGGCTAGAGAGGAACCGTTTTACCGCGACGGTTAGCCAGCGATGGGCAATACTCTCAATGATTCACTTTGACAAATTGTTAATAATACTAGCTGCTTTAAGATTTTTATTATTAATTTATTATTGTATATGAAGGAAAAAATGTATGGTAATGTTTACCATATACCTAATATACATACATATGTTGTGTGCAAATATACATATATAAACGTGCATATATACAATTTCGCGCAATTTTCATAGAAAAACCAAAAAGAACAAATCTAATATGTAAATATACATACATACAAATCATATGGGCATATCAAATGAATAAATCTATTCTGTACGCAAGCAATAGTGCGCACACTGTCAGACGTAGCCCCATAGAGAACACAAAATTTAGCAAAACTTATCCCATGGAGAACAACTGGATTCTTTTAGTTACCAAAGCCAAAAATCACCAAATGCAAATACAGTGCACTCGCGATAACTCGAACTAATTAAAACAGGCGCTGTTCGATTTATCGAATTTGTTCGACTTATCAATTGAGTGTGCTATGTTAAAAAAACAGTCATCGATATCGATTTTTTTCAATTAAATTTATTTATTTATTTACATATGGATATGAACATGAATATGTTTAAAATAATTAATTCGTTTCAATATTTTTCATCAAATATTTGGCAGTCTTTGTGTCAGTTACACAAAAAAAGTCAGCTTTAGCAGAAAAGTTAGGCCGAAAAGAAAGTTGTAATGTGTGTTTGTCTTTTCTTGCCTGCAGCAATGTTGAAGAGTGTTAACCTTTGCGGGGCTTACTTGTTCAGTTGTGGCCCACTGAATTACCTTATTGATAGAGCTAACTGCCTCCTCAGATGATATCCGCTCACATGTCTCAGTTGTGTTGTTAAACTCAGACTCAGAATCACTAGTTTCAATTATTACTTCTGTGTCGGTAAATTCGGCACCATCATTCCATTTGTTAACATCATAAAGCGTAAATTCGACCTGTAAATTATGTTTTTCATGTTATGTTCTTTCAAGATGAGTCCACTTATTGGGTAATTCTTTTTTCTTTGGGACAGAAACCATTTATATAAAGCGGCTTTCATTTTAGGAAACTCAGAAGCTTTTAAAGTTCACCTCTTCCCAGGACCCAAAAACGTGTTGTTTACTGCTTTTAAAATTGCCTTGTCTTTCTTTTTTATAAGACTTATGGTGGACTTGGCTACCCCATATTCCTTCGCTAGAGAAGTAACACTACATTAATTTTGTTAAGGACTTCAGCCCTCTCTTTTAATGTTAAACACTTCAACCTTTTACGATCCATTACTCACATGCACTGATACACTACAAATGACAAATTTAAAGCAATTTGGTCAATGCAAGATGTTGTTCCCAGAAAACTAACGGGATATTAACGTCGAAATATTCATATGGACAATACACTAGTATACATATAATTTATATACATATACTATTACATATGTATCTATGTACAAAATGTACATGTTTGAAAAGAATGTGTGTACAAATAAATTTGTTTTTTTGTTCGAGTTATAGCGCTTTAATATTGTTCGAGTTACAAACTAGTCAATAGGGAAAAAAATGTGTTCGAGTTAGCACGTCGTTCGACTTAGCGGCTATTCGAGTTACCGCGAGTGCACTGTAGTTCATTTATCTATAATTAACATTATTCAACTTCGTTTTTAAGTTATTTTAATAAAAATTATAATTTTTCTAAGTTTAGTTTGCAAATGATTTCGAAATGTACTGTTTAGGAGCACTGTGTGGTGAGAGAGCAACCCGCTGACACGATTCTACGGAATTTTCAAAAATCGTGAAATAAAATCTACGATAAGGAAGGGAAGTAATTTTTCATTTACATGGGGCTTTCATTAGATTGATCGTAACAGCTGACACGATTCTGCGTTTATGTCGGTGAGTGTGCGCAGCATAAGCTAATGTAAACTACATTTTTTCCCACTTGCGTGTCACTCCCTCCCTCTCATTTCTCTCCGGCAGCCATATTAATAAATTCCCTACTGTTAAGTTGTGGTGAAGTAATTCTGAGTTGATTTCTTACCCTTGTTTTGTTAGACCCCAGATGAGGAACGGGTCGGGACTGAACCTTCCCTATGAATTTACGTTCTCTGCAAACAGTTAAGCAATAGAGCGGTAAAGGTCAAAGTAAAGATTAACATCTCTCAAAATCTTTTTTTTTTTTATTTAGTAAAAAAGTTATTCAAAATCAAAATTGGCTGTTTAATTTTGCGCTACATTGTATTTACATTTACAAAGTTACATTACGTCGTAATGGCCAACACTGATCACGCCTACTTTTTGCTTTCCGCAAAGAATTGGGCAACGGCAAATTTTAACTCTACCATTTGGTTGTAAGCTACAAAGTTGAAATTCATCTACTTGTGTAGTTGTGTACTCGTAGATACTTTTACCAGCACCGCTCGTGTGAGAGTGCGAGTTCTGTCAAGTTCGGGTGGTTTTATTTTTAGAATATGGCAGTCGTTGTCGGAAACCATCACACTGCCTCAGCACAATGTTTTGTTGAAAACTCGATACGGCCTCCACGTGGCCGAGTTGCACGCTGCCATGCCGACTCCCTATTCCAACTGTGTGGAGTGTGCGGCTACGTTACGTCGCTGTCGCACCGGTCATTGGTGCTTTTTCATTGTCGGTGTCGCTGTCGGTGTCGTTGGCGTTGTCGTTGCTATTGCTGCAATCGTCGTAGTGATTGCTTTCATTCGCATGCAGTTTGCTTTCATGACCGAAAGGTGGGAAAGTGGCAGACGGCAAATGCAGCTTCCTCAACGCTTCGCAGTTTGTGTCCTGCATCTCTCTGCCTTGTTGCAACCACATTTCACATTTTTTTCATTCATTACAAGTTTCGCTTTCGATGTGGGGGTAATACAAAATTCACTGCTGTCCCAGCATTCTGCTTTAGGCAAGCAATAGAAAAAGACAAACGAGCTGCAATGGCGGCGACAGACATACTAACAAAGAGACACAATACTAAATTCAGTAATAAAAATATAAAATAACATTTTTAATTATTAAAATAATTTATATAATAATAATGTTATTCTAACCGATTTCTTGGGATTGGAAATTCTAGTGGCAACATTCTTGGAAGAGTTCTAACGTGACGCATATACGTATGCACATACATATGTATGTTTTGAGGTATTACCTTGTCGGCTCAGAAGCAATAAATTACACGGTGCTACAAAATAAAAAAAAAGTCATTTACTTTATAAGTAGATGTAGATCTGTCGAGTACAGCAGAAAAGCATGTTTAAAATTTTCCATATACCCCCAAAATCTTTATTTATTGATACAAAACAACAAATAACCGTTTTCGTACCGCATTAAAAAATTTACAACTTCGTTGCTTCGATGCATCGGTAAATCTGCGTTGCTCTCACACTATTACGTTCTGAATTTTGAAGCAGGCTAATCTCCCATGTATCCAGAATCGACTTCGGGATACTCACCACGCATTCGTATGTCCGGCATGTGAATGTACCTCACACGTTATTGTCGTTATTGTCCTCTTCAATTCCCCTTAAACGTATGCACAGATAATTTAAAACATAGTTCCAGCTTATGGACTTTTTTTATGAGATATAGAATTTACCTCAAGCCATTTTGGTGAGAGATATGTAGGTACATACATACATAAGTGCATTTATTGATTTATGTATTTTGTTTTTGCGTTTTTAGTATTTAACCTCTTCCTCATATGTATGTATTTATGATAGAACAGCACGCCGTATTTTCATAAAAACCTTAAAAATTAAATTTGAAAGAAATAAATAAATAAAAAAAAAAAATTGCTTACCCGAAAAGAACGTATTTGTACATATATACACATATATACTACGTACATACTCGCATATGAGTAACATAATGAGATATCATAATAAAAATTTTATTGAGTAAGTAAAGAAGAACAACGTCAACAGACACAGCAGCGGCTGCAGCGATGGGAAAACGCGACGTCAACTTACTGAGCGTGTGATGTTGGTGATGACGTTGATTTTTATACTGTCGCTGTACGTATTGGAGGGAGTTCTACCGTAGTGTTGGGGCCGGTTCATAACCAGTGGCGACGAGAATAACAAATGGCAAATGCCGCTGAAGTGCGCGCATGTACATACATATGTACATATGCATCTACGTACATACATGTATTCAAACGATTCATCTGGCGAATGTTCAAAATCCATACACATACACACATATGTATGTATATGTATATGTGTATATATGTGAATACAAACTCGCAACCATATTCACGAAGATTTAAAATACACATGCATAAACATAGTATGTATGCGTACAAGTATACATTTTTATCAATAACTATAAAAAGCCGAAAATTTGGAAAACAATAATGAACTTCAACGGTAGACAAAGTGCGAATTTGCTTGCCGCCGTTTCATTCGGCAAAGTGCGACCGTGCATGCTGAAAAGCAAACGTTAGCGAACTTGTTCCCTCTTTTCTAAGCATTGTGTATGAATATCCATACAACCTTATGCATGTGTGTGTACATGTACTCATACATATATAAACACATATACAAATGCATATGTATGCATATAAAATTTAGCAATTGGTCGAGGCAAAAGTGATCTGCGAAGAGCGTAGAGGTGGTAGCGAAGTATTTTATTTTGTTCTTTTACTGTTGCGACCCGAACAACGCAACAGCTTGTGTTCGCTGTTATGACGAACCCTGAGACATACAGAACAAAATCGATTTTGGGCACCATGGCCCTCGCAACCGGCACGTCACTACACCATTGCCAATATCAACAGCCCAGCGTCGACGACGACTGCAGCTGCTGAGTGAAGCTGCCACAAGCAGTAGCAGTGACAGCGGCAGTGGCAGCGGCAAAACGTCTGCCAGTTAAGCACAGAACACAGGCACAGAACAACAGTAACATTTCGGTGGCGTCGTCGATATTACTGAAACAACTTGCGAGCGGTCACAACGTATTCGCCGGGTAGCCGCGTTAGAATCATAAACGGACTTTATAGAAATATTTTTACTTGCTTATTATATTCATTTAAGAGAACTAAAGAGGTAAAGCATAGTTTGAATTTAATTGAAACGTAAGAATGTTTTAAAATATAAAGAAACGTCGCTTATATACGACAATAATCAATGTGAAAAAGTTAAAATTTCCGAAAAATATAATTTTTTTTTGTAAAAATGGAAATTTTCTCCCTAGTATGGATTGGGCATGGAATATATTTGTGAAGAAAATATTAAGTGAAAATGATACTTAAATAATTATAGTTAAAACATGTGGACATACATATAATACATACATACATATATAAAGTAAATTAAAGCGATAAAACACTGACCTCACCAAATCGAATCTGTCTATCGATGAGTGAATTTAAAAGTTACTAATGCCGAAAGGTAAAGTTGCGCTTTTTTAGGTATGTATGTATACATACCTGTCAAAATTTTTTTAATTAAACACCAAATTTCAAGAAATTTCGTTGGAAATACTTGTATAAAACACAATTAAAGAAACTTATGACATACCTGCATGGATACATAAGTGCATAAGAGTAAAAAATTGCATAATGCAGTTTTCGCATATGAGAAATTTCTTATGAAATAAAAAGGACTGCAACATGCGTATTTAAGTTATAGTGCTAAGAGAAACCAAACCAAAGTTATATTCTTTAAAATGGGCTGTAACAAACCACTAATATAGTCCCACAAACCTAAAATCAAATACAAAATAATATAAGTATACAAAAATAATATGAAATTTTAAATATTTGAAATTAAAATCGGGAAATTTGCGATTTAAAAGTATATTTACCGCGGAAGGATTCAAATATTAAAAAAAAAAATTCGTAGAAAAGATATTCTCAACTACACTCGCAGCCATTGATATGTAAATGTGTATGTATACATGCATATACACACATTACCCAGAGTTGCAAAAACACTGATATTTTGTCGCTATTGTTGATATGCACGCGTATACACATACTTAAATGCGTACGCATACAAACAAAGTGTACATGTGCCGAATGGAACCTAGGTCAATATTGTTTCTAGTGCGGCGAGAGAATTTATTAGCACCGAGCTCACAAAGTTAGCTACATACATACACCTACATAGATGAGCTTTTAGTGGGAGTCAAAGAGCCTACAAAGCTAAACGAGCAAAAACCATGTAAAATCATTATCAGAGTGAATGAAAAAAACTATCAAACTTATAGGCGACCACGAAACGTATATGTATGTATGTATTTTCATCTTGATAAACATATTTGTGTATATATTAATATTATTAATGTGTATGCATTAGTTTTGGCTAGTGAAAACCAAGCCGTTTATGAAATGGAGAAACGAATGAGTAAACCCAACACATCAAGCGTTAACAAATTTGACAGTTTCTTTTTTAATCCAGTCAACACAGCTACACGTTTTCTAACAGTTCAGCGGCCGCTGCTATCTGTTTTTGCTTTTATAATCACTTGCCCTAGAGCGGTGATCCCAGGTGCGCGTGTGTTCATGAGATATTTACCAACAAATTTGTCTATCAAAACCAGAGTGCCAGTCATTCGCGCAACCACAACACTTCGTCAACGATTGCGAATCGCATATACACAGTCCTCGTTTGCACTTCGGTTACACTGTCGGATCTAATCGGATCTTTACTTGTTCTTTCATAGTTCTAAAGGCTATAATTGATTTTGATTGTGTTAGTGGATTTTTGTGTACGTGTGTTTGACGCTCGTGATACAAAATGTCCCTTTAAACATTTAATTTTATTCTAAGTTTATGCTGTTCGCTTGAAAATACCGCATAGACAAATTTCTTTTTGCAATTGTACTATTGCAAGTCATATTTTTTAAAGTTTTAAGCAAAGCTTTTGGATCCAATATACAAATTTGAGAACATAAAATAATAATATAATAAAAAACAGAATATTGTTGGAATGCATTTTTTTATATTGTAATCTGGTAGATAATTTAATGGCATTTATTTTTGAATATGACATCCGGCATATGTATGTCTGCCCAGGCTACGAGTTATACACGGTCCATTTGATCAGTCCAATTTTCGACTACTTTTTCCCATAACGATGGTCACTTTGAAAGCGCTGCTGATGACTTGCCAAACCTTACTGAACAGAAATGTCAACACAGTTCGCCATTCTCTGCTGTAAGCCATAGTTATCGATATTAATAGCTCCTATGCAGCAAAAACACCCCATATATTTTACTAATACAAATAAAGTCTTTGGTACTATTTCTGACAAATTTCGACCGTGTCTTAAGAAATGCTGATCTAAATTGTGGTGCGCAGAAGCTATTGTAGTCAAAGCAGTACCTCCCACCCTCAATAAGTTATTTCTCTGCGTGCCTAAGATTCAACAAATTAATTGAAGAGAGTTTAATTAGTAATACAACAAATTAATTTATTGGCAATTTTTTGGTTTGTTCGCCATGGTCGATTGTTTAATTGTCATTGCTGCCTTACATACACAAATGCATATACATATGTACATATATCTACATCTATATGAGTGAAAAAGGGCAGAGTTTTATGATTTAAATTTAAAGTAATAGTAAACCGGCTTAACAACGGAAAGGCAACTTATAGTGCCTGTAGCACTGAAGTTTTTTCGATCCCACAAACGTCCCGCGCAAAAATGTACAACAAGGGTTAATCCAAGTGTACAACAAGGGTTGATCCCGTCGGAGGATAGTCAAAAGACAAACGTTCTTCGAAATATATGTATGTATGCCAAATATTATATAATAAAAAAATATTTCTATTTATTCTTGGAAGCGCTGGCCTAAGCATATCATTTTGTTAGCTGGGCAGCTATAACCAAGTCGCTGATCACGATAAATTGTTATTGCTTTCTGATAAAAAGTTTTCGCTTGACGAGTAGCGAAGGAAGAGAAGGCCGCACGTTGTCGCTGCGGACGGGTGAATAACGTGCGTGCGCAATCGAAGCATATTTCAAGGCCAATGATGCGTATTTCACGGCCAACTGCTCTTCGTCAATAATCGACGTTTACGTGTTGCCCAAGTGAAAGCTTGTTTCATTCATGGGTGCGAAGCTTCCGGGCAACCAGTTCGTTGGCAAACAGCTCAAGGCCAGGGTCCAATCGGACATCGAGATCAAATGAAAGTATTGAACTCGTCGGCACAAGTTTGCACCATAACCTCCGTCAGTCCGTGCGCAAGAGAGCGACTGCACTAGGACTTCCAAAAACCATTGGGCATAAAATATTGAATGAAGGATCTTAGACTTCACCCCTTCAAAATTCAAATCGTGCAAGCGCTTAAGGGGGGAAGCTGGTCTAGAGCGCAAAAAATGGGCATATTTTATGAATTTATTTTGACTCAACAAAGGAATCAATCGAAAATCTGTGAAATAGGTTTAATAATATAGCTTTCATGGTACAAATACAAAATTTTTCGTCTGAATTAATTTCAAAATGGCCGCTGTCCAGCAGTTCTCCTAAGGCGCCTTTTTTTCTAGTGGGTCCATTGCCGAAGACGTAAACTCCTTAATTTTTGTCCTGGATCAAAAAATAAAATTTTTTTAGTTTCTATATAACAACAGAAAGAGACGTACGTAGGATTTTTTCGATATTTTGTTTTTTCGCGAAATGGTGCACGTTTGAACAAAAAGTTACAATTTTCATTATAAAGAACGACATAAAATTGTCGATTAAAAAAAAAACTATGTAATATAAATAAAAAATCCTACGTACGTCTCCGGAGAAAGGTATTTCGAATGTATTGTCAAAATTTCGTAAGAATCGGTAAAGATTTGTTCGAGTTATGTCTTCGGCCAGTTTAAAAAAAGTGATTTCGAGAAAAACGCGTTTAAAGTTGTAAATAGCGCTCGGGGCATACCTGCGAGGCACTGCCGTTGAATGAAAAATTTGGGCATTTAGACATTTTTGCTGGCATCCCTCATTTGGTATATTATTTCTAAGACCCTAAAGCACCTTTTAAGACAAAAAAAAATTTTTCGATTTTTTCAAAATTCTAGACCAGCTTCCCCCCTTAAGCCTAATGCTTACAATTCGTGTAAAATTTCGTGCGGTAAACACTTTTTTTTTGGAGTGAGGGAGCCCAGTTTCATTTAAATGGAATGGTGTAAATAAGGAAAATTGCCGTAACTGGTCAACTAAAGGACAGAACTCTCTATTAAAACATCAACAGTCACTTTACCATCCCAAAGTGACGATTTGGTGTACATTTTCAAATAGTGGAATAATTGAACCATATTTTTTTGAAAACCGTCGAGGGCAAGCAATTTCCGGAGACGGTGTCTCTTAACTGTGCACGCTGAAGGATTATTTCCTGTACGCGCCATTATATGCCTGCCATATAAGTGTATACTTACATAAGTAAATCTATTCTATGACTAATTGCCGGACTGCACTTCATTCATAACCTTTCCAATTACAAAGAACCTCTTATCACTATTATTGAATGACACAGCAATTTTATATATTATACGTACATATGTATGTGCATACATACGTAAAAAATACATTATTGTTTATGGTTCAATAAAAGAAATAACCGCTTCAGTATAATTGCACTTATGAAAATTTACAATTTGGGTATAGCTATCAATAATTAATCACAGATCACGCGGCCGGAGCAACCGTGTACACTTGTTAATACTTTTAACACTGTCAATGCGAAATTTGTAGATTCGATTTTTACTTTTGCAACATGCAGTTTCACATGTTAAGAAAAGGTTTTCAAGTGTCCAGCCCTCGCAAGGAATTACCAAAGCTACGAGTGCCATGAAAACGCTTCAAATAAAAATCTATTGCCATTTGGAGGCAGCATAAGCCTGCATCGAATATGTAATCACCTTGAATATTTAGGAAAAAATTAATATGCATGCCAGAAATTAGAATAGGAGTTCGGCCCAAGGCTGTCAAAGTTTTATATTTGTTTTATTATGGGCACCTTCCTCATGAGAATATGCTTGAGCTCACAATATTTTGTGCGTGACCTACAGATTTTTTGATAATTTCGTATGCTTTTCGGCTCACGTACCAGATAGCGGGATCTATTTCGAGAATGCCTCATAAAAATATTATTATTGAATTATGCACGTGTACATATTTGCTTATCTGTGATAATAATCATGGCGTAGGGGAAACAAAATTAGATTACTAAAAAAAATAAAACAAGATATCTTTATATTTCTCTCTAAAAATATTTATATATTCATTGAAATCTGTTTTGTTGCCTTCAAATTCTCCCCCTCCTACCTCTGACCAAAACGGTGCTTGGTATGGGTTGAACTGTTCCAAAGATGTGGGTTTTATTTCCATCATTGGAGCGAATCTCCGTATTTTATTATTATTTTGGTAACTACTGTATCGGGAGTAAGAAAAAGACACATAGTGACAAGTTCAGTAAGTACAGTGAATGAGGCAAGATTACGATATTATTTTTGGTCAAAAATTTTTGAAACGTTTTTTGATTTTTTTAAGTTTTTTTTCAAAAGCAGTAAATTGCCGACAACACCAAAACCAGTCTTTGTAGCTGCCCAAAAATTAACTAAGTATGTCGTATAGTTAGAACTGTAAACATATGTATGCTCGTTCAGGACATGTGTTCCCAACACAACAAAATAAGAAATGGAAAATCGAACTTTACTTTTTGAACACCCCTCGTATCTATAACATAACCCATGAAGACTTTGCTTTACCTTACGTTGAAATTTTTTAAATATCATATCATATCCTTCAAAAAAATATTGAAAAAGAGCATCAGATCCGTTTTCTCTGGACTTACTCTTAGTCATTGACTGTTACACCAAAGGGGGAATTTGAGAATCTTTGTAGAAGATCATACAACGTTGGAAGGTTGTTGTTATTGTAGCAGCATAAACATTCCCCGTGCATATATGTACGAGGAATGCTGCTGAAGTGACAGTCCTTGGCCGAATATAAATCTGGGTCGTTCCGGTTATGTAGAACCGTCTAGAGCGTTGGAAGGTGTTTTGCCGAGATTGACATTACAATATCAACGGTGCACACAATTACCTAATATTTTTAAGTTTATGCACGAGACTATTGACTGCCAGCTTCCATAGTAGTGGTGAGATTACTTCACCCTGAGTTGTACTCCGCCCCGGGAATTTCTTATTTTTTTGTAACACGAACTTGTGTACACAAATAAATTAAAATTAGCTGGACAACGTCATACAGTAGAAAATTTTGCACTTTTGTCCGGCTAGAGGGCAAAATTTTGAGAAGAGAACCCTATGAATATGCTGAAAAAGGAAGACGAAAATATGACAGCCCTAGCTAAGAATAAATCCAACACTTACTAAAAAAGAAAGCACTATAGACACATACATACATACATTCATACATACATGCATACATTCATACAAATGTACATACATTCATACATACATAGCTACAGAGTGTATTAAATAAGGCTTGTTTGGTTTTTCGTTCACAAATCTCACACACCGACTATATAGAATTTAGACAGATGCCAAACTAAATGTAAAATATGCATATGTAAGTGCAAAATAAAAAAACAAAAGACGATTTCATTAAATAATTCGCTATATAAGAAAATGTATTTGGGCGTGTGCTTCATTTTTGGCCATTTCTGTATGCATATGTATATGTATGACACTATGTGCATGCATGCATACATACATACATATTCCATTTAAAACAAACGAACTACCTCTAGAACGGACGATATCGTCGCTGCAAAATTGTTCAGCAGACTAGAGCGCAGAAACGTCAACGCTAAGCGACTCAACAAAGCGTCGTTAAATGAATCGAGCTGAGCAAAAAAGAGCACAAATTCGCAGCGACGTTGGTGAACAAACAGCTTTGAACTTGAACTACACGTGGAGGCAGTGCAACGGTTTTCAACTGCACGTTGCTCAAAGTGCAAGCGTGCTTACTGCCAATGCAGTTTTCCGCTGAGGCAATGTGAGGGTTTTTAGGAACCGAGTACGAAATGCACACGACCGACCTAAGACGAACTACTGGTATGCTTGTGTGCATGTACATATGTATGCAAACATTCAAGTGGAACATGTGTAGGAAGACACGCTGCGAAAAGCATATGCATATGTACATACATACATACATACATACATACATACATACATATCCATATCTATGTTTACATACTATACTTGGTGAAAACTTGTATCCATGCAATATTGCGGTATCTACCTACGTTCGCATCCATTATGTATGTATGTATGTATATATGGATACGTGCAAACATGTGACATGCAGTGGAACGTCTAGCGGTTCATCGGTTTTAAAATGTATTATATAGGAAAAATTATAATACAAAAAAAATATAATTATAATTTATATTAATTAAACTATAATACATAATGTACACATGTACACACATAATTATGTAAAAAATTAATGCAAAGGGTTGAATAGGATTGCGCTATCGAGAGATGATTTACGGTTTTTTATGCCCGGAATTGGATGGTATTGATCAACAAGACGGCGCTACGTGCCACACAAGCAACGAAGCCATTGATCTTTTACGGGAAAAGTTTCCGGACCGTGTTATCTCTCGAAGAGGTGATCACAATTGGCCACCGAGAACTTGTGATTTAACATCTTATGACTTTTTTCTTTGGAACCACGGGAAAGAGAAGGCATACGCCAACAGCCCAGGGTCGAATCAAGACCTCAAAGAGGAAATACGTGGGGCTATCGAGGCCATATGGCATCCACTCTGCAATTCTGTTATGAAAAATTTCATGAAAAGGATATTGTCCTGTAAGCGTGGTCGTGGTGGTCGTTTGCCTGATGTTAATATATTTTCCACTATTAACGGCATACCTTTCTCTTCATAATGAACATCCGATCATTTATATTAAAAAATAGCATTTTTCCTTGAACATCAAAATAATACCTCTTATTGGAAAACCCTTTACATATAATAAAAGAATCCCTGTAGGGAATTAAACAAACTTAAACTCATTTCAATGTCGGTATTCAGTAAGCACTCTTTAGTCTCAAAAAACGATCTCTATTTTGTCAGCATATACGACTCAGTGTTCATACTCGTATATAAATAATTTCTACCCAAATTCGATTAGGGCCCATTTCTGGTTTGATTCGTCGGAGTTTTTCCTTACAGGCCGCGATAATTTATAATATGTCCAAGTCCACTTGATATGAACACATAATAGAAATCCTGATTATTTTTTGACACCTAAATAAATAATTTGCAAATGTAGTTTGCCATGATGATGATATCCTTAATACTATACAGAAGATTATCAGATATAACCGAAGAGCAACTCCATTTAAAGACTCATTTGTAGACTAGATAAAACTTGCTCAATTTATTTTTCAGAAGAAATCCAATGCAAATTATTAGTGAAGCCGAAAGTATTAGCAAAGCCAGAGTTGTCATGACAGAGAGCTCGATACGGGGATGGTTTTCAGTTTAATTTACAGAACTCGAATAATATCGCAAAAACATAGATCAGAAGTCAGTTATGGAAGACCCTTTGGGTATGTAATGAATGTACAGGGTCCGGAACTCGAAGTGTAACCAATTAAAAAAGCCATAAATTTAGTTTGACTTTTTATTCAATTCAAAATAAAAAATGTGTGAAAACAATACAAAATAAAAATCAATTTACTTATGCTCGATATGACCACCTTTTGCCTTGACTATGGCCTTGAGACGGTCCAGAAACGAATCGCAAACTTCCCAAATGTGACTTGCAGGTATTTTGGCCCACTCGCGAACAATGGCTTTGACTGGTGAATTTTTGATTTCGGACCTTGCTCTCCAAAAGGGCCCAAAGAGAATAATCTAGCGGACTCGCGTCTAGTGAGTTCGAGACCATTGTGTGGACGTTATGAAGTTCGGAACGTTGCTTTTCGGTCAAATAAACCCTACCGTTTTGAGAGTTTACGAATTGCTCAATTTGAAAAATTTTCCCGTCAGAAACCACAATGTTCGGACATTTACTACTTTCGGCCAAGCGAAGCAACTTCTTCGCTCTCTCAAGTCTGACTTGTTGCTGCTTTGGTGTGAGATCATGCGCCTTTTAGTTCTGGTAAGGCTTTACTTTGAGATAATTTTTCAGTATGCGGCGGATGCGACGGTCAGATATTTTCAGTTCTTTCGCCATTTGATTGGCACTTCGTCGGGCATTTCCCTCAAATCGCTTCTTCACTTTTTGATCCATTTCACGGATTGTTTAGTGAATTTGTGTATCGTTTTGTTTTATTAATGACTTCATTATTATTTTTAAATTCATCTTCTCTTTAAATAAAAATAAATAAAATTTTTTCTTAAATATAAAGAAATATTTTGATTTCGCCAGTGTCTGACTACTAAAGCAGAAATATCCGAAAACTGAAAAAAGCGTCCGATTAAAACGCAAAACGGAATTTTTAAGTAAATCGAGTATAACTAAAAATAATGAAATTACTGCAAACAAAGTTTAATTTTAACTGATTTTGAAAAATATACAAAATCTGAATTAATTTTTATAGCATGTCTATTATCATTTTATTATGTATTATGACAGTTATGATTTTTTAAAGTCTGAAAAAGTTAAGGTCCGACAACTAGCATATTTACCCTATGAAGAGAAATCTTCGAGTGGGTCGGCTGAAGGTAGGTAGGTAAGATGGCAAGAGTACCCCAGGTACACTACAAGTAGCACTTACGTGCCGTTTTGATACCATAATGTGGACCACTACCTGTGAAAGGATTTAGGGAGGAGAGAAAACAGACTACAGCCATCCAGTGCTGTTGATGTAGCGGAGGAGAGAAAAGGGATCTAGGCTGGAGAATTTCTTCAAGTCATCCCCAAAGAGCACGCTAAGGAATCTCAAGCGCCTAGCCGCAAGAGCCGGATATTTGCAGAGAAAGTGTTCCACAGTCTCTTTTTCTGCAGGATCCCCACAGCATCTGCAATAAGGGCTGTACGGAATTCCAAGCTTCTCCGCATGAGTGCCGATCACAGGTCGGCTGAAATACTAATTATAATAATTTATTTTATTCATTCGACTTTTGGAAGAGGTCATTTGAAATTTTGCGGAAAATGTAAAGGGAGGGTAACATTTGCTAAACTAATAATGTTCAGATCCCTGATTTTGAAACTTACATACCACCACTAATAGGCTGTAGCGGTTGTCCACTATTTGACACACTGAGGCTCATAGCCCATTGTGATGAACTAGTAACATAAGAAAAAAAGAAAAGAAATGGGCGAAAAAGATGGAAAATAACTTTCCATACAAAAGCTAAATGACTTCCACACATCCACATCACAAAAAACTAAAAAATTGTATTTGTATTTATGTATGTATGCACGCCTAAAATAGAAAGAGCTTCAACATTTTTATATATTATTCACGCAAACGTATCTGCACATTAAGGTGGGGCAATAGAACTTGCATTTTTTGTTAATTTTTTTGTAATGGCATAACGAAACACTGCTTTTATAAGAGTTTACAAAAATCAAAAAAATATTACTATCTTAGGATAGCGTTTTGTGGTAGCCCCAGCCTAATAAAATTTGAAAAAATATACGAAATTTGTTACAGCTATTAATACACTTCAGATATTACAGATTTTAAGTTTTATGTTTGTATCTTGTTTTTAAATGCAGTACTAAAATAAATAGCAATAATAATAATTTCAATAAGAAAGAATAAAAATCGACATCGAAATGCAATGTCACAAATTACATCACCAAATAGTGTTACGAGGGTTGCCTTTTATATTTTGCGCCCAATAATTAAAACACAGTAAAATTATAATGGTGACCCTATGTACCCCTCCCGAACTCTAAAAATTTATGATAATGAAAATGGCTTCATTATTTTTCAAAATCGCCTTCTTGGTTCAGTATTCGTTTGAACAAATTTTCTAAGTATTTTTGCCACTCAGGCGGATGCCCCATTACTTGGATCTTTTCCGGGCACGAAAACTCCCTTTTGTGAACCAATGCGTGAGAGCTCGCAATGTCGTGGTAAAGCATGATTCGCCTTCTCCGAAAACTTCTGGGAAACAAAAGGTTGTGTACCACTCAGTTGCGAAATGGCCGTTTGCTTTGCAGTGCCTCTTTCGCGAGCAACTTAGGTTGGATTAAACTCGCCTTGTAACTGTCGTTTGCTATTTTGTTTCTGGCTCATATGTATAGATCCAAAATTCGCCACCTGTTAAGATGTGCTTTGAACCACCACGTTTGAATTTGCTTAAAATTTTTTACACCAATCGATACGAGTCCTTTTTTGGGATACGGTACACTAGACAGGGCTAGTTTACTGGGGCGGTAGCCCTTGGTCGGGAAAAACCTGAGTCTTTCCGGTAACGTAGAACCGGCTGCCATGGGAATGGAGAGTCCCGCGTAACCTTGGCACAATTACGTTCTGGATATTGTAGCAGGTTAAACTCCTACTTATCCAGAATCGACCCTGACATACAATACTAATCATATGTCCAGCATGTGAAGGCATCCTGCACGGCACTAACCACCTTTTCACATGCCCTATTAAACCCACTCATCTAACACCCCCCTCCCTCTAGACCCAACCCGTCGAAACAGCTAGTTTCCTGGGCCTACCGTTAGACGAGCTAGACGAAGACGACCAGTGATTACGGTACACTGACAGGGCAAAGATACTGCTACAACAACAACAACAAGTCCTTTTTTTGAGCAATTGTCAAATTATGCGATATCCAACGAGAATAAATTTTCATGGTCATGCCATATTGTATGCGGGTCCACTAATGCTCAAGGATGCCTATATCTCGCGATATGGCGCATGATGATCTTGCTTATCTTATTTTATCCACTGACGCACAGCTTCGATAGTTTCTGGCACAACAATCGTTTTTGGAGGGCCACGTTGGAACTCGTTTTACCAGCGTTTCATGGTTACTAGGTGTGGGCTTAAAGGCCAAAAGTCGAAGTAAGTTCATCAAAGTAATTCCTGTATATATATGATACACATCGAAAATCCCAATAAATCATCGGAATAAATTTTCACGAGTTAATTCCATCTTTTGGGCGAGATGAATTTTGCAGCTCACTGAAAAAATAACCAAATAAAGCTTGGAACTGAAAACAAAATGTCAGCCAAAAAATAGCAAACTTTTCAATAAAAATATCGACTTACAGCTCATTATTATTGCACTAACAACAACCAAAAGTGAAAACAAGTATATATATTATATATGTATGTGTATGTACATAAAAATTAAAATGTTGTTTTTAATGTTTTTTCAAAAATTAATTTTGTCGGGGGTTCATCTTAGAAGACGACGAGGCAACTATATTTCACCTTTATTTCGGCGAGAGAAAACCAACTCTCTGCTAGTCTGCCAAAAGCGATTTAAAAAAATTCACTCCACCCTAGTTCACATGGGTATGTACTTACATACATACATATGTATGGCTATATGGATGTACTTTTGTTTGCATATGTATTAACTATACAAACTCTTCACATGTTCATTGACCTCTTGTTGAAGAGCAAAGTTGAAGGCGGTGATAATGATGACTAGTTGTCCGCAAGTCTGGCAGTCAACACTGCCATTGTTGGAGGGTGACGCCACATAGCCACTACATTTGTATATGTATTTCTATATGTATATATGTATGTAAACATATTACACTTCTAACTAAGGGACTAATATCTAATTTTAAAAAGTCTAATATATTAAATCTTCTGCTATATTCCTTAAAATTATATGAACTGATTTTTTATCATTGGAAAATGTAGATTTTATCAATTTTATATATGAATACCCGCATATGCACACACATACATACATACATATGTAGCATGGATAGTTGTAAGTACAACAAATTCATTCCCAACGCACAACGCACATACTCTTCTCTGGCCCTCTCTCCTCTCACTGGTCCTCTGCGAGAGAAAAGAACTGTAAAAGAATCGTGATAATTTATTAATACAGTACATGTATTATGCACACACACACGTACATATGCACATAAAAAGCACAACTAGCAGCCGGTTTCTGAGCTATCCCAACAAACTAACGGTAACGTAACGATTTTACTCTAGATCACAGGTAGAAACTTTATGTTGTACATCAACCCGATCGCAGCACAAACATATGCAAACAAAAATGTTCACATACATACATACATGCGTACATACATACTTGAACAACACACTATTGAACTTCCTAATCTCTAATTTATGGTCGACACTACTACATACATACATACATATATATGTATATATATTTGTATACGCATGCCATCGAAAATTAAGTTCCGCCCAATCATGATTTCATGAACACTGTGCTTTCAACATTTTTCAGTTTTCTTTTTGATTCACTTTCGTGTTTGTTCTGCGTTTCTTAATTGTTTTGTATTCCGAAATGTTAATGAACTTTTGTGCTACTTTTTATTATTAAACAGAACTAAGAAAACAAAGAAATAAAAAAAATAGTATTTACATTGACGCATACTCGTACAAAGGGACAGAGGTATACATTTGCGTACATATTTAGATTTATATTCATACTTATATATTCATACGTACTTATATATTATATGTACATTATTATTATTATTATTAATGCACGCCGTATTAGTTGTTGTATCAGCTTACTAAACCCTTTCAGTGCAATGTAGCTACCGGTCGCCTTCGTCTAAATCATCTAATGGTAGGCCTAGGAAACGTGCTGTTTCGACAGGTTGGTTCCAGAGAGGGGTGTTAGGTGAGTAAGCTTGATGGGTCATGTGTCGTGCGGTGTACCTTCACATGCTGGACATATGTTTATGTCGATTCTGGATAGGTAGGAGTTTAACCTGATGGGGTATCCTCCAGGGGTAGCTGAAGCCGCCGTAGTCGAATGGGTTGGTACGAAGTACTATTCGGAAGCTACAATCGGCTAGCTACAATCTCCGGGCATGAAACACCAAATGATAAAACAAGTTTATTCTAATAGCAGTCGCCCCTCGGCAGGCAACGGTAAACCTCCGAGTATATTAATGCCATGAAAAAGCTCCTCATAAAAACAAACATCTGTCGTTCGAAATTGGTTTAAAGCAGTAGGTCCCCCCCCCCCCCCCCCCCCATTAGGGAAAAATCTTCAAGACGCACAGAAAAAAAAAATAGGAGGAGGAGCTGTGCCAAACGAAAGAAATGAAAAAAAAAAAATCCATTAATTGGTTTAAAACTGTTTTATGGTCGATCTTTAGCTGCTGGGTAATGTTGGGACTGCTAACATGCTGGGCAACTTGAATTATTTCTGTGAATTTATCGACATCATCGACGTTCTTTTGGTAATGGTAATGGTTGTATGGGTTAGGCTAAGGCCTTTATGCACTGCGACCAGATTGGTATATTGTGCGCCCCTAATTACTTAATTATAGTTATTTAGTATACCGAGGAATCGAACCAGCTCTTTAGGAGGGAGCAAATTGTAGGTTTTCCTCCTCCAGTAGTTACGAGCCCACGATTCTGTCTCTCCTGTGGCCTAATGCCTCACAGTTGGTGATTAAGTGTTCCATAGACTCATCTTCATGACAGCAGAACCTGCATGATCTTGTACTAGATAACCCTATTGCTTCAAAGTGTTTATTACAGGCAAAGTGAGCTGTAAGTGCTCCACAGAGTAATCTGAGACCCTTTTTATGTAGGGTTAGAGCAGATTTTGCTCTGTTGGCATTGAAGTAAAAAACGTTTTGGAGTGATTAAGGCCGCTTGTGCTGTTCCAGTGTTCCCTGGTTTTAGCTTGTTTCCATTTTTTGGTTTTCTGTTTTACATTATTTTTGTTAAAGTCCAGGGTTGGTCCAATAAATAGATCTTCTGCCCCTTTTTTGGGATACAAGACTCCCTTCTCGTTTCCCTCATGTCCTGATACCCAAATCAGTGAGACTTGAATATGAGTGGCCAGTTTGTTGAGTGCATTGTTGCATTCTATTAGGACTTTTAACTTGAATGTTAAGCTTTTCAAAGCTTTGCGAACCGATTGGTTGTCCGAAAGTATTTTAATTTTTACTTTCTCGAACCCTCTTTTGGATATGATTTCCATTGTTTCCATTATGGCGAAGAGCTCCGCATGGAAAATTGTGGCGCATGTACTTAGTGTTAGGGATTTGTGTGCTCTGGGTCCCACTATTCCTGCTCCTACTCTTTGGAGCGTTTTGGAACCATCTGTGTACCATTTTTGTGAGTCATGACATTTTCTTTATTACGAAAGAATTTTTTTAAACGAGAAGTTTGAAGCTTTAAATTTTTTAGAATTTTTCACTTAGCCACAAAGTGCCACTATCTAAAAAGAAATAATAATACATGATGGAAGTTAGTAACTATTATTTTATGCATTCTATCTATAAGGCTTTTGCTCCAAGAAGGAAACCCTTGGCCTTTACTTGCCCTATAACGCTAAGATTAATAAGCATCCGTAATTAGTTAAAAACCTTATGCATGGCAATGACTGCATTAAGTGCAGGTCACACAATGTTGGTTGAATTTGTATAAAAACTTGGTTTAGGGCAACGGCTTAAAACATGAAAAAAATGTATGTACCATCGGTAAAAATACGGCTCAATATTTGGACTAGTAGGAGTATTATTCGCTCACAAATGAAATGCTGTTTATTTCGATGAAAGCTAGGCTGCTAGCTGGAATTGCTGCCAAAGGTGACCAAAAAGTGTGAAAAAGTTGAAAAAAATAAAGCTGTATTATTCGAATTTGAAAAATTAGAACAAAAAGATCCTGTTTTAGTTTTAAACTTGTTAATTTTAGAAGTTATCTTTCCGTCTCTCCATCTGATGTTACAAGTTATAACTAGAGAAAAAATTTAATATTTTTGCGAAACTCGGCAATGACATTATCCTTGGTCCAAGGTGGGTTTCTGTTGAGAATATTTAGCTGAAATCGGTCAACAACCCCGCCCACGTTTTATATCATATACGTATCTTTTAGGCAAAGTTGATTCCAAAAATTTACACTCAGCCCGAATTAAATCTTGATGCTTTCACTTCTTTACATATTTATAATACATACAATTATTTTTTTGGCCACTCTTCTTGGAACGCACCCAGAAATTTTCGAATGGTTTATTATAATTCATATTAGAATAAACTCAATGGCTTACAGCTGAGCCTTCATTTCCAGAATTCTTTCCGAGTGAAGCATTCAGTTTTAAATGGAGTAACTAGTGTGACTGTTGTCGCCCTGTGCAAGCTATTACTATTTTCCCCAAGTGCCTCTTTCTTTTTTCGGGTAGAATAAAAATAATCTGCAAAGATAAACCATTATTTATATTTTCTGATGAGCTTCACACACATATGCACATATATGGATGGTATTTCGCCATCTTTCTAGAGTCATTATTGCATCAATGTGGAACTTGTGAATTTTTTGAGAGAAAGTTTTGATTTGTTTCTAATCAATTGAAAGTTTTGAAATAATAATCTGAATGTGCATAGTCAGAATTAAAGGATGAATGCAATAAAACCATACACAATATGTATGAGAGTAAGTTGTAAGTGTAGTTTGGTGAGAGTAATTTTTATAACACTTTCCAATAGTCAAGAATTGGTAGAATTTAGGAAAGATTTAGGAGAGTAACTTTGCTGACATCTCATAGGGGTCTTGGTCAAGGATAATAGATTTACAAGGTTTGGCCAATAACTATGCTGAAAAAGAATATTGTGAGCAGAACTTTGACTGCCACGTCACGGTGATTCCGCATCGATCAGTTCTTCACGATCTTTCACATGTATTCACACACTCGTCCAATCAATCATTGTTCAGACGGCAATGAAGTGATATTGTATTGATGTTTTTCGTAGGTACACGTATATCACTAAAACAATCTTAGTTTTTTCGTAACAAACTGCTTCCCGACACCAGTTACGTCAGCCTATCAACTGATTCTGTCAATTACGCTAAGAGCCAAATAACGGTCTGCTCAATTCTAGATTGTATTGATTTTTTCGTATATGACCAAAACAATCTCAGTTTTTGCTTGTCATATCACTCAATATGGCAACAAATCAGCTGATTCCTTCAACCAAAACAAATAATGCAAACATGAACTCACTTTCGATGAAATATATGACTGCGTCTGGGCAAAAATAGTTAATTACCAAAATCAACTTTTCGAGTTTTTCATCAAAGTTGGAGCGAAAACGTTAAGAGTCATTTTTGTTTTAAAATAGCCCATATTTTCGTATAATTCTTTCGAAGTAAGTTTTTGTATTTGTTTAAGCACTAGCAAAAGATCTAATTTTCAACTGATTTTTAGGGTCTTCAACTCTAAGAAACCGATTGATTATTGTCGTTAGTTTGGCCCATAGTACCTTTGGGCTAATTAGAATTTGTTTTGCATTTTTTCCAGAATTTCTACCCAAAAGAATATTGTAGTGCGAAATTTAGGATCACTCCCGCGTGCTTAATTTGACCACCATCCTAAGCTATTGGCTTATTGGCTATAGGAGACTTAGCCAACATAATTCTATTGGCTGGTGAAGTTCTACCTTGGTTGTAGAGGCATGGCCTGTGCAAAGTGCACTTTTATTCATACGAGTAGTGCACCAGCTTTTCCACAAAAAAAAAAAAACTTAGGATAGGTTCACAATAGCTGTACTCCTGTTGGCGCCTGAAAGAAAACAAATAAAATATAATATTTTGAGTTAACCTGCAATATGGAAAATTTAATAAAAGCTGCGGCACTATAAAATAATTACATATATACATATATATTTGTGACAGTATTGCAAGAAAATTGAAATTTATGCTAAGACAGTAAATAAGCTAAATTCGTTTTATTTCATCAAGAGTAAGCTATTACCTTATGATGGTCAAATAAAACAAAACTAATATAGTTTTAAGTCTGCTTTATGTGCAATTTTTTCAAAAACTACATATTTACATACAATACAATTATCGATCTTCTAACTGTCAATAAAACTGCAGGATCGTCGTATCTGTACATTGAAAATATTTACACCATTTTAAAAACATTGTCGGTCTATTTGCCTATTTAAGCGTTAAGTTCCTCGCATTAACAGCATAACCTATCCCTGGAGTAGATTAACCAGTTATGATTGTTAAAAAGGGCCCGCTAGGGGGGCACTCGAACGAAACTCCCATTTCTTCAACAACTAAAGTTTAACCGTAGTTGTAAATATTTTCGATTCCCATCCCATAATAAACACTCACAGTCGATTTGTGTAACATAAATAACGGTGCCGCTACTGGTGTAAAACTCGTATTTTACTTTGCGCTCTGCAGCACTAGTATTGCACTAGTTGGTGGACGGTCACGTAATTTGTAGTACAAAGCTAGTCTATGTACATATTTAGAAGACCGTCTCAATTTTTATTGCGGTCACATGCGAGCGCACGATATTGTAATATGCATATGTGTGTGTATGCCTATGTCCATATTTATAAGAAGCTGTGAGAAATACTAGTCATTCATTTTTTTGCTCATCTTGCAAAACATACAGTTTTTGTAATTCTGTCAATAGGTTTTGAATATCTATATAAATGGACTTTGGCTACAGATATTATCTCTAATAAATACTCTAAAGGGAGAAAACTGATCAAATGTCACATTTAACCGCTCTCCATGCGTATAAGTATGTATGTTCATCTATGTACATATATGTATGTATGTCTGTTTGTTTACTCGTACGAGTGCTCACGCACTTAAGTATTTTACTAGTCTCATCCGGGAAAGCTTTGTGTTTGAGTGCTTTTCCCCAAAAATTACCTCACACTTATGGATATATGTATGTATGTATGTATGTATGTGCATGTGGAAGTTTGTAAAAAGAGAAAAAGAATTTCTTATTGTGCCCAATGCAATGCTTCCCCTAGTTTTTTGTATACATAAATATGTGCGTATGTATGTATCATGTGCTCGCATACAAAAATGTGGGTAAACGAAAAATGCGTAGCTTTTTCTGATTTCAAACTTGTTGGGATTTTCTTTTCTGCTTAGAATTCGGGGGAAATTCACATTGTGTACGAGTATGTTCCGTTCGTTTTATTGCGTATTATGTATAAATATATGTATATATGTATGTATGTATGTATACTTATGTAGGAATTAGATGGCGGTGGTGGCAAGTTCCCTTGGGTGCGGTATGATGGTAAGAAGCATAATTTTCGGCTACTCACCCACCAGTCCGCGGCACACTATCTAACGTTGAACTTGGCATTCGCGGAAAACGAAATCGGAAAAAGAATAGTAAAGGGAATGGCCATGTAGAAATTTAATAACAGTGTTTTCGGTAGAGAAAACAGCACAGAATATGGAAATAATAAAAGTTTGACTGTGAATAAAATTGCGGATCATTGAAATATTTAATAATATTTTTTATAAAATGGCCTATTCGGAGAAAGTATATATAATTCTCATATGATCTACACGTTAAAATAGCGAATAAATATGCGAATTGGCAGTTATTCGAGTTTCTTAAACGTAGATCAGGCGTATTTACAAAAGTGTTGAAAATTAAAAAGAAAGAATTTAAACGAAATTTTAAAAGACAGCCGCATTTTTGCTCTGAATATGGGAAAACCTATACGTGAATAAAAAAGAACGCAAAATGAAGAGAATAAAAATATTATAAAAAACTAAGTAAAATAAAATTAAATTAAATGAACTGGAATGAAATTGATAATTTTGAAAACGTTTAGAACAAGAAGGAATCTTAGTACAATTAGTCCGTTGCAACATTTTACAAAGTCAAGTCTTAAACAGCAAGAAATTATTATGCACATTTCCAAATCACAACAAATACAAATGATTACTTCGAAAACAAAAAAAAAAATGAAAAAAAATTAATCTTTGCTATAACTTTTTTACATAATATAAGTACAGACATTCATAAGTATATACATTTATGTAAAATGTAGTTTAAATCGCAACTACCTCGATACTGCACCAAGACTGATACTGAAAAACGTATGACTGTTATAAGACACAATTTTATAATTCAATGACTGATTCTGAAGACTGCATCCGTTTACGTGAAATATCGGATCAACAAATATACAAAAATTTTATTTGGATGAGAAAGCCTTAACTCGGAACGTAAAAAAATGTCTGAACGTGGAAATACTGGCAATAATTGGAGTTCGAAACAGAACTGGATCAAGGATGTACTCTCGAAATCAGGGACAGAATTAACGGAGATTACATCAACGAAAAAAACTCGTAATGAAATTCTTAAGGTTGGAGGCAAAAGAGTGGCAAAAAATCCAAATAATGGTGTCGCGGCTGCTCGCGCTACCAAAGGTGCGTTCACACTGTTTGCCAATAAGTTAGAATAATATGCATGCTTTCATATTGTATTTAGTGTGTGATTTCGTGCTCGTTTGCGCGCTGATAAAAATGAAAAGCTCTAACCGAATGCCGGTTAAAACTCTTAGATACATACATATGCACATGAGAGAGTGAAATGAAGTAATACAAGCGTGTGTATGTATGTATGTATATACCTATGTATATTGAAACTTGGCTTTACTCATCAACAACAGTGAGCTTTTGAAAATGAAAATGCTTACACGAAGCGAAAAATTATCAACTATAGTTAAGTGGGGTGGATTTATTACAATACACACTGACGCAATTTTCTAACAACAATTTCTCTCTAAATGCAACAAAAGTCTATTACTCCAATGCTCAATATTTTTATAGCGAGCGAACATTTTCCAATGACTTCCTCAAACCAACGAAATACAAAAGGCACCGTAATCTTAATGCGACATTTTTTGAAAGGGAAAAGAAATTCTATAATACCATTAGCTGCTACTCACACTACCGGCGGCACACTCATGAGCAGGTTGAGAGAGGGTGATTTTTATGTTTTGACCTCGTTTGAGGGTTGGTTTTCCACTTGATTGTATGGGTACATTTTCCAACTTCCAAAAGTGAAAGGACAAAAATATGCCTGTGCAATGTAGGTTATTGAAACTTTACGTTGTTGTTGTAGTTTCTATAGCGCTGCAAACATTGGTTTCATTTAAATATTGTTGATGGTAGCAGTGTAGCTATAAATTTCATACATACATACATATATAGATATATGCATATGTGCATATCTACATACACACATACAACTTTAGGAATATCTTAGTTTAAGGGTTGTAGTGAAAGGAAAAGTGCTTGAAAGTATATACTAAGACGCTAGAGTTTCAATGAAAGCAATGAATTTGACTAATGCGAAAATTTAATCTAAATAATTTTAAAACGTTCCTAACCACGGGAAATATTATTTTGGGGAAAAATAAATCTATTATTTTTGCGTAACATTTTGGACCAAAATTGTTTGAAACAGTTTTAAAGTTGATCTTGAGCTCCTGGGGGATGCTACGACTACTAACATGCCGGTCAACTTCGATGATTTCCATGCTTTGATAAAGTCGACATCATCGACATTTTCTTTAACATCAAAAATGCCTAAATTGTACGTAATTAGCTGTTACAGCATCGGCACCATAAACACCATTCACAATTTCAGCGGCCTGAATTGCATTTTCGCTTTTGTCAAAGAAAAACTGTAAAATATACCGAGTTTTCTCTCGGAATAAACAAAAACAGGAAAAGAAACTTAGTGTGAAATGCCACCTTGACAATGAGCATCAACTTTAAAATGTTTGATCGATACTTTACGAGATATCGATCACTACAGCCGTCTACCGGGAAAGCAATGGATTTCAGCCTCGTCTGTAGATATTTAACTGAATCTTCTGAAATTAAGAGCATCATGAGCTAAACCGAAATATTCATACACTTACTGATGCCGATTTTGATGACCCAAAGCGCGGGCTACTATAAATTGTTGCAGGTCAAGAATGATCTTTTTTGTATATTTTATTTGTTTCCAGTTAATAATATTAAATACTATAATAAAAAATAGCATGTAATGGTGTGTTGTACAATGTCGCTAGGCGAGATCTCAAGTACTCAAATAATGAAATTAGTTTTATTTCAACTTAGAAGTTATTAGAATATTTTATATGTAATGATCGTACATGTAAAGAACTCTTTCTGGCTCATACCAGGTGACTTCTGTGTAAACCAAAGAATTGCTATGTGTATGTTTAGCAACGGAGCCAAGTCGTGACTTCCATTGTCACATTAGTTGCGAAGTAGTAAACTTTTGCCACTCGCATCTACTAATGTATTTACTTCAAAGTGCCTTTTACTCTAGCCAAATATCAACGGCATACTGCAGATCCTGACCTATTATTATTTCACTCGATTGATCTTGGGTTCGATGCACACTGTGGCACATGAAACATAAAATAATGAAAATATTTTTACAGCAACATTCGCCGCTCGGCAGGCGATGGCAAACCTTTGAGTGTATTTCTGAAAAAAAAAAACCATATGCCATTCGAAGGCGACATACGTTATATGTACTTAAGGTCTCTCCTTTTGTATTAAAGTATCAAGACGCACACAACAAATTAGAAGAGAAGCTTGACCAAACACCTGATAAAGATGCACGCTTCATAACTATAGCACAGGGACTTATTGTGGAGTTTTGACAATTTATTTTTAATTTATATAAAAATAAACTTCATTCTCCTATAAAAATCACATAAATCCAAGTTGTAAGCTTCGTGCAAAATTTTTCAATATTCATCAAACTTCCGTCAAAATTTCACACTTTTTATTAGAAAAATTTCTTTTTTAGAAAAATTTCGACTATGCAAGTATTGAGTTTGGGTATAATAAAGTATAAATTTGAAGTGGTTGAAAAATCACGTTGATTTTAGGATTTTTTTTTTTTGCCTACTGCCTTGGGTGTTTATTTTTCATATAAAATAGTGTCGAGCAAAAATTATACGAAACAAAAATTTATTTCAATATACCTATTAAAATTTATTTATTATTTGAATATATTAAAAAATTATAATACATATAACCTTGATAACGATAACATATAATCTTAATATATTACGTAATCTTGATAACGAGATTATATGTAATTTTTTAATATATTCAAATAATAGAGAAAGTGACTGCATGCAATTTTTTTTGTATGTAAAATAAACTAAAAATTGTAAATAAATACGAAATAAATTTTTGTTTCGTATATTTTTTTTCGAATTTTTCTTCTTACAATTAACAGTGTATTTACAATTGTTTTGGTTGTAGATCCCTTTGACTTTAAACACAAGGCATATTTTTATACGGCGGCCGGCGAATGGCAAATGGGTTCGTGCTTGACTACCACTCGGAATTCAGAGAGAACTTAGGTTCGAATCTCGGTAAAATACCAAAACGAAGAAAAACATTTTTCTAATAGCGGTCGCCGCTCGGCAGGCAATTGCAAACCTCCGAGTGTATTTCTGCCATGAAAAAGTTCCTCATAAAAAATATCTGCCGTTCGGAGTCGGCTTGAAACTGTAGGTCCCTCCATTTGTGGAACAACATCAAGATGCACGCCACAAATAGGATGAGGAGCTCCTCGACCAAACACCCAAAAAGGGTGTACGCGCCAATTATATATGTACTTATATATGGTATATTTATACCTTCTATTGTCCTAACTTTCTCTCTCTCTCTGTTTTTATGAATCGCACATATCACTTCGTGCTAATTAAAAACAGCTTCTTTTAAATTTGGGGCTCGAAATTGACTTTATAGGTAAAGTTTTAGTGGAACTTTTTTTTTAATTTTATATAGCATCCAAATCTGCTAGAAACGATGTAGAAAAAAATGTATCCGCCCTAATGCATACATTTTATAAATTTTTATGATTTCATTTTCTAAAAAAAGTGGAAATTTTAAAGATTGAAAATTGAAAATGATATTAATACGTAATCAATAATCCTATAAGCTTAACCTAAAAGTACTCAGGAAACTGGGCAAGTGATTGTTTGAAACAGTGGCAATCTAAAATGAAATTGGGTACAATTTTCGGTTTATGTTTAGATGTACGAGTACTACTTTTCTCACACTTTTTCCATTTAATATATCAATACAACCTGATTCCATTATTTATTTTTCTTCATCTACAATTGCAGAGACACAACATAAAATGGTTTATTACCAATCCACACCAATGGTAATTAAAACAGAGAAGCCAAGTCAGGCTCAACTCTGTGCTCAGCTAGAAACAACTTCAACAATTTCTGAGACAACGACAAATGTCGAAACATCATCACCCTTAACCCATATACCGCACGAATATCAATTGCAGCAAAGCACTTCGAATGCATATGCTGATATCTGTAGTAAAGCCACAATAATGCAGAAACGATCTCACGAATCCCCCCCATTGTCTCATACTAGTATTATCCCAAGTTATACGGTATCAATCCCTGTACATAACTTATCTACAAATACATCGAATATTAGTTTACATGCCAATATCAAAACGGAACCTAACATCGGCGTATATGGAGGTTCTTCATCCGCAACATCGGCATATTCAACAGCCACAACGTTAGATTTGAATACTGGCACTGCAAGCGTGTCTGTTCCCGTAGTGGCTATAAGCCGCAAACCAACTGTAAATAAGCCACAATTTAAATGCGAGCAATGTGGAATGACCTTTGGTAGCAAGTCGGCTCATACTTCGCACACTAAGTCGCATGCCAAAAGCATTGATTTGAGCGGTGGTATAGCTGCGGGGTCTGCAAGGTTGGGCGATGTCAGCGAAGCTGGTGTGTCGACGGGCATTCCAAAGACAGCGAATGTGACTGGAATTGCCGGAGGAGATCCGTATCAGTGCAACGTTTGTCAAAAGACATTTGCAGTACCCGCAAGGCTGGTAAGTTGATTATCTATTTAGGAGTTTTCAATATGGGTCGGTCGAAGTTGACAGGCTGTGGCGGTTATGTTATTTTGGCGGTGTCTGTTAAATTGTTTGCTTATCACACAGTTACTGATGCAAAACCAACATGCAAATAATAAAACTTTACTGTGCACGATTTGGACTTTTTCTTAAGAGGTTTTCTGAAGTCGGTAATCTGTGCTGAAAAACCGCAATCAACCGTTGCCCTCAAAGTCAACATTACATAGGTAATTTCTCAAATTTGCTCATATCAATGTCGGAGAATTATTAAAAAGTGTTTTTTTCACATCCGTGCCACCATGTGAAGACTCAGCGGACATTTAAACGATGCCATATTCCATACAAAATGGTCTCATGGATATCTCCCACACAGCTTGATTAATTTAGCTTCGACCCGAGCTCTCTATTGTTGACAATAATTAATAAATATGTACTTAGTTGAATTCATTTTGGGCTAACATATTTTTACCCCATTTTAGATACGACATTATCGCACCCACACTGGCGAAAGACCTTTTGAATGCGAATTTTGTCACAAATTGTTCAGCGTTAAGGAGAATCTACAGGTGCATCGTCGGATACACACGAAAGAAAGGCCATACAAATGTGACGTTTGCGAGCGCGCATTTGAGCACTCGGGCAAATTGCATCGACACATGCGTATACATACCGGCGAGCGACCGCATAAGTGCTCAGTCTGCGAGAAGACTTTCATTCAATCCGGGCAATTGGTTATTCATATGCGAACGCATACTGGTGAAAAACCATACAAATGTCCGGTTGAGGGCTGCGGCAAGGGATTCACCTGCTCCAAACAGCTGAAAGTACATTCGCGTACTCACACGGGCGAAAAGCCTTACCATTGCGATATCTGTTTTCGTGATTTTGGCTACAACCATGTACTCAAGCTTCACCGAGTGCAGCATTACGGTTCCAAATGCTACAAATGCACAATTTGCGATGAGACATTTAAAAATAAAAAAGAGATGGAGGCGCATATCAAAGGTCACGCTAAAGAATTTCCGGATGATGATGACGAAGCCGTAGCTGGGGCAGCGGTTGCTGGCAGTAGTTCTACATCGAATAGTTCGAGTGGTGAAGCTATATCAGCGCCTGGGTCGCCTTTATCACCAATACCATCTGGCGGTGCAGTCGCCAAGGCGCGTAAATCTAAAGTGGAGCGTGCACGAGCGCTACCTTTAAAGACAACCGCTTCTAGCTTACGCAATCCAGCATCGCCCAGCTCACCTCGGTCTACACTGTCGCCAAACTCATCACGACTTTCTGCGGGTTCACCAGAATCTTTGACGACATCATCTCCAACGCCATATACAATGGAAATAGACTATCCTAGTCGAGACGGTGAAGTAGCTAGTACCAGCAATGATCACCAATTATCATTATCCTTACCTGTTGTAAACTCAAATGATAACAATGCACAACAGTCCTGTAATTCTATAAATGAAGAATTGCCGACAGATTTAAGCAAACAACAGGTGCAACATCCAACGTCTATGAAATTTTATCAAAGCGGCCAGATGCAAAATGTTTCATCGGCATACAATTACCAACATCTGCAGCATCAAGGAATGAAATTAGAACGTTCTGGGATTGAACCGCCCACGATCAATCCTGCTTTACTTGAAGCTGCGTCCATTGTGAGGCGACGCGATATGCTGGATTCCCCAAATGAAGAGGAAGTTACAAAGACGGAAACCTCTGTGAAACAATCACGTTACTCTGAACAACAAAGTGTACTTCAGCAAAAGCATACCCCCACTTTAACAGATACACCTACAACTTCATACGCGCAACAACGCATTTCGCTCAGTCATGATTTATCACAGTACGATGATACTCGCGAGGCGAACGAGCTAATTGAACACTACAAACGGGGCGAACTTGCGCAACATGGCATGCATAAGGGGTACGCGCCGGTGCCTAAATTTGAGTAAGTTTCAAACTAATTTGCAATATGATCGAATCAATAATTCGTGATCGAATGAGCGTTTTGAAATTTGCATTTGGTACGGCATACTTTTACTGGATTCAAAAATAATTATTTTATTTCATTCAATTCGAAGAGAGTAGTCATCCGATCACGAGTGATTCAGCTTTAATGAAATAAGAAACGAGTTACGAATAGCTGGCATGTGACCAACATATTTTAGTACATTCCTGTTCTTTTTTGACAGAATTAGCGACGTCACGGCGAATTGGGAAAGCGCAAACTTGTATTCTATCGTTCTTGGCCTGAGCTTTAAGGAAATGAGATCACGGCTTGTTTCTGATTCGCTTGTTGATTCCAAGAGGTTTTTTTTTCAGTCTAGAAGTCAATTATTATTTGACTAAAAAAATTAGTCATAAAAATTGACTTGATTGGACTTTTTTCCAAAAAGTTAAAAAAATAAAAAGCATGCAGAGTTCCTTCAACAAATAAACCAATAAATACCTAAGCGATTTTGATCAAGTTGAATAAAGCTTGCCTGCTGAACACTAAGTGAAGCTGATTCCTCCTCCACTCGTCCTTTCCAACACGGAGAAGGCTTTCCTTTTCATCTCCAGTATCAGCGCAAGTACGGCATTACATTTTTCATTCGCTGCATTATGTCTACATATAGCGTTTGCTTTTTGAACCACCTTTTTTTTGAGAATGGTAACACAAATGACATGTCAAATGTGTTCATAATTTACTTAAAGGTTTGACATTTACGAAATGGGACGCTATACGCTTGAACAAAATTGGGAAATATTGAAAACCTATTTCCAAAGTGGTGAGTCTTCTTCTTCTTTTCTGATTTTCACATCGGTGGCTACGTCAATAAGCAAAATTGTCGGATTTGGGGCTCAGAAAATCCACACGTTGCTGTAGAGAAGCAAATGCATCCACAACGAGTCACTGTTTGGTGCGGTTTTTGGTCTGGCGGTATCATCGGGCCATTTTTTTTTCGAAAATGAGCGAGGAGCCGCGGTTACAGTAAATGGCGAGCGTTACCGTGACATGCTCGACGAGTTTTTGTTCCCAAAAATTGAAGAGGATAGCATGGACGACATTTGGTTTCAACAGGATGGTGCAACTTGTTACACTCGAACTTTTGGCTACCGTTTTTGAAATCCGAATAATCAGCCAAAATTCCGTTATAAATTGGCCGCCTCGGAGCTGTGATTTAAGCCCGTTGGACTATTTTTTGTGGGGAGCCGTTAAGGACAAATGCTATGCGAACCATCCAGAGACGATTGATGCTTTAAAACACAAAATCGAAGTTGCCATTCATAAAATTGGAGCCCAAACAATCGAAAATGTGCTTTTATACCAATCTCTCAATAGAACCCTATATGTATTTTTATATATCAAGTACATAAGTATGTATATGGGCAGAGCACTCTTAACTTTCAGTTGATGCATGTACCATACCAGTTCCTCGTGGTCATTCTTAAGTAGCTCAGCCATCTGTCCATCACCATGATATTTCTATTCATATTTCTCTAAAGTCGAGTAATCGGACATCAGTTTCGTCGTCAATAACGGAACCAGGAGTCTAACTTCGCTGTCACTTCAAGTAGGATGCCTCTGAAAGTATGAGGGAGAGTACTATAGATGTACTAATCTGTGGCGGCTTGTTGAGATCGTAGTTTTTCGACATCGAGCTTTTGCAAATTTTAGTTCACTTCTATCCCTTCCACGTTATTCTGCTTAGCTTCATGGATTTTTGTTCCATCTTTCGGGATCCGGCGTAGTCAAGCCTCAGTGCGTTAGGGGTTCTGTTGTCGTGAAGGCTGAATTTTTGAACCTCTTTGCCGAAACATCCGTTTCTGTTTTTCATAGTCGTTAAAACTCAAATGGGTGTTTGGTTGCAAGTCAGTGACTACTTGACTAAAGTCCGCAGTTTTGAGTGGACAGCTGGATACGAAATTATACCAGTTAAAAATGTATGTTTTCAAAAACCATCTTATAAAATTCGGTTCTGCCTCAACTAATACTTTTCTGAACACGTTATCTTCACAGAATCACTATGTTTGCGGCCTCAAACTTATGCAGTTTATTGCTGGGTTTTTTATGTCATTTTTTTCCTTGCATACTTGCTCGTAATTTCACATTTCTGCCACATAGTAGGGCTGTCACAATGGGTCTATTCCGTCCGTTGCAGCAACACATTTGACTGGCGTGACTTGTGAAACGTACTGTGGTGCCACAATGAAAGTATTGCTGTATATAAATAAAAAATAAAAGCAATGGCAGTCGTAGACGACGGATACGACCATAATTTCGCGATAGGGACCCACATTCATTTTTCGGGACAACTTGGTTAAGCTTAGCCTTTCCGCCCCTCTTTCAAGCTTTTATCGAATAGATAAGGGCGCATTTGATTTGACTTAATTAATTTAAATTCCATTTATTTTCTGCATTTAATTTAATTTAGTGAATAATACCAATCAAAAAAAATGTTGCGCGATGCAAAATTGTTTTTCTTTAAACAGTTGCCATTTTCGCCACACTGGCCGTACGGCAAAAGTAGGAAGTTGCCAGTTGTTGTGCATTCCGGCTTGGTTGTGGCGCCTTCGACTCAAATACATATACATACATACATATGTAATTTATTTTGTTATCAGTGAAATTCGTTACGCAACGGACGCATTGTGACGGTTCTATAATTGCGCCAGTATAACATCACGCAAAAATGACTTTAAGAAATTCTCTATGATGGGCGCACAAAGCATACATACATATTGTGTATATATGTATATGTATGCACAAAGCAATCTTTAAATATTGCATTAGGGCCTTGTGACATCTCTATTTAAATACATATTTGCAACTTCAATGCCGCTAGTATTTATCACGTGCACGTAATCTCATTTTCCTTCTTACTCTTTTTACAGACCTTCGCTACTCAATAACGAGATTGTTCGCCAAGTGGAAGCTGCAATAGCGCCCCTGCGCTCTTCAACAGAATCACCCGAACGTTCGTCATCCCCCGAGAGTGATTCCATGATGATGGCCGATCGTGATGTGATGACATTACCCTTGCGCAAACGTAAGCTTTATATGCGCGAAGGATCGCCCATCGGGGGAAAAGCTATACATGATGCCGCGCGAGAAATAAATAAAACGCTTACCCATATCGGTACGACCTCGGCCAATGGCGATTCGAATCAAGCGCTTAGTACCGCTATAAATGCCAACAATGAAACCGGAACGAAAGTGATGCGTATGAACTCGGTTATACAGTTTGCCAAAGCCTCATAACTTTTAAAACAATAGGAATTAGATTTCATTCAGATTGAAACTAATTTTCTTATGAAATCAATTGAAGACTGTTAAAATATTTATGTATTTAATGCTGCGAAATTACATTGCTGATTTGAAATACAAGTATGTTGCACTAGACTAAAGAGAATCTTAGATGTTAATATTTAGTTTGGAATTTGTGTTAGCATTAATTTTGCCAAGAGTATTATTTTAGAAATTGAAACATTAGATAATGTGTTTCAGCACATAGCATACATACATTTATACATATGTATGTATATACATGCATAAGTACATAAGTACATACATATGTATATATTTCGAAATCATGTTCAATTAAAACGAAAAAAGTACTAGTTATTTCCACGAACATGAAGTACTAGTTGGGAAAATGTGTGTTTGGATTTAAATAGCGTTAGCATTAGAAAATACTTACATACATACTTATACATATATTACCGTAGTCAATACATAAGTATTTAGTTTAATTTATGTAAATATTTAAAAACATAAAAGCTATAGCAAAAAGAAGTTTTAGGAAAAATGTATATACATACATATAATTTAAAATCAGTTTTCTGAATATTTTTATGGCAATAATAAGTTAGTTTTGCATACTGGGAACGGAGGGAAAATTGGAAACGAGCTGCTTGAAAAATTCGTGGAATTATATGTTGCTAATTTATCGTGGTTGATACTTCATTTATGTTTTTATGTGCAAATATGCAGCATCTAGAAATACAAAACATTTTAGCATGCCAATGAACGGTAAAGATATACACATAGAACACATACATATATACAGTGTCGGACAAAACATATTGAACTAAGTATTAATACAAAATTATTGCCATATAACTTAAAAAATTTAGTAAATAAAATTAAACAAACCCCTTAAGACTAAGTTTAATAAATATGCTTCATCATCGATTACGGTTTTTTTGCGCTACAAAACATATTAGACTCGTTGCAATTTATTATAGGAAGCGGTGAAAATACCGTTATTTATACACGATTGGGCGATTTGATGGAGCACACTTGAGTGTAAAAGTCGTGAAGTATTTACATTTTTTAATATTTCCTTAAAAATCTAGTAAAAAATGCTGACAGTTAAGGGGTTATATGCAGTTAGAAGGCCGAAGCGAATTTTCCAGAATTTTTTCTGCGAAAACTTTTAAATTTATTGATCTAAAAATTTGTACACATATTATGTTATCTTTTAACTGTACTTTAAGACTTAGTTTAGTAAAAATATTTATTTGGAAATGAGCTACAGCTGATCTTCGGGAGCTCATCTCAAAAAAGATGTTTTGCCGTGACCACTATATTTCTGAACTGGTTCCTCTGAAATTAAAAAACCAAACAGATTTCGTTAAAGTAATGTTAAATCTAGTAATTAATCGAAGGAACAAGAAAACCAAATGGCCGTTTCTCAAAAAAAAAACAAAAAATCGATTTTGCCCAAAATTTCAGCTTAAATTGTTTATAAAAAAAATTTATCGGTGAGAAAAAATCTTCGATTAATTACTAAAAATATATTCAAGAAGCTCGTGCTAAACTTTGAGACTAATCGGTTTAGCCGTTTTCGAGTAATGTTGGTCACCGACTTTCAAAACGCCATTTTGAAAAAAAACGCGCTGCCGCGTACTTTCAAGCACTCTGAAAGCCTTTTCAAATTTGCGTTCGAAAATATTCAACGGAACGATATTAAATTTTTTGTGTGTATTCGGCCGTAGCCGAATGGGTTGGTGCGTGACTACCAATTGGAATTCACAGAGAAAACGAAGGTTCGAATCTCGGTGAAACACCAAAATTAAGAAAAAGTTTTTTCTAATAGCGGTCACCCCTCGGCAGGCAATGGCAAACCTCCGAGTGTATTTCTGCCATGAAAAAGTTCCTCATAAAAATATCTGCCGTTCGGAGCCGGCTTGAAACTGTAGGTCCCTCCATTTGTGGAACAACCTCAAGACGCACACCACAAATAGGATATACGCGCCAGTTATATATATGTATGTATATATATAAGAAAACAGAAATAAATTAAAAAAATCGATTTTTTTTTAATTCTAACTGTATATAACCGCTTAAACAATTATTCAGCAAGCATTCAGTGCTATTGAAGAAATTAATTATTATTAATATTTATATGGAATATATACAATATAACCCTAACTTAATAAAAATTATTTATTAATGATTACAAGAAGAATCAACAGTAGGCTTCACAAAAGCCAATGTCAAGGTAGATGAAGACGTAAAATGTCATTCTCGAGAAATACATGCGTCCTAAAGATGACTTAAAGCCTAAAGCACGATCAGAAAACTCACTGCTACTTATAGAATTAAAGAAGCATTCAGATAAATCAGCATGAAGCTGGAGAAGGACTGTGCAAAGAAGATCGTGTGCAGATGGGCAATCGGCGAAAAAATCAATTAAAACGTTTTCAATGTGTTCCAGAATATATCAATAGGTCAATGAGCGCTAGAAAACTATTCTCTTTTCGTATAAATTCAAAATTAATTTGAAATATTCAAACTGCATGAGAAAACTCGACCAACAACGAATCAAAACCTAATTGTCAAAGTACAGCAAAGCATGACGAGGGGGGTGTAGTGATAAGGGGATGTTTTTCTGGATTTGCATTGAATCCCTGCATCGATCGATTTATGATCAAAAATCATCTTTCATGATCGTTCCAACATGTTAGCGACCCGAAGCACAACTCACAAATACTTGTAAATAATTGGATCACAACTGAATAAATCAATGGCCTCAAATGGCCGGCTCAGTTTCTGGAGGTTAATTCAATAAAAAAAAACTCTGGCACATACATACATACATATTAAACAGGAGGATAGGCACAGGTGGGGGGAGACAAAAACAAGTTAATTGGAACTGCGAAGCAGGCCTGATTCAGTATTTCTCAAGAAAGCATTAACAGCCTTATACTACAGCGTCTATGCTTCTATGGAGATACTTAGATACTTATGTATGTATGTATGTATATGTACTTATATATGTATGCATAAACAATGTATTTCTTAGATTGTCCTTCCTGGTAATACATAAGAAATTTGAATTTGTAATATAGCAACAAAGAACTATGCAAAATACTTCTGTGAGCCACTGTATCTCGTTAAAAATAATGATTATAGCTGTAAAATATTAAATAATTAATATTAAAATTAAATAATAATTAGTCCAATATGTTTTGTCGCAGCGAATATTGAATATGTGCAATTTTTTTGTATTTTTTGTTTTTTATAATGTCACAAAGTAAAACCAATTCTACGATTGTTTAAGTTTTCTTAAAATAACTATTTATTATTTATTTGTGAATAATTTTAGTATGTATCTTCAGAATATTTGTCAGGGTAAAAGATGATAGAGTCAATATTAGGCACTATGTCCAATATGTTTTGCCCGACGCTTTATATGTATGCATGTACACATATTTATTTATGTACATATGTATGTACATATTTATTTTGCGATGAACGAAAGATTTATATTTTGTATTAGTAAGTGTAAGTATGTACATATATACATACCTATGTATGTAGTTTTGTCCTTGCGATATGAGCATATATTTCTCAGCAATACATTACATACTTATTCATACAAACATACATATGTATGTGTGGGTGTGTGTGTGCAAGTCAAAGGGACCAAAAGCCATAAGTGTAGTCCCCACGTGGGTCTGAGAGAAAATTATACGATTTTATTCAATCAACAAAAGTGTATACATTTTTTCCAAAGATGTATCCAAAGTCTTATGTTACATAATTACGTTTTTAAGTCCCATAAACGGTATTTCAATACAATAGTAGTAAACAAATCTACCCATTCATTGGTATAAATATTAGCCTAAGCGAAATTATAAACAATTGATGACCATATTGGTTCGAAAAATCGAAAATATGTAAAGTACCATGCATACATACACACAAGGAGTTTAACTTAAGAGAAGAAAGAATACAAATATGTAAGTATATGTGTGTGAATGAAACGCTACTCTCGTCTGCTGCTATTTACATATGGACATAGATATGTACATATGTCTATGAAAATGATTTACAAGGTCTTTTTTTTTGTTGATATTGGGGCTTGTTCGAGGCACGTAATAAAAGCAGCAGTACTGCAGCACTTCTAAAGGTTACAAATGCAAAGCTGATACTTTTCTAATTACTTACTATCTTACATACTATGTAGATATGTATGTATGTATGTAGGTAAAGATGAATAGGGAAATAAAAATAATGGAGCTTTCTATCCATAAATATATCCTCTGATAATTTCGATATTAACTGTAATTTACTATTGAAAATCGCATTAAGAACAAAATAATCGTTCAAACAAAATTTTTATGATGCTGATTTTAAAAAAGTTTGCGCGCAACAATTGTCGAATTTTTGACTGTTAGACCGCTATACTTTTGTCAATGTTGCCCGTATTTCGAATCGAACGTGGAACTTTAAATAATCGTGCAACACAGCGGTTGTGATTGCAACCCGAACAAGCCCTTACTAACCATTTAAAACACTAAATATTTCATAATGTAAAAGTAAACAGCGCCCAACATTTTTTTGGACTGAAGCAGAAAAGATAGTAGCAGAAAACACATCATATAATATACATACATACATACATACATACTTTTTTAACGCCAGAATGACTAAAAATATTTTAATACAAAGAAATTTCACGGAATCAATTTTCGCGAAAATGCAAACAATTACAAAGATTAACGTATAAAATAATGATGTTGAAACAGAAAAATTTTACAAGAACTTTTTATACGTGATTACATTTAAAGCCACATAATCAAATACATACTGATTTATACAAATAATCTATGAATAAGTTGAAATAAAAAATATACAAAATACTTTGATAAGCAGTTATTTCTAATTTCTTATTTCACCATTATATACAGGGTCCGGCACTCGTAGTGTAACCATTTAAAAAAGCTATAAATTTAGTTAGGAAAATTACTTTCATTCAATTCAGCAGGTGTCTGCATGAGTGAGACCTGCGGTAACACCCTAGCAGAAACAGCTTGCTGAGCAGTTTATTATGCTCCTTCACAGGTAGCAGATGGGCCTCGTCATGAAGATGTTGTATCGGGGACATCAGTAGACATCCTGTCGCAGTCCTTATGGCAGTGTTTTGGCTGGTCTGCAGTTTCATCCACTGCGAATCACTGATTTCAGGCAACCAGACATGCGCAGCATTGTTTAGAACCGGTCGGGCTATCGCCTTGAAAGTCGATAGCAACATTTTTTTGTCTTTGTCCCAAGTGCTGCCGGCAAGCGATTTAAGAACCTTGCTGCGGTTCTGTATTTTAGTAGCAATAGCGGTTGTGTGCGCTGAGAAGGAGAGCAAGCTGTCAAAGGTAACTCGCAATATTCTGGGGTAGTTTACAGTCGTAATTGATGTGTCATCGACTTCCACCTTAAACTTTGCAGCTTGATTTATTTTGTCCAGGTGATGAAGAGAAGGCCAATGGCTTCAGATGGTTTCATATGGTTGATGGCCCCCTGAACCTCATTGCTGGAGAAAGCAAGTGGCGCAACGGTCGAAACGGACCCTTTATGACGGGCCTATTAATGCGCATAAACAGCAGATTTTTTCTTTATTCTTTTCCAGTGTACTGTACTGCTTTAACTACTTTGCTAAACTTGAACAAACATGTTGCATACAATTAGGCGCAAAATAAAAACAAAACTTATTACCAATATAAAGTAGGAAATAAAAGCATTGTAAAAAGGTGGAAGCTAGGTACGGGGTTGCCACGATGGAATGGAATTACCATGGAATTGGAAGGAAAGGGATCCACTTGAAATCATTCGTATCAGTTGCACATTGTCTTCTGTAAAACAAAAAATACTTATCGGATTAAGAATCGGCATACATATGTATACTTTCTTGCCAACCCGGATATCAAACTGCAGTTATTTTTTCCCTCGCTTGTGGAGTCGGAATGACCAAGTACCAACAACTTATATATGTACATACTACTGTGTCCAAAAAATAAGGTGACATTTGATTTTAAACTGCGCGCTTTGAAGGATTAGGAGAATTCTTTTTTTTTTTAGGTTGGTAGTACTGTGAGTGACATCTATGTCAAATTTCATGTGAAATATTCATTTACTGTTTGAGATACGCGTCGTTTTGTGAGCTGCTAAAAGTGAGTTTCTCGTTTTTTGCAATGTCGAAATTTGTTGAGCAAAGAATTTGCATTAAATTTTGTTTGCGGAATCAATTTTCGGATACGTTGAGGATGGTGCAGAAAGCCTTTGGTGATGAGGCTATGTCTAAAAAAAATGTTTACAAGTGGTATAGTAAGTTCCAAGCCGGTCGTGAACGTGTCGAAGACGAAGAGCGTCCTGGGCGACCATCAACCTCAACTGACGAAGCTCACGTCCAACAAATCAAAGATTTGGTGTTGAAAAACCGTCGATTAACGATTAGAGACCTTGCTGATGATGTTGGCATATCGAAAGGCTCAGTCAATGAAGGATGTTTTGGGCCTCAAGCGCGTCAAATCTCGACTGGTACCGAAAACATTGAATTTTTTGGACTCGTAATTCGTGATCATTTCATCAAAAACTCAACCCATATCGTTCCGCAACCACCGTATTCACCTGATCTGGCACCGTGCGACTTCTGGCTGTTCAGCAGGCTCAAAAGACCGCTCCGGGGACACCGTTTTGACACGATAGAGGAGATTCAAGCCGCAACGAAGACGGAACTGAAGGCCATCCCGGAAAGTGACTACAACCAGTGTTTCGAAAATTGGAAAAAACGTTGGCATAAGTGCATTGTGTCGGGAGGGGATTACTTTGAAGGGGATGAAATTGATTTGGAAGAATAAATAAAGAATTTTCAAAATAAATACAATGTCACCTTATTTTTTGGACACAGTAGTACATATTTGATTTGCTTATAAGTCAAGATGAATTTAGTGGCACCAAACCGAATGGTTTTGCGTTGCTTAGCCAAAAAATACGGAGTATATAACACACAAAGCATCAAGAACGATAGGTGCATTCTCTAGAATGCTCCCGAATGTAAGGCGGCCGAGAAGTAGCAAGCGCAGGCTACTAACTAGCGTCATCACATCCACTCTGCTACAGGGGGGGCCATATAGCGTTTGCTTTTTGAACCACCTTTTTTTTTTGAGAATGGTAACACAAATGACATGTCAAATGTGTTCGTAATTTACTTAAAGGATTGACATTTACGAAATGTGACGTTATACGCTTGAACAAAATTGGGAAATATTGAAAACATATTTCCAAAGTGGTGAGTCTTCTTCTTCTTTTCTGATTTTCACATCGGTGGCTACGTCAATAAGCAAAATTGTCGGATTTGGGGCTCAGAAAATCCACACGTTACTGTAGAGAAGCAAATGCATCCACAACGTGTCACTGTTTGGTGCGGTTTTTGGTCTGGCGGTATCATCGGGCCATTTTTTTTCGAAAATGAGCGAGGAGCCGCGGTTACAGTAAATGGCGAGCGTTACCGTGACATGCTCGACGAGTTTTTGTTCCCAAAAATTGAAGAGAATGACATGGACGACATTTGGTTTCAACAGGACGGTGCAACTTGTCACACTGCCAAAGTTACACTCGAACTTTTGGCTACCGTTTTTGTAAACCGAATAATCAGCCGAAATTCCGTTAGAAATTGGCCGCCTTGGTGCTGTGATTTAAGCCCGTTGGACTATTTTTTGTGGGGAGCCGTTAAGGACAAATGCTATGCGAACCATCCAGAGACGATTGATGCTTTAAAACAGTTGCCATTTATAAAATTGGAGCCCAAACAATCGAAAATGTGCTTAAAAATTAGGTTGATCGAATGGCTTACTGTAAAGCCAGTCGTGGCAGTCATTTGAACGATATTATTTTTCATTCATAAATGACAATGTTCAATCTTCAAAATAAACAAAAAAGTTTGTAAAAATTTTGATTGGTTTTTTTTTATAGCCCATTCAAAAAGCAAATTTTACATGGCCCACCCTATATATGCAGCACCAGTATGAGTAAAATCCTTGGAGGTAAAGGCATATAAAAGACCATACGAGGCATGGCACAGACTTTGCGCACTGAGGGTGACAAACGCATACAAACCACCTCGGACGAAGCTGTAATGGTGATCGCAGGTATGACGCCCATCGATATATTGGCAGAAGAACGAGCAAGGACGAACAAGAGTGGTCAAACTAACATAGCAATGATCATGAAAACAGAGAAGGCTATATTCTTACTCAAGCAGCTGGAGCGTTGGGAAAACTGCACAAAGGGAAGGTGGATCTACACGCTAATCCCAAATATCGGAAAATGGCTAAATCGAAGCTACGAGGAGCTTAACTTCCATCTAACACAATTCTTGACAGGTCATAGTTGCCACCAGAAGTACCTACATCGCCTTAGGATACGTGACTCGCCTTTATGTCCAGTATGCCATGAAGAGAAAGATTCAAGGCATGTGCTTTTTGTATGCCCACGGTTTGCGACTATCAGAGGCAATTTAGCTACACCATCAGAAGATCCGATAGTACCAGGAAACATAGTCGATACAATAATGTCTTCAAAGTATATGTGGGATAAAATTGCGTCTGCAATCAGCGATATGCAACATGCATGAAAGCTCGCAGACATATACGAAGTAAGCGGCAGCTAAACAGACGATACTTGACAAAGAAACGGACTCTAAAGTCGCAGTGTGGCAAGTATGGTGGGAGGCCCAACTGGGGTGTTTTTTCGGAAATAAGCAGAACTAGGGGAGGATTAAGGTAAATGCAACTTTTAACGTATTGCATGTGAAGAGTAACCAAAGTAGAGCCTAGTGCTCAACCGCCTTCCCGCCGATCTACTTAACGGTAGTACCGGAAGGAGATCGGTACATTGACGGTAAGAGGTTAAGTTTGGGTTAAACTCCTACACTGACGGTGCAAAGGCTTTCGTTGAAAGTTAATTTCAATTTGCAGGAGTCTATAAAAGGGCAGATCATGGCAATATGTAAAAATGTTGTAAAAAATCAACAATTGTCGTGGTTACATCAGAAAAGTTTTAATCCATTGAAATATTTCTTCTTTGTAGATAAACTTTTAAATGTTTGCTTTTTTCTGCATCAATAAAATAAGATAATTTTTGTCTAATATATTTTATTATTTTAATATTATTATTATAATTATTTTCTATAAATTTTTTTAACAAATTAACACAGACTTTTCTATACCTTAATGTTCTCTGCTGAAAGTCCGTTATACGTTTTTGTTCATGTTGAAACGTAGAAGAACAAACCGTTATTCGGCTCTCAGCAAATTTGGCAGAATCAGCTGATACTGACGTCACTTGGGATATGTTTACCAAAATTTGGCTTGTGTTAGTGATATACGAAAAAAATCAACACAGCCAATGTTCATGTCATTGCAACGGTTTGTTTACGAATACGGTGAATATAAATGTGCGAAAATGCGTTATTTAAAGTGAGTTTTTGTTTAATTAAAATTGATATTTTTATCTAGATGAAGTGCGCGGTTTTAAATTGTGATAGCGTAAAAACCGTAGACAACCCACCTTTAGGGCAGTAGTAACACACTCACATTTATCCACATTTAGCTCTTGTGTGTAACTCAAAAAAATTTTTTGTTCCTTGTTCGCTCCTCTCGGTAACATAGGGCCTCGACAAGACTCAGTCTTGCGTTGGTTTCGTTAATCTATTTTGACAGGGTAGGTGATTAGCCTGCCGCTACCAGTCCTAAATAGTGGGAATGCCCACCTAGCGTTGCTTAGGAACAGCGCCTTCTTCGCTAAATTTGGTGTGGCTGCACTATTACCGCAGTTTCCCGGATCCTCTTGCTGGCGCCGCTGATACAATGTGTAACTGTGTGTTTTTCTTAGTTTTTGCTTGTTTTAGCAGCCACAATGCAAATACTACGCTGACTATTGTGCGGAAGTAAGGATGGAAAAGATAAGCTTTTGGGGTTGAGGAATGATATTTTATTTTTTTAGAAACAGGAAAAGTAGGTAAATTTAAAAGTGCGAGGACCGTGGGACTCGAACCCACAACCACTGGGATGGCAGGCTAGTGCATTTACCGTAGACTACCGAGGCCGCCAACTAAATCAATATAGCTATAACTAACTCAAATATATGTAGCTACAAAATGATGCGCGAACGCTGCTTAAAACGATGAATTATGCTGTTTTTTTTCAAATTCCTAGATTTGATTTAAAACACTCAACTTTTCACCATTTCACAATTTGCTAACTACGTTTGTTTTTTGTTTTGTATTCAACTAACCCCATTTTTTTATGCATTTTGTTTTCATTTCATTCGCCTCTCCCAAGTGACGTGGCAGCCAAAGTTCCCTCACAATTATTTTTTTTCACCATAGCTATCAAGCAAACCTTGTAAATCTATCATCCTTGGTTTTTTGTTTGTTTACTTTCTGTACTGACGTCACGAAGGCACAGTATTGTATTCAAATATTCTTAAAATTTCGTGCATGCAAACTGACCAATAGCCACACTTTGTTCAAGTAAACAAACGTTAAGGAATAATGAAATCAAAAGAGAGCGTTATCGCTACTGCCATGAGTTTTGTGAAATTTGTATTTCTACCAAATGCGGTTTCGGGGCTGAGGTTGCATTCGCCGAGAACTGCATTATAAAACGTATGTATTTGTAGGAAATGTTTACAGTTTCCTTCGATACTCGGCTTGAAGAAGTCGGTTTTGAAATACAGTGCAGAGTTACAGAGTTTTCTGTAACAGTAACATATTTTTGGAAATAACAAAACATGGGATTTGTTAAAAATATATTAGCACTTATTACTTGTGGTTTGAGTGTTTTGGGTTCGGTTGCAGTAGGTAAGATGTGTGTTGTAAAATCTTCGGAAGCAAATTCATACTTGGAACTGTGATGTTTTATTTATAGCCTTATCAATAAAAATGTGTATATGCTGGTGTAATTTATATGTTTTAATTTGTGCCTGCGTATGTTAGTATTTCATTTTTCCCTCTTCTGTTTCTTTGAATTTGAATTTTCATATAAATAAACTTGTAAACAATTGCACCTTGCCGAGGTTGACCTATAGTTGAATTCGTGGAAGTATAGACAAAAGTTTCTTCGAATATATTTGCTAAAAAAATATATCTATCAAGGCTCGGTCAACCTCGGTGTACTTCATACTTTTATGGCCGTAGACAAAACAGTTGGATTTTTACTTGTTATTTGAGCTTTAAAATTTTATAAACATGTATTTTAGTGTCTCGACCCTTAAGTGTGAGAACGATCTTCGTAGTGCTTTTCTTGTTATTGGATTGATGTGTCTCTAATAAACCCGCATCTGATCCCAATGTATTCCAAGTGTAGTGTATTTCTATTACTGAGCATTCGCAAAAGAGTAATTATTTTGTAATGAATAGATGGGGCAAAACCAATGTGACTTTAGTCCTGGTAAGTCTATCATCAACCAGATTTTCGTAATATGCTAAACTTTAGAGAAGGCCTTAGAAAAACAATGAACACAAATTACCAATTACCGATTTTAAAGTCAGCTAAAATCGCGGCCACTGTAGCCGAATGCGTGACTACCATTCGGTAGTACCACAGGTTCGAAACCCCGAATATGATACATAATTTGGGGAAAAATATCAAGACGTACACCGTAAAAAAAGCGCGCGGAAGCATTTTGCCGAGAGTAAACGCGAAAAAAGAAAATCAGTAATGGCTTTCAAACGTAATAGTGTGATTGCATTATATTTGGCTGGAAAATCACAACCAGCGATTGTTCGTGAGCTCGAGCACCTTAAAGTAAATAAAGTTTTTGTTTATCGCTTCATTACTCGTTACAATGATACTGGTAGCTTCGCGAAACATCACGGAGATGGTCATCAAAAAACTGCAACGTCCCGTGAAATGATTCAAAAAGTGAAGAAGCGAATTGAGCGAAATCCTCGACGAAGTACCAATAAAATGGCGAAAGAACTGAAAATATATAATATAAAATATATATATATAAAATAATATATATATATATAAAATATATATATATATAAAATAGTAGTGGCCGCCACATAGTGAAAAAGGATCTCACAGTCAAGCCTTACAAGATCCAAAAGGCGCCGCATGATCTCACACCAAACCAGCAACAAGTCAGACTTGAGAGAACGAAGGAGTTGCTTCGCTTGGCCGAAAGCGGTGAATTTCCCAACATTAAGTTTACCGACGAGAAAATTTTTCGTAAACTCCCAAAAAGATAGAGTTTATTTGACCGACCGTTCTCACGATAATTTCAGTCATCGATTGGCCTCCAGGAGGCAGCCCCCGCTGTAACCGCAGATGGGCGCTCTCCAATCGTTTTCATCGAACCTGGTGTCAAGGTAAATGCGAAATATTATCGAGAAAGTATTGTGGAGAATGCTTTGAAGTCGTGGGCAGACAAACATTTCGGTGGCAGACCATGGACGTTTCAACAGGATTCGGCAAAGCTCGAGTGAACTAAGAATGGCTAAAAATTTGTATTGTTTTCGCATATTTTTTACTTTGAATTGAAATAAAAAAATTTTCAAAACTAAATGTTTGGCCCTTTTAATTGGTTACACTTCTACTCAAGAGACGAGTTACGCTAAACTCATGAGTAAGGTCCAAAGAATATCCTTTTTATGCATATCTGATGCTTTAAGGATTACCCAAACAATTCGCTGGAAGTGTTAATCCACCTGCCTGCACTAAATCTTGTAGGGAAACACGTGGCCGTGTCCTCAGCGCTTAGACTTAAAAGTATGGCGCTATGGAAAGACCAGCAGTTTGGCCACGCCTCAATTCTCATCATCTCAATTCTCTCATCTGAATGGTCAGAAACAAGAAATGGACTCCTCTATTCATAGACTCACCTTCGACAAACTCTTCAATAACGGCATACCGTCAAGATAAGAGCGGCAAATATCAAGAGGAAAAGTGGAAAAGAGGTACGCGAAGCAATTAGGACTTGAACTAACTGTTCGACCATCAGACCACTGCAGCTACGTCTATCAGGCAGAAGTTCTAGCTATAAATGGAGTGGCTACGAACATATCTAAAAACGCATGCTGTAATAAAATCGGATAGCCAGATCCATTAAACCAATGAATGCGGCTATAGTAAAATCAAAGATTGCACAGGAATGCCGGGCAGCCCTAAATTGGTATCGTATTCAAGGTCAGCCTTATTTGGGTTCCGGCGAACAGAGAAATTAGGGGAATTGGAACCCCGATGAGCTAGACAGGAAAGGTACTACTCTTCAACTGCTTAGTGATAGAAGAACTGTTGGGATACATATGTATGAGGGAAACAGCGTTTACAAAAGTCACATACAGTTCAAAAACAATTGAATTTAGCGTGAAAACTTTACTTAATCCTATATATTGTTGCTGTTTAGTATTTAGTTGATCCGCCGTTAGCATCAATAATTTCTTGACTTTGTCAGTTCTGCAGACGTTATACTGTTCCTAACTTCTATCATGCGCTCTTTGAGTACAACACTACAAGAAACCTGATTTTTTCTAACTTTCCATCGGTGCCAAATATATAAAACTTTTATTCATTAGTAAACACAAATATGCATCCTCTTTTTTTATGTGCTTGCAAATTCCAAGAAAAGTTTGCAGTTTTTTTCAGAAATGATAGGCTTTTTGCGTGGTGTACTGTTGTGGAAACTGTTATTGTTCAAAGTTCCTCGAATTGCTCTTAGGTGGCCACGCTTATCTGATGTATTTTCTCAAGAGAGAGAAAAATATCCAAAAAAGTACATGAACGCAAAACCAGTAACAATTTGCAAGTTTGACGAACAGCTGATTAAATTGTTGGCAGGAAAATTCATATAAAAAAAATGTTCACGTATTAAATTAAAAGATTAAAAATAAAGCAAATAAAACGCAAAATAACGACCTTCGGAATCATATGATTTCATTTTGTCCACAATAATTTCTTCCACTTCATCATCGCTGTCAGATGAAGAACATTCCATTAGCAACTTCAATTCGCAAATTTTAATTCGTGTTTATCTTTATTTTGCGTTCAGCTTTGTTTCTCACTTGCAAATTCTTACAAAAACTTGCAACATCTCTTCAAATTTTAATTCCATTTTGCTCTCTCACTTTCTCCTACTTTGCAAGTTTTTTCGGTACATGAACACCAAAACTTGACATCAGGTCAGTCCATAAGTTCATGCGTTTTTCAAAGGTGATTTTAAGATCTTTAAAGTATTTATTAATCAATAATATATTTTTCTTCATTATTTACAATGTCTTCCCAACGTTTAGGCAAATTTTTAATTCCCTGCTCAAAAAATTATTTGTCCTTGGAGCCAAAATACGCTTCGATATCCCTTTTTATAGCTTCTTTTGAGGAGTAGTTCTTGTTACTCATATGGGATTGAAGTCCACGGAAAAGGTGATAAACACAAGGTGCAATATTCGGAGAGTATGGTGGATGCGGCATTAGCTCCCATACGAGCTCGTTCAGCTTGCCTAATGTTTGCCTTGCGGTATGAGGTCATGCGTTGTCGTGATGAAACAAAACTTTGCGTCAATTCACCAAAGACGGTCGATTTTTTTTAAGTGCCTCATTAAGGTTTGATAGGTGATGGGAATAATAGTCAGCAGTTGTCGTCTAGTTTGGTTCCAGAAGTTCATAATAAACAATACCGGTCATATCCCACCAAATAGACAGGAGAATCTTCTTGGGGTGAATGCCATCTCTAGGGGTCGGGGTCGGTTCTGGTGTTTCATCTTTATCTAACCATTGGCGTTTGCGAGCAGGATTATTGTAAAGGACCCATTTTTCATCAGCAGTAACGATACGGTTCAAAAAACTTTCATTTTCAAGCCGTTGCAGCAGCTGAGAACACACATTCACTCTCTGCTCAAAGTTGGCGACGGAAAGTCGATGGGGAACCCATTTTCAGGACGTAATCACCGAAATTTACCTCGAAATTGTTCGTAAATTTATTAAAAATGAACTGAAATCATCATGGAAATTCATGGAATCGTAGTTGAATATCTCTAAAACATGAATTTATCGCGTTTTAACTGATCATTTGGACTTATGAAAGGTCTGTGCACGTTTCATTCCGCAAAAAGTTAACTGATCACCAAAAATTGTTAAGAATTCATCACTCAAAAGACCTTATTAATGAGGCGAGAAAAGACGCGAACTTCCTCTACAACATTTGAACTGGTGATGGAACATGGTGTTTCCAACACGAATCTGAAATTAATCGTCAAAGTGCCGAATGGAAGGCTCCAGATGAGCCACCTCCCAAAAAATCGTGTTTGGAGAAGTCAAAAATCAAGTCGATGCTCATTTGTGTTTACGATTCCAAGGGAGTTGTCCACAAGGAGTTCGTGCCAACGGGCCAAACCGTCAATGGAATTTTCTATTTTGGCATTCGTCGAATTCGCCATGAATACCGCGGAGGAGGAAGCTGGCGCTTATTGCATGATAATGCACCATCGCATCGATCCACTCTTGTGACTGATTTTCTGGCTAGACATCGCATTTTAACCATCAATCACTCACCGTATTCGCCTGATATGGCTCCCTATGACTTCTATCTATTCGGTAAATTGCAACTGGCCATGAAAGGAAAAGGTTTTGCGTCCGCAGAGACCATCCAAAAGGCTTGTACCGCAAAACAGTGTATCGAGGCCAGAGGGGACTATTTTGAATAAACAAACTCGAAGTTATCAAAACAAATCTCCTGTCGTTTAAGTTGTATCTCAGACTTGTTTATTTTGGACTTCACCTTGTAGTTATATCTGTATATTTAAATGTTTATAAGCTCAGTGTGAACATATACACACATACATGTATATAAGCATTCAAATTGCAAAAAGTTTCTGACTGAAATCGCGGCCAACCGTGTGGATACATCGAGTGAAACAAATGAATCAAGAGATCGTTTTTTTTATTATTATTTTACATATTATTATTATTATTTGAATGTGATAGCGGTGGTTCTCGTACCCCTTTATCAATTCCCGCGCTTTAAAAAGAATTTCATTTTTATTGTAGTTGCCAGAAGTTATAATTTTTTAGCAGGAAATGATCATATACTTTTTAGTGTTACTATCTCCCTAAGAGTGAACTTTTTTTTGGACGAGTTTACTATATTTAGTCAGAGGAATATGGGATTGTATCTTTTATTTCAATTTATAACTTTACATCTCTATATTTATATCACGGCAGAGTCTGTCTACTACTTCAAAAATACTTAACCACATACATATGTACTTAATTGGTTTATTTTAATAAATTATATTTAAACAGAAACAACTTATGGAGCCTGTCAGACACCAAACAGAACACCTGGTGATTGCGTGGTAATACAATCTTGCACTGTTCTATACACCTTGGCTTTAAAACCTAATTTGAGGAATGATGAATTAATATTTTTAAAAAGCAGTCAATGCGGGAGGATTGGCAAAAATCCACTGGTATGTCCATTCAAAGACAATTATAAAATAAAAAAATAGTACCAGTTTTAGAGTAATGTTATAGGTTTTCTATTTTATTATTATTTGAATAGGTGTGCTGCCCTAAGCCTACTAATATACCTCAAAATCCACCTAGTGTCAAAACATCAGGTAACTACATATATTTACATATATTCGCATATGCATTAACATCTACTTTAAAGGGTGATTTTAAATTGAAATAAAACAACAAAAATTCATATTGATTGGGCAATCTTTATTATTTTTGAGTAGAACCATTCATGACATTTAGTTTTTAAAGATAATCACTTTCAAATGAATAACTTTAGTAATCTTGGCTTCCAATGCCTCAATCAGAGCGATTATTCATAAATCATTTAGGCTTTACATAAATTCCACAAATAAAAGTCCAAAGGTGGCAATTTAAGCCCAAATAGGGCAATTTTGCTTATTGACCTAGCCATTAAGCCCAAAATGGGCCTCTTCGCTGAGTTGGCCTGAGGGCGCGATGAACACTTTTCACAGAGCGCCGATTTTCGTAATATAATTTTAGTCATACAGCCAAGCCCAAAAGACCACGGTGGTCTCAGGGTATTATGGCAAAAAAATAATAAATAATATTACTTTTTTATTATTTTTTGATTGGCTGATGTTTTGTAAAATTAATTGTGTTCAATTCAAAGAAAATTATACGAGAGCTTCTCACGAATAAGTTCTAAGTATTCATTAAGTATTTTATTCACTATCTGAAACTTAATTTCACAAAATTTCGTTTGCTAAGACTGTTTATTCTAATATATACATTCTGTCAAAAAAGTACCGGCAATTGTTCAATAAAACGCAAAATAATTGTTTAATCATCAAAATTTATTTTCTCGCCCTCAAAAGACGCTCCATTCGAAGCAATTCACATATGCCCACTATTAGTCCACTCATCAAAGCACCTTTTAAACGCGTTTGAAGATATCTTCTTCAGCTCCTTCAGCGAATTCTCTTTAATGGCCTCTATCGACTCAAAGCGGCGTCCACGGAGTGGCAATTTAAGTTTTGGTAAAAGGAAAAAGTCACAGGGGGCTAAATCCGTCTGTTCGATGAAATTTGTCGAGTTTTAGTAAAAAAAAATGTTTACAATATGAATCTTGTGAGACGGTTTTCTTTCCACAAATTGGGCCGCTTCCTACGCACATTCTCTCTCAAACGTCGTATAACTTCCCAATAACATTATTTATTTATCGTGGAACTATTCAACGAATTCCCAGTCAGTACCTGTTATGATGCGCTGGATAAACCTGTGGTCCGAATTCACTTGCTCAAGCATGTCCTCAGCCACTTTCTTTCGATGAATTTTTTTAAAGGAATTCAACTCTCTTGGAACGTGTCGAGCAGCCACGCATCTTGGCGTCTCATACCCAATTAATGATGTAAAATGTTGCGAGTTGATTCGTGAGACACGCTAAGGTCACGAGCTACCTCCCTGGAACTTAAATGATGGTTTTCCAGCACCATTTCCTTGACGCGTGTTTTCAAATGGACAAATCCTGATATTTTTTTGACAGAATGTAAATAATTAACCGATATGAGTAAAAATTTATGAAGTTGGCCAACATTTTTTGGAATGTGTAGTTGATTTTGAATTATTTTATATGGAAAACTGTGTCTTACATATCTACTTCGTACTTTTCAATAAGTGTAGATTAACAGTACTATAAGTCCAGTGCTCTTACGGAGCATGCTGTTTTTATACAAAATAGAAAGGAGGGGCCCTCCATTTATTGGCCGAGAGCCATTTTGTGATCTTGGAAAGAGTAACTTCTCCTCTGTTATAGAGGAAGTAGAGGACGATACTGGGACAATCTAAAGGGTTTATCGCAATCAAAATCAATTATAGGTAGCTTTAGCCTAAACCGATTTAAAGAGAGTATGGAATTAAATAAGAAGCACTGTAGAATCATCACAAAAATTCTCCCTACGAATTCAACGCATTCGAAAGACGCAATCTTGTTTTTTATCATTCTTTCAAAGGAAATGCAAAAGCAAATGCATCAGAAAAATGCAAGCCCATGCACATATGCAGGAAAAAACACTGTCATCCAAATATCACATGCCTCAATTTTACAAAAAACAACACCGTAAACTTAAAAATATTAGGCATCGAATTTAATAAAAGATATAAATGGGAAGCCCATATCTCAAAACTTGTCAACTCACCAAATAAACGTTTGAACATAATAAAATGCCTTGCAAGCCCAAAACTTCTCGTTAACACTAGTTCAATCATTGCCGCTACCAAATCTTGAATCGTATCAAAAATTTATTACGGATTATACCTTTTTGACTACTCACCTAAAACAAATATCAACAAACTCAACTCATTACTAAACTCTGCTATACGAACCGCCTTAGGCACATACCGTACTACTCCGATTAGCAACATGACGTTTGACACAGGCATACCGTTAATACAAATGAGGGAGTTTACCACAACAAAAACTATGCAAAAACCTAATCATTAATGAGCAGTCAAACTTTCCAAACTAACACACAAAATAATAATTTCTAAACAAAAACATATTTACGATTCAATCAACACTCAATCGCATAATAGAAAAATCCCTGGAATTAGATATTCCCATTAATAATAACCCTATGATTAAAACCCGATTTCCTGGATGGCAACTACATTTCAATGCCATAGATACATCACTCCACCAGTGAAAAAAAGACAATACGCATTAAAAATATTTCAAAATCTCTTATTACTTAAAAAACAATTCAAACTAATTTTCACAGACGGTTCAAAAAAACGCAAACCAAACAAGTTTACAAGTTAAAAAATGTAAACAATAATAATTATTATATAGACTTCATAAGAAACTGCTTATCAAAACTCAAAAATAATATCGAAAGGACACGCCAAAATCAAGGGCAACGAACTAGCAGATTTAGCAGCAAAAAAGCACAAAACCGCCCCCTAACTATGTCTCTAAACCTCCTACACACAGTTACTAAAAGTCATATAACAAAAATATTCAAAAATAAGCAACACTCCACATTCGAAAAAATAATAAGCTGGTACAAATTTATTTTTTTTTACTTCACCTACAATAATATATACCTACAGGTATTGGATGATTACTCGTATTATCCATAAAGGTGAATTCACCGTTTTTAACCCAACAATTTTATTTGGTAATTTTCAACATGTTTTTCCACGAAAAAAAATGTGACGATTTTGATTTCTTGTCTGGACGATTTGATGATTAAAATTGCCTTAATATCATTTTCTATGGGTTGCAGCGGCCGCCAAATGGGTTGTGCGTGACTACCACTCGGAAGTGCGCAAGTTCGAATCTCCGGACATGAAACACCAAACAAAAGGAGCTTTTTCTAACAGCGGTCGCCCTTCGGCAGGCAATGGCAAAACTCCGAGTGTGTTTCTGCATTGAGAAAGGTCCTAATAAAAAATTCTGTGAAGTAGAAGTATTGATACCCGATCACTTCAAAGATGGTTTATAAAAAATATCACGAAGATTTTTGAGTATTTCCATATTTTATTAAAAATTAAATAAATCCAATTATTCCCGTGTGAAATATAAGAAAATATAAAATATAAACTATCTCATTCTCAAATAAGAAGGAAAAAACCATAGAAAGTCTAAAAATTCACACAGCAAAAGTGTTGATACTCTGCAATAAAGTAAAAGAAAAATTACATTTAATATCTAGTAGGGTATCCTCGTAATTTAGTCAGTCGGTATTTTAGTCGGTCAGGCATTGAGTGAATCAAGTTTTTTGTATAATCCGAATTTTTATTTTGCCATTCGACTTGGAGCAAGCTTTTAAGTTGATTTTTGTGAGTTATGTGGTGTTTCCTTAATGGTTTTTGCAAATGATCTCATAAATGCTCTATAGGGTTCATAACTGGATTCTGTGGAGGCGTTGATAACAATTGAGGTACTTTATGTATTAGCGACATCTTCACTATGTGCGCGGAGTGTTGTCCTGCTGGAAATAAAATCCACAAGACAATCCAATTTTTTCAGCACTTTGTAACAAGGATTTTTAAATATAAAGGGGTTTCCAATAACAGGTGTTAGGTGTTAAAAAGGGGAGATGATTAACGATTTTTTATGGCCTGAATTGGATGGTATTGATCAGGACCACGTTTATTTTCAACAAGACGGCGCTACGTGCCCGACAAGCAACGAAAGCATTGATCTTTTACGGGAAAAGTTTCCGGACCGTGTTATCACTCGAAGAGGTGATCACAATTGGCCACCGAGATGTTGTGATTTAACACCTTGTGACTTTTTTCTTTGGGACCACGTGAAAGAGAAAGTCCACACCAATAGCCCAGGATCGATTCAAGACCTGAAAGATGGAATTCGTGAGTCTATCGAAGACATAGGGCAACCACTTTGCAATTCGGTTTTGAAAAATTTCGTGAAAAGAATATTATCCTGTAAGCGTGGTCGTGGTGGTAATTTGTTTGATGTTATTTCCCACTATTAACGGCATGCCTTCTTCTTTATAAAGAAACACACAATCATTTATATTAAAAAAAAGCATTTTCTTTCAATATCAAAATAACACCTTTTATTGAAAAACCCTTTACTTCTTTTGTCATTATTTCATCAATAAAAACAAGATTGCCAACACCTGATGTGGGCATGCAACCCCAAACCATGACGCCTTCACCTCCATGCTTGACTGTTTTAATTGTATTTTTTGGATTTAATTCTTCATTTTGTTTCCTCTACACTTTGAGTCGCCCATAATATCTGAAAATATTGTATTATATTTCGACTCGTCGGAGAAATTTACTTTGTCCCAGAAGTCAAGTTCTTTAAGCTGATATGCTCTGGCAAATTCGATTCTTTTTTTTCTATTAGTATCACTGACAAAAGGTTTTCTTTTAGCAATACATGCCTTACAGGTATATCCATTTCTCTTGATTGGCTCGCACTGTATTCGATGAAAGAATGGTGTTTAGAGATGTTTGCAGTACAGCAGCTATATTCGGAACGTTTTTGAAAGGATTTTTTTCTATTGTTCTCTTGATAAGACGTTCATCTCTCTCAGTTAACTTCCTAGGGCGGTCTGATCCCCACTCATTTTCAATCCTTTTCTCCTTTTTGAATCTTTGTGTTACCTTTTGCACTGTTGCTCATCACCAGGAGGATGATTTTCTCGATTTCTGAGTATGATTTTCCATCTTTATGCATGCATGCAAGAATTTTTCTCTTCTCTAAGTCAATTCTTTTCGAGACAAGATTGGACACGTAAAAACGTAAGCACAGATGCGAATATATGAACTTCATCAGATATGCTGAAAATAGTTTGCCAACAAATATTATTCCGAAGCATCGCAAATCAAAACAGTCGTTATTTCGCGCATTGGCTACTTCAAAATGCAAGCATATAAACCCTTTTGCTGTACGAATTTCTGACTTACATTTACATTTTTGTTTGCCGTTGTTGATGCAGCAGACAAAGTTGGTTCTGTTTTTTTTGTGATTGAATCTAGAATAATGTGTGAAATTTCTTAAAGTTAAAATTTTAGAAATGGAAGGGTATCAAGATTTATGCTATACATACATATGTACATACATACTTATATGTGCGTATTCATACAGTTGTGCAACAATTACAGTTTCAATCTCTGTCGACTTCAGAAAAAAATAAATTTTACCGAACTGGACGATGAACAATACTTCAGCATCTTCTCCGACTAGAAATGAATGAGAGAAGAAAACTGTCCGGCCCGGGATTTCCCACGTTAATAATGAAAATAGACATACCCTATACCCCCTACATATCATTTTACGCATAAACTGCTCAGAGGGACGGTTATACGAACCGCACTCTGAACGAAATTGGATAGGATTTTTTTTAATTTATAAACCAAGCTGAGAGTAAGATGTATTTTTATTTATTTCGCACAGATGAGACATGTGAAACACCAAATGGAATAAAAGGGAAGTGTATATCTATAAGTAAATGCAACACTTTATTACCGTTAACCAGAAATGACCGATCGACAAGTGAAAACAACTTCTTAAGAAGAAGCATTTGCGGAAAAGGCTCTACTCAGGTAAGACAACATTTCCGTTTAGCTAAATTAAATTAAAACGTTGAATTTAATAAAAACTAAAATATGTAGTAGTATAAGTATATACATATATACATATATACCTATATATATGTATATGTATGTAATTGGCGCGTACATCCTTTTTGGGATGGTCAGAGGTTTACCATTGCCTTCCGAGAGGCGACCGCTATTAGAAAAAACTTTTTCTTAATTTCGATCTTTCACCGAGATTCGAACCGACATTCTCTCTCTGAATTCCGAATGGTAGTCACGTACGAAACATTCGGCTACAGCGGCCGCCTAAGTAGTATACAAGTATAATAAGTGGCTTGATAGATATACTTATGCCAAAAATTTTGCGACAAATCTTACAATTCAGGGAAATTAATATATCGACCAGATCGATGTCAAGACTAATTAGAGATGATCTTCACATGAAAGTCTTCTATACCTCGCTTTTGACTACGCTTGAAGAAAATTATACTCGACAGGTACAAGCAGCTTGTCCGGTGGCACGCGGTTAACGGCCATGAAAATATTATTTTCACAGATGAGAAAATGTTCACAAAATTTTCACCACTCCAGCCCATAAGGAAAAAATTCACCCAGTAGTGGCAAAAAAAAAATATTCCTGGGTTCATAGCCGTGGAAGATTGGCCGTCTGGAAGTCCAGATCTGAATCCATTGGACTACAGTTGGTGGGCAGACTTGGAGAACATGGCCTGTGGAAGACCTTACAGAAATTTCGGAAGTCTCAAACAATCTTTGGTTCAAGCAGGAAAGTCAATATCCATGGAAACCGTGCGTGCTGCAATAGCTGAATGGCCTAATCGTTTGAAGGCTTTTGCAAAAGCAAATAGTGACCATTTCGAATGAATTTAAAAAAAAAATTTAATATTCTCATGATTAAATAAAACTAACTTCATTAAAAAAAGTATAATAATTTCATGTCTTTAACGGACTTAACTTGTAACAGAACTTATGGCAGGGCTAAGTATTCTCTTTTATCCTATTTAAAACTTGATTTTATCGTTATTTTGATATAATATAAATTTTAATATTTCATGCAACATTACTTGACTTACAGACATTAAATAATGAAAGGGTTTTGGTACCCAATGGCAAATGCTCGAGTGCGATTCCATCATTAAAAACTTTCTCATAGAAAACCATTTACCGTTCGTAGACGAGAAAACAAGATATAGGCTCAGACCACAAGTAATTATAAGTAAATAAGTAATACTAAGTAAAAGTTTCGTAAATATGATAAATAAATACGTAACTATGAATTCATAAAATGATTATAACAAAAACAAACAAAAATACAACATTTTTTTTTTGTTTTACGAGTACAGTACAACAACCACTTAAGTAATGTAAAACAATTCATAATTCATGAGTTTCAAATTCTATAAATTCTAAGTGGTTTTCCACTCCATTTATAAGCCCAGAGCTAGATGTGGTCTAGGAAAGACTAATTTCTTCTCTCTAATTCAGGAAGTACAACACAAAGACAAATAAGATCACACTGGGGCAATCTAACGGGTTTATCGCAATCCCAATCAATGATACGTTGCTCTAACCTAAACCAATTTAAAGACAATATGGTATTGAATAAGAAGAAGTTTAAAATCATCTCAGGAGTTCTAACAGTGCATTGTACGAGTATATTGAATTATCCTCTTACTAACCTGGAATATACTCCAATGTAACTTACAGCTTTTGTAGAGAGGTATATAAAGCCGCCAAACATGCTGGACAACCACACCTAATAATAATAATTATACAGAAATATATTAAAAAAGAACGATTTAATTTAATTTTTTTGTAACAATCAATTGTAAACAGTTTTGGCGAATTTGTGCAGAGAGATAAGCAAAAAGCAACTCAATAACTCACGTCCTCACCTTTTGAAGAGAGTAAAAAAGGCCACACATTTGCCTGGACGGAGTCTATTTGGGGTGTGCCTCCAAACGGTAGATAGTTTTTTTATGAGAAGTTTTTTCAGAGCAGAAATACACACCAACTCCGGCCGCCATTTTTGAATACTGATATCAAAACCCCATTTAAATCCGCTATATAATATAATATATGAGCGCAAATATATATACTATATATAGATATACATACCTACGGACGCATATCTGAATGTACGCTAGGTAATTTGCCCGCTATTTTGACTAAACAGTCATAGCCGTCCTTATTTATTTATGTAGGTACTTGATTATTGTTATCATTGGTTTTTATATTCCAAATGGAACGTAAAGATTTTGATATTCAATAAATTAGACCAAAAGTTCGTCTCGTCTTCCACTTTTGTCTTGGTATATGTACGTGGGGGATCTGCTATCGGTTAATTTCGAAGATATATGTGCATATGTATATTCAGGGGTGACCTTGGGGAGTTTGAGAATTGTTTTAATGAAGTAACGTTGAAATGTATCTATTCCTCAAATAACCTACCACTTGAGCGGCGTAAGTTTGTGTAGATCTGCACACAGCTTCGGACAGTTTCCATTTTGATTTTAGTGAGATGAATGGCTTCGCTCCCTGTGCAATTAATACTAGCTTTTGCTGAACTATTTCTGGCTTCTAAGTGCTTGTCGAACGTCATTTTGGGTGTGAGAATGACACCAAGATATTTATATTCTGCCACCACTTTAATTCTGCTCTTTGGTACCCCCATTTTTCTGCCTGGGAGAGTCGTTCACCTCTTCTAAAGACCATCATCTCCGATTTATTTGTGCTAACTTCCATATTCCACTCAGATCGATTGCATGACCTTAAGGTTATCTGCCAGGAGAACAATATCATCCGCATAAAGAAGAAAACGTATATTCATGCCCTCAACCAATAGTCCACCTTCCAAATAGTCGTGCAAATCCTTTAGGTATAAAGTGAAGACAACACACATTTTTTTACACAGTGCAAATTTCAAAATAATCGGATATTTCCTTTCCTGTCCAAACCGCTGATCTGGTATTCGCGTAAATATTTTTGATCAGGTTTGTTATTTTGCTGGATATTCCCATCTATAGAAAGTTTATAAATCAACGGTCTTATCGGCACCCTGTACTATAGTACTTATAGTTTTGATTCAATAAAATGCTTTTAATATCAAATAATTACATTTTACATTAGGTCTGGAATATGGCCTATGTATGTATATATTCCCGGTATTATTCTTATAGATGAATACACTTTTATGTTTTAACTCATAGATATGCTGCCCTGATCCACAAGAGAGTGACAGAGGAAAGCTGCCTTTACCTCCGAATTGTGGGCACGTTCCGTCAACACCACGTATTTTTGGTGGGCACATGACTGATATTGATGAATTTCCTTGGACTGCGTTGATCATATACTCCAAAGGTAAGATCAGTATTCATTGCCATAAATAGAAATGAAAGTAGGTACTGTTAGATTTCATATAAAAATAATAATAAGCGAAACAAGGCATACATACATATTCAAATTAGAAGTCTGCAAAACAAAAGTAAAAAATTAAAAGGTTTTTTTGAATTGCATATTATTTTAATGCAAGGTGCATTAGCTGCTACCTCTTTAAATATTGACAAAACTGGCAAGTTATCCCTTTATTTTCTCAAAACAAAGTTCGGCTGCTATAAAAACTCTGATTGTATTGATTGGGAAATTTCAATATACAGTCCGGGTCACTTGATTATAGACAATAATTTTTATTTAAGAAAATGGTTATTGAAGCAACCGTATTCGGTCTAGTAATCCAAGGTTTTCTAATAACTCAAGTGAAGACTGTACTTTGCGCGAACATAAATATGCATCAAAATATTATTCCATCTAACGGTATTTCGCAGTAGTCAAACGTCAGCAGTTGTAATACTGTGCTTGATTTATAGGTTCACTTGGTACACCAAATCGTTTAGTGCATGTCTATCACTCGGAAGTGCACGGGTTCTAAATCCCGGGCATGAAACACTAAATTATAGAAAAAGATTTTTCTAATAGTGGCCGCTACTCAGCAGGCAAGCCTCCGGAAGTATTTTGGAAAAAGCTTTTTGGAAAGCCGTTCAAAATCGGCATCCAACTGTAGGTCTCTAAATTTGTGGGAAAATATCAAGACGCACTCCACAAATAGGAAGAGGAGCTCAGCCAAAACACAATAAAGGCTGTAAGCGCCAATCATATACATATATAATTTTAAATTTACTCGCATGTACCACGTACAGTCTTCTTGCAACTTGGTTTCTAAGCAAAGAAAATATATAGTACACTTAATTACAAAATTGAGTATACACTTCGGGTTGCAAACGAAAAAAAAATGAAACAAATTATGGCGGATTGTTTTTCTTTTTCTAATTCATAGCAATCTTATGTCCAAATTGGCTGAGTCATTTTACCTAACATTGAGGGGAATTGCAGAGCCGATGAGCTAGCCAATGATATAGGTACCTATACATAGACATTGATATAGGTATACCCTTGCAAACATGTAAACTACGTATCCGCGAGGAAATTGTAAGAGTAGCGAATGAAAGATGGCGTAATGAAGCCACTTGCAAAATCGCCCGACAGCTGTGGCCAACTCTCAATGCTAAACGCACGGAACTTCTACTAAGAAGAGATAAGCACAATCTTCACACACTGATTTCAGTTATTACGGGGCACCGCACTTTCTGTGTCACTGTCCTGCTCTATCCAGACGTAGACTCGCCATTTTGGGTGGACAATCCTTTAATGAATTAGAAGATCTCGACGCTGTCGAAATCAAGGATCTTACAAAATTTTTGAAAAGTACACATTGGCTTTAGAAGGAATAAGGGCTAGTTCCCCACGCGGCATCACACTGGGACATGAGTCTGAGTGTGTCTCACAGTGGACAACCGATTCAAGCTAACCTATGTCCAAATAGAAGCGCGTGGCCAAAACTAAATTTATCGATCTTTTTAAAAATCCATGGTGTAAAGATTTCAGAGGTGTGGCCAACATCTAACCTTTACCGACCTGACCGACTCTCAGCGCTATGTTCTAGTAGACTTTTTTTCCTCACATCCGAATATGCTTGGAACGATTATTATTAAAAAAATCCAATTATATAATTTCCAAAGCACGATCAATCAGAAAAAAATGTATGGTAGTTTCGGTGGAAAAATAATTATATAATAAAATTTAAAAGTGCAGTTGCGGGCATAAAAATCTGAAGGAGAAAAAATATCGAAATTTTTAATATATTACATTTTTACAGGTTTTCATGTTGGTTTTATATGAAATTTTATCTAAACCAACCTATTATTTGAAATAAATAGTTTGGAGTGGAGAATATATTATTGATTAATAAATACTTTAAACATCTTTTTTTTACTAATTTTAAAACCACCTTTAAAAAACAATTACTTACGTAGAATAAAAATGTGACTTCGTGAAATAAATATGCATCGTCGGTTCTAGTTAGAATATAAATATTTCCTGTTAGTTATGGTTGTTATTTTGGTGTCTTCTTCTGCCTGAATTGCGATTATGATGACTATGCCTAGTAATATCAGGTAATTCATTGTCATCTCCTGTAACTGTGTAATTTTTTACGTTGTCTTTGTGAATAACTTTTCCCTCCTTAGTCAAAATCGTGTCCTCACGATCTTCCTGCACTACGTACTTTTTGTAACGACTGTCGCTTTTACTGCTGATGTTAGTTCTTAACACCAATATCTGGTCTCCTTGTTTGAAAGTTCGGTGTCTAGTTCCCCAGTTTAGACGTTGAAATGTTTTCTCCGATGCGTCTTTTATTTTTTTTACTATGTCTTCCTTGCTGTATGTTATCAGGTTAAAATGTATATCCTTTGGTTTTTTTTCTGTGACGGTATGGGTTGTGTTGTTCAATTACTTTACAGCTACAAATAGCTCCTCGGTTGCTGATGTTGAATTCTTTATTTTTAATATTCTTGCCAATTCTGATATGGAATTGTGCGTTCGTTCTACCTGGCTGTTTGCCTTTGATCTATGGTATATATTGGTGTTCGTATTTTGTTGATATTGTATTTTATTCACACTTGTTTTAACATTGGTGTATTCAGACAACTTTCGTTATCTATCATGAGTCGTTTACAGTTCGGAAAATTGTTGATAAGAATTTCTTCTACTCTTTTGTCCATTTCTGTTTTTGAGTCTGTCTCTACAATTGTGCTAAAGTTGTCTTCCTCGGATGTTAAGTTGTTGTTTAGCATGAGTTTTGGTTGTTGGTATTGATTGGTGAACTGGCCACTGTTAGCTCGTGGTCTTTTCCAATTTTTATTGTTTCTATTCACGTCGTAGTAGTTGTTTTGATGCTGAGTTGGTTGCCGCCTGAATGTTGTGTTTCCAGACGTTGTGTCCATAGGTTCTAGTTTTGGTTATTGTGATGGTGGTTGGTTATATTTTTATTTCTGCTGAATTATGGTGTTCACGTCGATTTGTTCCATAACGTCAATGGTGTCCAAGTTTCTTCGTGTATTAAGTTTATTACATTTCTCCAAAGATTTTCTCAACTGCTCCTTTCTATGAGAATTAGATCACTGTGTTAATTTTTTTAATGGAGGAAACACGAATAATTTTTCTATCACTAAATTTTTATTTCTTTGTTCACTGTATTTTCACTTCTTTTCCTTACAGCCTTTTTTTTACATAAGGTTTTATCCTTTATTCCTTTTTCCCCCGGGTCCGGAGTTTTCAGAGGGGCCCGGACTCGAGAGTAATTCGAATTATATGAATTAGACATAATTTGTAGGGGCCCGCATCTCAAGTTTCCCCCGGGGCCCGAATACTCTCTCCACGGCCCTGATTATACTTAGAATTTACATAACTATTTTTATTTATCATATTATATATATTAATTGTGAATGAATTCATTCCTTAACTAGCGCCCGTGCGCCCTTTGTTAATTGTTGAATAACTCGAAAAGTACATATTTGTCGGATTTAATTCAAATTTTCACACAATAATTTCTAGATATTATACTTTAAGAAAATGCAAAAAAAAAAACGGAATGACAAGACAGAATAAGGCGAGACAAAAGTCGCTAGAGGAATTATTATGAGACGTTTTATTTGGATAAAAATGCAACAAATTCTTCTATATGTACTTAAAATACATTTACTTTTGAAACAACATTTCTTTCATTGTAGGTAACGGAAAGACGGGCCTTCATTGTGGCGGTAGTCTCATAAACGAACGTTACGTTCTCACGGCAGCACATTGTATTAGCGAGCGGATGCTTGCTCCAAGTTGGCATGTGACTGGAGTTCGATTGGGTGAATGGAATCAAGAGACAGAAAGAGATTGTCAAATTGATAGCCGAGGAAATTCGTTGTGTGCAGACCCGCACATCGATATAGATGTTGAGGAACAAATATGCTCTCCGCTATACAATGTAAGAACTCAAGAAAATGATATAGCATTACTACGCCTTCGAGAAAAAGTTAATTTCAACGATTTTGTTAAGCCGATTTGCTTACCTGTCGATAGAAATTTACAGTTAGACAACTTTGAAAATGCGACTATGGACATTGCTGGATGGGGAGCTACTGAAACAAGTAATAGTAGTAAAATAAAACTGAAAGCATTGGTAAAGGGGCAAAATCTGAATATATGTAAATATAAATACCACACTTATGCAAATATTGAATTGGGAGACACTCAAATGTGCGCTGTTGGCGAGAAAGGTGAGGATACTTGTCGTGGTGATTCCGGTGGACCTCTTATGTTTCCACAAAGATATAATGCATTGGAATCATACTTTCTGGTTGGTGTAGTTTCTTTTGGACCAAAGCCTTGCGGTCAGGAAGGATTTCCTGGTGTTTATACTCGTGTGGGGTATTTTTTAAATTGGATACAAAACACAATTAGAAAATAAAAAAGTTATAAAAGTATATAAACTATATTATTTTTTCTCTTCAGTAGAACTCAGAGGTAAGAATCATAAGCATGAAAAGCAAATTAACAATTTTTAAAAAGTTTAAGCTTAGTTAATTTTAGTTGTTAATTTTTTTTAAGCAAAAATAACAGATTTTTGACGTGACAACGTCTTATAACTCGATGGAGCCGGCTGCACGCACCAAAAAACATGACTCATGCGGCGTTGCTCTGAGGCGTTGCTCTGAGGCGTTCCATTTAAGGCTTGAAGTGCAAGCGAGAGCCCGGAAAGAGCGACAAAGGGGCACAATCGGCCTCCACGTTCGGCAACGTTCGACATCTGTCTCTCTCCTCCCTGCTATACAATAATAAGAGACTAATTCAATTTCACCCAATAAGGAATCAGTGCCCATTTTTTCGATATTTCGATACTAAACAACTTCACACTGATTCATCTAAAATAATAATTATTATAATAATAATAAAATGCATACATTTAAACGTTTTCGTTAAGTATAAAGTGCAGGGAAAAGTGAATGTGGTGTCAAGGGTTTATAGCAACGATAATTGCAGCGATAAAGGTAATGATTCTTTCGATATTAAATATACATATGTTCAGTGATATATCTATTGTCGAATATTCGTGCTTTCAACATTTAAATAAATAACATCGATCCGCTAGTGCAGCGATTGTAAGTTATGCTATAATTGACAAAACTATACAACAATAAGTTAACAGAATTACATATTTCACGATGAGTAAAAAATCAATGGCTTTACTAATCGATTGAAATAATTATCGAGCGTAGCTATGATTTCAAAAAATTAAAACATAAATGTTAAATCTTCCACATATCATAACAACATGTCTGAAATGACAGGTTGGACAAGCCAGTCGTCAAAGGGAACAATTTTCTCCTAATTCCCCCTGCTCAATGTGGCTTTTTAAAAGCCAAAATTTTAATGTTACCAAATTTTAAATTTTAAATTTAAGATTTATAAACAATAATGTTTATTGTTTTGATAAATTATTCAAAATTATAACTTTTTTACAACAAATTACAATTAAATTTGCAAAAATAATTAAGTAACTAATTGAACAACAACTTTTATTCAGTTTACTTGCTGAAAGAAATAATTTCAATACAAAATGTATTATTATAAAATAAAAGTTGTAAAACAATTGCTCAACGCACATCCATACTTGTAAAAACTATGTATGTAAGTTAAAACTCCGAAAGTTTTTGAAATAAAATAAATAAAAATAAAAATATAAATTGTTTACCTCTGCTACCGTTTCAAGGGCAAGCGCGAGTGCATTACCTACGGACGCGAATGCAATTTGATTCTAAGGAGTTTGTGCTTGCCGACGTTGTGTCAGCAAAAAGCGTGGGGCACGATATTTATTTTTGTGCATTTTGAATTTGTTTCGTGTTAACAACCCCTCTCCTTGAATTCAAACGTCCTCGTTTGATGTACTTGAATAGTATAATTTTTATTGTTGAAAATACGAAATTTATTGCGAATTTTGTATGCTCTTTGCTTTCTAGCAAGTCAATGTATTTAATGTTTTTTATATTCATTTCTTCCATCATTTCTAATGAAAGAATTTTTTCGGTTCTATTTGATGTTGGTTCAAGTTGTAGCACTGCTGGTAGTGGGTTATCTGTTGGGACTTCTTTGGAGCCAAAGGTTCTCTTCTCGATTTTTATTGTTACATTATGGTGTCGTATTAAAAAAGTTCCTTTAAGATTAGTTGTTTCATTGTTTATTTGTACTGGACCATCAAATTGATTTAAGAATAATAGTCCTGCCGACATTTCTTCTATTATTGGAATATGTTGATTATTGATCTCGGTACAATTTGGTACACGACTTTCTAGCAAATTGGCAATACACGTTTAGTTGCTTATATCTATCATATCATCTAATGAACACATTGATAAGCTATTATAATTCCTACAACTATTCTAATTCCGAAAATTTTTTTATTACATTTTATTATGGTTTTATATTCTATTTTCTTAACTTGATTGCCTTTCTTAACGGCTCTTATTTCTTACTTATTACATGCTTGTATTTCCACAGTTGGAAAACTTATGTATAATCAGGGTTCGAATTGCTGACTGAACTTCAACTATGGCATTTTCAATGCATAGTCGTTTTTTGCGCAATAACCGTGGCTATCGCTTTAGCTATGAAATAGCTGCATGTTAAATGGAAATGAAATATGCAAACACTCAAATGAAATGAACTGCTTAACTGACGACTATAAACGACGAACAAGTGTAAGCCAACAGCCACAGTTCTTCGTATAACAGTTAACTATTGCTGCTTATAAGAACTATAGTTGTTTGAATGCATAATTGTAATAGCTGCGACAATAGCTTGGATAGCCAAGAATGATAGAAAGAAGATTGCGCCCATCAGAGCGTACGTGACGTCACGTTTGCAGTGTTGTGCAGTATTGCCAACCATTTGCTCTTCGCAATAAATTTAGTGCTTTTTTATACCGAAAATGCGACAATTTTTAAGTTTGGTGTTTGTTTCTTTTTGTTTTTAATTTAAGGCTACCGAGACTTGAGGTTAAAAAAAAAATGTATTATTATACAAAAGAAGTTTAAAAAAGGCCACTCTGAGAAGATTTTAGTGCTAATGAAAATTAGTTGATTCTTATAAAATTTAGTAGTTTGAGTAAAGTTAAATAAAACTAATTGAATTATTGAACTAATTTTTAAAAAATGTATATTTTACAAAATTATAAACATTACATTCAGTGTTGTCAACCATTTGCTCTTCACAATTTTTTTACTCTTATAAAATTTGATAATTTGAAAGTGAAAATTTAATTTTTGGCTCCATTTAAGGCTATGCAAAAATATTAAATGCCCTTCTCTCAACTCTTCTTAAGATTGAAAACCTTTTTACACATTTTAAAAAGCCTTTGAATTTACTGAATGCGAATTGAAACCATAGAGGTGTAATCGTTCCTCCCGGCCATCAATCCTTAGTGGGACATAGGGCATCAATAGATGTATTCATTGTAAAAACAAGCCACAAAATACCAGAAAATACTAAAGAAACTATAACGATATTTTTACAAAAAGAGTACCTTATCTTGTGACATATGTAACCTCAAATATAGCAAAAAAGTCGTTCCCTTAACAAAAGGGTTTCGCTTAACAAAAAAACTCATAAATTAAATTGTACATAAGCATAACACATTTATTTAAAAAAAACGCACATTCTACAGACAATTTGTCATGCATACAAAGTTCTTTAAGTAACACAATACAAATTTCGTGTTTTATTTTCTTTAAATGGGCATTTAGTGCGTTTTTATATCCAAAGCTAGGCAACTCTGCAGTAGCGAGAGAGAGATTTGACTGCCGAAAGCAGAAGAACACCAACAACACCGGCAATCGCGGGCAATGCCACCAGATGTTAAAAAAAGTAAAGCTAAATAAAACTGAGTGAATTATTTAAATAACTATTAAAAAATGTATATTTTACAAAATTATAAACATGACATTTTAATTAGAACAACTAGAAAAATGTCATGAAGAAAGAACTAAAGCTCCGAGACACAAAATAATAAAAATAACAAAAAAAAAATGATAAATCAAGTTACGAAAATGGTAATCTGGCCATACTGGTGCTAAAATCACGTAACTAGTTGTCAAATTCGCTGAGCGCAAAGTAACGGGACCACGATGGGCGCCATCTCATTATTCTTTGCATCATGTTGGATAGCGAATTTAAGTGATCGATACATATCCCATATTTAGTTAATGGCCCCCATTATGAGTTACATTCGATCTTCGATATTCGCTGGTTGTCGAAGATCGAAAATCGAATGTCAATTTGGTATTATGAGAGGTGCAACCCTATCGAAATTTTCGTTGTTTACCGAATTTAGAGTCGAATGCAATTTTGCTTTCGATTGTGTAGCGTATTGAGGGAAAACTTGTTAAAGTGTAAGTTGTTTGCGATTATTTATGGTTTTATAGTAACCAAATAATAAATATATACTAATTTTGTTAATTTTATGCAGGTCAAAAGTCGTGAGTACCAAACAACAATTAGAAAGGCGAATCCACAATTCGCAAAAGGGATTTGCACCAAAGTTCAGGCAGCAAAAATATGGGAGGAATTTAGAACGGAGCTGAAATGCTTGGGACCACCAGTGAGAACGGCAGCAAAATGGATTAAGCTTAATAATGGTTTTTTTGTTTTGTGGTGTTTATAGAAATACATTTTTATTTTCCCTTGGCAGGTATGGGCTGAAACACATAGAGGAACTGAAATACATATTTTTTTCGAATGACGAATAATTGAATAAAGAAAATGTATAACAAAAATAAAACAGAAACTGTGGCGTAAAGGTTTCTATTTAATACTTTTTAGATTTTTCTATAATATTCTCAAAATTTCATTTCTTATGTTTTCTACTTCTCCGTTATTTGACTCCACTTCAATATCTTCAGCATCATCGTACACAGTGGGTTGAGCAAGTCCTAGCATATCTTCATTACCAATACTCAATTGGTACGATCCCTGAGCACAAAATCGCAGAACTGTGTCTAGCTTTAAAATATTTGGAATCAATTTGGCTCGGGTGCACTGCTGCAACTGGTTTTCTGTACTGGACAGTAGGTTCACCAACGCCTTTTTAGATAATCTAAAGTTCTTTAAAAATCTGTAAGGAAATTTCTGTAATATTAAGTACGTCAACACATTTTAAAAATTCTAAATTTACTCAGTGGAAGCCATTTCTAGGGGGTTGGATGCGTCCCTCAACTGTTTTCTACTTCTAGCTAGTTCCACTAATCTTTCATCGTCCGATGAATCGTCGAACCACAACTCCGTTGTACTCATTTTCACAAAAAATACTTTTTTTAACTTTTAAAAATAATGTTAGCAAAGAATTTCAACATAATCGGTTTTTCTTTTATTTTGATTTGCTGTATCAGCTGAGAAAAAATTATCTATTGTAAATGCGTCGAGCGATCGAAATTCACAATAGTCCTAAAATTCGTTCGATCAGCACTTTCGACTACAGTCGAAGATCGAATGTTGCTCATAATAGGGGCCAATATATGTATACAGCTGTTAGTGTGTAGATCATCATGGCTCCGCGATTGAATAAAACCCGAATTTTTGAACATTTTAATTTGAAAGATGATAATATTGCTATATGCAATATTTGCAACAGCAGTTTAAAAACAAATAGATTGTTTAATCTAAAAAATCATTTAAGCAATGTACATAAAGCTAATATATAATAATACTAGCTTATACCCGTGGGTTTCACCCCACATTTCTATCAAAAAGTATGCTATGTAAATAAAACAACTTTAGCTTTTTTAAGTCAGTTTAGGTATTATTTAAAACGATCGGATATACGACATTTTTTCTTATATTATTTTGAGTATAAATAAAAAGGTTTTTCGGTGCGCCAATTCTGGAGCAGGCTACATATAATTGGCCATGAGTTGGTTAGATTGCTAGACTGTTTACTTACCGATAAAGCTTTACCAATAAGAGAATGCATTCAATTCAGCAATACCTCTATCATTGATAATATAAATTCTGTTCTATATCAAATGGTCTAACCCCCATTTTTCTCTAAGCTCATATTTTTTCTAGGAGTACTAAATACTAATATAACTTCATTAAACTTTTTACCATTTTTTGGTATTCTACCATAAATGCGTCCAGTGATATGCAGCATGAAAAATCCCATTTGTATAGGAGGTGTCACGCCCTATTTCTAGCTATCACCATGCAGGTGTTAGGTATTAACCTTATATAATCTCTTACCAAATTTCAGTTGTCTAGCCCAAATACTTCCGGAGATATGGACAATGAAAAATTGCATTTATATGGGAGGTGCTAAGCCCCCTTTATCGTTTTTCTCAGTTTTCTTGGAGGTGTTAGGGATTAACCTCATATAACCCCTTACCAAATTTCATTGGCCTAGCCTAAATACTTCCAGAGATATGGACTATAAAAAATTCCAGTTGTATGGGAGGTGCCACGCCCTCTTTTTCGTTATACGCAGTTTTTCTGGATGTGGTAAGGATTAATGTCATATAACCCCTTACCAAATTTCAGTAGTCTAACGTAAATACTTCCAGAAATACGGACTGTTAAAAATTCCATTTGTATGGGAGGTACCACGCCCCCTATATATATCAAAATATTTTTTAGCCTATGGCCATCCCGGTAAGGTATCCAGTTAGTGATTCAAATTTGGTTACGATCGGTTTATGCGTTTAGGCGCAAGTCGATGTATATAAAAAAATCCCGTTGTATGGGAGGTGCCACGCCTCCTTTTTCGTTATACGCAGTTTTTCTGGATGTGGTAAGGATTAATTTCATATAACCCCTTACCAAATTTCAGTAGTCTAACGTAAATCCTTCTAGAAATACGGACTGTTAAAAATTCCATTTGTATGGGAAGTGCCACGCCCCCTATATATATCAAAATATTTTTTAGCCCATGACCATCCCGGTAAGGTATCCAGTTCGTGTTTCAAATTTGGTTACGGTCGGTTTATGCGTTTAGGACGCGAGTCGATCTATGTATATAAAAAATTCCAGTTGTATGGGAGGTGCCACGCCCCCTTTTTCGTTATACGCAGTTTTTCTGGATGTGGGAAGGATTAATGTCATATAACCTCTTACCAAATTTCAGTAGTTTAACGTAAATACTTCCAGAAATACGGACTGTTAAAAATTCCAGTTGTATGGGGGGTACCACGCCCCCTTTTTCGTTATACACAGTTTTTGTGGATGTGGTAAGGATTAATGTCATATAACCCCTTACTGTTAAAAAATCCATTTGCATGGGAGGTGCCACGCCCCCTCTTTAGTTATGCGCAGTTTTTGTGGATGTGGTAAGGATTAATGCCATATAACCCCTTACCAAATTTCAGTAGTCTAACGTAAATACTTCCAGAAATACGGACTCTTAAAAATTCCAGTTGTATGGGAGGTACCACGCCCCCTTTTTCGTTATACACAGTTTTTGTGGATGTGGTTAGGATTAATGTCATATAACCCCTTACCAAATTTCAGTGGTCTAACGTAAATACTTCCAGAAATACGGACTGTTAAAAAATCCATTTGCATGGGAGGTGCCACGCCCCCTCTTTAGTTATACGCAGTTTTTGTGGATGTGGTAAAGATTAATGCCATATAACCCCTTACCAAATTTCAGTAGTCTAACGTAAATACTTCCAGAAATACGGACTCTTAAAAATTCCAGTTGTATGGGAGGTACCACGCCCCCTTTTTCGTTATACACAGTTTTTTTGGATGTGGTAAGGATTAATGTCATATAAGCCCTTACCAAATTTCAGTAGTCTAAAGTAAATACTTCCAGAAATACGGACTGTTAAAAAATCCATTTGCAAGGGAGGTGCCACGCCCCCTCTTTAGTTATACGCAGTTTTTGTGGATGTGGTAAGGATTAATGCCATATAACCCCTTACCAAATTTCAGTAGTCTAACGTAAATACTTCCAGAAATACGGACTCTTAAAAATTCCAGTTGTATGGGAGGTACCACGCCCCCTTTTTCGTTATACACAGTTTTTCTGGATGTGGTAAGGATTAATGTCATATAACCCCTTACCAAATTTCAGTAGTCTAACGTAAATACTTCCAGAAATACGGACTGTTAAAAAATCCATTTGCATGGGAGGTGCCATGCCCCCTCTTTAGTTATACGCAGTTTTTGTGGATGTGGTAAGGATTAATGTCATATAACCCCTTACCAAATTTCAGTAGTCTAACGTAAATACTTCCAGAAATACGGACTGTTAAAAATTCTAGTTGTATGGGCGGTACCACGCCCCCTTTTTCGTTACACATAGTTTTTGTGGATGTGGTAAGGATTAATGTCATATAACCCCTTACCAAATTTCAGTGGTCTAACGTAAATACTTTCAGAAATACGGACTGTTAAAAACTCCATTTGTATGGGAGGTGCCACGCCCCCTATATATATCAAAATATTTTTTAGCCTATGACCATCCCGGTAAGGTATCCAGTTCGTGTTTCAAATTTGGTTACGATCGGTTTATGCGTTTAGGACGCAAGTCGATCTATAGATACATACATAATTTGAATTTTATATATGTATATAGATTTCTTCTAAATGAGCTTGGGGGCATTGGCCCTTCAATATCACTCTCATTCCATCGTTTTGTAAATCAAATTACTTGTTGACTAACGACAGGTGTAATATTTTATGGAAGAAATAAAAAAAAAAAAAAAAAAAATTTTCATTCGAATCATTTGAAATTTCTGTATACAATACATTTCTGTATCACAATACAAATACAAAAAATTCAAAAAAAGTTGTACACATAAAATTACACATAAAATGAATGTCAATTCGAAACTTACTTTAATCTAACAATCGAGCAAGTTTTGTTTTGGACAATATTTTGATTTTTTCTTTTTTTTATATGAAGAAAATATTCAAAAGAAATTTTTTTTGCTAAAAACCTTCCCCTAGTGGATCCCTATAATATGAAAAAAGAACGAATAAAATTGGCCTCGTATCGGCCCAAAAAAATGCGGACAAACGAACATCATTTCATTTTTATATATATAGATTGGATGATGAAACTTCAAGCAGTTCTGGTAGTGGAATTGCTATATTGAACTGGTCACCGAGGAAAGTATTCCATTTAATGTGTTAGATTCTTAAAGTATGAAAAACATTATAGATCCCATCTGTCGTGGTTTGAGTGAAAAGAGCAACAAACCGTTTACCTTAAACAGCCGAAGTTGTAAAAGTGTTTTAAAACAAGTTGCAAATAACACAAGAGAGGAAGTCAAAAAAATACCAGTCTAACGGTTAGACGCGATAGAAGTGAATCCTTCCGTAAAACAAACTGAGAGAGAATGAGACGAAGGCAGCACTAGGAGCGGGATAATTATAGGTTCATTATAATATTGCTATAAAGTTCATATTTTATTCATCCTCAATGTTTTCAATTTCAACAAATGATATGAGTGGCTTATGATAGCTAAAATATGATACAAATGCTTTGGTTTCGATGTTGTCAACATATCTTTGAAATACCGTGTCAATTGTTGTTTTTTCTGTCGATATTCACGACACTTTTCTGCATTATTTTTCGGCATAATTGCGGTAAACATTTCAAAATGAAAATATTTACGAATATAAAAATACGGATGCAATACAGCACACGCGGTTGCTATTATGAGCGTCGTAGCGCGTATATTACACAGACGTACTAACATACACACAAACATTCGTAGGACGCTTGGTTTGAATTTTTTATACATACGTATGTATGCTATACTATGGCCTAGCCTATGTACGTACATATATATTTGTGTTCTGAACTTCCAGCAAAACAATGCTTATTAATATACACATATGCATCTACATACAACCGCACACACAGGCCACTCACTTTATTCCTGTAAATGCGTATGTCGTCCAAAGCTAAAATTCTATGCCTAGCGACTACAAGAACAAAATGCATTAATAGGCGCAGGCGTAGCGGCCATCATCCTAGTTGCCATAGCGCTGAACAGTCGCGGCGGCGCCGAACAGTTTCAACTATTGTACTGTGCAACAAAAACTCATCATCAAAAAATTGATTTATAAATTCGAGCTCATAGTTCTAAGAGCAAGTACTTTCATTCATAAAACGAGCCGCCCATATGCTAATTTTCTCGACAATTCGAAAATAGTCAATGTTGGAATATTTCGCGTAGAATTATTTGCCAATATTCAATTTTTGTCAAGTCGAGTGCCCGCGGCTCCGTAAATATGTTTGCACCCATATATGTATGTAAATATATGTTTCTAAATGCTCGACAACCGCAGCTGCCTGTTAAAGGTTACTGTACATTAGGCCGGGTCGATTTGTGCGAAGGCAAAAAAATCGCCCATTGCTCTGTGAAAATCATATTCTAGGGATCAGAATAAGAAATTTTGCCGAAGGAACCATACCTCTAAAACAATTTCTGATGTCCCCCAATATGGGTCGAACTTTTTAGTTTCTTTTCTATAACTCACATTCTTTCATTTACATATGTTCTGACTAAATAAATTTCTTAAGAGAAAAAATAGATAACATTATAAATAAATAAAAATAAAGAAAAAACATAGCCATTTAGCTGATTTTTTCATGTAAAGGCCAAAAATGGTAATATTTTGAAATTGGGGGACATCAGAATTCGTTTTAGAGGTATGGTTCCTTCGGCAAAGTTTCTTATTTTGATCCCTAGAATACGATTTTCATAGAGCAATGAGCGATTTTTAAATCGACCCGCCCTACTGTACATGCAATGCTGTGCCTATGAATGTGCGCTGTGCCTATGAATGCGCGCTGGATTTCTTGAGAAATTTTACCGTATGTTTTGCTGTGGCGAGGCACATATGTACATACACACAACATATATACATATATCCGCATATATACATACATATATAAATTCACAAATTTAAATTTGCTTATGCCATCCTTCTGTGTGACTGGTAATGAAGCATTTTCTATACATACATACATATACGTATATCTTTTTTCTTCTTCTTTTTGGTGTCGCTTTTTCGTTTCACTTTTTCTCAAATCACTCCCAACGATTCTAAAGAAGTTTTCACTTCAAAAAGAACTAAATAAGCGCTTAATATCATTAAAAATCGATAGTGCATCTCGTCTATCACGTAATATATTTGCTCTTAGTGCACAATATATAAATAATTACAATATTCAATCAAGAATTCTCGGAATGGTAGAACTCAAGGGTGTTGCATCAAGTTCTTCCCGAAATATTGCTGCTGAAATTATGAAAATATTGAGCAAATATGGTGTCGGTCTTAATCAAGTTGTGTACATCACATCTGATAATGGGGCAAACATGATTAAATCATCAAAAATTTTATCGCACTGCAGCGTTTTAAAAGAAGATAGAGACGATGTAGATGAAGCCAATGACGTAGAAATGTTTAATGACACATTAAAAATACAAATGGGAGACATTGAGACATTGAGATTTGCCGCTGTGCAGCACATACTGCTCAACTTTGCGCATTAGACGGCACTTAAGATCCTGTGATAAAAAGTTATTTAATGAACTGCCGAAATTTGACCAAGTACATAAAAAAAATCCAACGGTTACCGTGAAATTTTTGAACTAAAAAAATTAGCCCTACCTCAACTGGATTGCCCAACTAGATGGGGATCAACCTACAATATGATTAAAAACATATATAATTCCAAAGATGTATTAGTTAACATTGAGTCTGTAAAAAATAAATCGCAGGATGAAAACTTTGAACTGAACGATGACTTATGGGCTTTTATAAAAAGTTACTATACAGTTTTTGAACCACTTCAAAAAACTATTATTAAATTTCAAGCACAAGCATTGCATTATGGTGATTTCTATGCGCAATGGCTAAGATGCAAACTTTTAACAGAAAAAATTTTGCAAACACATGATGATTCGTTGTCTCACATAATTGGAAAAAATCTGCTTCGCAACATTGAAATTAGGGCGTCCAAGTTGCTAACAAATGATAGTCTAAACGCTTGTTTATTGTTGGATCCACGTTTCAATCACACCTTAACAGCAGATAAAAGAGCAGACGCAATCACCTATTGGAAAAAACTTTATGACAGACTAAAAGTAATGGGATGCATTAAATCCGACAAAACAAATTCGTTCAATAACACATCAGTCAGATTGAATGAAGAGCATCGCGAAGATGAAGACGAATATATAAATACATACCTTTGGCAAAACTTGGAGGCCAGAAATGACGATGACATCGATGTATACAGCAAAATTGAAAATTTGAAATTATCTTTTCAAAGAATCAGCACAAACGTACTCGAATTCTGGAAAGAGAGGCAATTCGCTGATCCGGAACTGTATGCGCTCACTAATATATGCTTTGCGGTACCTCCAACGCAGGTAATTACTTAGAGTCAAAATCAAAAGCTAGTTAAAAATACAATAATTTTTTTAATATCTAAAAAACGAGCAGAGTTCTAATGTCTCACTCGCGGTTCAAACATGTACATCTGTATGTGTACTTAAATTTGTATTTCTTTAATCTTTTTATCACCCATGATTGAGACGAACCAAAATATTTTGCTTTGCTCATATACATACCTACATATGAACACAAAAATATTTTGGTAGTGGCTGTTCTCGTACATGATAAGGCCGTAAAAATATGTGCAAAACAAGCGATGACAGGCAAATATCAAACAACAAACATCCATACACACACACATAAATACATATGTATTAGCAATCTTTAGGTCATACACAAACAGGAATGTACACATTTCTATATACATACAAATGTATGCATATTGTCAGTGTCCCAGTTCTACATCTTTCCCCTTTTGGTCTTTTGGTCAACTCATACGTGATTAATTAGGTTACCATTGAAAGGGCATTTTCATCCCTAAAGTTGATACTAACGGATAACCGCAACCGACTGGACCCAGATATGTTAGAGGACATCCTAATTGTTAAGCTAAACCCGATGTATTTAGATAAAGCAGTTAACGTTTTTTTAACATATCGCTAATTTCCGCCCACGCCCCAACGGAAGAGAAGGACGATGCGATCAAAGATTCTTTCTATGAGCGCCTGGAACGTTCCTATGAGCGCTGCCCCCGCCACGACATAAAAATCGTGCTTGGCGACTTCAACGCCTTCAGCCTGCACAACGAAACATCCGGTAACGGACAGAGGCTGATCGACTTCGCCGGGGCCCGAAACATAGTAGTCTGCAGCACCAGATTCCAGCATAAGAAGATTCACCAAGTCACCTGGCTGTCTCCTGATCGAAAAACACGAAACCAGATCGATCATGTTGTGATAGATAGAAGACACGCTTCTAGTGTATTAGATGTACGTACGATCCGAGGACCCAACATCGACTCGGATCACTACCTGGTTGCAGCCAAACTGCGCACACGCCTCTGTGCAGCAAAAAACGTGCATCTACCTACGCAAAGAATGTTCGACATCGAAAAGCTGCAATCACAACAGACAGCCAGAAGATTCGCCACTCGACTCTCACTCCTGCTCTCAGAGAGTACTGCCCAACAAACCGGCATCCACGAACAATGGAGCAACATTTCTCGTTCTCTACGTACCGCCGCCGAAGAAGAAATTGGATTCCAGCGAGCCCGAAAAAACAATTGGTACGACGAGGAATGTCATGCTGCCGCAGAAAGAAAGGATGCCGCCTATAGAGCCACGCTGCGATCGGGCGCAACGCGAGCCATGTGGGATCGCTACAGAGAGCTGAAAAAGGAAGAGAGACGTATTATCCGAAAGAAGAAACGAGAGACCGAAATACGTGAGTGCGAAAAGCTTGAGATGCTGGCCAACAGGAACAACGCCCGAAAATTCTACCAGAAAGTTCGGCGGCTTACAGAAGGTTTTAAGACCGGGGCGTTTTCTCGTAAGAACAAAGACGGCGAACTGGTGACTGACGTACAGAGCAACCTTAAATTATGGAGGGAACACTTCTCGAACCTATTAAACAGTGACAGCTGCGCATGTCACCGAGAAAGTGAAGATCCCGATACCCCAATCGTTGACGACGGAATTGTCGTTCCGCTACCCGATCATGACGAGGTGAGAATAGCGATAACGCGGCTAAAGAACAACAAAGCCGCGGGCGCCGACGGACTGCGGGGTGAGCTATTCAAACATGGCGGCGAGGAGCTGGTAAGGTGCATGCATCAGCTTCTATGCAAAATATGGTCGGATGAAAGCATGCCTGCCGATTGGAATTTAAGTATGCTCTGCCCAATCCATAAGAAGGGCGATCCTGCAATTTGTGCCAATTACTGCGGGATTAGTCTTCTAAATATCGCCTATAAGGTTCTAGCGAGCGTATTGTGTGAAAGGCTGAAGCCCACCGTCAACCAACTGATTGGACCTTATCAGTGTGGCTTCAGACCTGGAAAGTCTACCATCGACCAAATATTCTCAATACGCCAAATCTTCGAAAAGACCCAGGATCAGGAGGAAGATGAAGAATATGACGAAGATATTGAACTTGATGTGATTACTTCTGACGAAGAATATATTAAAATAGAAGAAAACTAAGTTCAAACAAGTTTTTCTTTCTTCTTAGAACACATATATGCAGTTTAAAAATGTACCTAAGCCATTTTGGAAGGGAATTATCCACCCAGACAAATTTAATATAAAAACAAAGAAATAATTTAATTAATTTTAAATAAATACTTATTGTTTAAGAATGCACAAATTCGCGAAATAAATGAAATATATGGAAACACAAATTTACTAATATATATTATAAACTGTCAAATTATTTTAAAGATCATGTTCAGGGCGGAGGTGTAGGCGTAATCGAATGAAAAATAAACAAAAACCTAAATTCTACTTTAATCTACGTGAATGACCGCAAAAATTTTAGTCATTATCTTTAAATTTGTGATTTATGCCAAAAAAATTTAAAAAAACCCCATAGTGCTTTGTTCAAGTAAACAAAAGTTAAGGAATAATGAAATCAAAAGAGTGCCATGAGTTTTGTGAAATTTGTATTTCTACCAAATGCGGTTTCGGGGCTGAGGTTGCATTCGCCGATAACTGCATTATAAAACGTATGTATTTGTAGGAAATGTCTACAGTTTCCTTCGATACTCGGCTTGAAGAAGTCGGTTTTAAAATACAGTGCAGAGTTACAGAGTTTTCTGTAACAGTAACATATTTTTGGAAATAGTTTTAATTTGGAACTAACAAAACATGGGATTTGTTAAAAATATATTAGCACTTATTACTTGTGGTTTGAGTGTTTTGGGTTCGGTTGCAGTAGGTAAGATGTGTGTTGTAAAATCTTCGGAAGCAAATTCATACTTGGAACTGTGATGTTTTATTTATAGCCTTATCAATAAAAATGTTTATATGCTGGTGTAATTTATATGTTTTAATTTGTGTGTGCGTATGTTAGTATTTCATTTTTCCCTCTTCTGTTTCTTTGAATTTGAATTTTCATATAAATAAACTTGTAAACAATTGCACCTTGCCGAGGTTGACCTATAGTTGAATTCGTGGAAGTATAGACAAAAGTTTCTTCGAATATATTTGCTAAAAAAATATATCTATCAAGGCTCGGTCAACCTCGGTGTACTTCATACTTTTATGGCCGTAGACAAAACAGTTGGATTTTTACTTGTTATTTGAGCTTTAAAATTTTATAAACATGTATTTTAGTGTCTCGACCCTTAAGTGTGAGAACGATCTTCGTAGTGCTTTTCTTGTTATTGGATTGATGTGTCTCTAATAAACCCGCATCTGATCCCAATGTATTCCAAGTGTAGTGTATTTCTATTACTGAGCATTAGCAAAAGAGTAATTATTTTGTAATGAAGAGATGGAGCAAAACCAATGTGACTTTAGTCCTGGTAAGTCTATCATCGACCAGATTTTCGTAATATGCTAAACTTTAGAGAAGGCCTTAGAAAAACAATGAACACAAATTACCAATTACCGATTTTAAAGTCAGCTAAAATCGCGGCCACTGTAGCCGAATGCGTGACTACCATTCGGTAGTACCACAGGTTCGAAACCCCGAATATGATACATCATTTGTTGAAAAATATCAAGACGTACACCGTAAAAAAAGCGCGCGGAAGCATTTTGCCGAGAGTAAACGCGAAAAAAGAAAATCAGTAATGGCTTTCAAACGTAATAGTGTGATTGCATTATATTTGGCTGGAAAATCACAACCAGCGATTGTTCGTGAGCTCGAGCACCTTAAAGTAAATAAAGTTTTTGTTTATCGCTTCATTACTCGTTACAATGATACTGGTAGCATGACGAAACGTCATGGAGGTGGTCATTAAAAGATTGCAACGTCCCGTGAAATGATTCAAAAAGTGAAGAAGCGAATTGAGCGAAATCCCCGACGAAGTACCAATAAAATGGCGAAAGAACTGAAAATATATAATATAAAATATATATATATAAAATAGTAGTGGCCGTCACATAGTGAAAAATGATCTCACAGTCAAGCCTTACAAGATCCAAAAGGCGCCGCATGATCTCACACCAAACCAGCAACAAGTCAGACTTGAGAGAACGAAGGAGTTGCTTCGCTTGGCCGAAAGCGGTCAATTTCCCAACATTAAGTTTACCGACGAGAAAATTTTTCGTAAACTCCCAAAAAGATAGAGTTTATTTGACCGACCGTTCTCACGATAATATCAGTCATCGATTGGCCACCAGGAGGCAGCAGCCGCTGTAACCGCAGATGGGCGCTCTCCAATCGTTTTCATCGAACCTGGTGTCAAGGTAAATGTGAAATATTATCGAGAAAGTATTGTGGAGAATGCTTTGAAGTCGTGGGCAGACAAACATTTCGGTGGCAGACCATGGACGTTTCAACAGGATTCGGCAAAGCTCGAGTGAACTAAGAATGGCTAAAAATTTGTATTGTTTTCGCATATTTTTTACTTTGAATTGAAATAAAAAAATTTTCAAAACTAAATGTTTGGCCCTTTTAATTGATTACACTTCTACTCAAGAGACGAGTTACGCTAAAATCATGAGTAAGGTCCAAAGAATATCCTTTTTATGCATATCTGACGCTTTAAGGATTACCCAAACAATTCGCTGGAAGTGTTAATCCACCTGCCTGCACTAAATCTTGTAGGGAAACACGTGGCCGTGTCCTCAGCGCTTAGACGTAAAAGTATGGCGCTATGGAAAGACCAGCAGTTTGCCACGCCTCAATTCTCATCATCTCAATTCTCTCATCTGAATGGTCAGAAACAAGAAATGGACTCCTCTATTCATAGACTCACCTTCGACAAACTCTTCAATAACGGCATACCGTCAAGATAAGAGCGGCAAATATCAAGAGGAAAAGTGGAAAAGAGGAACGCGAAGCAATTAGGACTTGAACTAACTGTTCGACCACCAGACCACTGCAGCTACGTCTATCAAGCAGAAGTTCTAACTATAAATGGAGTGGCTACGTACATATCTAAAAAGGCTAAAGCCCTAAATTGGTATCGTATTCAAGGTCAGCCTTATTTGGGTTCCGGCGAATAGAGAAATTAGGGGAAATTGGAACCCCGATGAGGTAGACAGGAAAGGTACTACTCTTCAACTGCTTAGTGATAGAAGAACTGTTGGGATATATACATATGTATGAGGGAAACAGCGTTTACAAAAGTCACATACAGTTCAAAAACAATTGAATTTAGCGTGAAAACTTTACTTAATCCTATATATTGTTGCTGTTTAGTATTTAGTTGATCCGCCGTTAGCATCAATAATTTCTTGACTTTGTCAGTTCTGCAGACGTTATACTGTTCCTAACTTCTATCATGCGCTCTTTGAGTACAACACTACAAGAAACCTGATTGCTTCTAACTTTCCATCGGTGCCAAATATATAAAACTTTTATTCATTAGTAAACAAATATGCATCTCTTTTTTTATGTGCTTGCATATTCCAAGAAAAGTTTGCAGTTTTTGTCAGAAATGATAGGCTTTTTGCGTGGTGTACTGTTGTGGAAACCGTTATTGTTCAAAGTTCCTCGAATTGCTCTTACTTGGCCACGCTTATCTGATGTATTTTCTCAAGAGAGAGAAAAATATCCAAAAAAGTACATGAACGCAAAACCAGTAACAATTTGTAAGTTTGACGAACAGCTGATTAAATTGTTGGCAGGAAAATTCACAAATATTAAAAAAAATTTCACTTGATCTACCTCGTATTAAATTAAAAGAATAAAAATAAAGCAAATAAAACGCAAAATAACGACCTTCGGAATCATATGATTTCATTTTGTCCACAATAATTTCTTCCACTTCATCATCGCTGTCAGATGAAGAACATTCCATTAGCAACTTCAATTCGCAAATTTTAATTCGTGTTTATCTTTATTTTGCGTTCAGCTGTGTTTCTCACTTGCAAATTCTTACTAAAACTTGCAACATCTCTTCAAAATTAAATTCCATTTTGCTCTCTCACTTTCTCCTACTTTGCAAGTTTTTTCGGTACATGAACACCAAAACTTGACATCAGGTCAGTCCATAAGTTCATGCGTTTTTCAAAGGTGATTTTAAGATCTTTAAAGTATTTATTAATCAACAATATATTTTTCTTCATTATTTACAATGTCTTCCCAACGTTTAGGCAAATTTTTAATTCCCTGCTCAAAAAATTATTTGTCCTTGGAGCCAAAATACGCTTCGATATCCCTTTTTATAGCTTCTTTTGAGGAGTAGTTCTTGTTACTCATATGGGATTGAAGTCCACGGAAAAGGTGATAAACACAAGGTGCAATATTCGGAGAGTATGGTGGATGCGGCATTAGCTCCCATACGAGCTCGTTCAGCTTGCCTAATGTTTGCCTTGCGGTATGAGGTCTTTCGTTGTCGTCGAAACAAAACTTTGCGTCAATTCACCAAAGACGGTCGATTTTTTTTAAGTGCCTCATTAAGGTTTGATAGGTGATGGGAATAATAGTCAGCAGTTATCGTCTAGTTTGGTTCCAGAAGTTCATAATAAACAATACCGGTCATATCCCACCAAATAGACAGGAGAATCTTCTTGGGGTGAATGCCATCTCTAGGGGTCGGGGTCGGTTCTGGTGTCTCATCTTTATCTAACCATTGGCGTTTGCGAACAGGATTATTTTAAAGGACCCATTTTTCATCAGCAGTAACGATACGGTTCAAAAAACTTTCATTTTTAAGCCGTTGCAGCAGCTGAGAACACACATTCACTCTCTGCTCAAAGTTGGCGACGGAAAGTCTATGGAGAACCCATTTTCCCAGCTTTGAAACCTTTCCCAACTGAACCAGGTGCCTGTGAACTGTTCCATGCGATGAATTTAACATCTGAGCTATCATATCGACTGTCAAATTTTGCTTAGCTTCCACGAGTTCGAGCAAGGCGTCGGAGTTAAAGACTTCAGGACGTAATCACCGAAATTTACCTCGAAATTGTTGGTAAATTTATTAAAACTGAACCGAAATCATCATGGAAATTCATGGAATCGTAGTTGAATATCTCTAAAACATGAATTTATCGCGTTTTAACTGATCATTTGGACTTACGAAAGGTCTGTGCACGTTTCATTCCGCAAAAGTTAACTGATCACCAAAAATTGTTAAGAATTCATCACTCAAAAGATCTCATTAATGAGGCGAGAAAAGACGCGAACTTCCTTTACAACATTTGAACTGGGGATGGAACATGGTGTTTCCAACACGAATCTGAAATTAATCGTCAAAGTGCCGAATGGAAGGCTCCAGGTGAGCCACCTCCCAAAAAATCGTGTTTGGAGAAGTCAAAAATCAAGTCGATGCTCATTTGTGTTTACAATTCGAGGGAGTTGTCCACAAGGAGTTCGTGCCAACGGGTCAAACCGTCAATGGAATTTTCTATCTTGGCATTCGTCGAATTCGCCATGAATACCGCGGAGGAGGAAGCTGACGCTTATTGCATGATAATGCACCATCGCATCGATCCACTCTTGTGACTGATTTTCTGGCTAGACATCGCATTTTAACCATCAATCACTCACCGTATTCGCCTGATATGGCTCCCTGTGACTTCTATCTATTCGGAAAATTGAAACTGGCCATGAAAGGAAAACGTTTTGCGTCCGCAGAGACCATCCAAAAGGCTTGTACCGCAAAACAGTGTATCGAGGCCAGAGGGGACTATTTTGAATAAACAAACTCGAAGTTATCAAAACAAATCTCCTGTCGTTTCTGTTGTATCTCAGACTTGTTTATTTTGGACTTCACCTTGTAGTTATATCTGTATATTTAAATGTTTATAAGCTCAGTGTGAACATATACACACATACATGTATATAAGCATTCAAATTGCAAAAAGTTTCTGACTGAAATCGCGGCCAACCGTGTGGATACATCGAGTGAAACAAATGAATCAAGAGATCGTTTTTTTTATTATTATTTTACATATTATTATTATTATTTTAATGTGATAGCGGTGGTTCTCGTACCCCTTTATCAATTCCCGCGCTTTAAAAAGAATTTCATTTTTATTGTAGTTGCCAGAAGTTATAATTTTTTAGCAGGAAATGATCATATACTTTTTAGTGTTACTATCTCCCTAAGAGTGAACTTTTTTTTTGACAAGTTTACTATATTTAGTCAGAGGAATATGGGGTTGTATCTTTTATTTCAATTTATAACTTTACATCTCTATATTTATATCACGGCAGAGTCTGTCTACTACTTCAAAAATACTTAATCACATACATATGTACTTAATTGGTTTATTTTATATTTAAACAGAAACAAATTATGGAGCCTGTCAGACACCAAACAGAACACCTGGTGATTGCGTGGTATTACAATCTTGCACTGTTCTATATACCTTGGCTTTAAAACCTAATTTGAAGAATGATGAATTAATATTTTTAAAAAGGAGTAAATGCGGGACGATTGGCAAAAATCCACTGGTATGTCCATTCAAAGACAATTATAAAATAAAAAAATAGTACTAGTTTTAGAGTAATGTTATAGGTTTTCTATTTTATTATTATTTGAATAGGTGTGCTGCCCTAAGCCTACTAATATACCTCAAAATCCACCTAGTGTCAAAACATCAGGTAACTACATATATTTACATATATTCGCATATGCATTGACTTCTACTTTAAAGGGTGATTTTAAATTGAAATAAAACAACAAAAATTCAAATTGATTGGGCAATCTTTATTATTTTTGAGTAGAACCATTCATGACATTTAGTTTTTAAAGATAATCACTTTCAAATGAATAACTTTAGTAATCTTGGCTTCCAATGCCTCAATCAGAGCTGGTTTATTCACAAATCATTTAGACTTTACATAAATCCCACAAATAAAAGTCCAAAGGTGGCAATTTAAGCCCAAATAGGGCAATTTTGCTTATTGACCTAGCCATTAAGCCCAAAATGGGCCTCTTCGCTGAGTTGGCCTGAGGGCGCGATGAACACTTTTCACAGAGCGCAGATTTTCGTAATATAATTTTAGTCTTACAGCCGCGCCCAAAGGACCAAGTAATAATATTACTTTTTTATTATTTTTTGATTGGCTGATGTTTTGTAAAATTAATTGTGTTCAATTCAAAGAAAATTATACGAGAGCTTCTCACGAATAAGTTCTAAGTATTCATTAAGTATTTTATTCACTATCTGAAACTTAATTTCACAAAATTTCGTTTGCTAAGACTGTTTATTCTAATATATACATTCTGTCAAAAAAGTACCGGCAATTGTTCAATAAAACGCAAAATAATTGTTTAATCATCAAAATTTATTTTCTCGCCCTCAAAAGACGCTCCATTCGAAGCAATTCACATATGCCCACTATTAGTCCACTCATCAAAGCACCTTTTAAACGCGTTTGAAGATATCTTCTTCAGCTCCTTCAGCGAATTCTCTTTAATGGCCTCTATCGACTCAAAGCGGCGTCCACGGAGTGGCAATTTAAGTTTTGGTAAAAGGAAAAAGTCACAGGGGGCTAAATCCGTCTGTTCGATGAAATTTGTCGAGTTTTGGTAAAAAAAAAATGTTTACAATATGAATCTTGTGAGACGGTACATTATCATGGTGCAAGATCCATGGGTTTTCTTTCCACAAATTGGGCCGCTTCCTACGCACATTCTCTCTCAAACGTAGTATAACTTCCCAATAACATTATTTATTTACCGTGGAACTATTCAACGAATTCCCAGTCAGTACCTGTTATGATGCGCTGGATAAACCTGTGGTCCGAATTCACTTGCTCAAGCATGTCTTCAGCCACCTTCTTTCGATGATTTTTTTTAAAGGAATTCAACTCTATTGGAACGTGTCGAGCAGCCACGCATCTTGGCGTCTCATACCCAATTGATGATGTAAAATGTTACGAGTTGATTCGTGAGACACGCTAAGGTCACGAGCTACCTCCCTGGAACTTAAATGATGGTTTTCCAGCACCATTTCCTTAACGCGTGTTTTCAAATGGACAAATCCTGATATTTTTTTGACAGAATGTAAATAATTAACCGATATGAGTAAAAATTTATGAAGTTGGCCAACATTTTTTGGAATGTGTAGTTGATTTTGAATTATTTTATATGGAAAACTGTGTCTTACATATCTACTTCGTACTTTTCAATAAGTGTAGATTAACAGTAAGTCCAGTGCTCTTACGGAGCATGCTGTTTTTATACAAAATAGAAAGGAGGGGCCCTCCATTTATTGGCCCAGAGCCATTTTGTGATCTTGGAAAGAGTAACTTCTCCTCTGTTATAGAGGAAGTAGAGGACGATACTGGAACAATCTAAAGGGTTTATCGCAATCAAAATCAATTATAGGTAGCTTTAGCCTAAACCGATTTAAAGAGAGTATGGAATTAAATAAGAAGCACTGTAGAATCATCACAAAAATTCTCCCTACGAATTCAACGCATTCGAAAGACGCAATCTTGTTTTTTATCATTCTTTCAAAGGAAATGCAAAAGCAAATGAATCAGAAAAATGCAAGCCCATGCACCTATGCAGGAAAAAACACTGTCATCCAAATATCACATGCAACAATTTTACAAAAAACAACACCGAAAACTTAAAAATATTAGGTATCGAATTTAATAAAAGATATAAATGGGAAGCCCACATTTCAAAACTTGTCAACTCACCAAATAAACGTTTGAACATAATAAAATGCCTTGCAAGCCCAAAACTTCTCGTTAACACTAGTTCAATCATTGCCGCTACCAAATCTTGAATCGTATCAAAAATTTATTACGGATTATACCTTTTTGACTACTCACCTAAAACAAATATCAACAAACTCAACTCATTACTAAACTCTGCTATACGAACCGCCTTAGGCACATACCGTACTACTCCGATTAGCAACATGACGTTTGACACAGGCATACCGTTAATACAAATGAGGGAGTTTACCACACAAAAACTATGCAAAAACCTAATCATTAATGAGCAGTCAAACTTTCCAAACTAACACACAAAATAATAATTTCTAAACAAAAACATATTTACGATTCAATCAACACTCAATCGCATAAGAGAAAAATCCCTGGAATTAGATATTCCCATTAATAATAAACCTAAGATTAAAACCCGATTTCCTGGATGGCATTTTCAATTCCATTTTCCATTTCAATGCCATAGATACATCACTCCACCAGTAAAAAAAAGACAATACGCATTAAAAATATTTCATCTCTTATTACTTAAAAAACAATTCAAACTAATTTTCACAGACGGTTCAAAAAAACGCAAACCAAACAAGTTTACAAGTTAAAAAATGTAAACAATAATAATTATTATATAGACTTCATAAGAAACTGCTTATCAAAACTCAAAAATAATATCGAAAGGACACGCCAAAATCAAGGGCAACGAACTAGCAGATTTAGCAGCAAAAAAGCACAAAACCGCCCCCTAACTATGTCTCTAAAACTCCTACACACAGTTATTAAAAGTCATATAACAAAAATATTCAAAAATAAGCAACACTCCACATTCGAAAAAATAATAAGCTGGTACAAATTTATGTTTTTTTACTTCACCTAATATATACCTACAGGTATTGGATGCTTACTCGTATTATCCATAAAGGTGAATTCACCGTTCTTAACCCAACAATTTTATTTGGTAATTTTCCATATGTTTTTCCACGAAAAAAAAATGTGACGATTTTGATTTCTTGTCTGGGCGATTTGATGATTAAAATTGCCTTAATATCATTTTCTATGGGTTTAGCAGCGGCCGCCAAATGGGTTGGTGAGTGACTACCACTCGGAAGTGCACAAGTTCGAATCTCCGGGCATGAAACACCAAACAAAAGGAGCTCTTTCTAACAACGGTTGCCCTTCGGCAGGCAATGGCAAAACTCCGAGTGTGTTTCTGCATTGAGAAAGGTCCTAATAACAAATTCTGTGAAGTAGAGGTATTGATACCCGACCACTTCAAAGATGGTTTATAAAAAATATCACGAAGATTTTTGAGTATTTCAATATTTTATTAAAAATTAAATAAATCCAATTGTTCCCGTGTGAAATATAAGAAAATATAAAATATAAACTATCTCATTCTCAAATAAGAAGGAAAAAACCATAGAAAATCTAAAAATTCACACAACAAAAGTGTTGATACTCTGCAATAAAGTAAAAGAAAAATTACATTTAATATCTAGTAGGGTATCCTCGTAATTTAGTCAGTCGGTATTTTAGTCGGTCAGGCATTGAGTGAATCAAGTTTTTTGTATAATCCGAATTTTTATTTTGCCATTCGACTTGGAGCAAGCTTTTAAGTTGATTTTTGTGAGTTATGTGGTGTTTCCTTAATGGTTTTTGCAAATGATCTCATAAATGCTCTATAGGGTTCATAACTGGATTCTGTGGAGGCGTTGATAACAATTGAGGTACTTTATGTATTAGCGACATCTTCACTATGTGCGTGGAGTGTTGTCCTGCTGGAAATAAAATCCACAAGACAATCCAATTTTTTCAGCACTTTGTAACAAGGATTTTTAAATATAAAGGGGTTTCCAATAACAGGTGTTAGGTGTTAAACAGGGGAGATGATTAACGATTTTTTATGGCCTGAATTGGATGGTATTGATCAGAACAACGTTTATTTTCAACAAGACGGCGCTACGTGCCCGACAAGCAACGAAAGCATTGATCTTTTACGGGAAAAGTTTCCGGACCGTGTTATCTCTCGAAGAGGTGATCACAATTGGCCACCGAGATCTTGTGATTTAACACCTTGTGATTTTTTTCTTTGGGACCACGTGAAAGAGAAAGTCCACACCAACAGCCCAGGATCGATTCAAGACCTCAAAGATGGAATTCGTGAGTCTATCGAAGACATAGGGCAACCACTTTGCAATTCGGTTATGGAAAATTTCATGAAAAGAATATTATCCTGTAAGCGTGGTCGTGGTGGTAATTTGTTTGATGTTATTTCCCACTATTAACGGCATACCTTCTTCTTTATAAAGAAACACCCAATCATTTATATTATTATAAAAAATAGCGTTTTTCTTTGAATATCAAAATAACACCTTTTATTGAAAAACCCTTTACTTCTTTTGTCATTAAAAAATAGTATTTTTCTTTGAATATCAAAATAACAACTTTTAATTGAAAAAAAGAGGTTGTCTGCAAAGTCGGTTAACTGACGATAGTTTAACGTGATAACGTCATAAGAAAATACTGATTGAATGGTTGCATTTTTCAAAAGAAAATTTTAATTTTATTTGTTTGATACATATTTTGTATGGATATAGAGAATGAGTTAACATTAACATAACATATACTTTAACATAACATAACATAACATAACATAACATAACATAACATAACATAACATAACATAACATAACATAACATGACATAACACAACACAACACAACACAACACAACACATCATAACATAACATAACATAACATAACATAACATAACATAACATAACATAACATAACATAACATAACATAACATAACATAACATAACATAACATAACATAACATAACATAACATAACATAACATAACATAACATAACATAACATAACATAACATAACATAACATAACATAACATAACATAACATAACATAACATAACATAACATAACATAACATAACATAACATAACATAACATAACATAACATAACATAACATAACATAACATAACATAACATAACATAACATAACATAACATAACATAACATAACATAACATAACATAACATAACATAACATAACATAACATAACATAACATAACATAACATAACATAACATAACATAACATAACATAACATAACATAACATAACATAACATAACCTAACATAACATAACATAACATAACATAACATAACATAACATAACATAACATAACATAACATAACATAACATAACATAACATAACATAACATAACATAACATAACATAACATAACATAACATAACATAACATAACATAACATAACATAACATAACATAACATAACATAACATAACATAACATAACATAACATAACATAACATAACATAACATAACATAACATAACGTAACATAACATAACATAACATAACATAACATAACATAACAAATTACCCCGTATTAAAGCACTTATCAACAGCTTTCATTTGATACCCATATTGTACATACACAACCAAAGGTTACCCGGGTCCACGTTTTGACCTATATCTCGAGACCCCAGTCATGGAGCGGCATGAAAAATACTCTGTACTAAAGCATTCACCAACAGCTTCCATTTGATACCCATATTGTACATACACATCCGAAGGTTACCCGGGTCAACGTTTTGACCTATATCTCGAGACCCTATCTACCAATAGGTATTCAAACTATACGGAAATCATCTTCAATACCTACTTAACAATGTGTGTAAGTTTGGTTTAATTCGGTGCGAAGACACGGCGGGTCCACGTTTTGGCATATATTTCCAGACCCTAGTCATCAATAGGTATGAAAATTACCCCGAATTAAAGCACTTATCAACAGCTTTCATTTGATACCCATATTGTACATACACATCCGAAGGTTACCACGTTTTGACCTATATCTCGAGCCCTATTTCCAAAATAAAATATAATCCATGTTACTCGTGATGTAGCTTTCGAATGGTGAAAGAATTTTTAAAATCGGTCCAGTAGTTTTTGAGCCTATTCATTACAACCAAACAAACAAAGTTTTCCTCTTTATAATATTAGTATAGATATGGTAAATATTACCATACATTTTTCCTTCAGATATAATAAAAAAATAATAATAATAACATTAAAACAACAGGTATTATTAACAAACTTGGTTTTATTTTAAATTCTTCAAGTAAATCAAATTAATAATAATCAATAAGAAGGCATATGCCAATACAAATACGTGAATTTATATATGTACATATGCGCATATACATACATATATACGCTCACTTAAGTAGGGGAGAGCAAGATGTCGAACGTTGCCGTTCGTTTGCTTTGTTTGCTTTGTCGTTCCTTCCGCGCTTTCGCTTGCAGTTCATTCAATGCAATGAGCAAGGTAACTACATATGAGCAAGGTAACACTAATATGAGCAAGGTAACACTAACGAGCAAGGTAACTACATATGAGCAAGGTAACACTAATATGAGCAAGGTAACTACATATGAGCAAGGTAACACTAATATGAGCAAGGTAACTACATATGAGCAAGGTAACACTAATGAGCAAGGTAACACTAAAGAGCAAGGTAACACTAATGAGCAAGGTAACTACATATGAGCAAGGTAACAACACATTTTTTCGTGCGTGCAGCCTGTTAAATCGAATTATAAGACGTTATCACGTCTAAACCCTTTACTTCTTTTGTCATTATTTCATCAATAAAAACAAGATTGCCAACACCTGATGTGGACATGCAACCCCAAACCATGACGCCTTCACCTCCATGCTTGACTGTTTTAATTGTAATTTTTGGATTTAATTCTTCATTTTGTTTCCTCTACACTTTGAGTCGCCCATAATATCTGAAAATATTGTATTATATTTCGACTCGTCGGAGAGATTTACTTTGTCCCAGAAGTCAAATTCTTCAAGCTGATATGCTCTGGCAAATTCGATTCTTTTTTTTCTATTAGTATCACTGACAAAAGGTTTTCTTTTAGCAATACATGCCTTACAGGTATATCCATTTCTCTTGATTGGCTCGCACTGTATTCGATGAAAGAATGGTGTTTAGAGATGTTTGCAGTACAGCAGTTATATTCGGAGCGTTTTTGAAAGGAGTTTTTTCTATTGTTCTCTTGATAAGACGTTCATCTCTCTCAGTTAACTTCCTAGGGCGGTCTGATCCCCACTCATTTTCAATCCTTTTCTCCTTTTTGAATCTTTGTGTTACCTTTTGCACTGTTGCTCATCAGCAGGAGAATGATTTTCTCGATTTCTGAGTATGATTTTCCATCTTTATGCATGCATTCAACAATTTTGCAATTGCATTGGCTACTTCAAAATGCGAGCATATAAACCCTTTTGCTGTACGAATTTCAGACTTACATTTACATTTTTGCTTGCCGTTGTTGATGCAGCAGACAAAGTTGGTTCTTTTTTTTAACACACTTTTATTAGCTCGGGTTGTATGTATGTAACGGAATTTTTGAGCTTAATTTTCACTGACTTCTAAAAATCTGATCGACTTGGAATTTTGCACACCTATCAAGGACCGATGACAATGCAATAATTTGATAAAAGTTTTCCATTATCCTTATTAGGATTACCAGAATTAATATTTTCTTTTTTTACCTGTAGGCAAAAAGTAAGGTGAATTTGGTTGTAAAATGAAAAATCTTTATTTATTCTTGTAAATCAATTTCATCCCCTTCGAAATGAAATACACTTATCTTCTTCTTAATTGGCGCTAGAACCGCTTACGCGATTTTGGCCGAGTTTAACAAAGCGCGCCAGTCGTTTCTTTCTCGTGCTAACCGGCGCCAGTTGGACACACCAAGTGAAGCCAAGTCCTTCTCCACCTGATCTTTCCAACGCAGAGGAGGCCGCCCTCTTCCTCTGCTACCACCAGCTGGTACAGCATCGAATACTTTCAAAGCCGGAGCGTTTGTATCCATTCGGACGACATGACCCAGCCAACGTAGCCGCTGGATCTTTATTCGCTGCGCTATGTCTATGTCGTCGTAAAGCTCATACAGCTCATCGTTCCATCGTCTGCGATATTCGCCGTTGCCAACGTGCAAAGGTCCAAAAATCTTACGCAGAATCTTTCTCTCGAACACTCCAAGCGTCGCTTCATCGGATGTTATCATCGTCCAAGCTTCTGCGCCATACGTTAGGACGGGCATGATGAGAGTCTTGTAGAGTGTTAGTTTTGTTCGTCGAGAGAGGACTTTACTGCTCAGTTGCCTACTTAGTCCAAAGTAGCACTTGTTGGCAAGAGAGATTCTACGTTGGATTTCAAGGCTGACATTGTTATCGGTGTTAATGCTGGTTCCTAAATAAACGAAGCCTTTTACAACCTCGAAATTATAACTGTCAACAGTGACGTGGGTGCCGATACGCGAGTGCGCCGACTGTTTGTTTGATGACAGGAGGTACTTCGTTTTGTCCTCGTTCACCACCAGACCCATTCGCTTTGCCTCTTTATCCAGTTTGGAGAAGGCAGAACTAACAGCGCGGTTGTTAAGGCCAATGATGTCAATATCATCGGCATACGCCAACAATTGTACGCTCTTATAAAATATTGTGCCTGAGCGATTAAGTTCTGCGGCTCTTACGATGCTCTCCAACATCAGGTTAAAGAAGTCACACGACAGCGAGTCACCCTGTCTGAAACCTCGTTTGGTGTCAAACGGCTCGAAGAGGTCCTTCCCAATTCTGACGGCGCTGCTGGTGTTGAGCAACGTCATCTTACATAGCCGTATTAGTTTTGCGGGGATACCAAATTCAGACATCGCGGCGTACAGGTAACTTCTTTCCGTACTGTCGAATGCAGCTTTGAAGTCGACGAAAAGATGATGTGTGTCGATTCTCCTTTCATGGGTCTTTTCCAAGATTTGGCGTATTGAGAATATTTGGTCGATGGTGGACTTTCCAGGTCTGAAGCCACACTGATAAGGTCCAATCAGTTGGTTGACGGTGGGCTTCAGCCTTTCACACAATACGCTCGCTAGAACCTTATAGGCGATATTTAGAAGACTAATCCCGCGGTAATTGGCACAAATTGCAGGATCACCCTTCTTATGGATTGGGCAGAGCACACTTAAATTCCAATCGGCAGGCATGCTTTCATCCGACCATATTATGCATAGGAGCTGATGCATGCACCTTACCAGCTCCTCGCCGCCATGTTTGAATAGCTCAGCCGGCAGTCCGTCGGCGCCCGCGGCTTTGTTGTTCTTTAGCCGCGTTATCGCTATTCTCACCTCGTCATGATCGGGTAGCGGAACGACAATTCCGTCGTCAACGATTGGGGTATCGGGATCTTCACTTTCTCTGTGACATGCGCAGCTGTCACTGTTTAATAGGTTCGAGAAGTGTTCCCTCCATAATTTAAGATTGCTCTGTACGTCAGTCACCAGTTCGCCGTCTTTGTTCTTACAGGAAAACGCCCCGGTCTTGAAACCTTCTGTAAGCCGCCGAACTTTCTGGTAGAATTTTCGGGCGTTGTTCCTGTTGGCCAGCATCTCAAGCTCTTCGCACTCACGTATTTCGGCCTCTCGTTTCTTCTTTCGGATAATACGTCTCTCTTCCTTTTTCAGCTCTCTGTAGCGATCCCACATGGCTCGCGTTGCACCCGATCGCAGCGTGGCTCTATAAGCGGCATCTTTTCTTTCTGCGGCAGCATGACATTCCTCGTCGTACCAATTGTTTTTTCGGGCTCGCCGAAATACACTTATGCCAACGATTTTTCCAATCCCCGAAACATGCCAAATAGTCCATTTCCGGTATAGCCATCAGCACCTTCTTCGATTCAGCTTTTATCTCCTCAATCGACTCGAAACGCGTTCCCCGGAGTGGTCTCTTGAGTTTTAGGAATAGCCTGAAGTCACACGGAACCAAATCAGGCGAATATGGTGGTTGCGGAACGATATGCGTGGAATTTTTGGTGAAATAGTCACGAAGAACGAGTGCAGTGTGAGACGGTGCATTATCGTGATGCAAAAACCAAGACACACTTTTATTAGCTCGGGTTGTATGTATGTATGTATGTAACGGAATCTTTGAGCTTAATTTACACTGGCTTCTAAAAATCTGATCGACTTGGAACACACAACATAGATGACAAGATGGGAAACTCTTTTTCTCGTGAGAGCGCTGAAAAATGTGCATTTTTTATAACATTTGCCAATCTTGCCACACCGGTAGAAACATGAATTGGGTATTTTTTTAAACAAAAATTGGGAATTTTTAGTTTCCACACCACCATTGAGGTTAGTATTTAGTGTGCGGTTGTGTAATAGTATATTACTCGTAAACACCGACATATATATTACTAAAAATAAAAAATAGTTAAAAAAGAAACTAAAAAACACGCTTTTATTGCTAATCGAACTAAAAAGTAGAAAATAAAAAATAGTTTAAAAAAACTAAAAAACACGCTTTTATTGCTAAGCGAAATAAAAAGTAGAAAATAAATTTTAATGACAAAGGGACCTATAATGAAGTAATAGCAAATCGAACGATCAGTCATAGTCAGCTACCTCAGAACAGAATTATAACAAAAATTAAGATACAAATAGAGTAATTCAAATTAGAGTTAAAAGCGTGGGATGCATTTTGCTTCACTTTCATAACCCTCTGTACATAGGTAGTTGCCAATAGAATGATTGCAATATTTACTATATCAAGCATCCCACGCTTTTAACTCTAATTTGAATTACTCTATTTGTATCTTAATTTTTGTTATAATTCTGTTCTGAGGTAGCTGACTATGACTGATCGTTCGATTTGCTATTACTTCATTATAGGTTCCTTTGTCATTAAAATTTATTTTCTACTTTTTAGTTCGATTAGCAATAAAAGCGTGTTTTTTAGTTTTTTTAAACTATTTTTTATTTGTGATTGAATCTAGAATAATGTGTGAAATTTCTTAAAGTTAAAATTTTAGAAATGGTAGGGTATCAAGATTTATGCTGTGCACTGTACATACATATGTACATGCTTATATGTGCGTATTCATACAGTTGTGCAACGATTACAGTTTCAATCTCTGTTGACTTCAGAAAAAAATAAATTTTACCGAACTGGACGATGAACAATACTTCAGCATCTTCTCCGACTAGAAATGAATGAGAGAAGAAAACTGTCCGGCCCGGGATTTCCCACGTTAATAATGAAAATAGACATACCCTATACCCCCTACATATCATTTTACGTATCAACTGCTCAGACGGACGGTTATACGAACCGCACTCTGAAAGAAATTGGAAAGGAATTGTTTTTAAATTTATAAACAAAGCTGAGAGTAAGATGTATTTTTATTTATTTCGCACAGATGAGACATGTGAAACACCAAATGGAATAAAAGGGAAGTGTATATCTATAAGTAAATGCAACACTTTATTACCGTTAGCCAGAAATGACCGATCGAAAAGTGAAAACAACTTTTTAACAAGAAGTATGTGCGGAAAAGACTCTACTCAGGTAAGACAACATTTCCGTTTAGCTAAATTAAATTAAAACGTTGAATTTAATAAAAACTAAAATATGTAGTAGTATAAGTATATATGGGGCGTTCCACGTCAACCGGACCAAAGCTCTGTCCAAAATTCTATGGGAGGAAAATAATCATATAATATGTCAAAATACTCGTAAACTCATGCCCTTTCAATTGCAAAGTGGCAAATTTGAAAATTCAAAATGGCGTCATTACCGTGTCACCTCAAAGACACTAAATTCCAAAATTTGCAAATATATCTATCAATTACTTTTAAAAATAGGTTCAAAAATGATGACTCATGATATATTTGAATGCTTTTGGGGTCGCTGATGACGAATCCGATGTCAGTTTTTCAATTCAAAATGGCGGATCCAATATGGCGGACATTTTTCGAAAATTTTTTTGGATTCGCTTGAAACTCATCACTTGGGGGTTTTCGGGGTCGCTGATGACGAATCCGATGTCAGATTTTCAAAATTCAAAATGGCGGATCCAATATGGCGGACATTTTTCGAATATTTTTTTGGATTCGCTTGAAACTCATCACTTGGGGGTTTTCGGGGTCGCTGATGACGAATCCGATGTCAGTTTTTCAAAATTCAAAATGGCGGATCCAATATGGCGGATATTTTCGAAAATTTTTTTGGATTCGCTTGAAACTCATCACTTGGGGGTTTTCGGGGTCGCTGATGACGAATCCGATGTCAGTTTTTCAAAATTCAAAATGGCGGATCCAATATGGCGGATATTTTCGAAATTTTTTTTAATTTGCTTAAAATTTGTTACTCGGGGGTTTTCGAGGTCGCTAATGACGAATCCGATATCAGTTTTTCAAATTCAAAATGGCGGATCCAATATGTCAAATCGATGTTGTTTTATAGCCCTAAAAAGGACTGATTGATGATTTATTTTTTGGTGTTTTAGCTACTTTATTAGCCCTGAAAGGGGCTGATTAAAGGTTTATTTTTTGGTGTTTTAATTAATTTATTAGCTCTGAAAGGGGCTGATTAAAGGTTTATTTTTTGGTGTTTTAGCTACTTTATTAGCCCTGAAAGGGGCTGATTAAAGGTTTATTTTTTGGTGTTTTAATTAATTTATTAGCTTTGAAAAGGGCTGATTGATAGTAACTCTCTTTAAATGGTTTTATATTTCAAAACGGCTGATTAATATTGGACAATGGCGAGCGGTTCATGGTCATTCGAGTACCTATAAACGTTGAGTTTATTATGTGGTGTAACTATAAAACAATGTGCTGATTGGATTTTTGTTACAGAAGGTGCCGCGGAAAATCTCTTGTTTAGCGAACGTTTCATTTTTTCATGTTGCTGTTTTGAATAAATAAAAAATTGAATCGATTTAATGTGCTCTTTTGCCCAATCAAAAAGAGCTTTGGCATTCAAAATGGCGTGTTGAGGTTTACGTTGTAAACTGGCACGCGTTGCTTCTCTTTTTAAAACTGCTCCAACGCCATCGCATGCTCCTTTCCCATGAGCAGTGGCATGGAAATGCCACTCAGCCTTTACATTAAAATCTTTTTCGTGGTTTATTAAATTTATTATTTGGTACCGATTTTTGTAGTGCTGTTTAGCCCCGTCAGTAAAATAGTATATTTTTTTGACATTTGGGCATACTTTCTTTATTTCCGGTATTACTGTCTGCTGTAATATGTAAACTGCTGCAGTATCATGCGTTGTACAGTCTGACAGTAAAACAATACTGCGGTGCTTCATTTCATTCCCTTCCTTGTAATAGAAAACTGCAGGATGTACTGTGCATTGATCATTATTATAATGAAATAAGCATAATTTTCAGAAAAATCACACTGCAATATTACTTCGCCGTCTTGAAGATTATTTTTTTTTTCCTGAAAGTACTCAGACTGCCTCTTAGCAATAAAATGATGCGCTAAAAGTTTCTTAAACTGAGTGGACATTTCTCCTATAAAATCTTCTGAGGAAAAGAACATTTTCTTCAGAGTACACTTATCAGTCGATTGCCAAGATCTACAAATAATTTCACTAATTTCATTAGCTTCTAAAGCAGTTGACACTTATTTAAAAAGGTTTCAATTCCAGGACATGAGGTGCATTCTAAAAGAAAACAAGAGGGCTGAGGAATTTTACATAAAACAAAATTAAAACAATCCTTATAATTTTTAATTAAAAGCTCTGAATCAGGTGCCAGTTTTTCAAAATTCAACTCATCAATCATTAATTTAAAATGTTGATGAATTAAGCAGACGCAAACGCTATGAGTGCCAGCCGATCCCGCACAAACACAATTTTTTGGCCTCAAAGCAGCAAACTTTGACATGCCAATCGGCAAATCAGGATATTTTTCCTTAAATTCTGCATGCATTACTTTAATATCGGTAAGCAAGAGTCTTTTTTGTAATAATCGTTTTTCTCCATTGACTTTAGCGGACTAACAAATTTTAAGCAAATTAAAAAAAATTTCGAAAATATCCGCCATATTGGATCCGCCATTTTGAATTTTGAAAAACTGACATCGGATTCGTCATCAGCGACCCCGAAAACCCCCAAGTGATGAGTTTCAAGCGAATCCAAAAAAATATTCGAAAAATGTCCGCCATATTGGATCCGCCATTTTGAATTTTGAAAATCTGACATCGGATTCGTCATCAGCGACCCGGAAAACCCCCAAGTGATGAGTTTCAAGCGAATCCAAAAAAATTTTCGAAAAATGTCCGCCATATTGGATCCGCCATTTTGAATTTTGAAAAACTGACATCGGATTCGTCATCAGCGACCCCAAAAACATTCAAATATATCATGAGTCATCATTTTTGAACCTATTTTTAAAAGTAATTGATAGATATATTTGCAAATTTTGGAATTTAGTGTCTTTGAGGTGACACGGTAATGACGCCATTTTGAATTTTCAAATTTGCCACTTTGCAATTGAAAGGGCATGAGTTTACGAGTATTTTGACATATTATATGATTATTTTCATCCCATAGAATTTTGGACAGAGCTTTGGTCCGGTTGACGTGGAACGCCCCATATATACCTATATATATGTATATGTATGTAATTGGCGCGTAAATCCTTTTTGGGACCTACATTTTCAAGCCGACTCCGAACGGCAGATATTTTTTATGAGGAGCTTTTTCATGACAGAAATACACTCAGAGGCTTACCATTTCCTGCCAAGGGGCGACCGCTATTAGAAAAAACTTTTTCTTAATTTTGATCTTTCACCGAGATTCGAACCGACGTTCTCTCTCTGAATTCCGAATGGTAGTTCCGCACCAACTCATTGGGCCACGGCGGCCGCCTAAGTAGTATACAAGTATAATAAGTGGTTTGACAGATATACTATGCCAAAAATTCTGCAACAAATCTTTCAATTCAGGGAAATTAATATATCGACCAGATCGATGTCAAGAGTAATTAGAAATGATCTCCACATGAAAGCCTTCTATCACTCCACAGGTCATCTTTTGACAACGCTTGAAAAAAATTAGACTCGACAGATTCAAGCAGTCTGTTCGGTGGCACGCGGTCAACGGCCATGAAAATATTCTTTTCACAGATGAGAAAATTTTCCCTAATGAAGAAGTTTTTAATAAGCAAACGACAAAATCTATGCTAGAACTTCCGAAGGCGCAAAAAATGTTGTTCCAAGGATTCAGCGTGGACACCATCCAGCCTCCATAATGGTTTGGTGGGGAGTGCCTTGTAAAGGCGTAACATCTCTTCAGAGGCCCTGGTCTTGGCAAAAGTGTGCCAGGAAAAGGCGTGGCGAAGCAGTTGAGCAGTACTCTCTTTAATGGAGTACGTTGGATCTTCCAGCAAGATTCCGCTCCAGCCCATAAGGGCAAAATTCACCCAGTAGTGGCAAAACAAAAAATATTCCTGGGTTCATAGCCGTGGAAGATTGGCCGTCTGGAAGTCCAGATCTGAATCCATAGGACTACAGTTGGTGGGCAGACTTGGAGAACATGGCCTGTGGAACACCTTACAGAAATTTCGAGAGTCTCAAACAATCTTTGGTTCGAGCAGCAAAGTCAATATCCATGGAAACCGTGCGTGCTGCAATAGCTGAATGGCCTAATCGTTTGAAGGCTTTTGCAAAAGCAAATAGTGACCATTTCGAATGAATTTAAAAAAAAAAATTAATATTCACATGATTAAATAAAACTAACTTCATTAAAAATGGTATAATAATTTCATGTCTTTAACGGACTTAACTTGTAACAGAACTTATGGCAGGACTAAGTATTCTCTTTTCTCCTATTTAAAACTTGATTTTATCGTTATTTTGATATAATATAAATTTTAATATTTCATGCAACATTACTTGACTTACAGACATTAAATAATGAAAGGGTTTTGGTACCCAATGGCAAATGCTCGAGTGCGATTCCATCATTAAAAACTTTCTCATAGAAAACCATTTACCGTTCGTAGACGAGAAAACAAGATATAGGCTCAGACCACAAGTAATTATAAGTAAATAAGTAATACTAAGTAAAAGTTTCATAAATATGATAAATAAATACCTAACTATGTATTCATAAAATGATTATAACAAAAAAAAAACAAAAATACAACATTTTTTTTTGTTTTACGAGTGCAGTACAACAACCACTTAAGTAATGTAAAACAATTCATAATTCATGAGTTTCAAATTCTATATATTCTAAGTGGTTTTCCACTCCATTTATAAGCCCAGAGCTAGGTGTGGTCTGGTTGGTTTAAAGTGGTAATTCTTCCAAAATCCAACTAGCGCTTCCGCGCCATTTCGTTGCCACATCCTCGTTACCAACTTGTTTAACGGTTATTTACAGCATAACTATATCCAGTCTGTGCGGTTAAGGAACCTTATTAGGTTGTTAACGTCTAAGCCAGATAGTTGTTCGAGATTCTCGAACAGCGGTTGGCCCAGGGTTAACATTCTGTCCTTCCATAGGGCAGGGCATTCACAGAGGAAATGGAAGATTGTCTCCTTTTTCTCCGGTTGTTTGCAACTGTGACAGTATGTATTGTGAGGGATACCCATTTTGGCTGCTTGTTCTCCGATAGACCAGAACCCAGTTAGGACTGCCGTTAGTCTCCAGGCGTCCCGTCGTTTCATTCTTATTAATGCCGACGATTGCTTGAGGTTGTAGGTGGGCCATAACGTTCTGCTAATTTTGCATTTCGTCTGGACTTTCCAAATATAGTCTGCGATTCGGAGGTATTTTAGGGAAATTGTGCTCTTGACTGCACCCAATGGTGTGAGTACCGATTCTGCAAGAGCGTTATTCATGGCAGATCCCCCTCTTCCCAGTTCATCTGCTTTTTCGTTGCCTTCAATGTTCCGATGTCCCGGGACCCAGATTAAGGTAACTTTATGGTTTTCACTCAAGGTGGTGAGGCTATTCCTACTTTGTTCCACCACTTTGGAGGTTGTTGTGGCCGAACCCAGTGCCTGGATTGCAGCTTGGCTATCCGAGAGAATAGCGATAATACCCTTAAAAGAGAAATCTGCGATTAGTAGCCTACAGGCTTCCCCAATTGCCAGTACTTCCGCCTGGAAGACACTGCTGGTATTAGGGAGACACACAGATTTCTCAATTTTAAGTCTGTGAGAATATATACCAGCTCCAACACCGCAGCCCATTTTACTTCCATCCGTATAGACTGTAGTGTCGAAGTTGTTTAGAGAGAATCCCTTATTCCATTCTTCCTTAGTTGGAAAGAGAGTAGCAAAATTCCTATTGAAAGTTACAGTCGGGACGATGTAGTCAGTTCTCACCGAGATTAACTGAGTTTGTCGCAATAATAGACTAGCATGACCATAAGTTTTTTCTCTCCAGCGGCCCGCTTCGTTTAACCTAAATGCACTCATGGTTGCCGTCTTCTTAATATGTAGGTCTATTGGAATAACGTGTGTCAGTGCATTGAGAGCCTCTCTAGGACATGATCTGATTGCACCGACCGTTATTGCACATGCTGATCTTTGTATTCTGCCGAGTAGTTTGGTATTGTACTCTCTCCCTAGAGCCTTCCACCAAACTACCGAACCATACGATAGAATAGGTCGTATAACCGTCTTATACAGCCATAATGTATGCTTTGGTTGAAGACCCCAACTTCTTCCAAGCATACGTTTACAGGCATATAAAGCAATTTCTGCCTTCCTTACCCGTTCTTCAACATTTAATTTCCAGCTTAGTTTGGAGTCCAGAATTACCCCTAAGTACTTTCCGCTGGGTGATAGTGAGAGAGTTTGTCCGTTAATATTTGGTAGGGTAAAAGTTGGTACCTTATATCTGATGGTGAAAAGCATAAGCTCTGTTTTACGTGGGTTTAAATCTAGGCCACAGCCTGTGGCCCAAGAGTTAAGCTCGCCTAATGCCCTTTGGATGATCCCATTGATCGTATTAGGACACAGTCCTGACGCCTGTGGTCTAGGAAAGAGTAATTTCTTCTCTCTAATTCAGGAAGTACAACACAAAGACAAATAAGATCACACTGGGGCAATCTAACGGGTTTATCGCAATCCCAATCAATTTAAAGACAATATGGTATTGAATAAGAAGAAGTTTAAAATCATCTCAGGAGTTCTAACAGTGCATTGTACGAGTATATTGAATTATCCTCTTACTAACCTGGAATATACTCCAATGTAACTTACAGCTTTTGTAGAGAGGTAGATAAAGCCGCCAAACATGCTATACAACCACACCTAATAATAATAATAATACAGAAATATATTAAAAAAGAACGATTTAATTTAATTTTTTTGTAACTATCAATTGTAAACAATTTTGGCGAATTTGTGCAGAGAGAGATAAGCAAAAAGCAACTCAATAACTCACGTCCTCACCTTTTGAAGAGAGTAAAAAAGGCCCCACATTTGCCTGGATGGAGTCTATTTGGGGTGTGCCTCCAAACGGTAGATAGTTTTTTTATGAGAAGTTTTTTCAGAGCAGAAATACACACCAACTCCGGCCGCCATTTTTGAATACTGATATCAAAACCCCATTTAAATCCGCTATATAATATAATATATAAGCGCAAATATGATATACATACCTACGGACACATATCTGAATGTACGCTAGGTAATTTGCCCGCTATTTTGACTAAACAGTCATAGTCGTCCTTATTTATTTATGTAGGTACTTGATTATTGTTATCATTGGTTTTTATATTCCAAATGGAACGTAAAGATTTTGATATTCAATAAATTCGACCAAAAGTTCGTCTCTTCTTCCACTTTTGTCTTGGTATATGTACGTGGGGGATCTGCTATCGGTTAATTTCGAAGATATATGTGCATATGTATGTACGGAATTTATTTTATATTCAGGGGTGACCTTGGGGAGTTTGAGAATTGTTTTAATGAAGTAACGTTGAAATGTATCTATTCCTCAAATAACCTACCACTTGAGCGGCGTAAGTTTGTGTAGATCTGCACACAGCTTCGGACAGTTTCCATTTTGATTTTAGTGAGATGAATGGCTTCGCTCCCTGTGCAATTAATACTAGCTTTTGCTGAACTATTTCTGGCTTCTAAGTGCTTGTCGAACGTCATTTTGGGTGTGAGAATGACACCAAGATATTTATATTCTGCCACCACTTTAATTCTGCTCTTTGGTACCCCCATTTTTCTGCCTGGGAGAGTCGTTCACCTCTTCTAAAGACCATCATCTCCGATTTATTTGTGCTAACTTCCATATTCCACTCAGATCGATTGCATGACCTTAAGGTTATCTGCCAGGAGAACAATATCATTCGCATAAAGAAGAAAACGTATATTCATGCCCTCAACCAATAGTCCACCTTCCAAATAGTCGTGCAAATCCTTTAGGTATAAAGTGAAGACAACACACATTTTTTTACACAGTGCAAATTTCAAAATAATCGGATATTTCCTTTCCTGTCCAAACCGCTGATCTGGTATTCGCGTAGATATTTTTGATCACGTTTGTTATTTTGCTGGATATTCCCATCTAGAGAAAGTTTATAAATCAACGGTCTTATCGGCACCCTGTACTATAGTACTTATAGTTTCGATTCAATAAAATGCTTTTAATATCAAATAATTACATTTTACATTAGGTCTAGAATATGGCCTATGTATGTATATATTCCCAGTATTATTCTTATAGATAAATATATTTTTATGTTTTAACTCATAGATATGCTGCCCTGATCCACAAGAGAGTGACAGAGGAAAGCTGCCTTTACCTCCGAATTGTGGGCACGTTCCGTTAACAAAACGTATTTTTGATCAAAACTTGATTGATATTGGTGAATTTCCTTGGACTGCGTTGATCATATACTCCAAAGGTAAGATCAGTATTCATTGCCATAAATAAAAATGAAAGTAGGTATTGTTAGATTTCATATAAAAATAATAATAAGCGAAACAAGGCATACATACATATTCAAATTAGAAGTCTGCAAAACAAAAGTAAAAAATTAAAAGGTTTTTTGAATTGCATATTATTTTAATGCAAGGTGCATTAGCTGCTACCTCTTTAAATATTGACAAAACTGGCAAGTTATCCTTTTATTTTCTCAAAACAAAGTTCGGCTGCTATAAAAACTCTGATTGTATGGATTGGGAAATTTCAATATACAGTCCGGGTCACTTGATTATAGACAATAATTTTTATTTAAGAAAATGGCTATTGAAGCTACCGTATTCGTTCTAGTAATCCAAGGTTTTCTAATAACTCAAGTGAAGACTGTACTTTGCGCGAACATAAATATGCATCAAAACATTATTCCATCTAACGGTATTTCGCAGTAGTCAAACGTCAGCAGTTGTAATTCTGTGCTTGATTTATAGGTTCACTTGGTACACCAAATCGTTTAGTGCATGTCTATCACTCGGAAGTGCACGGGTTCTAAATCCCGGGCATGAAACACTAAATTATAGAAAAAGATTTTTCTAATAGTGGCCGCTACTCGGCAGGCAAGCCTCCGGAAGTATTTTGGAAAAAGCTTTTTGGAAAGCCGTTCGAAATCGGCATCCAACTGAAGGTCTCTAAATTTGTGTGCAAATATCTGTACAAACGGCACAAATAGGAACAGGAGCTCAGCCAAAACACAATAAAGGCTGTAAGCGCCAATCATATACATATATAATTTTAAATTTACTCGCATGTACCACATACAGTCTTCTTGCAACTTGGTTTCTAAGCAAAGAAAATATATAGTACACTTAATTACAAAATTGAGTATACACTTCGGGTTGCAAACGAAAAAAAATGAAACAAATTATGGCGGATTGTTTTTCTTTTTCTAATTCATAGCAATCTTATGTCCAAATTGGCTGAGTCATTTTACCTAACATTGAGGGGAACTGCAGAGCCGATGAGCTAGCCAATGATATAGGTACCTATACATAGACATTGATATAGGTATACCCTTGCAAACATGTAAACTACGTATCCGCGAGGAAATTGTAAGAGTAGCGAATGAAAGATGGCGTAATGAAGCCACTTGCAAAATCGCCCGACAGCTATGGCCGACTCTCAATGCTAAACGCACGGAACTTCCACTAAGAAGAGATAAGCACAATCTTAACACACTGATTTCAGTTATTACGGGGCACCGCACTTTCTGTGTCACTGTCCTGCTCTATCCAGACGTAGACTCGCCATTTTGGGTGGACAATCCTTTAATGAATTAGAAGATCTCGACGCTGTCGAAATCAAGGATCTTACAAAATTTTTGAAAAGTACACATTGGCTTTAGAAGAAATAAGGGCTAGTTCCCCACGCGGCATCACACTGGGACATGAGTCTGAGTGTGTCCTACAGTGGACAACCGCTTCAACCTAATCTAACCTAACCTATGACCAAATACAAACGCGTGGCCAAAAGTAAATTTATCGATCTTTTTAAAAATCCATGGTGTAAAGATTTCAGCGGTGTGGCCAACATCTGACCTTTACCGACCTGATCGACTCTCAGCGCTATGTTCTAGTAGACTTTTTTTCCTCACATCCGAATATGCTAGGAACGATGTCGAAAAAAACTGACCCGCCCTAATGTTGGTGCGTGTATGTAACAGCATGCAATTGTAAAACCTGTTTGTGATGAAAATTATTAAAAAAAATCTAATTATATAATTTCCAAAGCACGATCAATCAGAAAAAAATGTATGGTAGTTTTAGTGGAAAAATAATTATATAATAAAATTTAAAAGTGCAGTTGCGGGCATAAAAATCCGAAGGAGAAAAAATATCGAAATTTTTAATATATTACATTTTTACATGTTTTCATGTTGGTTTTATATGAAATTTTATCTAAACCAACCTATTATTTGAAATAAATAGTCTGCATATTTTTCAACGCGGATATGAATATTGCGAATTTTAAATAGAAAAGAATTGGTATTTAGTTGTATGATTTTTTCTCAGGATCACTGCAGAAAGTATGATAGCGGCAATTTATATATTTAATGTTTAAGTATTAAAGAATATAATGGGTAAAACTTACCTTAAGAATTGAAAACAAAATCACAAAATTGAGTACACAATTAATAAAAGTAGCGCAATTTAATAAAATATAAACTATTAACTCGGAGGAGCTCGTTTAATAATAGATTTTAATATTTCCACATTTTAGTCTTCAAAAGTCAGGTATTTCCTCAATTTTGAGAGCAACTCTATATTTTATATGTTCGTTGGTTGAGCTTTCTGAACTATACTTTAATCGTCCCGATTTATACCGAATTAATGTTTGTTCCCTGTTCTTGCCTAAATAATTTTTACAGTTATTCACTCTAGTGTAAATATTGTTGCAAAGGGCAATTTCCTTATCGGTGAAAAATTGTTACATGCTTAGTTCTAAGTGGAGTGATTTTAAATAGTTCACAATGATTATTAATGCTAGGATATTTCTAAATAGCAATGATAAGATTTTTAGTTCTTATTAAATATTTGTTCGTTTGATTTGGTAATTTTTTGTCAATTAGTTACGTAGAATAAAAATGTGAATTCGTCAAATAAATATGCATCGTCGGTTCTAGTTAGAATATATTTCCTGTTAGTTATGGTTGTTATTTTGGTGTCTTCTTCTGCCTGAATTGCGATTATGATGACTATGCCTAGTAATATCAGGTAATTCATTGTCATCTCCTGTAACTGTGTAATTTTTTACGTTGTCTTTGTGAATAACTTTTCCCTCCTTAGTCAAAATCGTGTCCTCACGATCTTCCTACACTACGTACTTTTTGTAACGACTGTCGCTTTTACTGCTGATGTTAGTCCTTAACACCAATATCTGGTCTCCTTGTTTGAAAGTTCGGTGTCTAGTTCCCCAGTTTAGACTTTGAAATGTTTTCTCCGATGCGTCTTTTAATTTTTTTACTATGTCTTCCTTGCTGTATGTTATCAGGTTAAAATGTATATCCTTTGGTTTTTTTTTCTGTGACGGTATGGGTTGTGTTGTTCAATTACTTTACAGCTACAAATAGCTCCTCGGTTGCTGATGTTGAATGCTTTATTTTTAATATTCTTGCCAATTCTGATATGGAATTGTGCGTTCGTTCTACCTGGCCGTTTGCCTTTGATCTATATATTGGTGTCCGTATTTTGTTGATATTGTATTTTATTCACACTTGTTTTAACATTGGTGTATTCAGACAACTTTCGTTATCTATCATGAGTCGTTTACAGTTCGGAAAATTGTTGATAAGAATTTCTTCTACTCTTTTGTCCATTTCTGTTTTTGAGTCTGTCTCTACAATTGTGCTAAAGTTGTCTTCCTCGGATGTTAAGTTGTTGTTTAGCATGAGTTTTGGTTGTTGGTATTGATTGGTGAACTGGCCACTGTTAGCTCGTGGTCTTTTCCAATTTTTATTGTTTCTATTCACGTCGTAGTAGTTGTTTTGATGCTGAGTTGGTTGCCTGAATGTTGTGTTTCCAGACGTTGTGTTCATAGGTTCTAGTTTTGGTTATTGTGATGGTGGCTGGTTATATTTTTATTTCTGCTGAATCATGGTGTTCACGTCGATTTGTTCCATAACGTCAATGGTGTCCAAATTTCTTCGTGTATTAAGTTTATTACGTTTGTCCAAATATTTTCTCATCTGCTCCTTTCTATGAGAATTAGATCACTGTGTTTATTTTTTTAATGGAAGAAACACGAATAGTTTTACTATCACTAAATTTTTTATTTCTTTGTTCACTGTATTTTCACTTCTTTTCCTTACAGTATTTATTTTTTTTACATAAGGTTTTATCCTTTATTATGAAGGATTATGTGTGTATATATGTCCTTGCTGCGACAAGCATGACTATTTTTTGATCCGCTCACTGGGGCATCAATGTGATGGCATGATCGCCAGGTTAAAGACTTGGAAGATAGTTAAAGATTTGCTTGTCTTTGGAAAATATATAAAAAATTATTTTTATGAATTTAATTTTAGGGTAGTTCATAACACTATGTTAATACTGGACTGACTGCCAACATATTTGGCAGTCGTATTGACACTTATACCTCATCTTGCCGTTTTAGGTACACGACTTGTATATTAGTTTCTTTGTTTGCTGCTTAGGAAAAACATGTTTATCTTTTGTTATTATTAACAAATGTTTATCATTAGTTATTCTTAAAATACATATGTTTGGATTTGTTCCGCCCTGCATGATTATACTTAGAATTTACTTAACTATTTTTATTTATCATATTATTTGTGAATGAATTCATTCCTTAACTAGCGCCCGAGCGCCCTTTGTTAATTGTTGAATAACTCGAAAAGTATTTGTCAGATTCACTTCAAATTTTCACACAAGGTTTTTAGGATATTATACTTTAGGAAAATGCAAAAAACCCCCAATTTTGTGAAAATTCTACTACCCCTAACCCCTTGAAACGTGATGACAAGACAGAATAATTCGAGACAAAAGTCGCTAGAGGAATTATTGTGAGACGTTTTATTTGAATAAAAATGCAACAAATTCTTCTATATGTACTTAAAATACATTTACTTTTGAAGCAACATTTCTTTTATTGTAGGTAACGGAAACACGGGCCTTCATTGTGGCGGCAGTCTCATAAACGAACGTTACGTTCTCACGGCAGCACATTGTATTAGCGAGCGGATCCTTCCTTCAAGTTGGCATGTGACTGGAGTTCGATTGGGTGAATGGAATCAAGAGACAGAAAGAGATTGTCAAATTGATAGCCGAGGAAATTCGTTGTGTGCAGACCCGCACATAGATATAGATGTTGAGGAACAAATATGCTCTCCGCTATACAATGTAAGAACTCAAGAAAATGATATAGCATTACTACGCCTTCGAGAAAAAGTTATTTTCAACGATTTTCTTAAGCCGATTTGCTTACCTGTCGATAGAAATTTACAGTTAGACAACTTTGAAAATGCGACTATGGACATTGTTGGATGGGGAGCTACTGAAACAAGTAATAGTAGTAAAATAAAACTGAAAGCATTGGTAAAGGGGCAAAATCTGAATATGTGTAAATATAAATACCACACTTATGCAAATATTGAATTGGGAGACACTCAAATGTGCGCTGTTGGCGAGAAAGGTGAGGATACTTGTCGGGTTGTTTCCGGTGGACCTCTTATGTTTCCACAAAGGTATAATGCATTGGAATCATACTTTCTGGTTGGTGTATTTTCTTTTGGACCAAATCCTTGCGGTCAGGAAGGATTTCCTGATGTATATACTCGTGTGGGGTATTTTTTAAATTGGATACAAAACACAATTAGAAAATAAAAAAGTTATTAAAGTATATAAACTATATTATTTTTTTCTCTTCAGTAGAACTCAGAGGTAAGAATCATAAGCATGAAAAGCAAATTAACAATTTTTAAAAAGTTTAAACTTAGTTCATTTTAGTTGTTAATTTTTTTAAGCAAAAATAACAGATTTTTGACGTGACAACGTCTTATAACTCGATGGAGCCGGCTGCATGCACCAAAAAACATGACTCATGCGGCGTTGCTCTGAGGCGTTGCTCTGAGGCGTTCCATTTAAGGCTTGAAGTGCAAGCGAGAGCGAGGAAAGAGCGACAAAGGGGCACAATCGGCCTTCGCGTTCGGCAACGTTCGACATCTGTCTCTCTCCTCCCTGCTATACAATAATACTAGACTAATTCAATTTCACCCAATAAGAAATCAGTGCCCATTTTTTCGATATTTCGATACTAAACAACTTCACACTGATTCACCTAAAATAATAATCTATACATTTAAACGTTTTCGTTAAGTATGAAGTGCAGGGAAAAGTGAATGTGGTGTCAAGGGTTTATAGCAACGATAATTGCAGCGATAAAGGTAATGATTCTTTCGATATTAAATATACATATGTTCAGTGATATATCTATTGTCGAATATTCGTGCTTTCATCATTTAAATAAATAACATCGATCCGCTATTGCAGCGATTGTAAGTTATGCTATAATTGACAAAACTATACAACAATAAGTTAACAGAATTACATATTTCACGATGAGTACAAAATCAATGGCTTTACTATTCGATTGAAATAATTATCGAGCGTAGCTATGATTTCAAAAAATTAAAACATAAATGTTAAATCTTCCACATATCATAACAACATGTCTGAAATGACAGGTTGGACAAGCCAGTCGTCAAAGGGAACAATTTTGTCCTAATTCCTCCTGCTCAATGTGGCTTTTTAAAAGCCAAAATTTTAATGTTACCAAATTTTAAATTTTAAATTTAAGATTTATAAACAATAATGTTTATTGTTTTGATAAATTATTCAAAATTATAACTTTTTTACAACAAATTACAATTAAATTTTAATTAAGTAACTAATTGAACAACAACTTTTATTCAGTTTACTTGCTGAAAGAAATAATTTCAATACAAAATGCATTATTATAAAAAAATAAAAGTTGTAAAACAATTGCTCAACGCACATCCATACTTGTAAAAACTATGTATGTAAGTTAAAACTCCGAAAGTTTTTGAAATAAAATAAATAAAAATAAAAAAAATAAAATAAATTTTTTTTAGGAAGCTATGCCTCTTTATTATTTGACTGTCTAAAACGAAGTGACAATTTTATTTTTTTAAAACTAAAACTAAAGCTAAAGCTTTATTAGCGCGAAGTCGTTACCTCTGCTACCGTTTCAAGGGCAAGCGCGAATGCATTACCTACGGACGCGAATGCAATTTGATTCTAAGGAATTTGTGCTTGCCGACGTTGTGTCAGCAAAAAGCGTGGGAAACGATATTTATTTTTGTGCATTTTGAATTTGTTTCGTGTTAACAACCCCTCTCCTTGAATTCAAACGTCCTCGTTTGATGTACATACTTGAATAGTATAATTTTTATTGTTGAAAATACGAAATTTATTGCGAATTTTGTATGCTCTTTGCTTTCTAGCAAGTCAATGTATTTAATGTTTTTTATATTCATTTCTAATGAAAGAATTTTTTCGGTTCTATTTGATGTTGGTTCAAGTTGTAGCACTGCTGGTAGTGGGTTATCTGTTGGGACTTCTTTGGAGCCAAAAGTTCTCTTCTCGATTTTTATTGTTACATTGTGGTGTCGTATTAAAAAAGTTCCTTTAAGATTAGTTGTTTCATTGTTTATTTGTACTGGACCATCAAATTGATTTAAGAATAATAGTCCTGCCGACATTTCTTCTATTATTGGAATATGTTGATTATTGATCTCGGTACAGTTTGGTACACGACTTTCTAGCAAATTGGCAATACACGTAATAAATATATACTAATTTTGTTAATTTTATGCAGGTCAAAAGTCGTGAGTACCAAACAACAATTAGAAAGGCGAATCCACAATTCGCAAAAGGGATTTGCACCAAAGTTCAGGCAGCAAAAAAATGGGAGGAATTTACAACGGAGCTGAATTGCTTGGGACCACCAGTGAGAACGGCAGCAAAATGGATTAAGCTTAATAATAGTTTTTTTTTTGTGATGTTTATAGAAATACATTTTTATTTTCCCTTGGCAGGTATGGGCTGAAACACGTAGAGGAACTGAAATACATATTTTTTTCGAATGACGAATAATTGAATAAAGAAAATGTATAACAAAAATAAAACAGAAACTGTGGCGTAAAGGTTTCTATTTAATACTTTTTAGATTTTTCTATAATATTCTCAAAATTTCATTTCTTATGTTTTCTACTTCTCCGTTATTTGACTCCACTTCAATATCTTCAGCATCATCGTACACAGTGGGTTGAGCAAGTCCTAGCATATCTTCATTACCAATACTCAATTGGTACGATCCCTGAGCACAAAATCGCAGAACTGTGTCTAGCTTTAAAATATTTGGAATCAATTTGGCTCGGGTGCACTGCTGCAACTGGTTTTCTGTACTGGACAGTAGGTTCACCAACGCCTCTTTAGATAATCTAAAGTTCTTTAAAAATCTGTAAGGAAATTTCTGTAATATTAAGTACGTCAACACATTTTAAAAATTCTAAATTTACTCAGTGGAAGCCATTTCTAGGGGGTTGGATGCGTCCCTCAACTGTTTTCTACTTCTAGCTAGTTCCACTAATCTTTCATCGTCCGATGAATCGTCGAACCACAACTCCGTTGTACTCATTTTCACAAAAAATACTTTTTTTAACTTTTAAAAATAATGTTAGCAAAGAATTTCAACATAATCGGTTTTTCTTTTATTTTGATTTGCTGTATCAGCTGAGAAAAAATTATCTATTGTAAATGCGTCGAGCGATCGAAATTCACAATAGTCCTAAAATTCGTTCGATCAGCACTTTCGACTACAGTCGAAGATCGAATGTTGCTCATAATAGGGGCCAATATATGTATACAGCTGTTAGTGTGTAGATCATCATGGCTCCGCGATTGAATAAAACCCGAATTTTTGAACATTTTAATGTGAAAGATGATAATATTGCTATATGCAATATTTGCAACAGCAGTTTAAAAACAAATAGATTGTTTAATCTAAAAAATCATTTAAGCAATGTACATAAAGCTAATATAATATTAGGGATGATGAAACTTCAAGCAGTTCTGGTAGTGGAATTGCTATATTGAACTGGTCACCGAGGAAAGTATTCCATTTAATGTGTTAGATTCTTAAAGTATGAAAAACATTATAGATCCCATCTGTCGTGGTTTGAGTAAAAAGAGCAACAAACCGTTTACCTTAAACAGCCGAAGTTGTAAAAGTGTTTTAAAACAAGTTGCAAATAACACAAGAGAGGAAGTCAAAAAAGAACTAAATAAGCGCTTAATATCATTAAAAATCGATAGTGCATCTCGTCTATCACGTGATATATTTGCTCTTAGTGCACAATATATAAATAATTACAATATTCAATCAAGAATTCTCGGAATGGTAGAACTCAAGGGTGTTGCATCAAGTTCTTCCCGAAATATTGCTGCTAAAATTATAAAAATATTGAGCAAATATGGTGTCGGTCTTAATCAAGTTGTGTCCATCACATCTGATAATGGGATAAACATGATTAAATCATCAAAAATTTGATCGCACTGCACCGTTTTAAAAGAAGATAGAGACGATGTAGATGAAGCCAATGACGTAGAAATGTTTAATGACACATTAAAAATACAAATGGGAGACATTGAGACATTGAGATTTGCCGCTGTGCAGCACATACTGCTCAACTTTGCGCATTAGACAGCACTAAAGATCCTGTGATAAAAAGTTATTTAATGAACTGCCGAAATTTGACCAAGTACATAAAAAAAAATTCCAACGGTTACCGTGAAATTTTTGAACATAGGACTAAGAATAAGTTCGTGCGGTTTTACAACAGATGGCGTAACTTGATTATTATTCCATCGATCCACATTTCCAAACATTCATTGGAGAGCTACTGTCGTAAGGCACAAACGTCAGTATAAGTTAAAAAAATTAGCCCTTCCTCAACTGGATTGCCCAACTAGATGGGAATCAACCTACAATATGATTAAAAACATATATAATTCTAAAGATGTATTAGTTAACATTGAGTCTGTAAAAAATAAATCGCAGGATGAAAACTTTGAGCTGAACGATGACTTATGGGCTTTTATAAAAAGTTACTATACAGTTTTTGAACCACTTCAAAAAACTATTATTAAATTTCAAGCAGAAGCCTTCCATTATGGTGATTTCTATGCACAATGGCTAAGATGCAAACTTTTAACAGAAAAAATTTTGCAAACACATGATGATTCGTTGTCTCACACAATTGGAAAAAATCTGCTTCGCAACATTGAAATTAGGACGTCCAAGTTGCTAACAAATGATAGTCTAAACGCTTGTTTATTGTTGGATCCACGTTTCAATCACACCTTAACAGCGGATAAAAGAGCAGACGCAATCACCTATTGGAAAAAACTTTATGACAGGCTAAAAGTAATGGGATGCATTAAATCCGACAAAACAAATTCGTTCAATAACACATCAGTCAGATTGAATGAAGAGCAACGCGAAGATGAAGACGAATATATAAATGCATACCTTTGCCAAAACTTGGAGGCCAGAAATGACGATGACATCGATGTATACAGCAAAATTGAAAATTTGAAATTATCTTTTCAAAGAATCAGCACAAACCTACTCGAATTCTGGAAAGAGAGGCAATTCGCTGATCCGGAACTGTATGCGCTCACTAATACATATATGCTTTGCGGTACCTCCAACGCAGGTAATTACTTAGAGTCAAAATCAAAAGCTAGTTAAAAATACAATAATTTTTTTAATATCTAAAAAACGAGCAGAGTTCTAATTTCTCACTCGTGGTTCAAACATGTACATATGTATGTGTACTTAAATTTGTATTTCTTTAATTTTTTTATCACCCATGATTGAGACGAGCCAAAATATTTTGCTTTGCTCATGTACATACCTACATATGAACACAAAAATATTTTGGTAGTGGCTGTTCTCATACATGATAAGGCCGTAAAAATATGTGCAAAACAAGCGATGACAGGCAAATATCAAACAACAAACATCCATACACACACACATAAATACATATGTATTAGCAATCTTTAGGTCATACACAAACAGGAATGTACACATTTCTATATACATACATATGTATGCATATTGTCAGTGTCCCAGTTCTACATCTTTCCCCTTTTGGTCTTTTGGTCAACTCATACGTGATTAATTTGGTTACCATTGAAAGGGCATTTTCATCCCTAAAGTTGCCAACGCCAGGGTGGGAAAGGAGGGAATTTTTGGTCCCACAGTCGGAAAATTCAGCCTGCACTACGAAACATCCGGTAACGGACAGAGGCTGATCGACTTCGCCGGGGCCCGAAACATGGTAGTCTGCAGCACCAGATTCCAGCATAAGAAGATTCACCAAGTCACCTGGCTGTCTCCTGATCGAAAAACACGAAACCAGATCGATCATGTTGTGACAGATAGAAGACACGCTTCTAGTGTATTAGATGTACGTACGATCCGAGGACCCAACATCGACTCGAATCACTACCTTGTTGCAGCCAAACTGCGCACACGCCTCTGTGCAGCAAAAAACGTGCATCTACCTACGCCAAGAATGTTCGACATCGAAAAGCTGCAATCACAACAGACAGCTAGAAGATTCGCCACTCGACTCTCACTCCTGCTCTCAGAGAGTACTGCCCAACAAACCGGAATCCACGAACAATGGAGCAACATTTCTCGTTCTCTATGTACCGCCGCCGAAGAAGAAATTGGATTCCGGCGAGCCCGAAAAAACAATTGGTACGACGAGGAATGTCATGCTGCCGCAGAAAGAAAGGATGCCGCCTATAGAGCCACGCTGCGGTCGGGTGCAACGCGAGCCATGTGGGATCGCTACAGAGAGCTGAAAAAGGAAGAGAGACGTATTATCCGAAAGAAGAAACGAGAGACCGAAATACGTGAGTGCGAAGAGCTTGAGATGCTGGCCAACAGGAACAACGCCCGAAAATTCTACCAGAAAGTTCGGCGGCTTACAGAAGGTTTTAAGACCGGGGCGTTTTCTCGTAAGAACAAAGACGGCGAACTGGTGACTGACGTACAGAGCAACCTTAAATTATGGAGGGAACACTTCTCGAACCTATTAAACAGTGACAGCTGCGCATGTCACCGAGAAAGTGAAGATCCCGATACCCCAATCGTTGACGACGGAATTGTCGTTCCGCTACCCGATCATGACGAGGTGAGAATAGCGATAACGCGGCTAAAGAACACGACGGACTGCCGGGTGAGTTATTCAAACATGGCGGCGAGGAGCTGGTATGGTGCATGCATCAGCTTCTATGCAAAATATGGTTGGATGAAAGCATGCCTGCCGATTGGAATTTAAGTGCGCTCTGCCCAATCCATAAGAAGGGCGATCCTGCAATTTGTGCCAATTACCGCGGGATTAGTCTTCTAAATATCGCCTATAAGGTTCTAGCGAGCGTATTGTGTGAAAGGCTGAAGCCCACCGTCAACCAACTGATTGGACCTTATCAGTGTGGCTTCAGACCTGGAAAGTCTACCATCGACCAAATATTCTCAATACGCCAAATCTTGGAAAAGACCCAGGATCAGGAGGAAGATGAAGAATATGACGAAGATATTGAACTTGATGTGATTACTTCTGACGAAGAATATATTAAAATAGAAGAAAAGTAAGTTCAAACAAGTTTTTCTTTCTTCTTAGAACACATATATGCAGTTTAAAAATGTACCTAAGCCATTTTGGAAGGGAATTATCCACCCAGACAAATTTAATATAAAAACAAAGAAATAATTTAATTAATTTTAAATAAATACTTATTGTTTAAGAATGCACAAATTCGCGAAATAAATGAAATATATGGAAACACAAATTTACTAATATATATTATAAACTGTCAAATTATTTTAAAGATCATGTTCAGGGCGGAGGTGTAGGCGTAATCGAATGAAAAATAAACAAAAACCTAAATTCTACTTTAATCTACGTGAATGACCGCAAAAATTTTAGTCATTATCTTTAAATTTGTGATTTATGCCAAAAAAATTTAAAAAAACCCCATAGTGCTTTGTTCAAGTAAACAAAAGTTAAGGAATAATGAAATCAAAAGAGTGCCATGAGTTTTGTGAAATTTGTATTTCTACCAAATGCGGTTTCGGGGCTGAGGTTGCATTCGCCGATAACTGCATTATAAAACGTATGTATTTGTAGGAAATGTCTACAGTTTCCTTCGATACTCGGCTTGAAGAAGTCGGTTTTAAAATACAGTGCAGAGTTACAGAGTTACAGAGTTTTCTGTAACAGTAACATATTTTTGGAAATAGTTTTAATTTGGACCTAACAAAACATGGGATTTGTTAAAAATATATTAGCACTTATTACTTGTGGTTTGAGTGTTTTGGGTTCGGTTGCAGTAGGTAAGATGTGTGGTGTAAAATCTTCTGAAGCAAATTCATACTTGGAACTGTGATGTTTTATTTATAGCCTTATCAATAAAAATGTTTATATGCTTGTGTAATTTATATGTTTTAATTTGTGTGTGCGTATGTTAGTATTTCATTTTTCCCTCTTCTGTTTCTTTGAATTTGAATTTTCATATAAATAAACTTGTAAACAATTGCACCTTGCCGAGGTTGACCTATAGTTGAATTCGTGGAAGTATAGACAAAAGTTTCTTCGAATATATTTGCTAAAAAAATATATCTATCAAGGCTCGGTCAACCTCGGTGTACTTCATACTTTTATGGCCGTAGACAAAACAGTTGGATTTTTACTTGTTATTTGAGCTTTAAAATTTTATAAACATGTATTTTAGTGTCTCGACCCTTAAGTGTGAGAACGATCTTCGTAGTGCTTTTCTTGTTATTGGATTGATGTGTCTCTAATAAACCCGCATCTGATCCCAATGTATTCCAAGTGTAGTGTATTTCTATTACTGAGCATTAGCAAAAGAGTAATTATTTTGTAATGAACAGATGGAGCAAAACCAATGTGACTTTAGTCCTGGTAAATCTATCATCAACCAGATTTTCGTAATATGCTAAACTTTAGAGAAGGCCTTAGAAAAACAATGAACACAAATTACCAATTACCGATTTTAAAGTCAGCTAAAATCGCGGCCACTGTAGCCGAATGCGTGACTACCATTCGGTAGTACCACAGGTTCGAAACCCCGAATATGATACATAATTTGGGGAAAAATATCAAGACGTACACCGTAAAAAAAGCGCGCGGAAGCATTTTGCCGAGAGTAAACGCGAAAAAAGAAAATCAGTAATGGCTTTCAAACGTAATAGTGTGATTGCATTATATTTGGCTGGAAAATCACAACCAGCGATTGTTCGTGAGCTCGAGCACCTTAAAGTAAATAAAGTTTTTGTTTATCGCTTCATTACTCGTTACAATGATACTGGTAGCTCCGCGAAACATCACGGAGATGGTCATCAAAAAACTGCAACGTCCCGTGAAATTATTCAAGAAGTGAAGAAGCGAATTGAGCGAAATCCCCGACGAAGTACCAATAAAATGGCGAAAGAACTGAAAATATATAATATAAAATATATATATATAAAATAGTAGTGGCCGTCACATAGTGAAAAATGATCTCACAGTCAAGCCTTACAAGATCCAAAAGGCGCCGCATGATCTCACACCAAACCAGCAACAAGTCAGACTTGAGAGAACGAAGGAGTTGCTTCGCTTGGCCGAAAGCGGTCAATTTCCCAACATTAAGTTTACCGACGAGAACATTTTTCGTAAACTCCCAAAAAGATAGAGTTTATTTGACCGACCGTTCTCACGATAATATCAGTCATCGATTGGCCACCAGGAGGCAGCACCCGCTGTAACCGCAGATGGGCGCTCTCCAATCGTTTTCATCGAACCTGGTGTCAAGGTAAATGTGAAATATTATCGAGAAAGTATTGTGGAGAATGCTTTGAAGTCGTGGGCAGACAAACATTTCGGTGGCAGACCATGGACGTTTCAACAGCATTCGGCAAAGCTCGAGTGAACTAAGAATGGCTAAAAATTTGTATTGTTTTCGCATATTTTTTACTTTGAATTGAAATAAAAAAATTTTCAAAACTAAATGTTTGGCCCTTTTAATTGATTACACTTCTACTCAAGAGACGAGTTACGCTAAACTCATGAGTAAGGTCCAAAGAATATCCTTTTTATGCATATCTGATGCTTTAAGGATTACCCAAACAATTCGCTGGAAGTGTTAATCCACCTGCCTGCACTAAATCTTGTAGGGAAACACGTGGCCGTGTCCTCAGCGCTTAGACTTAAAAGTATGGCGCTAAGGAAAGACCAGCAGTTTGGCCACGCCTCAATTCTCATCATCTCAATTCTCTCATCTGAATGGTCAGAAACAAGAAATGGACTCCTCTATTGATAGACTCACCTTCGACAAACTCTTCAATAACGGCATACCGTCAAGACAAGAGCGGCAAATATCAAGAGGAAAAGTGGAAAAGAGGAACGCGAAGCAATTAGGACTTGAACTAACTGTTCGACCACCAGACCACTGCAGCGTCTATCAGGGAGAAGTTCTAGCTATAAATGGGGTGGCTACGTACATATCTAAAAACGCTAAAGCCCTAAATTGGTATCGTATTCAAGGTCAGCCTTATTTGGGTTCCGGCGAATAGAGAAATTAGGGGAAATTGTAACCCCGATGAGGTAGACAGGAAAGGTACTACTCTTCAACTGCTTAGTGATAGAAGAACTGTTGGGATACATATGTATGAGGGAAACAGCGTTTACAAAAGTCACATACAGTTCAAAAACAATTGAATTTAGCGTGAAAACTTTACTTAATCCTATATATTGTTGCTGTTTAGTATTTAGTTGATCCGCCGTTAGCATCAATAATTTCTTGACTTTGTCAGTTCTGCAGACGTTATACTGTTCCTAACTTCTATCATGCGCTCTTTGAGTACAACACTACAAGAAACCTGATTTTTTCTAACTTTCCATCGGTGCCAAATATATAAAACTTTTATTCATTAGTAAACAAATATGCATCTCTTTTTTTATGTGCTTGCATATTCCAAGAAAAGTTTGCAGTTTTTTTCAGAAATGATAGGCTTTTTGCGTGGTGTACTGTTGTGGAAACCGTTATTGTTCAAAGTTCCTCGAATTGCTCTTACTTGGCCACGCTTATCTGATGTATTTTCTCAAGAGAGAGAAAAATATCCAAAAAAGTACATGAACGCAAAACCAGTAACAATTTGTAAGTTTGACGAACAGCTGATTAAATTGTTGGCAGGAAAATTCACAAATATTAAAAAAAATTTCACTTGGTCTACCTCGTATTAAATTAAAAGAATAAAAATAAAGCAAATAAAACGCAAAATAACGACCTTCGGAATCATATGATTTCATTTTGTCCACAATAATTTCTTCCACTTCATCATCGCTGTCAGATGAAGAACATTCCATTAGCAACTTCAATTCGCAAATTTTAATTCGTGTTTATCTTTATTTTGCGTTCAGCTGTGTTTCTCACTTGCAAATTCTTACTAAAACTTGCAACATCTCTTCAAAATTAAATTCCATTTTGCTCTCTCACTTTCTCCTACTTTGCAAGTTTTTTCGGTACATGAACACCAAAACTTGACATCAGGTCAGTCCATAAGTTCATGCGTTTTTCAAAGGTGATTTTAAGATCTTTAAAGTATTTATTAATCAACAATATATTTTTCTTCATTATTTACAATGTCTTCCCAACGTTTAGGCAAATTTTTAATTCCCTGCTCAAAAAATTATTTGTCCTTGGAGCCAAAATACGCTTCGATATCCCTTTTTATAGCTTCTTTTGAGGAGTAGTTCTTGTTACTCATATGGGATTGAAGTCCACGGAAAAGGTGATAAACACAAGGTGCAATATTCGGAGAGTATGGTGGATGCGGCATTAGCTCCCATACGAGCTCGTTCAGCTTGCCTAATGTTTGCCTTGCGGTATGAGGTCATGCGTTGTCGTGATGAAACAAAACTTTGCGTCAATTCACCAAAGACGGTCGATTTTTTTTAAGTGCCTCATTAAGGTTTGATAGGTGATGGGAATAATAGTCAGCAGTTGTCGTCTAGTTTGGTTCCAGAAGTTCATAATAAACAATACCGGTCATATCCCACCAAATAGACAGGAGAATCTTCTTGGGGTGAATGCCATCTCTAGGGGTCGGGGTCGGTTCTGGTGTCTCATCTTTATCTAACCATTGGCGTTTGCGAACAGGATTATTTTAAAGGACCCATTTTTCATCAGCAGTAACGATACGGTTCAAAAAACTTTCATTTTTAAGCCGTTGCAGCAGCTGAGAACACACATTCACTCTCTGCTCAAAGTTGGCGACGGAAAGTCTATGGAGAACCCATTTTCCCAGCTTTGAAACCTTTCCCAACTGAACCAGGTGCCTGTGAACTGTTCCATGCGATGAATTTAACATCTGAGCTATCATATCGACTGTCAAATTTTGCTTAGCTTCCACGAGTTCGAGCAAGGCGTCGGAGTTAAAGACTTCAGGACGTAATCACCGAAATTTACCTCGAAATTGTTGGTAAATTTATTAAAACTGAACCGAAATCATCATGGAAATTCATGGAATCGTAGTTGAATATCTCTAAAACATGAATTTATCGCGTTTTAACTGATCATTTGGACTTACGAAAGGTCTGTGCACGTTTCATTCCGCAAAAGTTAACTGATCACCAAAAATTGTTAAGAATTCATCACTCAAAAGATCTCATTAATGAGGCGAGAAAAGACGCGAACTTCCTTTACAACATTTGAACTGGTGATGGAACATGGTGTTTCCAACACGAATCTGAAATTAATCGTCAAAGTGCCGAATGGAAGGCTCCAGATGAGCCACCTTCCAAAAAATCGTGTTTGGAGAAGTCAAAAATCAAGTCGATGCTCATTTGTGTTTACAATTCGAGGGAGTTGTCCACAAGGAGTTCGTGCCAACGGGTCAAACCGTCAATGGAATTTTCTATTTTGGCATTCGTCGAATTCGCCATGAATACCGCGGAGGAGGAAGCTGACGCTTATTGCATGATAATGCACCATCGCATCGATCCACTCTTGTGACTGATTTTCTGGCTAGAAATCACATTTTAACCATCAATCACTCACCGTATTCGCCTGATATGGCTCCCTGTGACTTCTATCTATTCGGAAAATTGAAACTGGCCATGAAAGGAAAACGTTTTGCGTCCGCAGAGACCATCCAAAAGGCGTGTACCGCAAAACAGTGTATCGAGGCCAGAGGGGACTATTTTGAATAAACAAACTCGAAGTTATCAAAACAAATCTCCTGTCGTTTCTGTTGTATCTCAGACTTGTTTATTTTGGACTTCACCTTGTAGTTATATCTGTATATTTAAATGTTTATAAGCTCAGTGTGAACATATACACACATACATGTATATAAGCATTCAAATTGCAAAAAGTTTCTGACTGGAATCGCGGCCAACCGTGTGGATACATCGAGTGAAACAAATGAATCAAGAGATCGTTTTTTTTATTATTATTTTACATATTATTATTATTATTTTAATGTGATAGCGGTGGTTCTCGTACCCCTTTATCAATTCCCGCGCTTTAAAAAGAATTTCATTTTTATTGTAGTTGCCAGAAGTTATAATTTTTTAGCAGGAAATGATCATATACTTTTTAGTGTTACTATCTCCCTAAGAGTGAACTTTTTTTTTGACAAGTTTACTATATTTAGTCAGAGGAATATGGGGTTGTATCTTTTATTTCAATTTATAACTTTACATCTCTATATTTATATCACGGCAGAGTCTGTCTACTACTTCAAAAATACTTAACCACATACATATGTACTTAATTGGTTTATTTTATATTTAAACAGAAACAAATTATGGAGCCTGTCAGACACCAAACAGAACACCTGGTGATTGCGTGGTATTACAATCTTGCACTGTTCTATATACCTTGGCTTTAAAACCTAATTTGAGGAATGATGAATTAATATTTTTAAAAAGGAGTAAATGCGGGACGATTGGCAAAAATCCACTGGTATGTCCATTCAAAGACAATTATAAAATAAAAAAATAGTACTAGTTTTAGAGTAATGTTCTATTTTATTATTATTTGAATAGGTGTGCTGCCCTAAGCCTACTAATATACCTCAAAATCCACCTAGTGTCAAAACATCAGGTAACTACATATATTTACATATATTCGCATATGCATTAACATCTACTTTAAAGGGTGATTTTAAATTGAAATAAAACAACAAAAATTCATATTGATTGGGCAATCTTTATTATTTTTGAGTAGAACCATTCATGACATTTAGTTTTTAAAGATAATCACTTTCAAATGAATAACTTTAGTAATCTTGGCTTCCAATGCCTCAATCAGAGCTGGATTATTCATAAATCATTTAGGCTTTACATAAATCCCACAAATAAAAGTCCAAAGGTGGCAATTTAAGCCCAAATAGGGCAATTTTGCTTATTGACCTAGCCATTAAGCCCAAAATGGGCCTCTTCGCTGAGTTGGCCTGAGGGCGCTGAACACTTTTCACAGAGCGCCGATTTTCGTAATATAATTTTAGTCTTACAGCCGCGCCCAAAGGACCAAGTAATAATATTACTTTTTTATTATTTTTTGATTGGCTGATGTTTTGTAAAATTAATTATGTTCAATTCAAAGAAAATTATACGAGAGCTTCTCACGAATAAGTTCTAAGTATTCATTAAGTATTTTATTCACTATCTGAAACTTAATTTCACAAAATTTCGTTTGCTAAGACTTTATTCTAATATATACATTCTGTCAAAAAAGTACCGGCAATTGTTCAATAAAACGCAAAATAATTGTTTAATCATCAAAATTTATTTTCTCGCCCTCAAAAGACGCTCCATTCGAAGCAATTCACATATGCCCACTATTAGTCCAGTCATCAAAGCACCTTTTAAACGCGTTTGAAGATATCTTCTTCAGCTCCTTCAGCGAATTCTCTTTAATGGCCTCTATCGACTCAAAGCGGCGTCCACGGAGTGGCAATTTAAGTTTTGGTAAAAGGAAAAAGTCACAGGGGGCTAAATCCGTCTGTTCGATGAAATTTGTCGAGTCTTGGTAAAAAAAAATGTTTACAATATGAATCTTGTGAGACGGTTTTCTTTCCACAAATTGGGCCGCTTCCTACGCACATTCTCTCTCAAACGTCGTATAACTTCCCAATAACATTATTTATTTACCGTGGAACTATTCAACGAATTCCCAGTCAGTACCTGTTATGATGCGCTGGATAAACCTGTGATCCGAATTCACTTGCTCAAGCATGTCCTCAGCCACTTTCTTTCGATGAATTTTTTTAAAGGAATTCAACTCTCTTGGAACGTGTCGAGCAGCCACGCATCTTGGCGTCTCATACCCAATTAATGATGTAAAATGTTGCGAGTTGATTCGTGAGACACGCTAAGGTCACGAGCTACCTCCCTGGAACTTAAATGATGGTTTTCCAGCACCATTTCTTTGACGCGTGTTTTCAAATGGACAAATCCTGATATTTTTTTGACAGAATGTAAATAATTAACCGATATGAGTAAAAATTTATGAAGTTGGCCAACATTTTTTGGAATGCGTAGTTGATTTTGAATTATTTTATATGGAAAACTGTGTCTTACATACATATCTACTTCGTACTTTTCAATAAGTGTAGATTAACAGTAAGTCCAGTGCTCTTACGGAGCATGCTGTTTTTATACAAAATAGAAAGGAGGGGCCCTCCATTTATTGGCCCAGAGCCATTTTGTGATCTTGGAAAGAGTAACTTCTCCTCTGTTATAGAGGAAGTAGAGGACGATACTGGGACAATCTAAAGGGTTTATCGCAATCAAAATCAATTATAGGTAGCTTTAGCCTAAACCGATTTAAAGAGAGTATGGAATTAAATAAGAAGCACTGTAGAATCATCACAAAAATTCTCCCTACGAATTCAACGCATTCGAAAGACGCAATCTTGTTTTTTATCATTCTTTCAAAGGAAATGCAAATGCAAATGCATCAGAAAAATGCAAGCCCATGCACATATGCAGGAAAAAACACTGTCATCCAAATATCACATGCAACAATTTTACAAAAAACAACACCGTAAACTTAAAAATATTAGGCATCGAATTTAATAAAAGATATAAATGGGAAGCCCATATCTCAAAACTTGTCAACTCACCAAATAAACGTTTGAACATAATAAAATGCCTTGCAAGCCCAAAACTTCTCGTTAACACTAGTTCAATCATTGCCGCTACCAAATCTTGAATCGTATCAAAAATTTATTACGGATTATACCTTTTTGGCTACTCACCTAAAACAAATATCAACAAACTCAACTCATTACTAAACTCTGCTATACGAACCCCCTTAGGCACATACCGTACTACTCCGATTAGCAACATGACGTTTGACACAGGCATACCGTTAATACAAATGAGGGAGTTTACCACAACAAAAACTATGGAAAAACCTAATCATTAATGAGCAAAAACATATTTACGATTCAATCAACACTCAATCGCATAATAGAAAAATCCCTGGAATTAGATATTCCCATTAATAATAAACCTAAGATTAAAACCCGATTTCCTGGATGGCAACTACATTTCAGTGCCATAGATACAACACTCCACCAGTGAAAAAAAGACAATACGCATTAAAAATATTTCAAAATCTCTTATTACTTAAAAAACAATTCAAACTAATTTTCACAGACGGGTCAAAAAAACGCAAACCAAACAAGTTTACAAGTTAAAAAATGTAAACAATAATAATTATTATGTAGACTTCATAAGAAACTGCTTATCAAAATTCAAAAATAATATCGAAAGGACACGCGAAAATCAAGGGCAACGAACTAGCAGATTTAGCAGCAAAAAAGCACAAAACCGCCCCATAACTATGTCTCTAAACCTCCTACACACAGTTATTAAAAGTCATATAACAAAAATATTCAAAAATAAGCAACACTCCACATTCGAAAAAATAATAAGCTGGTACAAATTTATTTTTTTTTACTTCACCTAATATATACCTACAGGTATTGGATGATTACTCGTATTATCCATAAAGGTGAATTCACCGTTCTTAACCCAACAATTTTATTTGGTAATTTTCCATATGTTTTTCCACGAAAAAAAAATGTGACGATTTTGATTTCTTGTCTGGACGATTTGATGATTAAAATTGCCTTAATATCATTTTCTATGGGTTTAGTAGCGGCCGCCAAATGGGTTGGTGAGTGACTACCACTCGGAAGTGCACAAGTTCGAATCTCCGGGCATGAAACACCAAACAAAAGGAGCTTTTTCTAACAGCGGTCGCCCTTCGGCAGGCAATGGCAAAACTCCGAGTGTGTTTCTGCATTGAGAAAGGTCCTAATAAAAAATTCTGTGAAGTAGAAGCATTGATACCCGACCACTTCAAAGATGGTTTATAAAAAATATCACGAAGACTTTTGAGTATTTCAATATTTTATTAAAAATTAAATAAATCCAATTGTTCCCGTGTGAAATATAAGAAAATATAAAATATAAACTATCTCATTCTCAAATAAGAAGGAAAAAACCATAGAAAATCTAAAAATTCACACAGCAAAAGTGTTGATACTCTGCAATAAAGTAAAAGAAAAATTACATTTAATATCTAGTAGGGTATCCTCGTAATAGAATAACGTATTTTAGTCGGTCAGGCATTGAGTGAATCAAGTTTTTTGTATAATCCGAATTTTTATTTTGCCATTCGACTTGGAGCAAGCTTTTAAGTTGATTTTTGTGAGTTATGTGGTGTTTCCTTAATGGTTTTTGCAAATGATCTCATAAATGCTCTATAGGGTTCATAACTGGATTCTGTGGAGGCGTTGATAACAATTGAGGTACTTTATGTATTAGCGACATCTTCACTATGTGCGTGGAGTGTTGTCCTGCTGGAAATAAAATCCACAAGACAATCCAATTTTTTCATCACTTTGTAACAAGGATTTTTAAATATAAAGGGGTTTCCAATGATATGTGTTAGGTGTTAAACAGGGGAGATGATTAACGATTTTTAATGGCCTGAATTGGATGGTATTGATCTGGACAACGTTTATTTTCAACAAGACGGCGAAAGCATTGATCTTTTACGGGAAAAGTTTCCGGACCGTGTTATCTCTCGAAGAGGTGATCACAATTGGCCACCGAAATCTTGTGATTTAACACCTTGTGACTTTTTTCTTTGGGACCACGTGAAAGAGAAAGTCCACACCAACAGCCCAGGGTCGATTCAAGACCTCAAAGATGGAATTCGTGAGTCTATCGAGGACATAGGGCAACCACTTTGCAATTCGGTTATGGAAAATTTCATGAAAAGAATATTATCCTGTAAGCGTGGTCGTGGTGGTAATTTGTTTGATGTTATTTCCCACTATTAACGGCATGCCTTCTTCTTTATAAAGAAACACACAATCATTTATATTAAAAAATAGCATTTTCTTTGAATATCAAAATAACACCTTTTATTGAAAAACCCTTTACTTCTTTTGTCATTATTTCATCAATAAAAACAAGATTGCCAACACCTGATGTGGACATGCAACCCCAAACCATGACGCCTTCACCTCCATGCTTGACTGTTTTAATTGTATTTTTTGGATTTAATTCTTCATTTTGTTTCCTCTACACTTTGAGTCGCCCATAATATCTGAAAATATTATATTTCGACTCGTCGGAGAAATTTATTTTGTCCCAGAAGTCAAATTCTTTAAGCTGATAAGCTCTGGCAAATTCGATTCTTTTTTTTCTATTAGTATCACTGACAAAAGGTTTTCTTTTAGCAATACATGCCTTACAGGTATATCCATTTCTCTTGATTGGATCGCACTGTATTCGATGAAAGAATGGTGTTTAGAGATGTTTGCAGTACAGCAGCTATATTCGGAACGTTTTTGAAAGGATTTTTTTCTATTGTTCTCTTGATAAGACGTTCATCTCTCTCAGTTAACTTCCTAGGGCGGTCTGATCCCCACTCATTTTCAATCCTTTTCTCCTTTTTGAATCTTTGTGTTACCTTTTGCACTGTTGCTCATCAGCAGGAGGATGATTTTCTGGATTTCTGAGTATGATTTTCCATCTTTATGCATGCATGCAACAATTTTTCTCTTCTCTAAGTCAATTCTTTTCAAGACAAGATTGGACACGTAAAAACGTAAGCACAGATGCGAATATATGAGCTTCATCAGATATGCTGAAAATAGTTTGCCAACAAATATTATTCCGAAGCATCGTAAATCAAAACAGCCGTTATTTCGCGCATTGGCTACTTCAAAGTGCGAGCGTACTCGTATAAACACTTTTGTTGTACGAATTTCTGACTTACATTTACATTTTTGCTTGCCGTTGTTGATGCAGCAGACAAAGTTGGTTCTGTTTTTTTTTGTGATTGAATCTAGAATAATGTGTGAAATTTCTTAAAGTTAAAATTTTAGAAATGGTAGGGTATCAAGATTTATGCTGTGCACTGTACATACATATGTACATGCTTATATATGCGTATTCATACAGTTGTGCAACAAATACAGTTTCAATCTCTGTTGACTTCAATGGACAAATGACTGGACGATGAACAATAGAAATGAAATGAATGTGAGAGGAAAACTGTCCGGCCCGGGATTTCCCACGTTAATAATGAAAATAGACATACCCTATACCCCTACATATCATTTTACGTATCAACTGCTCAGACGGACGGTTATACGAACCGCACTCTGAAAGAAATTGGAAAGGAATTGTTTTTAATTTATAAACCAAGCTGAGAGTAAGATGTATTTTTATTTATTTCGCACAGATGAGACATGTGAAACACCAAATGGAATAAAAGGGAAGTGTATATCTATAAGTAAATGCAACACTTTATTACCGTTAACCAGAAATGACCGATCGAAAAGTGAAAACAACTTCTTAAGAAGAAGCATTTGCGGAAAAGGCTCTACTCAGGTAAGACAACATTTCCGTTTAGCTAAATTAAATTAAAACGTTGAATTTAATAAAAACTAAAATATGTAGTAGTATAAGTATATACATATATACATATATACCTATATATATGTATATGTATGTAATTGGCGCGTAAACCCTTTTTGGGACCTACAGTTTCAAGCCGACTCCGAACGGCAGATATTTTTTATGAGGAGCTTTTTCATGACAGAAATACACTCAGAGGTTTACCATTGCCTTCCGAGAGGCGACCGCTATTAGAAAAAACTTTTTCTTAATTTCGATCTTTCACCGAGATTCGAACCGACATTCTCTCTCTGAATTCCGAATGGTAGTCACGTATGAAACATTCGGCTACAGCGGCCGCCTAAGTAGTATACAATTCAGGAAAATTAATATATCGACCAGATCGATATCAAGAGTAATTAGAAATGATCTCCACATGAAAGCCTTCTATCGCTCCACAGGTCATCTTTTGACAACGCTTGAAAAAATTAGACTCGACAGATTCAAGCAGTCTGTTCGGTGGCACGCTGTCAACGGCCATGAAAATATTCTTTTCACAGATGAGAAAATTTTCCCTAATGAAGAAGTTTTTAATAAGCAAACGACAAAATCTATGCTAGAACTTCCGAAGGCGCAAAAACTGTTGTTCCAAGGATTCAGCGTGGACACCATCCAGCCTCCATAATGGTTTGGTGGGGAGTGCCGTAACATCTCTTCAGACGTTAAGACCAGGGCAAAAGTGTGCCAGGAGGATGTCTTAAAAGGCGTGGCGAAGCAGTTTAGCAGTACTCTCTTTAATGGAGTGCGTTGGATCTTCCAGCAAGATTCCGCTCCAGCCCATAAGGGCGAAATTTCCCAGTAGTGGCAAAACAAAAAAAATTCCTGGCTTCAAAGCCGTGGAAGATTGGCCGTCTGGAAGTCCAGATCTGAATCCATAGGACTACAGTTGGTGGGCAGACTTGGAGAACATGGCCCGTGGAAGACCTTACAGAAATTTCGAGAGTCTCAAATAATCTTTGGTTCGAGCAGCAAAGCAGCAATATCCATGGAAACCGTGCGTGCTGCAATAGCTGAATGGCCTAATCGTTTGAAGGCTTGTGCAAAAGCAAATAGTGACCATTTCGAATGAATTAAAAAAAAAATTTAATATTCTCATGATTAAATAAAACTAACTTCGTTAAAAAAAGTATAATAATTTCATGTCTTTAACGGACTTAACTTGTAACAGAACTTATGGCAGGACTAAGTATTCTCTTTTATCCTATTTAAAACTTGATTTTATCGTTATTTTGATATAATATAAATTTTAATATTTCATGCAACATTACTTGACATACAGACATTAAATAATGAAAGGGTTTTGGTACCCAATGGCAAATGCTCGAGTGCGATTCCATCATTAAAAACTTTCTCATAGAAAACCATTTACCGTTCGTAGACGAGAAAACAAGATATAGGCTCAGACCACAAGTAATTATAAGTAAATAAGTAATACTAAGTAAAAGTTTCATAAATATGATAAATAAATACCTAACTATGTATTCATAAAATGATTATAACAAAAAAAAAACAAAAATACAACATTTTTTTTTGTTTTACGAGTGCAGTACAACAACCACTTAAGTAATGTAAAACAATTCATAATTCATGAGTTTCAAATTCTATATATTCTAAGTGGTTTTCCACTCCATTTATAAGCCCAGAGCTAGGTGTGGTCTGGTTGGTTTAAAGTGGTAATTCTTCCAAAATCCAACTAGCGCTTCCGCGCCATTTCGTTGCCACATCCTCGTTACCAACTTGTTTAACGGTTATTTACAGCATAACTATATCCAGTCTGTGCGGTTAAGGAACCTTATTAGGTTGTTAACGTCTAAGCCAGATAGTTGTTCGAGATTCTCGAACAGCGGTTGGCCCAGGGTTAACATTCTGTCCTTCCATAGGGCAGGGCATTCACAGAGGAAATGGAAGATTGTCTCCTTTTTCTCCGGTTGTTTGCAACTGTGACAGTATGTATTGTGAGGGATACCCATTTTGGCTGCTTGTTCTCCGATAGACCAGAACCCAGTTAGGACTGCCGTTAGTCTCCAGGCGTCCCGTCGTTTCATTCTTATTAATGCCGACGATTGCTTGAGGTTGTAGGTGGGCCATAACGTTCTGCTAATTTTGCATTTCGTCTGGACTTTCCAAATATAGTCTGCGATTCGGAGGTATTTTAGGGAAATTGTGCTCTTGACTGCACCCAATGGTGTGAGTACCGATTCTGCAAGAGCGTTATTCATGGCAGATCCCCCTCTTCCCAGTTCATCTGCTTTTTCGTTGCCTTCAATGTTCCGATGTCCCGGGACCCAGATTAAGGTAACTTTATGGTTTTCACTCAAGGTGGTGAGGCTATTCCTACTTTGTTCCACCACTTTGGAGGTTGTTGTGGCCGAACCCAGTGCCTGGATTGCAGCTTGGCTATCCGAGAGAATAGCGATAATACCCTTAAAAGAGAAATCTGCGATTAGTAGCCTACAGGCTTCCCCAATTGCCAGTACTTCCGCCTGGAAGACACTGCTGGTATTAGGGAGACACACAGATTTCTCAATTTTAAGTCTGTGAGAATATATACCAGCTCCAACACCGCAGCCCATTTTACTTCCATCCGTATAGACTGTAGTGTCGAAGTTGTTTAGAGAGAATCCCTTATTCCATTCTTCCTTAGTTGGAAAGAGAGTAGCAAAATTCCTATTGAAAGTTACAGTCGGGACGATGTAGTCAGTTCTCACCGAGATTAACTGAGTTTGTCGCAATAATAGACTAGCATGACCATAAGTTTTTTCTCTCCAGCGGCCCGCTTCGTTTAACCTAAATGCACTCATGGTTGCCGTCTTCTTAATATGTAGGTCTATTGGAATAACGTGTGTCAGTGCATTGAGAGCCTCTCTAGGACATGATCTGATTGCACCGACCGTTATTGCACATGCTGATCTTTGTATTCTGCCGAGTAGTTTGGTATTGTACTCTCTCCCTAGAGCCTTCCACCAAACTACCGAACCATACGATAGAATAGGTCGTATAACCGTCTTATACAGCCATAATGTATGCTTTGGTTGAAGACCCCAACTTCTTCCAAGCATACGTTTACAGGCATATAAAGCAATTTCTGCCTTCCTTACCCGTTCTTCAACATTTAATTTCCAGCTTAGTTTGGAGTCCAGAATTACCCCTAAGTACTTTCCGCTGGGTGATAGTGAGAGAGTTTGTCCGTTAATATTTGGTAGGGTAAAAGTTGGTACCTTATATCTGATGGTGAAAAGCATAAGCTCTGTTTTACGTGGGTTTAAATCTAGGCCACAGCCTGTGGCCCAAGAGTTAAGCTCGCCTAATGCCCTTTGGATGATCCCATTGATCGTATTAGGACACAGTCCTGACGCCTGTGGTCTAGGAAAGAGTAATTTCTTCTCTCTAATTCAGGAAGTACAACACAAAGACAAATAAGATCACACTGGGGCAATCTAACGGGTTTATCGCAATCCCAATCAATTTAAAGACAATATGGTATTGAATAAGAAGAAGTTTAAAATCATCTCAGGAGTTCTAACAGTGCATTGTACGAGTATATTGAATTATCCTCTTACTAACCTGGAATATACTCCAATGTAACTTACAGCTTTTGTAGAGAGGTAGATAAAGCCGCCAAACATGCTATACAACCACACCTAATAATAATAATAATACAGAAATATATTAAAAAAGAACGATTTAATTTAATTTTTTTGTAACTATCAATTGTAAACAATTTTGGCGAATTTGTGCAGAGAGAGATAAGCAAAAAGCAACTCAATAACTCACGTCCTCACCTTTTGAAGAGAGTAAAAAAGGCCCCACATTTGCCTGGATGGAGTCTATTTGGGGTGTGCCTCCAAACGGTAGATAGTTTTTTTATGAGAAGTTTTTTCAGAGCAGAAATACACACCAACTCCGGCCGCCATTTTTGAATACTGATATCAAAACCCCATTTAAATCCGCTATATAATATAATATATAAGCGCAAATATGATATACATACCTACGGACACATATCTGAATGTACGCTAGGTAATTTGCCCGCTATTTTGACTAAACAGTCATAGTCGTCCTTATTTATTTATGTAGGTACTTGATTATTGTTATCATTGGTTTTTATATTCCAAATGGAACGTAAAGATTTTGATATTCAATAAATTCGACCAAAAGTTCGTCTCTTCTTCCACTTTTGTCTTGGTATATGTACGTGGGGGATCTGCTATCGGTTAATTTCGAAGATATATGTGCATATGTATGTACGGAATTTATTTTATATTCAGGGGTGACCTTGGGGAGTTTGAGAATTGTTTTAATGAAGTAACGTTGAAATGTATCTATTCCTCAAATAACCTACCACTTGAGCGGCGTAAGTTTGTGTAGATCTGCACACAGCTTCGGACAGTTTCCATTTTGATTTTAGTGAGATGAATGGCTTCGCTCCCTGTGCAATTAATACTAGCTTTTGCTGAACTATTTCTGGCTTCTAAGTGCTTGTCGAACGTCATTTTGGGTGTGAGAATGACACCAAGATATTTATATTCTGCCACCACCAATGCCTGGGAGAGTCGTTCACCTCTTCTAAAGACCATCATCTCCGATTTATTTGTGCTAACTTCCATATTCCACTCAGATCGATTGCATGACCTTAAGGTTATCTGCCAGGAGAACAATATCATTCGTATAAAGAAGAAAACGTATATTCATGCCCTCAACCAATAGTCCACCTTCCAAATAGTCGGGCAAATCCTTTAGGTATAAAGTGAAGACAACACACATTTTTTTACACAGTGCAAATTTCAAAATAATCGGATATTTCCTTTCCTGTCCAAACCGCTGATCTGGTATTCGCGTAGATATTTTTGATCACGTTTGTTATTTTGCTGGATATTCCCATCTATAGAAAGTTTATAAATCAACGGTCTTATCGGCACCCTGTACTATAGTACTTATAGTTTCGATTCAATAAAATGCTTTTAATATCAAATAATTACATTTTACATTAGGTCTACAATATGGCCTATGTATGTATATATTCCCAGTATTATTCTTATAGATAAATATATTTTTATGTTTTAACTCATAGATATGCTGCCCTGATCCACAAGAGAGTGACAGAGGAAAGCTGCCTTTACCTCCGAATTGTGGGCACGTTCCGTTAATAAAACGTATTTTTGGTGGACACGTGACTGATATTGATGAATTTCCTTGGACTGCATTGATCATATACTCCAAAGGTAAGATCAGTATTCATTGCCATAAATAGAAATGAAAGTAGGTACTGTTAGATTTCATATAAAAATAATAATAAGCGAAACAAGGCATACATACATATTCAAATTAGAAGTCTGCAAAACAAAAGTAAAAAATTAAAAAGTTTTTTAAATTGCATATTATTTTAATGCAAGGTGCATTAGCTGCTACCTCTTGACAAAACTGGCAAGTTATCCCTTTATTTTCTCAAAACAAAGTTAGGCTGCTATAAAAACTCTGATTGTATTGATTGGGAAATTTCAATATACAGTCCGGGTCACTTGATTATAGACAATAATTTTTATTTTAGAAAATGGTTATTGAAGCAACCGTATTCGGTCTAGTAATCCAAGGTTTTCTAATAACTCAAGTGAAGACTGTACTTTGCGCGAACATAAATATGCATCAAAACATTATTCCATCTAACGGTATTTCGCAGTAGTCAAACGTCAGCAGTTGTAATACTGTGCTTGATTTATAGGTTCACTTGGTACACCAAATCGTTTGGTGCATGTCTGCCATTCGGAAGTGCACGGGTTCTAAATCCCGGGCATGAAACACTAAATTATAGAAAAAGATTTTTCTAATAGTGGCCGCTACTCGGCAGGCAAGCCTCCGGAAGTATTTTGGAAAAAGCTTTTTGGAAAGCCGTTCGAAATCGGCATACAATTGTAGGTCCCTAAATTTGTGGGAAAATATCAAGACGCACTCCACAAATAGGAAGAGGAGCTCAGCCAAAACACAATAAAGGCTGTAAGCGCCAATCATATACATATATAATTTTAAATTTACTCGCATGTACCACGTACAGTCTTCTTGCAACTTGGTTTCTAAGCAAAGAAAATATATAGTACACTTAATTACAAAATTGAGTGTACACTTCGGGTTGCAAACGAAAAAAAAAATGAAACAAATTATGGCGGATTGTTTTTCTTTTTCTAATTCATAGCAATCTTATGTCCAAATTGGCTGAGTCATTTTACCTAACATTGAGGGGAATTGCAGAGCCGATGAGCTAGCCAATGATATAGGTACCTATACATAGACATTGATATAGGTATACCCTTGCAAACATGTAAACTACGTATCCGCGAGGAAATTGTAAGAGTAGCGAATGAAAGATGGCGTAATGAAGCCACTTGCAAAATCGCCCGACAGCTATGGCCGACTCTCAATGCTAAACGCACGGAACTTCCACTAAGAAGAGATAAGCACAATCTTAACACACTGATTTCAGTTATTACGGGGCACCGCACTTTCTGTGTCACTGTCCTGCTCTATCCAGACGTAGACTCGCCATTTTGGGTGGACAATCCTTTAATGAATTAGAAGATCTCGACGCTGTCGAAATCAAGGATCTTACAAAATTTTTGAAAAGTACACATTGGCTTTAGAAGAAATAAGGGCTAGTTCCCCACGCGGCATCACACTGGGACATGAGTCTGAGTGTGTCCTACAGTGGACAACCGCTTCAACCTAATCTAACCTAACCTATGACCAAATACAAACGCGTGGCCAAAAGTAAATTTATCGATCTTTTTAAAAATCCATGGTGTAAAGATTTCAGCGGTGTGGCCAACATCTGACCTTTACCGACCTGATCGACTCTCAGCGCTATGTTCTAGTAGACTTTTTTTCCTCACATCCGAATATGCTAGGAACGATGTCGAAAAAAACTGACCCGCCCTAATGTTGGTGCGTGTATGTAACAGCATGCAATTGTAAAACCTGTTTGTGATGAAAATTATTAAAAAAAAATCTAATTATATAATTTCCAAAGCACGATCAATCAGAAAAAAATGTATGGTAGTTTTAGTGGAAAAATAATTATATAATAAAATTTAAAAGTGCAGTTGCGGGCATAAAAATCCGAAGGAGAAAAAATATCGAAATTTTTAATATATTACATTTTTACATGTTTTCATGTTGGTTTTATATGAAATTTTATCTAAACCAACCTATTATTTGAAATAAATAGTCTGCATATTTTTCAACGCGGATATGAATATTGCGAATTTTAAATAGAAAAGAATTGGTATTTAGTTGTATGATTTTTTCTCAGGATCACTGCAGAAAGTATGATAGCGGCAATTTATATATTTAATGTTTAAGTATTAAAGAATATAATGGGTAAAACTTACCTTAAGAATTGAAAACAAAATCACAAAATTGAGTACACAATTAATAAAAGTAGCGCAATTTAATAAAATATAAACTATTAACTCGGAGGAGCTCGTTTAATAATAGATTTTAATATTTCCACATTTTAGTCTTCAAAAGTCAGGTATTTCCTCAATTTTGAGAGCAACTCTATATTTTATATGTTCGTTGGTTGAGCTTTCTGAACTATACTTTAATCGTCCCGATTTATACCGAATTAATGTTTGTTCCCTGTTCTTGCCTAAATAATTTTTACAGTTATTCACTCTAGTGTAAATATTGTTGCAAAGGGCAATTTCCTTATCGGTGAAAAATTGTTACATGCTTAGTTCTAAGTGGAGTGATTTTAAATAGTTCACAATGATTATTAATGCTAGGATATTTCTAAATAGCAATGATAGGATTTTTAGTTCTTATTAAATATTTGTTCGTTTGATTTGGTAATTTTTTGTCAATTAGTTACGTAGAATAAAAATGTGAATTCGTCAAATAAATATGCATCGTCGGTTCTAGTTAGAATATATTTCCTGTTAGTTATGGTTGTTATTTTGGTGTCTTCTTCTGCCTGAATTGCGATTATGATGACTATGCCTAGTAATATCAGGTAATTCATTGTCATCTCCTGTAACTGTGTAATTTTTTACGTTGTCTTTGTGAATAACTTTTCCCTCCTTAGTCAAAATCGTGTCCTCACGATCTTCCTACACTACGTACTTTTTGTAACGACTGTCGCTTTTACTGCTGATGTTAGTCCTTAACACCAATATCTGGTCTCCTTGTTTGAAAGTTCGGTGTCTAGTTCCCCAGTTTAGACTTTGAAATGTTTTCTCCGATGCGTCTTTTAATTTTTTTACTATGTCTTCCTTGCTGTATGTTATCAGGTTAAAATGTATATCCTTTGGTTTTTTTTTCTGTGACGGTATGGGTTGTGTTGTTCAATTACTTTACAGCTACAAATAGCTCCTCGGTTGCTGATGTTGAATGCTTTATTTTTAATATTCTTGCCAATTCTGATATGGAATTGTGCGTTCGTTCTACCTGGCCGTTTGCCTTTGATCTATATATTGGTGTCCGTATTTTGTTGATATTGTATTTTATTCACACTTGTTTTAACATTGGTGTATTCAGACAACTTTCGTTATCTATCATGAGTCGTTTACAGTTCGGAAAATTGTTGATAAGAATTTCTTCTACTCTTTTGTCCATTTCTGTTTTTGAGTCTGTCTCTACAATTGTGCTAAAGTTGTCTTCCTCGGATGTTAAGTTGTTGTTTAGCATGAGTTTTGGTTGTTGGTATTGATTGGTGAACTGGCCACTGTTAGCTCGTGGTCTTTTCCAATTTTTATTGTTTCTATTCACGTCGTAGTAGTTGTTTTGATGCTGAGTTGGTTGCCTGAATGTTGTGTTTCCAGACGTTGTGTTCATAGGTTCTAGTTTTGGTTATTGTGATGGTGGCTGGTTATATTTTTATTTCTGCTGAATCATGGTGTTCACGTCGATTTGTTCCATAACGTCAATGGTGTCCAAATTTCTTCGTGTATTAAGTTTATTACGTTTGTCCAAATATTTTCTCATCTGCTCCTTTCTATGAGAATTAGATCACTGTGTTTATTTTTTTAATGGAAGAAACACGAATAGTTTTACTATCACTAAATTTTTTATTTCTTTGTTCACTGTATTTTCACTTCTTTTCCTTACAGTATTTATTTTTTTTACATAAGGTTTTATCCTTTATTATGAAGGATTATGTGTGTATATATGTCCTTGCTGCGACAAGCATGACTATTTTTTGATCCGCTCACTGGGGCATCAATGTGATGGCATGATCGCCAGGTTAAAGACTTGGAAGATAGTTAAAGATTTGCTTGTCTTTGGAAAATATATAAAAAATTATTTTTATGAATTTAATTTTAGGGTAGTTCATAACACTATGTTAATACTGGACTGACTGCCAACATATTTGGCAGTCGTATTGACACTTATACCTCATCTTGCCGTTTTAGGTACACGAAAACATGTTTATCTTTTGTTATTATTAACAAATGTTTATCATTAGTTATTCTTAAAATACATATGTTTGGATTTGTTCCGCCCTGCATGATTATACTTAGAATTTACTTAACTATTTTTATTTATCATATTATTTGTGAATGAATTCATTCCTTAACTAGCGCCCGAGCGCCCTTTGTTAATTGTTGAATAACTCGAAAAGTATTTGTCAGATTCACTTCAAATTTTCACACAAGGTTTTTAGGATATTATACTTTAGGAAAATGCAAAAAACCCCCAATTTTGTGAAAATTCTACTACCCCTAACCCCTTGAAACGTGATGACAAGACAGAATAATTCGAGACAAAAGTCGCTAGAGGAATTATTGTGAGACGTTTTATTTGAATAAAAATGCAACAAATTCTTCTATATGTACTTAAAATACATTTACTTTTGAAGCAACATTTCTTTTATTGTAGGTAACGGAAACACGGGCCTTCATTGTGGCGGCAGTCTCATAAACGAACGTTACGTTCTCACGGCAGCACATTGTATTAGCGAGCGGATCCTTCCTTCAAGTTGGCATGTGACTGGAGTTCGATTGGGTGAATGGAATCAAGAGACAGAAAGAGATTGTCAAACTGATAGCCGAGGAAATTCGTTGTGTGCAGACCCGCACATAGATATAGATGTTGTGGAACAAATATGCTCTCCGCTATACAATGTAAGAACTCAAGAAAATGATATAGCATTACTACGCCTTCGAGAAAAAGTTATTTTCAACGATTTTCTTAAGCCGATTTGCTTACCTGTCGATAGAAATTTACAGTTAGACAACTTTGAAAATGCGACTATGGACATTGTTGGATGGGGAGCTACTGAAACAAGTAATAATAGTAAAATAAAACTGAAAGCATTGGTAAAGGGGCAAAATCTGAATATATGTAAATATAAATACCACACTTATGCAAATATTGAATTGGGAGACACTCAAATGTGCGCTGTTGGCGAGAAAGGTGAGGATACTTGTCGGGTTGTTTCCGGTGGACCTCTTATGTTTCCACAAAGGTATAATGCATTGGAATCATACTTTCTGGTTGGTGTATTTTCTTTTGGACCAAATCCTTGCGGTCAGGAAGGATTTCCTGATGTATATACTCGTGTGGGGTATTTTTTAAATTGGATACAAAACACAATTAGAAAATAAAAAAGTTATTAAAGTATATAAACTATATTATTTTTTTCTCTTCAGTAGAACTCAGAGGTAAGAATCATAAGCATGAAAAGCAAATTAACAATTTTTAAAAAGTTTAAACTTAGTTCATTTTAGTTGTTAATTTTTTTAAGCAAAAATAACAGATTTTTGACGTGACAACGTCTTATAACTCGATGGAGCCGGCTGCATGCACCAAAAAACATGACTCATGCGGCGTTGCTCTGAGGCGTTGCTCTGAGGCGTTCCATTTAAGGCTTGAAGTGCAAGCGAGAGCGCGGAAAGAGCGACAAAGGGGCACAATCGGCCTTCGCGTTCGGCAACGTTCGACATCTGTCTCTCTCCTCCCTGCTATACAATAATACTAGACTAATTCAATTTCACCCAATAAGGAATCAGTGCCCATTTTTTCGATATTTCGATACTAAACAACTTCACACTGATTCACCTAAAATAATAATCTATACATTTAAACGTTTTCGTTAAGTATGAAGTGCAGGGAAAAGTGAATGTGGTGTCAAGGGTTTATAGCAACGATAATTGCAGCGATAAAGGTAATGATTCTTTCGATATTAAATATACATATGTTCAGTGATATATCTATTGTCGAATATTCGTGCTTTCATCATTTAAATAAATAACATCGATCCGCTATTGCAGCGATTGTAAGTTATGCTATAATTGACAAAACTATACAACAATAAGTTAACAGAATTACATATTTCACGATGAGTACAAAATCAATGGCTTTACTATTCGATTGAAATAATTATCGAGCGTAGCTATGATTTCAAAAAATTAAAACATAAATGTTAAATCTTCCACATATCATAACAACATGTCTGAAATGACAGGTTGGACAAGCCAGTCGTCAAAGGGAACAATTTTGTCCTAATTCCTCCTGCTCAATGTGGCTTTTTAAAAGCCAAAATTTTAATGTTACCAAATTTTAAATTTTAAATTTAAGATTTATAAACAATAATGTTTATTGTTTTGATAAATTATTCAAAATTATAACTTTTTTACAACAAATTACAATTAAATTTTAATTAAGTAACTAATTGAACAACAACTTTTATTCAGTTTACTTGCTGAAAGAAATAATTTCAATACAAAATGCATTATTATAAAAAAATAAAAGTTGTAAAACAATTGCTCAACGCACATCCATACTTGTAAAAACTATGTATGTAAGTTAAAACTCCGAAAGTTTTTGAAATAAAATAAATAAAAATAAAAAAAATAAAATAAATTTTTTTTAGGAAGCTATGCCTCTTTATTATTTGACTGTCTAAAACGAAGTGACAATTTTATTTTTTTAAAACTAAAACTAAAGCTAAAGCTTTATTAGCGCGAAGTCGTTACCTCTGCTACCGTTTCAAGGGCAAGCGCGAATGCATTACCTACGGACGCGAATGCAATTTGATTCTAAGGAATTTGTGCTTGCCGACGTTGTGTCAGCAAAAAGCGTGGGAAACGATATTTATTTTTGTGCATTTTGAATTTGTTTCGTGTTAACAACCCCTCTCCTTGAATTCAAACGTCCTCGTTTGATGTACATACTTGAATAGTATAATTTTTATTGTTGAAAATACGAAATTTATTGCGAATTTTGTATGCTCTTTGCTTTCTAGCAAGTCAATGTATTTAATGTTTTTTATATTCATTTCTAATGAAAGAATTTTTTCGGTTCTATTTGATGTTGATTCAAGTTGTAGCACTGCTGGTAGTGGGTTATCTGTTGGGACTTCTTTGGAGCCAAAAGTTCTCTTCTCGATTTTTATTGTTACATTGTGGTGTCGTATTAAAAAAGTTCCTTTAAGATTAGTTGTTTCATTGTTTATTTGTACTGGACCATCAAATTGATTTAAGAATAATAGTCCTGCCGACATTTCTTCTATTATTGGAATATGTTGATTATTGATCTCGGTACAGTTTGGTACACGACTTTCTAGCAAATTGGCAATACACGTAATAAATATATACTAATTTTGTTAATTTTATGCAGGTCAAAAGTCGTGAGTACCAAACAACAATTAGAAAGGCGAATCCACAATTCGCAAAAGGGATTTGCACCAAAGTTCAGGCAGCAAAAAAATGGGAGGAATTTACAACGGAGCTGAATTGCTTGGGACCACCAGTGAGAACGGCAGCAAAATGGATTAAGCTTAATAATAGTTTTTTTTTTGTGATGTTTATAGAAATACATTTTTATTTTCCCTTGGCAGGTATGGGCTGAAACACGTAGAGGAACTGAAATACATATTTTTTTCGAATGACGAATAATTGAATAAAGAAAATGTATAACAAAAATAAAACAGAAACTGTGGCGTAAAGGTTTCTATTTAATACTTTTTAGATTTTTCTATAATATTCTCAAAATTTCATTTCTTATGTTTTCTACTTCTCCGTTATTTGACTCCACTTCAATATCTTCAGCATCATCGTACACAGTGGGTTGAGCAAGTCCTAGCATATCTTCATTACCAATACTCAATTGGTACGATCCCTGAGCACAAAATCGCAGAACTGTGTCTAGCTTTAAAATATTTGGAATCAATTTGGCTCGGGTGCACTGCTGCAACTGGTTTTCTGTACTGGACAGTAGGTTCACCAACGCCTCTTTAGATAATCTAAAGTTCTTTAAAAATCTGTAAGGAAATTTCTGTAATATTAAGTACGTCAACACATTTTAAAAATTCTAAATTTACTCAGTGGAAGCCATTTCTAGGGGGTTGGATGCGTCCCTCAACTGTTTTCTACTTCTAGCTAGTTCCACTAATCTTTCATCGTCCGATGAATCGTCGAACCACAACTTCGTTGTACTCATTTTCACAAAAAATACTTTTTTTAACTTTTAAAAATAATGTTAGCAAAGAATTTCAACATAATCGGTTTTTCTTTTATTTTGATTTGCTGTATCAGCTGAGAAAAAATTATCTATTGTAAATGCGTCGAGCGATCGAAATTCACAATAGTCCTAAAATTCGTTCGATCAGCACTTTCGACTACAGTCGAAGATCGAATGTTGCTCATAATAGGGGCCAATATATGTATACAGCTGTTAGTGTGTAGATCATCATGGCTCCGCGATTGAATAAAACCCGAATTTTTGAACATTTTAATGTGAAAGATGATAATATTGCTATATGCAATATTTGCAACAGCAGTTTAAAAACAAATAGATTGTTTAATCTAAAAAATCATTTAAGCAATGTACATAAAGCTAATATAATATTAGGGATGATGAAACTTCAAGCAGTTCTGGTAGTGGAATTGCTATATTGAACTGGTCACCGAGGAAAGTATTCCATTTAATGTGTTAGATTCTTAAAGTATGAAAAACATTATAGATTCCATCTGTCGTGGTTTGAGTAAAAAGAGCAACAAACCGTTTACCTTAAACAGCCGAAGTTGTAAAAGTGTTTTAAAACAAGTTGCAAATAACACAAGAGAGGAAGTCAAAAAAGAACTAAATAAGCGCTTAATATCATTAAAAATCGATAGTGCATCTCGTCTATCACGTGATATATTTGCTCTTAGTGCACAATATAATATATAAATAATTACAATATTCAATCAAGAATTCTCGGAATGGTAGAACTCAAGGGTGTTGCATCAAGTTCTTCCCGAAATATTGCTGCTAAAATTATAAAAATATTGAGCAAATATGGTGTCGGTCTTAATCAAGTTGTGTACATCACATCTGATAATGGGGCAAACATGATTAAATCATCAAAAATTTTATCGCACTGCAGCGTTTTAAAAGAAGATAGAGACGATGTAGATGAAGCCAATGACGTAGAAATGTTTAATGACACATTAAAAATACAAATGGGAGACATTGAGACATTGAGATTTGCCGCTGTGCAGCACATACTGCTCAACTTTGCGCATTAGACAGCACTAAAGATCCTGTGATAAAAAGTTATTTAATGAACTGCCGAAATTTGACCAAGTACATAAAAAAAAATTCCAACGGTTACCGTGAAATTTTTGAACATAGGACTAAGAATAAGTTCGTGCGGTTTTACAACAGATGGCGTAACTTGATTATTATTCCATCGATCCACATTTCCAAACATTCATTGGAGAGCTACTGTCGTAAGGCACAAACGTCAGTATAAGTTAAAAAAATTAGCCCTTCCTCAACTGGATTGCCCAACTAGATGGGAATCAACCTACAATATGATTAAAAACATATATAATTCTAAAGATGTATTAGTTAACATTGAGTCTGTAAAAAATAAATCGCAGGATGAAAACTTTGAGCTGAACGATGACTTATGGGCTTTTATAAAAAGTTACTATACAGTTTTTGAACCACTTCAAAAAACTATTATTAAATTTCAAGCAGAAGCCTTCCATTATGGTGATTTCTATGCACAATGGCTAAGATGCAAACTTTTAACAGAAAAAATTTTGCAAACACATGATGATTCGTTGTCTCACACAATTGGAAAAAATCTGCTTCGCAACATTGAAATTAGGACGTCCAAGTTGCTAACAAATGATAGTCTAAACGCTTGTTTATTGTTGGATCCACGTTTCAATCACACCTTAACAGCGGATAAAAGAGCAGACGCAATCACCTATTGGAAAAAACTTTATGACAGGCTAAAAGTAATGGGATGCATTAAATCCGACAAAACAAATTCGTTCAATAACACATCAGTCAGATTGAATGAAGAGCAACGCGAAGATGAAGACGAATATATAAATGCATACCTTTGCCAAAACTTGGAGGCCAGAAATGACGATGACATCGATGTATACAGCAAAATTGAAAATTTGAAATTATCTTTTCAAAGAATCAGCACAAACCTACTCGAATTCTGGAAAGAGAGGCAATTCGCTGATCCGGAACTGTATGCGCTCACTAATATAAGTTATCGACTGCAGGCCACGACTTGTAAAAATGATTTTAAGTTTCAACTGAACCTGCTTGTTTTATTTGATAATGTCTTATATATTGTAGTACAAAATTGCTTACTTGCTAATACAATTTGCTTACTTACTATTACAATTTGCTTACTTACTAAATTCTTATTTTGCTACAATTTACAATGAAATTGCTTACCGTGTTAACTTATATGCTTTGCGGTACCTCCAACGCAGGTAATTACTTAGAGTCAAAATCAAAAGCTAGTTAAAAATAATTTTTTTAATATCTAAAAAACGAGCAGAGTTCTAATTTCTCACTCGCGGTTCAAACATGTACATATGTATGTGTACTTAAATTTGTATTTCTTTAATTTTTTTATCACCCATGATTGAGACGAGCCAAAATATTTTGCTTTGCTCATGTACATACCTACATATGAACACAAAAATATTTTGGTAGTGGCTGTTCTCATACATGATAAGGCCGTAAAAATATGTGCAAAACAAGCGATGACAGGCAAATATCAAACAACAAACATCCATACACACACACATAAATACATATGTATTAGCAATCTTTAGGAATGTACACATTTCTATATACATACATATGTATGCATATTGTCATTCCCCTTTTGGTCTTTTGGTCAACTCATACGTGATTAATTTGGTTACCATTGAAAGGGCATTTTCATCCCTAAAGTTGATACTAACGGATAACCGCAACCGACTGGGCCAGGACATCCTAATTGTTAAGCTAAACCCGATGTATTTAGATAAAGCAGTTAACGCTTTTTTAACATATCGCTAATTTCCGCCCACGCCCCAACGGAAGAGAAGGACGATGCGACCAAAGATTCTTTCTATGAGCGCCTGGAACGTTCCTATGAGCGCTGCCCCCGCCACGACATAAAAATCGTGCTTGGCGACTTCAACGCCAGGGTGGGAAAGGAGGGAATTTTTGGTCCCACAGTCGGAAAATTCAGCCTGCACTACGAAACATCCGGTAACGGACAGAGGCTGATCGACTTCGCCGGGGCCCGAAACATGGTAGTCTGCAGCACCAGATTCCAGCATAAGAAGATTCACCAAGTCACCTGGCTGTCTCCTGATCGAAAAACACGAAACCAGATCGATCATGTTGTGACAGATAGAAGACACGCTTCTAGTGTATTAGATGTACGTACGATCCGAGGACCCAACATCGACTCGAATCACTACCTTGTTGCAGCCAAACTGCGCACACGCCTCTGTGCAGCAAAAAACGTGCATCTACCTACGCCAAGAATGTTCGACATCGAAAAGCTGCAATCACAACAGACAGCTAGAAGATTCGCCACTCGACTCTCACTCCTGCTCTCAGAGAGTACTGCCCAACAAACCGGAATCCACGAACAATGGAGCAACATTTCTCGTTCTCTATGTACCGCCGCCGAAGAAGAAATTGGATTCCGGCGAGCCCGAAAAAACAATTGGTACGACGAGGAATGTCATGCTGCCGCAGAAAGAAAGGATGCCGCCTATAGAGCCACGCTGCGGTCGGGTGCAACGCGAGCCATGTGGGATCGCTACAGAGAGCTGAAAAAGGAAGAGAGACGTATTATCCGAAAGAAGAAACGAGAGACCGAAATACGTGAGTGCGAAGAGCTTGAGATGCTGGCCAACAGGAACAACGCCCGAAAATTCTACCAGAAAGTTCGGCGGCTTACAGAAGGTTTTAAGACCGGGGCGTTTTCTCGTAAGAACAAAGACGGCGAACTGGTGACTGACGTACAGAGCAACCTTAAATTATGGAGGGAACACTTCTCGAACCTATTAAACAGTGACAGCTGCGCATGTCACCGAGAAAGTGAAGATCCCGATACCCCAATCGTTGACGACGGAATTGTCGTTCCGCTACCCGATCATGACGAGGTGAGAATAGCGATAACGCGGCTAAAGAACACGACGGACTGCCGGGTGAGTTATTCAAACATGGCGGCGAGGAGCTGGTATGGTGCATGCATCAGCTTCTATGCAAAATATGGTTGGATGAAAGCATGCCTGCCGATTGGAATTTAAGTGCGCTCTGCCCAATCCATAAGAAGGGCGATCCTGCAATTTGTGCCAATTACCGCGGGATTAGTCTTCTAAATATCGCCTATAAGGTTCTAGCGAGCGTATTGTGTGAAAGGCTGAAGCCCACCGTCAACCAACTGATTGGACCTTATCAGTGTGGCTTCAGACCTGGAAAGTCTACCATCGACCAAATATTCTCAATACGCCAAATCTTGGAAAAGACCCAGGATCAGGAGGAAGATGAAGAATATGACGAAGATATTGAACTTGATGTGATTACTTCTGACGAAGAATATATTAAAATAGAAGAAAAGTAAGTTCAAACAAGTTTTTCTTTCTTCTTAGAACACATATATGCAGTTTAAAAATGTACCTAAGCCATTTTGGAAGGGAATTATCCACCCAGACAAATTTAATATAAAAACAAAGAAATAATTTAATTAATTTTAAATAAATACTTATTGTTTAAGAATGCACAAATTCGCGAAATAAATGAAATATATGGAAACACAAATTTACTAATATATATTATAAACTGTCAAATTATTTTAAAGATCATGTTCAGGGCGGAGGTGTAGGCGTAATCGAATGAAAAAATAAACAAAAACCTAAATTCTACTTTAATCTACGTGATTGACCTCAAAAATTTTAGTCATTATCTTTAAATTTGTGATTCATGCCAAAAAAAAAATTAAAAAAACCCCATAGTGCTTTGTTCAAGTAAACAAACGTTAAGAAATAATGAAATTAAAGGAGTGCCATGAGTTTTGTGAAATTTGTATTTCTACCAAATGCGGTTTCGGGGCTGAGGTTGCATTCGCCGAGAACTGCATTATAAAACGTATGTATTTGTAGGAAATGTCTACAGTTTCCTTCGATACTCGGCTTGAAGAAGTCGGTTTTAAAATACAGTGCAGAGTTACAGAGTTACAGAGTTTTCTGTAACAGTAACATATTTTTGGAAATAGTTTTAATTTGGACCTAACAAAACATGGGATTTGTTAAAAATATATTAGCACTTATTACTTGTGGTTTGAGTGTTTTGGGTTCGGTTGCAGTAGGTAAGATGTGTGGTGTAAAATCTTCTGAAGCAAATTCATACTTGGAACTGTGATGTTTTATTTATAGCCTTATCAATAAAAATGTTTATATGCTTGTGTAATTTATATGTTTTAATTTGTGTGTGCGTATGTTAGTATTTCATTTTTCCCTCTTCTGTTTCTTTGAATTTGAATTTTCATATAAATAAACTTGTAAACAATTGCACCTTGCCGAGGTTGACCTATAGTTGAATTCGTGGAAGTATAGACAAAAGTTTCTTCGAATATATTTGCTAAAAAAATATATCTATCAAGGCTCGGTCAACCTCGGTGTACTTCATACTTTTATGGCCGTAGACAAAACAGTTGGATTTTTACTTGTTATTTGAGCTTTAAAATTTTATAAACATGTATTTTAGTGTCTCGACCCTTAAGTGTGAGAACGATCTTCGTAGTGCTTTTCTTGTTATTGGATTGATGTGTCTCTAATAAACCCGCATCTGATCCCAATGTATTCCAAGTGTAGTGTATTTCTATTACTGAGCATTAGCAAAAGAGTAATTATTTTGTAATGAAGAGATGGAGCAAAACCAATGTGACTTTAGTCCTGGTAAGTCTATCATCGACCAGATTTTCGTAATATGCTAAACTTTAGAGAAGGCCTTAGAAAAACAATGAACACAAATTACCAATTACCGATTTTAAAGTCAGCTAAAATCGCGGCCACTGTAGCCGAATGCGTGACTACCATTCGGTAGTACCACAGGTTCGAAACCCCGAATATGATACATAATTTGGGGAAAAATATCAAGACGTACACCGTAAAAACAGCGCGCGGAGGCATTTTGCCGAGAGTAAACGCGAAAAAAGAAAATCAGTAATGGCTTTCAAACGTAATAGTGTGATTGCATTATATTTGGCTGGAAAATCACAACCAGCGATTGTTCGTGAACTCGAGCACCTTAAAGTAAATAAAGTTTTTGTTTATCGCTTCATTACTCGTTACAATGATACTGGTAGCTCCGCGAAACATCACGGAGATGGTCATCAAAAAACTGCAACGTCCCGTGAAATTATTCAAGAAGTGAAGAAGCGAATTGAGCGAAATCCCCGACGAAGTACTAATAAAATGGCGAAAGAACTGAAAATATATAATATAAAATATATATATATAAAATAGTAGTGGCCGTCACATAGTGAAAAAGGATCTCACAGTCAAGCCTTACAAGATCCAAAAGGCGCCGCATGATCTCACACCAAACCAGCAACAAGTCAGACTTGAGAGAACGAAGGAGTTGCTTCGCTTGGCCGAAAGCGGTGAATTTCCCAACATTAAGTTTACCGACGAGAAAATTTTTCGTAAACTCCCAAAAAGATAGAGTTTATTTGACCGACCGTTCTCACGATAATTTCAGTCATCGATTGGCCACCAGGAGGCAGCAGCCGCTGTAACCGCAGATGGGCGCTCTTCAATCGTTTTCATCGAACCTGGTGTCAAGGTAAATGTGAAATATTATCGAGAAAGTATTGTGGAGAATGCTTTGAAGTCGTGGGCAGACAAACATTTCGGTGGCAGACCATGGACGTTTCAACAGGATTCGGCAAAGCTCGAGTGAACTAAGAATGGCTAAAAATTTGCATTGTTTTCGCATATTTTTTACTTTGAATTGAAATAAAAAAATTTTCAAAACTAAATGTTTGGCCCTTTTAATTGATTACACTTCTACTCAAGAAACGAGTTACGCTAAACTCATGAGTAAGGTCCAAAGAATATCCTTTTTATGCATATCTGATGCTTTAAGGATTAGCCAAACAATTCGCTGGAAGTGTTAATCCACCTGCCTGCACTAAATCTTGTAGGGAAACACGTGGCCGTGTCCTTAGCGCTTAGACTTAAGGGGGGACCCTCATTTATCGGGTCAAAAAAATCGATTTTTTGGAAATAATTTTAATCTATTCTACAACTATTTAAGAATATACTTTCAAAATTTCAAGTCGATATCTGTATTTTTGAAGGAGTGACAAAATTTTTAACAATACGCGACGGGTGGCCTGATCGCCTGTATCCAAAACTTTAAACGCGTTTTTCTCGAAACATCATTTTTCGATTTTGTGTACACAATTGAGAACGCTGTATTGAACCAATCAGGCTTTACAATAGCTCATTTTAAAGATAATTAAATTGTTTTGAATGTGACTTTAAGTGTTTTTTTAAAAAAAAAGATTTTCATATTTTTTTGTAATTTTAAAGTCAATTTTTATGCATGAAAAATCACTTTTAACATAAAACTGGGTAAAAAATATCAATTTCGACATTTTTTTTTAAATCAAAATGTCACATCGAAGGTATTATCCTAAAGTTTAAAAAAAAATTTGTTTTTTTTATTTCAGAAAAAAATTCAGAGCGCTAGAATGTACACAGATAGAATGAGGTGCCATGGACGAGGTGTATATTTCCATACTTAAAATGTTTTTTTTCTTCTCCGAAAATTTTTGTAGACAGTCAAGACATTTATTAAAGTACTTTATGAATTACAAAACGTTTGAAGTTATTTTACCTGAGAAAAAAATTCCCAAAAATTATGCATTTTTCGACCGTCTAAATGAGGGTCCCCCCTTAAAAGTATGGCGCTATGGAAAGACCAGCAGTTTGGCCACGCCTCAATTCTCATCATCTCAGTTCTCTCATCTGAATGGTCAGAAACAAGAAATGGACTCCTCTATTCATAGACTCACCTTCGACAAACTCTTCAATAACGACATACCGTCAAGATAAGAGCGGCAAATATCAAGAGGAAAAGTGGAAAAGAGGAACGCGAAGCAATTAGGACTTGAACTAACTGTTCGACCACCAGACCACTGCAGCTACGTCTATCAGGCAGAAGTTCTAGCTATAAATGGAGTGGCTACGTACATATCTAAAAAGGCTAAAGCCCTAAATTGGTATCGTATTCAAGGTCAGCCTTATTTGGGTTCCGGCGAATAGAGAAATTAGGGGAAATTGGAACCCCGATGAGCTAGACAGGAAAGGTACTACTCTTCAACTGCTTAGTGATAGAAGAACTGTTGGGAAACAGCGTTTACAAAAGTCACATACAGTTCAAAAACAATTTAATTTAGCGTGAAAACTTTACTTAATCCTATATATTGTTGCTGTTTAGTATTTAGTTGATCCGCCGTTAGCATCAATAATTTCTTGACTTTGTCAGTTCTGCAGACGTTATACTGTTCCTAACTTCTATCATGCGCTCTTTGAGTACAACACTACAAGAAACCTGATTGTTTCCAACTTTCCATCGGTGCCAAATATATAATATAAAACTTTTATTCATTAGTAAACACAAATATCCATCCTCTTTTTTTATGTGCTTGCAAATTCCAAGAAAAGTTTGCAGTTTTTTTCAGAAATGATAGGCTTTTTGCGTGGTGTACTGTTGTGGAAATCGTTATTGTTCAAAGTTTCTCGAATTGCTCTTAGGTGGCCACGCTTATCTGATGTATTTTCTCAAGAGAGAGAAAAATATCCAAAAAGGTACATGAACGCAAAACCAGTAACAATTTGTAAGTTTGACGAACAGCTGATTAAATTGTTGGCAGGAAAATTCATTTTGAAACAATTTTCATTTGATCTACCTCGTATTAAATTAAAAGTATAAACACAATAATTTCTTCCACTTCATCATCGCTGTCAGATGAAGAAAATTAATAAAAAAGATGTTTAAAGTTTTTATTAATCAATAATATATTTTTCTTCATTATTTACAATGTCTTCCCAACGTTTAGGCAAATTTTTAATTCCCTGCTCAAAAAATTATTTGTCCTTGGAGCCAAAATACGCTTCGATATCCCTTTTTATAGCTTCTTTTGAGGAGTAGTTCTTGTTGCTCATATGGGATTGAAGTCCACGGAAAAGGTGATAAACACAAGGTGCAATATTCGGAGAGTATGGTGGATGCGGCATTAGCTCCCATACGAGCTCGTTCAGCTTGCCTAATGTTAGCCTTGCGGTATGAGGTCTTTCGTTGTCGTCGAAACAAAACTTTGCGTCAATTCACCAAAGACGGTCGATTTTTTTTAAGTGCCTCATTAAGGTTTGATAGGTGATGGGAATAATAGTCAGCAGTTATCGTCTAGTTTGGTTCCAGAAGTTCATAATAAACAATACCGGTCATATCCCACCAAATAGACAGGAGAATCTTCTTGGGGTGAATGCCATCTCTAGGGGTCGGGGTCGGTTCTGGTGTCTCATCTTTATCTAACCATTAGCGTTTGCGAGCAGGATTATTGTAAAGGACCCATTTTTCATCAGCAGTAACGATACGGTTCAAAAAACTTTCATTTTCAAGCCATTGCAGCAGCTGAGAACACACATTCACTCTCTGCTCAAAGTTGGCGACGGAAAGTCTATGGAGAACCCATTTTCCCAGCTTTGAAACCTTTCCCAACTGAACCAGGTGCCTGTGAACTGTTCCATGCGATGAATTTAACCTCTGAGCTATCATATCGACTGTCAAATTTTGCTCAGCTTCCACGAGTTCGAGCAAGGCGTCGGAGTTAAAGGCTTCAGGACGTAATCACCGAAATTTTCCTCGAAATTGTTCGTAAATTTATTAAAAATGAACCGAAATCATCATGGAAATTCATGGAATCGTAGTTGAATATCTCTAAAACATCAATTTATCGCGTTTTAACTGATCATTTGGACTTACGAAAGGTCTGTGCACGTTTCATTCCGCAAAAGTTAACTGATCACCAAAAATTGTTAAGAATTCATCACTCAAAAGACCTCATTAATGAGGCGAGAAAAGACGCGAACTTCCTTTACAACATTTGAACTGGTGATGGAACATGGTGTTTCCAACACGAATCTGAAATTAATCGTCAAAGTGCCGAATGGAAGGCTCCAGATGAGCCACCTCCCAAAAAATCGTGTTTGGAGAAGTCAAAAATCAAGTCGATGCTCATTTGTGTTTACGATTCGAGGGAGTTGTCCACAAGGAGTTCGTGCCAACGGGCCAAACCGTCAATGGAATTTTCTATCTTGGCATTCGTCGAATTCGCCATGAATACCGCGGAGGAGGAAGCTGGCGCTTATTGCATGATAATGCACCATCGCATCGATCCACTCTTGTGACTGATTTTCTGGCTAGAAATCGCATTTTAACCATCAATCACTCACCGTATTCGCCTGGTATGGCTCCCTGTGACTTCTATCTATTCGGAAAATTGAAACTGGCCATGAAAGGAAAAGGTTTTGCGTCCGCAGAGACCATCCAAAAGGCGTGTACCGCAAAACAGTGTATCGAGGCCAGAGGGGACTATTTTGAATAAACAAACTCGAAGTTATCAAAACAAATCTCCTGTCGTTTCTGTTGTATCTCAGACTTGTTTATTTTGGACTTCACCTTGTAGTTATATCTGTATATTTAAATGTTTATAAGCTCAGTGTGAACATATACACACATACATGTATATAAGCATTCAAATTGCAAAAAGTTTCTGACTGAAATCGCGGCCAACCGTGTGGATACATCGAGTGAAACAAATGAATCAAAAGATCGTTTTTTTTTATTATTATTTTACATATTATTATTATTATTTTAATGTGATAGCGGTGGTTCTCGTACCCCTTTATCAATTCCCGCGCTTTAAAAAGAATTTCATTTTTATTGTAGTTGCCAGAAGTTATAATTTTTTAGCAGGAAATGATCATATACTTTTTAGTGTTACTATCTCCCTAAGAGTGAACTTTTTTTTTGACAAGTTTACTATATTTAGTCAGAGGAATATGGGGTTGTATCTTTTATTTCAATTTATAACTTTACATCTCTATATTTATATCACGGCAGAGTCTGTCTACTACTTCAAAAATGCTTAACCACATACATATGTACTTAATTGGTTTATTTTATATTTAAACAGAAACAACTTATGGAGCCTGTCAGACACCAAACAGAACACCTGGTGATTGCGTGGTAATACAATCTTGCACTGTTCTATATACCTTGGCTTTAAAACCTAATTTGAGGAATGATGAATTAATATTTTTACAAAGCAGTCAATGCGGGACGATTGGCAAAAATCCACTGGTATGTCCATTCAAAGACAATTATAAAATAAAAAAATAGTACTAGTTTTAGAGTAATGTTCTATTTTATTATTATTTGAATAGGTGTGCTGCCCTAAGCCTACTAATATACCTCAAAATCCACCTAGTGTCAAAACATCAGGTAACTACATATATTTACATATATTCGCATATGCATTAACTTCTACTTTAAAGGGTGATTTCAAATTGAAATAAAACAACAAAAATTCATATTGATTGGGCAATCTTTATTATTTTTGTGTAGAACCATTCATGGCATTTAGTTTTTAAAGATAATCACTTTCAAATGAATAACTTTAGTAATCTTGGCTTCCAATGCCTCAATCAGAGCTGGATTATTCATAAATCATTTAGGCTTTACATAAATTCCACAAATAAAAGTCCAAAGGTGGCAATTTAAGCCCAAATAGGGCAATTTTGCTTATTGACCTAGCCATTAAGCCCAAAATGGGCCTCTTCGCTGAGTTGGCCTGAGGGCGCGATGAACACTTTTCACAGAGCGCCGATTTTCGTAATATAATTTTAGTCATACAGCCAAGCCCAAAAGACCACGGTGGTCTCAGGGTATTATGGCAAAAAAATAATAAATAATATTACTTTTTTATTATTTTTTGATTGGCTGATGTTTTGTAAAATTAATTGTGTTCAATTCAAAGAAAATTATACGAGAGCTTCTCACGAATAAGTTCTAAGTATTCATTAAGTATTTTATTCACTATCTGAAACTTAATTTCACAAAATTTCGTTTGCTAAGACTGTTTATTCTAATATATACATTCTGTCAAAAAAGTACCGGCAATTGTTCAATAAAACGCAAAATAATTGTTTAATCATCAAAATTTATTTTCTCGCCCTCAAAAGACGCTCCATTCGAAGCAATTCACATATGCCCACTATTAGTCCAGTCATCAAAGCACCTTTTAAACGCGTTTGAAGATATCTTCTTCAGCTCCTTCAGCGAATTCTCTTTAATGGCCTCTATCGACTCAAAGCGGCGTCCACGGAGTGGCAATTTAAGTTTTGGTAAAAGGAAAAAGTCACAAGGGGCTAAATCCGTCTGTTCGATGAAATTTGTCGAGTTTTGGTAAAAAAAAAATGTTTACAATATGAATCTTGTGAGACGGTTTTCTTTCCACAAATTGGGCCGCTTCCTACGCACATTCTCTCTCAAACGTCGTATAACTTCCCAATAACATTATTTATTTACCGTGGAACTATTCAACGAATTCCCAGTCAATACCTGTTATGATGCGCTGGATAAACCTGTGGTCCGAATTCACTTGCTCAAGCATGTCCTCAGCCACCTTCTTTCGATGAATTTTTTTAAAGGAATTCAACTCTCTTGGAACGTGTCGAGCAGCCACGCGTCTTGGCGTCTCATACCCAATTGATGATGTAAAATGTTACGAATTGATTCGTGAGACACGCTAAGGTCACGAGCTACCTCCCTGGAACTTAAATGATGGTTTTCCAGCACCATTTCCTTGACGCGTGTTTTCAAATGGACAATTCCTGATATTTTTTTGACAGAATGTAAATAATTAACCGATATGAGTAAAAATTTATGAAGTTGGCCAACATTTTTTGAAATGCGATTTTGAATTATTTTATATGGAAAACTGTGTCTTACATATCTACTTCGTACTTTTCAATAAGTGTAGATTAACAGTAAGTCCAGTGCTCTTACGGAGCATGCTGTTTTTATACAAAATAGAAAGGAGGGGCCCTCCATTTATTGGCCCAGAGCCATTTTGTGATCTTGGAAAGAGTAACTTCTCCTCTGTTATAGAGGAAGTAGAGGACGATACTGGGACAATCTAAAGGGTTTATCGCAATCAAAATCAATTATAGGTAGCTTTAGCCTAAACCGATTTAAAGAGAGTATGGAATTAAATAAGAAGCACTGTAGAATCATCACAAAAATTCTCCCTACGAATTCAACGCATTCGAAAGACGCAATCTTGTTTTTTATCATTCTTTCAAAGGAAATGCAAAATCAAATGCATCAGAAAAATGCAAGCCCATGCACATATGCAGGAAAAAACACTGTCATCCAAATATCACATGCAACAATTTTACAAAAAACAACACCGTAAACTTAAAAATATTAGGCATCGAATTTAATAAAAGATATAAATGGGAAGCCCATATCTCAAAACTTGTCAACTCACCAAATAAACGTTTGAACATAATACAATGCCTTGCAAGCCCAAAACTTCTCGTTAACACTAGTTCAATCATTGCCGCTACCAAATCTTGAATCGTATCAAAAATTTATTACGGATTATACCTTTTTGGCTACTCACCTAAAACAAATATCAACAAACTCAACTCATTACTAAACTCTGCTATACGAACCCCCTTAGGCACATACCGTACTACTCCGATTAGCAACATGACGTTTGACACAGGCATACCGTTAATACAAATGAGGGAGTTTACCACAACAAAAACTATGCAAAAACCTAATCATTAATGAGCAGTCAAACTTTCCAAACTAACACACAAAATAGTAATTTCTAAACAAAAACATACGATTCAATCAACACTCAATCGCATAATAGAAAAATCCCTGGAATTAGATATTCCCATTAATAATAAACCTAAGATTAAAACCCGATTTCCTGGATGGCATTTTCAATTCCATTTTCCATTTCAATGCCATAGATACATCACTCCACCAGTGAAAAAAAGACAATACGCATTAAAAATATTTCAAAATCTCTTATTACTTAAAAAACAATTCAAACTAATTTTCACAGACGGTTCAAAAAAACGCAAACCAAACAAGTTTACAACTTAAAAAATGTAAACAATAATAATTATTATATAGACTTCATAAGAAACTGCTTATCAAAACTCAAAAATAATATCGAAAGGACACGCCAAAATCAAGGGCAACGAACTAGCAGATTTAGCAGCAAAAAAGCATAAAACCGCCCCATAACTATGTCTCTAAACCTCCTACACACAGTTATTAAAAGTCATATAACAAAAATATTCAAAAATAAGCAACACTCCACATTCGAAAAAATAATAAGCTGGTACAAATTTATGTTTTTTTGCTTCACCTAATATATACCTACAGGTATTGGATGCTTACTCGTATTATCCATAAAGGTGAATTCACCGTTCTTAACCCAACAATTTTATTTGGTAATTTTCCACATGTTTTTCCACGAAAAAAAATGTGACGATTTTGATTAATATCATTTTCTATGGGTTTAGCAGCGGCCGCCAAATGGGTTGGTGCGTGACTACCACTCGGAAGTGCACAAGTTCGAATCTCCGGACATGAAACACCAAACAAAAGGAGCTTTTTCTAACAGCGGTTGCCCTTCGGCAGGCAATGGCAAAACTCCGAGTGTGTTTCTGCATTGAGAAAGGTCCTAATAAAAAATTCTGTGAAGTAGAAGTATTGATACCCGACCACTTCAAAGATGGTTTATAAAAAATATCACGAAGATTTTTGAGTATTTCAATATTTTATTAAAAATTAAATAAATCCAATTGTTCCCGTGTGAAATATAAGAAAATATAAAATATAAACTATCTCATTCTCAAATAAGAATGAAAAAACCATAGAAAATCTAAAAATTCACACAGCAAAAGTGTTGATACTCTGCAATAAAGTAAAAGAAAAATTACATTTAATATCTAGTAGGGTATCCTCGTAATAGAATAACGTATTTTAGTCGGTCAGGCATTGAGTGAATCAAGTTTTTTGTATAATCCGAATTTTTATTTTGCCATTCGACTTGGAGCAAGCTTTTAAGTTGATTTTTGTGAGTTATGTGGTGTTTCCTTAATGGTTTTTGCAAATGATCTCATAAATGCTCTATAGGGTTCATAACTGGATTCTGTGGAGGCGTTGATAACAATTGAGGTACTTTATGTATTAGCGACATCTTCACTATGTGCGTGGAGTGTTGTCCTGCTGGAAATAAAATCCACAAGACAATCCAATTTTTTCATCACTTTGTAACAAGGATTTTTAAATATAAAGGGGTTTCCAATAACAGGTGTTAGGTGTTAAACAGGGGAGATGATTAACGATTTTTTATGGCCTGAATTGGATGGTATTGATCAGGACAACGTTTATTTCCAACATGACGGCGCTACGTGCCCCACAAGCAACGAAACCATTGATCTTTTACGGGAAAAGTTTCCAGACCGTGTTATCTCTCGAAGAGGTGATCACAATTGGCCACCGAGATCTTGTGATTTAACACCTTGTGACTTTTTTCTTTGGGAGCACGGGAAAGAGAAGGCATACGCCAACAGCCCAGGGTCGAATCAAGACCTCAAAGAGGAAATACGTGGGGCTATCAAGGCCATATGGCATCCACTCTGCAATTCTGTTATGAAAAATTTCATGAAAAGAATATTGTCCTGTAAGCGTGGTCGTGGTGGTCGTTTGCCTGATGTTATTTTCCACCATTAACGGCATGCCTTCTTCTTTATAAAGAAACACCGAATCATTTATATTAAAAAATAGCGTTTTTCTTTGAATATCAAAATAACACCTTGTATTGAAAAACCCTTTACTTCTTTCATTATTTCATCAATAAAAACAAGATTGCCAACACCTGATGTGGACATGCAACCCCAAACCATGACGCATTCACCTCCATGCTTGACTGTTTTAACCCTTCATTAGGCACGTGGTCTACAATCGTAGACCACTTCTTTTCAAAGTCGTGCAACTCCTTAAATTTGTCTCTTAAATTACCTAAGCTTTTTAATAGCTGTTTATAATTAATATCTTTATCCAATTAGTGTATTCAGTGCGGATTTGACGTACAGTTGTAAGTTTTATCAAGGTCTGAACAGTGCTGGTCTACATATGTAGACCACGTGACTAACGACGTTACTTTTTCTTGCGGCAATATTACTTGATATATTAAATATTTGAATTAAGTTCAGGTAAGTTTTGCTAATATTTTTTTTCAAAAGTGTGCTAAATTAATTAGTTTCAGATAATATTATATCTGATTCCAAAAACAGACGATGGAAAGCAGCAAAAATCCTGAAGTATGGGAAAGATGGCTCTCCGAACTATCAAGTAGTGAAGAAAGTGCTATGGATGAAGAAAACGAGACGGGGGTTGACGAAGATACGGATATCAATGTGAATGCTGCTGAAGAGAGTGACCACGAGACCGAATCGGAACTAGAAGGATCAAGCGATGATGAAATTCTTTCAGACGATTCTGGTGCATCTCATCCCCAAAATTTCTATTTAGGAGAAGACAATGTCACTAAGTGGAAGAAAACCAGACCCAATTTGCAAGTTCGTATATATAATCAATATTTGCCGGGTACAAAAGGTAATGCGCGCAATGTTGAAACAGAAATTGAGTGCCTAAATTTATTTGTGAATGATTCGGTTATAAGAATAATAACCGTTTCCACAAATTTGTATATTCAAAAAGTACGGGTTAACTTTCAAGAAGATAGAATGAATCAAGATGCAAAAGAAACCGATGACACCGAAATTCGCGCTTTCATTGGCATTTTGTTTTTGATTGGCGCTCTTAGAAGCTCGAGAAAAAATCTTCATAAAATTTAGGACTATTCCCAAGGAAACGGGGTTGAATCGTGCTACCTAGCGATGAGCGAGAAACGGTTTCGATTTCTGATAAGATGCCTGCGATTTGATGACATCAATACAAGACAGCAGAGAAGAGCAATTGATAAATTGGCGCCAATAAGAGAACTTTTTGAAGTATTCCTGGTCAACTTCCTAGTAAGCCGGCCAAGTTTGGCATTAAAACTTTCGCGATGGTGGATGCAAAAACGTATTACACTTTTAATTTGGAAACTTATGTGGGAACTCAGCCGGACGGACCATACAAACTTAGCAATAGTGCGGAAGAGATAACTCTTCGATTGGTAGAGCTAGTCGCAGGAACTAATCGCAATATTACTGGTGACAATTGGTTCAACAGCTTATCGTTGGTTAATAATTTGCTAAAGAAAAAGTTTACATATTTGGGAACTGTGAGAAAAAATAAACGCGAAGTTCCCAAAGAATTCCTTCCTAGGAAGAATCGTAAAGAAAAGTCAAGTATTTTTGGTTTCCAAGAAAATTGTACACTAGTGTCGTACTGCCCGAAAAAAAACCGGTCAGTGATCTTGATATCATCTATACACCATGATAACGCAATAGATGAGCAAACAAATGATGAAAAAAACCAATTATGATAACCGATTATAATCACACAAAAATTGGTGTAGATCTTGTGGACCAATTATGTTAGAAATATAATGTTGCAAGGACTACGTGTCGTTGGCCAATGGTAATATTTTACAATTTACTAAATATCTGTGGTCTAAACGCTCTTTGTGTATATAAAGCCAATAATCCCCAAAATAATATAAAACGGAGTGATTTTCTTGAAAAATGCGCTTGGTAGCTCATTCGACCACAAATTGAAGTTAAATCCAAGAATCCTCGACTACCCAGGGAAATGAGGCAGCGAGCCCACAACCTTCTTGGCATCCCAAGCATTGCACCACAACCCACTCAATCACCAAGTAACTATGTCGGACGGTGGCAATATGAACAAATCATCCCGAAAGTCGTGTACTAAATGTGGCAGATTTGCTTGCAAAAATCATATGAGGGAAAGCTGCACGGAATGTCTCAGTGAGGAAATATAAGCAGTTTTCAGAAACCAGAACATATAAATTTTGTACTGAACTTTTATTTTTTTATTTAAAGAAGTGAATTTTACATATTTTTATTTTAAGTTTTACGAATAATAAAAACGCTTTTGTAAATCGTCCATTAGTTATAAGAAACAACTTTTATGAACTGCAATAAATGTAAAAAAACACATACATTCATGTTTTTATTGAATTAACAGAAGATACACAAACATTTTAGTGAAAATATTAGTTTATATTCCTCACATTAAATCACAGAATATACTTATGAAGTATTATTAAAAAACACAAATGAATAACACTTTTAGTCATAATATTAAAATGGTCTACGGTTGTAGACCACGTGCCTTACCACGTTACAAAAATCCACGTGCCTAACGAAGGGTTAATTGTATTTTTTGGATTTAATTCTTCATTTTGTTTCCTCTACACTTTGAGTCGCCCATAATATCTGAAAATATTATATTATATTTCGACTCGTCGGAGAAATTTATTTTGTCCCAGAAGTCAAATTCTTTAAGCTGATAAGCTCTAGCAAATTCGATTCTTTTTTTTCTATTAGTATCACTGACAAAAGGTTTTCTTTTAGCAATACATGTCTTACAGGTATATCCATTTCTCTTGGTTGGCTCGCACTGTATTCGATGAAAGAATGGTGTTTAGAGATGTTTGCAGTACAGCAGCTATATTCGGAACGTTTTTGAAAGGATTTTTTTCTATTGTTCTCTTGATAAGACGTTCATCTCTCTCAGTTAACTTCCTAGGGCGGTCTGATCCCCACTCATTTTCAATCCTTTTCTCCTTTTTGAATCTTTGTGTTACCTTTTGCACTGTTGCTCATCACCAGGAGGATGATTTTCTCGATTTCTGAGTATGATTTTCCATCTTTATGCATGCATGCAAGAATTTTTCTCTTCTCTAAGTCAATTCTTTTCGAGACAAGATTGGACACGTAAAAACGTAAGCACAGATGCGAATATATGAGCTTCATCAGATATGCTGAAAATAGTTTGCCAACAAATATTATTCCGAAGCATCGCAAATCAAAACCGCCGTTATTTCGCGCATTGGCTACTTCAAAGTGCGAGCGTACTCGTATAAACACTTTTGCTGTACGAATTTCTGACTTACATTTACATTTTTGCTTGCCGTTGTTGATGCAGCAGACAAAGTTGGTTCTGTTTTTTTTGTGATTGAATCTAGAATAATGTGTGAAATTTCTTAAAGTTAAAATTTTAGAAATGGAAGGGTATCAAGATTTATGCTGTGCACTGTACATACATATGTACATACATACTTATATGTGCGTATTCATACAGTTGTGCAAGAATTACAGTTTCAATCTCTGTCGACTTCAGAAAAAAATAAATTTTACCGAACTGGACGATGAACAATACTTCAGCATCTTCTCCGACTAGAAATGAATGAGAGAAGAAAACTGTCCGGCCCGGGATTTCCCACGTTAATAATGAAAATAGACATACCCTATACCCCCTACATATCATTTTACGCATAAACTGCTCAGAGGGACGGTTATACGAACCGCACTCTGAACGAAATTGGATAGGATTTTTTTTTAATTTATAAACCAAGCTGAGAGTTAGATGTATTTTTATTTATTTCGCACAGATGAGACATGTGAAACACCAAATGGAATAAAAGGGAAGTGTATATCTATAAGTAAATGCAACACTTTATTACCGTTAACCAGAAATGACCGATCGACAAGTGAAAACAACTTCTTAAGAAGAAGCATTTGCGGAAAAGGCTCTACTCAGGTAAGACAACATTTCCGTTTAGCTAAATTAAATTAAAACGTTGAATTTAATAAAAACTAAAATATGTAGTAGTATAAGTATATACATATATACATATATACCTATATATATGTATATGTATGTAATTGGCGCGTACATCCTTTTTGGGACCTACAGTTTCAAGCCGACTCCGAACGGCAGATATTTTTTATGAGGAGCTTTTTCATGACAGAAATACACTCAGAGGTTTACCATTGCCTTCCGAGAGGCGACCGCTATTAGAAAAAACTTTTTCTTAATTTCGATCTTTCACCGAGATTCGAACCGACATTCTCTCTCTGAATTCCGAATGGTAGTCACGTACGAAACATTCGGCTACAGCGGCCGCCTAAGTAGTATACAAGTATAATAAGTGGCTTGACAGATATACTTATGCCAAAAATTTTGCGACAAATCTTACAATTCAGGGAAATTAATATATCGACCAGATCGATGTCAAGACTAATTAGAGATGATCTTCACATGAAAGTCTTCTATACCTCGCTTTTGACTACGCTTGAAGAAAATTATACTCGACAGGTACAAGCAGCTTGTCCGGTGGCACGCGGTCAACGGCCATGAAAATATTATTTTCACAGATGAGAAAATGTTCACAAAATTTTCACCACTCCAGCCCATAAGGAAAAAATTCACCCAGTAGTGGCAAAAAAAAAATATTCCTGGGTTCATAGCCGTCGAAGATTGGCCGTCTGGAAGTCCAGATCTGAATCCATAGGACTACAGTTGGTGGGCAGACTTGGAGAACATGGCCTGTGGAAGACCTTACAGAAATTTCGGAAGTCTCAAACAATCTTTGGTTCAAGCAGGAAAGTCAATATCCATGGAAACCGTGCGTGCTGCAATAGCTGAATGGCCTAATCGTTTGAAGGCTTGTGCAAAAGCAAATAGTGACCATTTCGAATGAATGTAAAAAAAAATTTAATATTCACATGATTAAATAAAACTAACTTCATTAAAAAAAGTATAATAATTTCATGTCTTTAACGGACTTAACTTGTAACAGAACTTATGGCAGGGCTAAGTATTCTCTTTTATCCTATTTAAAACTTGATTTTATCGTTATTTTGATATAATATAAATTTTAATATTTCATGCAACATTACTTGACTTACAGACATTAAATAATGAAAGGGTTTTGGTACCCAATGGCAAATGCTCGAGTGCGATTTCATCATTAAAAACTTCCTCATAGAAAACCATTTACCGTTCGTAGACGAGAAAACAAGATATAGGCTCAGACCACAAGTAATTATAAGTAAATAAGTAATACTAAGTAAAAGTTTCATAAATATGATAAATAAATACCTAACTATGTATTCATAAAGTGATTATAACAAAAAAAAAAATACAACATTTTTTTTTGTTTTACGAGTACAGTACAACAACCACTTAAGTAATGTAAAACAATTCATAATTCATGAGTTTCAAATTCTATAAATTCTAAGTGGTTTTCCACTCCATTTATAAGCCCAGAGCTAGATGTGGTCTAGGAAAGACTAATTTCTTCTCTCTAATTCAGGAAGTACAACACAAAGACAAATAAGATCACACTGGGGCAATCTAACGGGTTTATCGCAATCCCAATCAATGATACGTTGCTCTAACCTAAACCAATTTAAAGACAATATGGTATTGAATAAGAAGAAGTTTAAAATCATCTCAGGAGTTCTAACAGTGCATTGTACGAGTATATTGAATTATCCTCTTACTAACCTGGAATATACTCCAATGTAACTTACAGCTTTTGTAGAGAGGTAGATAAAGCCGCCAAACATGCTGGACAACCACACCTAATAATAATTATAATACAGAAATATATCAAAAAAGAACGATTTAATTTAATTTTTTTGTAACAATCAATTGTAAACAGTTTTGGCGAATTTGTGCAGAGAGATAAGCAAAAAGCAACTGAATAACTCACGTCCTCACCTTTTGAAGAGAGTAAAAAAGGCCACACATTTGCCTGGACGGAGTCTATTTGGGGTGTGCCTCCAAACGGTAGATAGTTTTTTTATGAGAAGTTTTTTCAGAGCAGAAATACACACCAACTCCGGCCGCCATTTTTGAATACTGATATCAAAACCCCATTTAAATCCGCTATATAATATAATATATGAGCGCAAATATGATATACATACCTACGGACGCATATCTGAATGTACGCTAGGTAATTTGCCCGCTATTTTGACTAAACAGTCATAGCCGCCCTTATTTATTTATGTAGGTACTTTATTATTGTTATCATTGGTTTTTATATTCCTAATGGAACGTAAAGATTTTGATATTCAATAAATTCGACCAAAAGTTCGTCTCTTCTTCCACTTTTGTCTTGGTATATGTACGTGGAGGATCTGCTATCGGTTAATTTCGAAGATATATGTGCATATGTATGTACGTAATTTATTTTATATTCAGGGGTGACCTTGGGGAGTTTGAGAATTGTTTTAATGAAGTAACGTTGAAATGTATCTATTCCTCAAATAACCTACCACTTAAGCGGCGTAAGTTTGTGTAGATCTGCACACAGCTTCGGACAGTTTCCATTTTGATTTTAGTGAGATGAATGGCTTCGCTCCCTGTGCAATTAATACTAGCTTTTGCTGAACTATTTCTGGCTTCTAAGTGCTTGTCGAACGTCATTTTGGGTGTGAGAATGACACCAAGATATTTATATTCTGCCACCACTTTAATTCTGCTCTTTGGTACCCCCATTTTTCTGCCTGGGAGAGTCGTTCACCTCTTCTAAAGACCATCATCTCCGATTTATTTGTGCTAACTTCCATATTCCACTCAGATCGATTGCATGACCTTAAGGTTATCTGCCAGGAGAACAATATCATCCGCATAAAGAAGAAAACGTATATTCATGCCCTCAACCAATAGTCCACCTTCCAAATAGTCGTGCAAATCCTTTAGGTATAAAGTGAAGACAACACACATTTTTTACACAGTGCAAATTTCAAAATAATCGGATATTTCCTTTCCTGTCCAAACCGCTGATCTGGTATTCGCGTAAATATTTTTGATCAGGTTTGTTATTTTGCTGGATATTCCCATCTATAGAAAGTTTATAAATCAACGGTCTTATCGGCACCCTGTACTATAGTACTTATAGTTTCGATTCAATAAAATGCTTTTAATATCAAATAATTACATTTTACATTAGGTCTACAATATGGCCTATGTATGTATATATTCCCGGTATTATTCTTATAGATGAATACACTTTTATGTTTTAACTCATAGATATGCTGCCCTGATCCACAAGAGAGTGACAGGGGAAAGCTGCCTTTACCTCCGAATTGTGGGCACGTTCCGTCAACACCACGTATTTTTGGTGGGCACATGACTGATATTGATGAATTTCCTTGGACTGCGTTGATCATATACTCCAAAGGTAAGATCAGTATTCATTGCCATAAATAGAAATGAAAGTAGGTACTGTTAGATTTCATATAAAAATAATAATAAGCGAAACAAGGCATACATACATATTCAAATTAGAAGTCTGCAAAACAAAAGTAAAAAATTAAAAGGTTTTTTTGAATTGCATATTATTTTAATGCAAGGTGCATTAGCTGCTACCTCTTTAAATATTGACAAAACTGGCAAGTTATCCCTTTATTTTCTCAAAACAAAGTTAGGCTGCTATAAAAACTCTGATTGTATTGATTGGGAAATTTCAATATACAGTCCGGGTCACTTGATTATAGACAATAATTTTTATTTAAGAAAATGGTTATTGAAGCTACCGTATTCGGTCTAGTAATCCAAGGTTTTCTAATAACTCAAGTGAAGACTGTACTTTGCGCGAACATAAATATGCATCAAAATATTATTCCATCTAACGGTATTTCGCAGTAGTCAAACGTCAGCAGTTTTAATACTGTGCTTGATTTATAGGTTCACTTGGTACACCAAATCGTTTAGTGCATGTCTATCACTCGGAAGTGCACGGGTTCTAAATCCCGGGCATGAAACACTAAATTATAGAAAAAGATTTTTCTAATAGTGGCCGCTACTCAGCAGGCAAGCCTCCGGAAGTATTTTGGAAAAAGCTTTTTGGAAAGCCGTTCAAAATCGGCATCCAACTGTAGGTCTCTAAATTTGTGGGAAAATATCAAGACGCACTCCACAAATAGGAAGAGGAGCTCAGCCAAAACACAATAAAGGCTGTAAGCGCCAATCATATACATATATAATTTTAAATTTACTCGCATGTACCACATACAGTCTTCTTGCAACTTGGTTTCTAAGCAAAGAAAATATATAGTACACTTAATTACAAAATTGAGTATACACTTCGGGTTGCAAACGAAAAAAAAAATGAAACAAATTATGGCGGATTGTTTTTCTTTTTCTAATTCATAGCAATCTTATGTCCAAATTGGCTGAGTCATTTTACCTAACATTGAGGGGAATTGCAGAGCCGATGAGCTAGCCAATGATACCTATATATAGACATTGATATATAGACATTGATATAGGTATACCTTGCAAACATGTAAACTTCGTATCCACGAGGAAATTGTAAGAGTAGCGAATGAAAGATGGCGTAATGAAGCCACTTGCAAAATCGCCCGACAGCTGTGGCCAACTCTCAATGCTAAACGCACGGAACTTCTACTAAGAAGAGATAAGCACAATCTTCACACACTGATTTCAGTTATTACGGGGCACCGCACTTTCTGTGTCACTGTCCTGCTCTATCCAGACGTAGACTCGCCATTTTGGGTGGACAATCCTTTAATGAATTAGAAGATCTCGACGCTGTCGAAATCAAGGATCTTACAAAATTTTTGAAAAGTACACATTGGCTTTAGAAGGAATAAGGGCTAGTTCCCCACGCGGCATCACACTGGGACATGAGCCTGAGTGTGTCTTACAGTGGACAACCGATTCAAGCTAACCTGTGTCCAAATAGAAGCGCGTGGCCAAAACTAAATTTATCGATCTTTTTAAAAATCCATGGTGTAAAGATTTCAGCGGTGTGGCCAACATCTGACCTTTACCGACCTGACCGACTCTCAGCGCTATGTTCTAGTAGACTTTTTTTCCTCACATCCGAATATGCTAGGAACGATGTCGAAAAAAACTGACCCGCCCTAATGTTGGTGCGTGTATGTAACAGCATGCAATTGTAAAACCTGTTTGTGATGAAAATTATTAAAAAAAATCTAATTATATAATTTCCAAAGCACGATCAATCAGAAAAAAATGTATGGTAGTTTTAGTGGAAAAATAATTATATAATAAAATTTAAAAGTGCAGTTGCGGGCATAAAAATCCGAAGGAGAAAAAATATCGAAATTTTTAATATATTACATTTTTACATGTTTTCATGTTGGTTTTATATGAAATTTTATCTAAACCAACCTATTATTTGAAATAAATAGTTTGCATATTTTTCAACGTGGATGTAAATATTGCGAATTTTAAATAGAAAAAAATTGGTATTTAGTTCTATGATTTTTCTCAGGATCACTGCAGAAAGTATGATAGCGGCAATTTATATATTTAGTGTTTAAGTATTAAAGAATATAATGGATAAAAACTTACCTTAAGTCTTGAAAACTAAATCACAAAATTGGGTACACAATTAATAAATAATTGGGTACACAGTCTTCAAAAGTCAGGTATTTCCTCAATTTTGAGAGCAACTCTATAATTTATATGTTCGTTAGTTGAGCTTTCTGAACTATACTTTAATCGTCCCGATTTATACCGAATTAATGTTTGTTCCCTGCTCTTGCCTAAATAATTTTTACAGTTATTCACTCTAGTGTAAATATTGTTGCAAAGGGCAATTTCCTTATCGGTGAGAAATTTTTACATGCTTGGTTCTAAGTGGTGTGAATTTAAATATCAGGTCAGTCCATAAGTTCGTGCGTATTTTACCCATAATTTCAATTTTGTACGATTTTTGCATACAAAAAATTATTCGCGGAATATAGCGGAACTATTTATATTTTCTTTGATATATTGTGCATTCAACAAGTGATTTTAACCGCGGATAGAAGCACGTGTTGTTAAAAAATAAAATGGAATCTTCGAACGCGTATAAGAGTCATATTTTGTATTTTTTTATAAAAGTGGTAAAAATGCAACAACTGCTGCTGCAGAAATAAACATAGTTCACGGAGAGGATACCGTGAGTGTAAGGACTGCGCAAAAGTGGTTTTCAAAATTCCGAAGTGGTAAGTGCGACGTATAGGATGCCCCGCGCGCTGGTCGTCCTGAAGTCTTTAACGACGCTTTGCTCGAACTCGTGGAAGCTGAGCAAAATTTCACAGTAGATATGATAGCTCAGAGGTTAAATTCATCGCATGGAACAGTTCACAGGCACCTGGTTCAGTTGGGAAAGGTTTCAAAGCTGGAAAAATGGGTTCCCCATAGACTTTCCGTCGCCAACTTTGAGCAGAGAGTGAATGTGTGTTCTCAGCTGCTGCAACGGCTTAAAAATGAAAGTTTTTTGAACCGTATCGTTACTGGTGACGAAAAATGTGTCCTTTACAACAATCCTGCTCGCAAACGTCAATGGTTAGATAAAGATGAAACACCAGAACCGACCCCTAGAGATGGCTTTCACCCCAAGGAGACTATCCTGTCTATTTGGTGGGATATGGCCGATATTGTTTATTATGAACTTCTGGAACCAAACCAGACGATAACTACTGATTATTATTCCCATCAGCTATCAAACCTTAATGAGGCACTTAAAAAAATCGACCGTCTTTAGTGAATAGACGCAAAGTTTTGTTTCACCACGACAACGAAAGGCCTCATACCGCAAGGCATACATAGGCAAGCTGAACGAGCTCGTATGGGAGCTAATGCCGCATCCACCATACTCTCCGAATATTGCACCTTGTGTTTATCACCTTTTCCGTGGACTTCAATCCCTTATGAGTAACAGGAACTACTCCTCAAAAGAAGCTACAAAAAGGGATATTGAAGCGTATTTGCCTAAACGTTGGGAAGACATTGTAAATAATGAAGGGAAATATATTATTGATTAATAAATACTTTAAACATCTTTTTGACGTGATAACGTCTTATAATTCGATTTAACAGGCTGCACGCACGAAAAAATGTGTCGTTACCTGGCTCATATGTAGTTACCTTGCTCATATGTAGTTACCTTGCTCATATTAGTGTTACCTTGCTCATATGTAGTTACCTTGCTCATTGCATTGAATGAACTGCAAGCGAAAGCGCGGAAGGAACGACAAAGCAAACAAAGCAAACGAACGGCAACGTTCGACATCTTGCTCTCCCCTACTTAAGTGAGCGTATATATGTATGTATACTTGAAGAATTTAAAATAAAACCAAGTTTGTTAATAATACCTGTTGTTTTAATGTTATTATTATTATTTTTTTATTATATCTGAAGGAAAAAATGTATGGTAATATTTACCATATCTATACTAATATTATAAAGAGGAAAACTTTGTTTGTTTGGTTGTAATGAATAGGCTCAAAAACTACTGGACCGATTTTAAAAATTCTTTCACCATTCGAAAGCTACATCACGAGTAACATGGATTATATTTTATTTTGGAAATAGGGCTCGAGATATAGGTCAAAACGTGGACCCGGGTAACCTTCGGATGTGTATGTACAATATGGGTATCAAATGAAAGCTGTTGATCAGTGCTTTAATACGGGGTAATTTTCATACCTATTGATGACTAGGGTCTGGAAATATATGCCAAAACGTGGACCCGCCGTGTCTTTGCACCGAATTAAACCAAACTTACACACATTGTTAAGGAGGTATTGAAGATGGTTTCCGTATTGTTTGGGTACATATTGGTAGATATGGTCTCGAGATATAGGTCAAAACGTGGACCCGGGTAACCTTCGGATGTGTATGTACAATATGGGTATCAAATGGAAGCTGTTGGTGAATGCTTTAGTTCAGAGTATTTCCATCCGTTCCGTGACTAGGGTCTCGAAATAGAGACCAAAACGTGGACCCTAGAATGTGTTTATACAATATGGATATCAAATGAAAGCTGTTGATAAGTGCTTTAATACGGGGTAATTTTCATACCTATTGATGACTAGGGTCTCGAAATATATGCCAAAACGTGGACCCGCCGTGTCTTTGAACCGAATTAAACCAAACTTACGCACATTGTTAAGTAGGTATTGAAGATGATTTCCGTATAGTTTGAATACCTATTGGTAGATAGGGTCTCGAGATATAGGTCAAAACGTTGACCCGGGTAACCTTCGGATGTGTATGTACAATATGGGTATCAAATGGAAGCTGTTGGTGAATGCTTTAGTACAGAGTATTTTTCATGCCGCTCCGTGACTGGGGTCTCGAGATATAGGTCAAAACGTGGGCCCGGGTAACCTTTGGTTGTGTATGTACAATATGGGTATCAAATGAAAGCTGTTGATAAGTGCTTTAATACGGGGTAATTTGTGATGTTATGTTATGTTATGTTATGTTATGTTATGTTATGTTATGTTATGTTATGTTATGTTATGTTATGTTATGTTATGTTATGTTATGTTATGTTATGTTATGTTATGTTATGTTATGTTATGTTATGTTATGTTATGTTATGTTATGTTATGTTATGTTATGTTATATTGTGTTGTGTTGTGTTGTGTTGTGTTGTGTTATGTCATGTTATGTTATGTTATGTTATGTTATGTTATGTTATGTTATGTTATGTTATGTTATGTTATGTTATGTTATGTTATGTTATGTTATGTTATGTTATGTTATGTTATGTTATGTTAAAGTATATGTTATGTTAATGTTAACTCATTCTCTATATCCATACAAAATATGTATCAAACAAATAAAATTAAAATTTTCTTTTGAAAAATGCAACCATTCAATCAGTATTTTCTTATGACGTTATCACGTTAAACTATCGTCTTTTTTTATTAATTTTAAAACCACCTTTAAAAAACAATTACTTACGTAGAATAAAAATGTGACTTCGTGAAATAAATATGCATCGTCGGTTCTAGTTAGAATATAAATATTTCCTGTGAGTTATATATGTTATTTTGGTGTCTCCTTCTGCTTGAATTGCGATTATGATAGACTATGGCTAGTAATATCAGGTAATTCATTGTCGTCTCCTGTAACTGTGTAATTGTTTACATTGTCTTTGTGAATAACTTTTCCCTCTTTAGTCAAAATCGTGCCCTCGCGATCTTCCTGCACTACGTACTTTTTGTAACGACTGTCGCTTTTACTTCTGATGTTAGTTCTTAACACCAATATCTGGTCTCCTTGTTTGAAAGTTCGGTGTCTAGTTCCCTGGTTTAGAAGTTGTAATGTTTTCTCCGATGCGTCTTTTAATTTTTTTTACTATGTCTTCCTTGCTGTATGTTATCAGGTTAAAATGTATATCCTTTGGTTTTTTTTTCTGTGACGGTATGGGTTGTGTTGTTCAATTCCTTCATAGTTACAAATAGCTCTTCGGGTGCTGATGTTGAATTTTTGAAGTGAAAACTTCTTTAGAATCGTTGGGAGTGATTTGAGAAAAAGTGAAACGAAAAAAGCGACACTCTTGGCTACGAATATTACATATAAACGTAGCGACGAACTAAATAACTTTTAGGCCAGCGCCGACAGCATGGCGCGATAGCCGAGCGGCTAGCAATGTGAGCTTCCGATCCAAAATTCTTGGTTCGAATCACAAGAAAAAAAAATTTTTTATACAGTTATTTTATTTTATTTTATGATATGTTTATGAGGAGCTTTTTTTCATGGCAGAAATACACTCGGTGTTTTGCCATTGCCTGCTGAGGGGTGAGCGCTATTAGAAAAATAGTTTTCCTTAATTTTGGTGTTTTCACCGAGATTCGAACTGACGTTCTCTCTGTGAATTCTGAATAGTAGTCACGCACCAACCCATTCGGCTACGGCGTTTGTTTAATTTTACTGATGCAAAAATGAGGAAAAATATATGAATAAAGTTTGCTTACTGTTTACACATTTTCCAAAGGTGACGGAGAATCAAAAAAAAAAAGTCGATTTTCAAACAAATACGAGTGCATATGTGTAATTGTGTTAGAGTTTCGGTCACGCCCCAGCAAAACCTGCGTGCATATGTGTTTGTAACATTCAAAAAAATGTAATTGTATTAGAGTTTCGGTCACACAGGTTTTGCTGGGGACGCTCATAATAGCAACCGCGTGTGTATTTTTATATTCGTAAATATTTTCATTTTTAAATATTTACCGCAATTATGCCGAAAAATAATGCAGAAAAGTGTCGTGAATATCGACAGAAAAAAAAAATCAATAAATAGCATCACGGAGTTCATTCACGAAAATTTAATAAAGTATACACCAGAAGTATCGCGGATACTTAGAAAAGACTACAATAAAGTTCCAATGATTTTAAGTGGCGATTGTAACGTAAATTTTGCATTGGACACAGCGGTTCCTTTAATTGACGTTCTCAATACAACATTCAATTTAAAAATGTGTAACAATCGCACTGAATCGACAACACGATCAAAAACAACAATTGACGCGCTATTTCAAAGATATGTTGACAACATCGAAACCAAAGCATTTGTATCATATTTTAGCTATCATAAGCCACTCGTATCATTTGTTGAAATTGAAAACATTGAGGATGAATAATAATAAAATGAAGAAAATAAAATATGAACTTTATAGCAATATTATAATGAACCTATAATTATCCCGCCCCTAATGCTGCTTTCGTCTCATTCTCTCTCAGTTTGTTTTACGGAAGGTTTCACTTCTATCGCGTCTAACCGTTAGACTGGTATTTTTTTATTTTTAATATTCTTGCCAATTCTGATATGGAATTGTGCGTTCGTTCTACCTGGCCGTTTGCCTTTGATCTATATATTGGTGTCCGTATTTTGTTGATATTGTATTTTATTCACATTTGTTTTAACATTGGTGTATTCAAACAACTTTCGTTATCTATCATGAGTCGTTTACAGTTCAGAAAATTGTTGATAAGAATTTCTTCTACTCTTTTGTCCATTTCTGTTTTTGAGTCTGTCTCTACAATTGTGCTAAAGTTGTCTTCCTCGGATGTTAAGTTGTTGTTCCGCATGAATTTTGGTTGTTGGTATTGATTGGTGAACTGGCCACTGTTAGCTCGTGGTATTTTCCAATTCTTATTGTTTCTATTCACGTCGTAGTAGTTGTTTTGATGCTGAGTTGGTTGCCTGAATGTTGTATTTCCAGACGTTGTGTCCATAGGTTCTGGTTTTGGTTATTGTGATGGTGGCTGGTTATAGTTGTATTTCTGCTGAATCATGGTGTTCACGTCGATATGTTCCATAACGTCAATGGTGTCCAAGTTTCTTCGTGTATTAAGTTTATTACATTTCTCCAAAGATTTTCTCATCTGCTCCTTTCTATGAGAATTAGATCACTGTGTTAATTTTTTTAATGGAAGAAACACGAATAATTTTTCTATCACTAAATTTTTATTTCTTTGTTCACTGTATTTTCACTTCTTTTCCTTACAGCCTTTTTTTACATAAGGTTTTATCCTTTATTCCTTTTTCCCCCGGGTCCGGAGTTTTCAGAGGGGCCCGGACTCGAGAGTAATTCGAATTATATGAATTAGACATAATTTGTATGGGCCCGCATCTCAAGTTTCCCCCGGGGCCCGAATACTCTCTCCACGGCCCTGATTATACTTAGAATTTACATAACTATTTTTATTTATCATATTAATTGTGAATGAATTCATTCCTTAACTAGCGCCCGTGCGCCCTTTGTTAATTGTTGAATAACTCGAAAAGTATTTGTCGGATTTACTTCAAATTTTCACACAATATTTTCTAGATATTATACTTTAAGAAAATGCAAAAAAAAAACGGAATGACAATACAGAATAAGGCGAGACAAAAGTCGCTAGAGGAATTATTATGAGACGTTTTATTTGGATAAAAATGCAACAAATTCTTCTATATGTACTTAAAATACATTTACTTTTGAAACAACATTTCTTTCATTGTAGGTAACGGAGACACGAGCCTTCGTTGTGGCGGCAGTCTCATAAACGAACGTTACGTTCTCACGGCAGCACATTGTATTAGCAAGCAGATAATTGGTTCAAGTTGGCATGTGATTGGAGTTCGATTGGGTGAATGGAATCAAGAGACAGAAAGAGATTGTCAAACTGATAGGCAAGGAAATTTGTTGTGTGCAGCCCCGCACATAGATATAGATGTTGTGGAACAAATATCCTCTCCGCTATTCAATGAAAAAACTCGCGCAAATGATATAGCATTACTACGCCTTCGAGAAAACGTTAATTTCAACGATTTTGTTAAGCCGATTTGCTTACCTGTCGATAGAAATTTACAGTTATACAACTTTGAAAATGCGACTATGGACATTGCTGGATGGGGAGCTACTGAAACAAGTGATAGTAGTAAAATAAAACTGAAAGCATTGGTAAAGGGGCAGAATCTGAATATATGTAAATATAAATACCGCACTTATAAAAATATTGAATTGGGAGACACTCAAATGTGCGCTGTTGGCGAGAAAGGTGAGGATACTTGTCGTGGTGATTCCGGTGGACCTCTTATGTTTCCACAAAGATATAATGCATTGGAATCATACTTTCTGGTTGGTGTAGTTTCTTTTGGACCAAAGCCTTGCGGTCAGGAAGGATTTCCTGGTGTTTATACTCGTGTGGGGTATTTTTTAAATTGGATACAAAACACAATTAGAAAATAAAAAAGTTATAAAAGTATATAAACTATATTATTTTTTCTCTTCAGTAGAACTCAGAGGTAAGAATCATAAGCATGAAAAGCAAATTAACAATTTTTAAAAAGTTTAAGCTTAGTTAATTTTAGTTGTTAATTTTTTTTAAGCAAAAATAACAGATTTTTGACGTGACAACGTCTTATAACTCGATGGAGTCGGCTGCATGCACCAAAAAACATGACTCATGCGGCGTTACCTTGCTCTGAGGCGTTCCATTTAAGGCTTGAAGTGCAAGCGAGAGCGCGGAAAGAGCGACAAAGGGGCACAATCGGCCTCCGCGTTCGGCAACGTTCGACATCTGTCTCTCTCCTCCCTGCTATACAATAATAAGAGACTAATTCAATATCACCCAATAAGAAATCAGTGCCCATTTTTTTGATATTTCGATACTAAACAACTTCACACTGATTCATCTAAAATAATAATCTATACATTTAAACGTTTTCGTTAAGTATGAAGTGCAGGGAAAAGTGAATGTGGTGTCAAGGGTTTATAGCAACGATAATTGCAGCGATAAAGGTAATGATTCTTTCGATATTAAATATATATATGTTCAGTGATATATCTATTGTCGAATATTCGTGCTTTCATCATTTAAATAAATAACATCGATCCGCTATTGCAGCGATTGTAAGTTATGCTATAATTGACAAAACTATACAACAATAAGTTAACAGAATTACATATTTCACGATGACTACAAAATCAATGGCTTTACTATTCGATTGAAATAATTATCGAGCGTAGCTATGATTTCAAAAAATTAAAACATAAATGTTAAATCTTCCACATATCATAACAACATGTCTGAAATGACAGGTTGGACAAGCCAGTCGTCAAAGGGAACAATTTTATCCTAATTCCCCCTGCTCAATGTGACTTTTTAAAAGCCAAAATTTTAATGTTACCAAATTTTAAATTTTAAATTTAAGATTTATAAACAATAATTTAATCACAGTTTATTCTTATGATAAATTATTCAAAATTATAACTTTTTTACAACAAATTACAATTAAATTTGCAAAAATAATTAAGTAACTAATTGACAGTCGCAAACTACTGCACCAAGCATACGAACGTATTTTCGCGAAAATCGATATTAAAGCAAAACGCGCAAAGTCTTATAGTCAAAAAAAAAAAAAAAATAAAAAAAAAAAATAAAAAAAAAAAATAGTGAGAATTAATTTAACAACTAGAGCATTAACAAACTTTAAGTATACATATATATATATATATATATAATACTAATAACATTGAACAAGTGAATTTCCAATTTGTGTAATAGGAATTACCTTCTTATCCCTCACTCAAAATGAATAAGCCACCGGACAATAAAGTAAATTTACCTCCCAATTTACCTGCACTCAAATGGGACAAATATATTTAACGTTCTCTGTGACAGCTTAGAATCCACATCTACATCGAAGCAGAAGATAAAAATCCTACCAAAAAATACATCGAAACGACTACAATCACAGATAAAAAAACTTAACAAAAAAAAGTAACCCAACTAACACTACAACTAGCCAAAACGTTAATTATCCTAATATTCCTAAAACTAGAACTATATATACTTATACATACTTATTCCTAACTTACTTACGCCTTATATAAATACTTATTAAATCTTAATTTAGTTAATTCAAAACAAAAACACGAACACTTATCTATTCTACTGATATATGACGCCCTCACTAAAAATCATACAATGGAATATACGAGGATACCAAAATAACTACAACGAACTACAAATATTACTAACACAAATCAGACCACACGTAATTACCCTGCAAGAGACACACATCCAAAACTCGATACCAATGCCAACGCCTATTAATTATAATATTTACACATCCACAAACAGGTGCAACTCATTTGGAGGATCTGCTATTCTTATACATAAATCCATACAGCATAAAATAATAAACCACACTACTAACACTTTTAATATAGTTAGTATACAAATACAGTCCGTACTCAAATTTACAATTAGTTCCATCTACCTTTCACCAAACAAAAACTTCAATACCAAAAACCTTCAAGATATATTTGACAGCTTGCAACCACCAATTTTAATTACCGGTGACTTTAATAGTTGGCATCCAAACTGGGGATCCCCCAAAAGCAACAGCAGAGGTAATAAGCTCTTTAAATTCGTTAGTCAATCAAGACTAATTCTTTTGAACGAAGGCTCACCAACCCACTTTACAACACACCATACATTCACTCATGTGGATTTAACCATAGCCTCACCTTCCATAGCCCTGCAAAGTAATTGGCAAGTAGAATCCTGCCTTTTCGGCACCGACCACTTCCCAATAACCACAACCATCTTTAACAACCAATCAAACACCACAATAAATATCAGACCCAGGTTTAACCTTAATAAAGCTAATTGGGAAAAATTCAGCACCCTAGCGAATATACTATGTCAAGCTAAACCACATAGCAATAATACAAATAAAGAAGCGGCCACGCTACACAAAATCATACTCCAAAGCGCGAATGAAGCAATCCCTCAAACGAATTACAATACGAAAAAATGTACACCTTGGTGGAACAAAGAACTCGAAAGATTGAAGAAAGATAGAAATCGCTTTTGGAATAAAGTAAAAAGACACATAACAACTGAAAACATAATAAACTACAAAAGAGCAAATGCTCTATTTAAAAGAGAACTTAAATTATCCAAAAACAAGGCAATGCATAAGTTTACAAGCTACATTCACCCCCATACACCCACTGGACAGTTATGGCACACTATACGTCGATTATGCGGCTTAAAACCATACCTTCCGATACACAGTATAGCCCTACAAGATCCAATCCAAACTACCACAACCAATAAACTTACGATAGCCAACTCATTTGGAAAATACTGGCCAAATGAAGCCAGCGACACCAACTTTACACGATCATTTTTAGACCACAAATACTCCTCCTTAACACCAATTAACAGCTTAACTCCAAGCAAAACTGAGCTCCAAATAGAAAGCGATATAACTCCAATAGAACTCTCTATAGCTTTTTCAAAACTTAAGGGTCGCACCCCAGGTACTGATAGAATTTCTTACCCCATGATAAAAAACTTATCGGCGGCCATGAAAACCCGTTTACTTTGTCTTTATAACAACATTTTAAACAATCAAATTCCTCAAATGTACAAAAGCAGTCTCGTCCTCCCTATACATAAACCAAACCAAGATAAATCCTCCATCAAATCCTACCGTCCAATATCCTTGAACCCGGTCTGCGCAAAATTATTAGACAAAGTAGTAGCTAATCGGCTATGGTGGTTTGTTTCCTGCAACAAACTACTACATAGATTTAGAAAGGGTAAATCAGTGTCTGATTATCTAGTAGATCTAGACCAGCAGATCACGTCCTCCCTATCCCAAAAAAAGCATTTGTCAATCATCTCACTCGACTTTACTAAAGCATTTGACAAAATCGGAGTACACACCATTCTAGACCAGCTCTTAGAATGGAAAATAAGTCCTAAAATATTAAACTATATCAAACATTTTATGACAAACAGAAAAATTAAAATAAGAATAGATTCTCACTTCTCCGAAACATATCCACTCCAGAATGGGATACCCCAAGGATCCCCAATTTCAGTCATACTATTTCTTATAGCATACCACAAACTCAGCAACATTTTATCATTACATAAAGAAATAGACTTTCTGGTTTACGCTGACGATTTCACTCTCATAAAAAAATGAATAAACATGAAAATACAAACATAGATCTCAACGACATTCACAACGATATTTTGAACTGGTGCAATTACTCAGGAGCAAGCCTCTCAACAGATTTTCTTAACTTGATTGCCTTTCTTAACGGCTCTTATTTCTAACTTATTACATGCTTGTATTTCCACAGTTGGAAAACTTATGTATAGTACATATAATCAGGGTTCGAATTGCTGACTGAACTTCAACTATGGCATTTTCAATGCATAGTCGTTTTTTGCGCAATAACCGTGGCTATCGCTTTAGCTATGAAATAGCAGCATGTTAAATGGAAATGAAATATGCAAACACTCAAATGAAACGAACTGCTTAACTGACGACTATAAACGACGAACAAGTGTAAGCCAACAGCCACAGTTCTTCGTATAACAGTTAACTATTGCTGCTTATAAGAACTATAGTTGTTTGAATGCATAATTGTAATAGCTGCGACAATAGCTTGGATAGCGAATTTAAGTGATCGATACATATCCCATATTTAGTTAATATATCGCACTTGTTACGTTAAAGCGTAACAACTCAAAATTTCCCAATTTTAGTTTTTTGCAAGAAAACAATGTACAGTGGTCATCTCTACCCACTGTAAAAATCGTTCAGTGGTTTGTCTAGTCTTTCGTTAAAAAAACCGTTATGACTCTCTCTTTGTTTTCAGAATGACTTCTTTTGTCTCAACTAAAGAGTTACATTTTTAGTTGTCTCCAAGTGTTTGAACAAATTTGTGTCACATAAAGTGTAACATTTTGAATTGTGCCTGTTTACAACCAAACGGTTTGTTTAAGTTTGTTTAAGTTAGGTGTTATTTTTTCAGTTAAACAGAGACAACTCAAAATAACACCACTAAGTGTATAAAAAATTTTCAGGAAAAGAGTAACAACTCAAAAATTTGTTATTTTAGCGCAACTACTAAACAAATAAGAATGAAACAACCGTTATATTGTTTTTAATGATATTTTCGTGCAATTACATATTTTTTTCCTTGTAATATATTATTAATATTTACGGAAACAGTTTTTCGTCTCTACTGAAAATGTTCAGATTTTGAGTTGTTACGCTTTAACGTAACAAGTGCGATATGTATACAGCTGTTAGTGTGTAGATCATCATGGCTCCGCGATTGAATAAAACCCGAATTTTTGAACATTTTAATGTGAAAGATGATAATATTGCTATATGCAATATTTGCAACAGCAGTTTAAAAACAAATACATAGATTGTTTAATCTAAAAAATCATTTAAGCAATGTACATAAAGTTAATATTAGTGATGATGAAACTTCAAGCAGTTCTGGTAGTGGAATTGCTAAAACTGGATTTCGTAAACAATCAGTTAAAATTGAAATTAGCAAAAAGGAATTAATTAAAAGCTATATTGAACTGGTCACCGAGGAAGGTATTCCATTTAATGTGTTAGATTTTAAAAGTATGAAAAACATTATAGATTCCATCTGTCGTGGTTTGAGTGAAAAGAGCAACAAACCGTTTACCTTAAACAGCCGAAGTTGTAAAAGTGTTTTAAAACAAGTTGCAAATAACACAAGAGAGGAAGTCAAAAAAGAACTAAATAAGCGCTTAATATCATTAAAAATCGATAGTGCATCTCGTCTATCACGTAATATATTTGCTCTTAGTGCACAATATAATATATAAATAATTACAATATTCAATCAAGAATTCTCGGAATGGTAGAACTCAAGGGTGTTGCATCAAGTTCTTCCCGAAATATTGCTGCTGAAATTATGAAAATATTGAGCAAATATGGTGTCGGTCTTAATCAAGTTGTGTCCATCACATCTGATAATGGGATAAACATGATTAAATCATCAAAAAATTGATCGCACTGCACCGTTTTAAAAGAAGATAGAGACGATGTAGATGAAGCCAATGACGTAGATATGTTTAATGACACATTAAAAATGCAAATGGGAGACATTGAGACATTGAGATTTGCCGCTGTGCAGCACATACTGCTCAACTTTGCGCATTAGACAGCACTAAAGATCCTGTGATAAAAAGTTATTTAATGAACTGCCGAAATTTGACCAAGTACATAAAAAAAAATTCCAACGGTTACCGTGAAATTTTTGAACTAAAAAAATTAGCCCTACCTCAACTGGATTGCCCAACTAGATGGGAATCAACCTACAATATGATTAAAAACATATATAATTCTAAAGATGTATTAGTTAACATTGAGTCTGTAAAAAATAAATCGCAGGATGAAAACTTTGAGCTGAACGATGACTTATGGGCTTTTATAAAAAGTTACTATACAGTTTTTGAACCACTTCAAAAAACTATTATTAAATTTCCAGCAGAAGCCTTCCATTATGGTGATTTCTATGCACAATGGCTAAGATGCAAACTTTTAACAGAAAAAATTTTGCAAGCACATGATGATTCGTTGTCTCACACAATTGGAAAAAATCTGCTTCGCAACATTGAAATTAGGACGTCCAAGTTGCTAACAAATGATAGTCTAAACGCTTGTTTATTGTTGGATCCACGTTTCAATCACACCTTAACAGCGGATAAAAGAGCAGACGCAATCACCTATTTTAAAAAACTTTATGACAGGCTAAAAGTAATGGGATGCATTAAATCCGACAAAACAAATTCGTTCAATAACACATCAGTCAGATTGAATGAAGAGCATCGCGAAGATGAAGACGAATATATAAATGCATACCTTTGCCAAAACTTGGAGGCCAGAAATGACGATGACATCGATGTATACAGGAAAATTGAAAATTTGAAATTATCTTTTCAAAGAATCAGCACAAACGTACTCGAATTCTGGAAAGAGAGGCAATTCGCTGATCCGGAACTGTATGCGCTCACTAATATATGCTTTGCGGTACCTCCAACGCAGGTAATTACTTAGAGTCAAAATCAAAAGCTAGTTAAAAATAATTTTTTTAATATCTAAAAAACGAGCAGAGTTCTAATTTCTCACTCGCGGTTCAAACATGTACATATGTATGTGTACTTAAATTTGTATTTCTTTAATTTTTTTATCACCCATGATTGAGACGAGCCAAAATATTTTGCCTTGCTCATGTACATACCTACATATGAACACAAAAATATTTTGGTAGTGGCTGTTCTCATACATGATAAGGCCGTAAAAATATGTGCAAAACAAGCGATGACAGGCAAATATCAAACAACAAACATCCATACACACACACATAAATACATATGTATTAGCAATCTTTAGGTCATACACAAACAGGAATGTACACATTTCTATATACATACATATGTATGCATATTGTCAGTGTCCCAGTTCTACATCTTTCCCCTTTTGGTCTTTTGGTCAACTCATACGTGATTAATTTGGTTACCATTGAAAGGGCATTTTCATCCCTAAAGTTGATACTAACGGATAACCGCAACCGACTGGGCCAGGACATCCTAATTGTTAAGCTAAACCCGATGTATTTAGATAAAGCAGTTAACGCTTTTTTAACATATCGCTAATTTCCGCCCACGCCCCAACGGAAGAGAAGGACGATGCGACCAAAGATTCTTTCTATGAGCGCCTGGAACGTTCCTATGAGCGCTGCCCCCGCCACGACATAAAAATCGTGCTTGGCGACTTCAACGCCATGGTGGGAAAGGAGGGAATTTTTGGTCCCACAGTCGGAAAATTCAGCCTGCACTACGAAACATCCGGTAACGGACAGAGGCTGATCGACTTCGCCGGGGCCCGAAACATGGTAGTCTGCAGCACCAGATTCCAGCATAAGAAGATTCACCAAGTCACCTGGCTGTCTCCTGATCGAAAAACACGAAACCAGATCGATCATGTTGTGACAGATAGAAGACACGCTTCTAGTGTATTAGATGTACGTACGATCCGAGGACCCAACATCGACTCGAATCACTACCTTGTTGCAGCCAAACTGCGCACACGCCTCTGTGCAGCAAAAAACGTGCATCTACCTACGCCAAGAATGTTCGACATCGAAAAGCTGCAATCACAACAGACAGCCAGAAGATTCGCCACCCGACTCTCACTCCTGCTCTCAGAGAGTACTGCCCAACAAACCGGCATCCACGAACAATGGAGCAACATTTCTCGTTCTCTACGTACCGCCGCCGAAGAAGAAATTGGATTCCGGCGAGCCCGAAAAAACAATTGGTACGACGAGGAATGTCATGCTGCCGCAGAAAGAAAGGATGCCGCCTATAGAGCCACGCTGCGATCGGGCGCAACGCGAGCCATGTGGGATCGCTACAGAGAGCTGAAAAAGGAAGAGAGACGTATTATCCGAAAGAAGAAACGAGAGACCGAAATACGTGAGTGCGAAAAGCTTGAGATGCTGGCCAACAGGAACAACGCCCGAAAATTCTACCAGAAAGTTCGGCGGCTTACAGAAGGTTTTAAGACCGGGGTGTTTTCTCGTAAGAACAAAGACGGCGAACTGGTGACTGACGTACAGAGCAACCTTAAATTATGGAGGGAACACTTCTCGAACCTATTAAACAGTGACAGCTGCGCATGTCACCGAGAAAGTGAAGATCCCGATACCCCAATCGTTGACGACGGAATTGTCGTTCCGCTACCCGATCATGACGAGGTGAGAATAGCGATAACGCGGCTAAAGAACACGACGGACTGCCGGGTGAGTTATTCAAACATGGCGGCGAGGAGCTGGTAAGGTGCATGCATCAGCTTCTATGCAAAATATGGTTGGATGAAAGCATGCCTGCCGATTGGAATTTAAGTGCGCTCTGCCCAATCCATAAGAAGGGCGATCCTGCAATTTGTGCCAATTACCGCGGGATTAGTCTTCTAAATATCGCCTATAAGGTTCTAGCGAGCGTATTGTGTGAAAGGCTGAAGCCCACCGTCAACCAACTGATTGGACCTTATCAGTGTGGCTTCAGACCTGGAAAGTCTACCACCGACCAAATATTCTCAATACGCCAAATCTTGGAAAAGACCCAGGATCAGGAGGAAGATGAAGAATATAACGAAGATATTGAACTTGATGTGATTACTTCTGACGGAGAATATATTAAAATAGAAGAAAAGTAAGTTCAAACAAGTTTTTCTTTCTTCTTAGAACACATATATGCAGTTTAAAAATGTACCTAAGCCATTTTGGAAGGGAATTATCCACCCAGACAAATTTAATATAAAAACAAAGAAATAATTTAATTAATTTTAAATAAATACTTATTGTTTAAGAATGCACAAATTCGCGAAATAAATGAAATATATGGAAACACAAATTTACTATATTATAAACTGTCAAATTATTTTAAAGATCATGTTCAGGGCGGAGGTGTAGGCGTAATCGAATGAAAAAATAAACAAAAACCTAAATTCTACTTTAATCTACGTGATTGACCTCAAAAATTTTAGTCATTATCTTTAAATTTGTGATTCATGCCAAAAAAAATTAAAAAAACCCCATAGTGCTTTGTTCAAGTAAACAAACGTTAAGAAATAATGAAATTAAAGGAGTGCCATGAGTTTTGTGAAATTTGTATTTCTACCAAATGCGGTTTCGGGGCTGAGGTTGCATTCGCCGAGAACTGCATTATAAAACGTATGTATTTGTAGGAAATGTCTACAGTTTCCTTCGATACTCGGCTTGAAGAAGTCGGTTTTAAAATACAGTGCAGAGTTACAGAGTTACAGAGTTTTCTGTAACAGTAACATATTTTTGGAAATAGTTTTAATTTGGACCTAACAAAACATGGGATTTGTTAAAAATATATTAGCACTTATTACTTGTGGTTTGAGTGTTTTGGGTTCGGTTGCAGTAGGTAAGATGTGTGGTGTAAAATCTTCGGAAGCAAATTCATACTTGGAACTCTGATGTTTTATTTATAGCCTTATCAATAAAAATGTTTATATGCTGGTGTAATTTATATGTTTTAATTTGTGTGTGCGTATGTTAATATTTCATTTTTCCCTCTTCTGTTTCTTTGAATTTGAATTTTCATATAAATAAACTTGTAAACAATTGCACCTTGCCGAGGTTGACCTATAGTTGAATTCGCGGAAGTATAGACAAAAGTTTCTTCGAATATATTTGCTAAAAAAATATATCTATCAAGGCTCGGTCAACCTCGGTGTACTTCATACTTTTATGGCCGTAGACAAAACAGTTGGATTTTTACTTGTTATTTGAGCTTTAAAATTTTATAAACATGTATTTTAGTGTCTCGACCCTTAAGTGTGAGAACGATCTTCGTAGTGCTTTTCTTGTTATTGGATTGATGTGTCTCTAATAAACCCGCATCTGGTCCCAATGTATTCCAAGTGTAGTGTATTTCTATTACTGAGCATTAGCAAAAGAGTAATTATTTTGTAATGAACAGATGGAGCAAAACCAATGTGACTTTAGTCCTGGTAAATCTATCATCAACCAGATTTTCGTAATATGCTAAACTTTAGAGAAGGCCTTAGAAAAACAATGAACACAAATTACCAATTACCGATTTTAAAGTCAGCTAAAATCGCGGCCACTGTAGCCGAATGCGTGACTACCATTCGGTAGTACCACAGGTTCGAAACCCCGAATATGATACATAATTTGGGGAAAAATATCAAGACGTACACCGTAAAAAAAGCGCGCGGAAGCATTTTGCCGAGAGTAAACGCGAAAAAAGAAAATCAGTAATGGCTTTCAAACGTAATAGTGTGATTGCATTATATTTGGTTGGAAAATCACAACCAGCGATTGTTCGTGAACTCGAGCACCTTAAAGTAAATAAAGTTTTTGTTTATCGCTTCATTACTCGTTACAATGATACTGGTAGCTCCGCGAAACATCACGGAGATGGTCATCAAAAAACTGCAACGTCCCGTGAAATGATTCAAAAAGTGAAGAAGCGAATTGAGCGAAATCCCCGACGAAGTACCAATAAAATGGCGAAAGAACTGAAAATATATAATATAAAATATATATATATAAAATAGTAGTGGCCGCCACATAGTGAAAAATGATCTCACAGTCAAGCCTTACAAGATCCAAAAGGCGCCACATGATCTCACACCAAACCAGCAACAAGTCAGACTTGAGAGAACGAAGGAGTTGCTTCGCTTGGCCGAAAGCGGTCAATTTCCCAACATTAAGTTTACCGACGAGAAAATTTTTCGTAAACTCCCAAAGAGATAGAGTTTATTTGACCGACCGTTCTCACGATAATATCAGTCATCGATTGGCCACCAGGAGGCAGCACCCGCTGTAACCGCAGATGGGCGCTCTCCAATCGTTTTCATCGAACCTGGTGTCAAGGTAAATGCGAAATATTATCGAGAAAGTATTGTGGAGAATGCTTTGAAGTCGTGGACAGACAAACATTTCGGTGGCAGACCATGGACGTTTCAACAGGATTCGGCAAAGCTCGAGTGAACTAAGAATGGCTAAAAATTTGTATTTATATGCGAAAACATATTTTACTTTGGATTGAAATAAAAAAATTTTCAAAACTAAATGTTTGGCCCTTTTAATTGATTACACTTCTACTCAAAAGACGAATTACGCTAAAATCATGAGTAAAGTCCAAAGAATATCCTTTTTATGCATATCTGACGCTTTAAGGATTACCCAAACAATTCGCTGGAAGTGTTAATCCACCTGCCTGCACTAAATCTTGTAGGGAAACACGTGGCCGTGTCCTTAGCGCTTAGACTTAAGGGGGGACCCTCATTTATCGGGTCAAAAAAATCGATTTTTTGGAAATAATTTTAATCTATTCTACAACTATTTAAGAATATACTTTCAAAATTTCAAGTCGATATCTGTATTTTTGAAGGAGTGACAAAATTTTTAACAGGACGCGACGGGTGGCCTGATCGCCTGTATCCAAAACTTTAAACGCGTTTTTCTCGAGACATCATTTTTCGATTTTGTGTACACAATTGAGAACGCTGTATTGAACCAATCAGGCTTTACAATAGCTCATTTTAAAGATAATTAAATTGTTTTCAATGTGACTTTAAGTGTTTTATTAAAAAAAAAGATTTTCATATTTTTTTGTAATTTTAAAGTCAATTTTTATGCATGAAAAATCACTTTTAACATAAAACTGGGTAAAAAATATCAATTTCGACATTTTTTTTTTTATCAAAATGTCACATCGAAGGTATTATCCTAAAGTTTTAAAAAAAATTTGGTTTTTTTATTTCAGAAAAAAATTCAGAGCGCTAGAATGTACACAGATAGAATGAGGTGCCATGGACGAGGTGTATATTTCCATACTTAAAATGTTTTTTTTCTTCTCCGAAAATTTTTGTAGACAGTCAAGACATTTATTAAAGTACTTTATGAATTACAAAACGTTTGAAGTTATTTTACCTGAGAAAAAAAGTCCCAAAAATGATGAATTTTTCGACCGTCTAAATGAGGGTCCCCCCTTAAAAGTATGGCGCTATGGAAAGACCAGCAGTTTGGCCACGCCTCAATTCTCATCATCTCAATTCTCTCATCTGAATGGTCAGAAACAAGAAATGGACTCCTCTATTCATAGACTCACCTTCGACAAACTCTTCAATAACGACATACCGTCAAGATAAGAGCGGCAAATATCAAGAGGAAAAGTGGAAAAGAGGAACGCGAAGCAATTAGGACTTGAACTAACTGTTCGACCACCAGACCACTGCAGATACGTCTATCAGGCAGAAGTTCTAGCTATAAATGGAGTGGCTACGTACATATCTAAAAACGCTAAAGCCCTAAATTGGTATCGTATTCAAGGTCAGCCTTATTTGGGTTCCGGCGAATAGAGAAATTAGGGGAAATTGGAACCCCGATGAGCTAGACAGGAAAGGTACTACTCTTCAACTGCTTAGTGATAGAAGAACTGTTGGGAAACAGCGCTTACAAAAGTCACATACAGTTCAAAAACAATTTAATTTAGCGTGAAAACTTTACTTAATCCTATATATTGTTGCTGTTTAGTATTTAGTTGATCCGCCGTTAGCATCAATAATTTCTTGACTTTGTCAGTTCTGCAGACGTTATACTGTTCCTAACTTCTATCATGCGCTCTTTGAGTACAACACTACAAGAAACCTGATTGTTTCCAACTTTCCATCGGTGCCAAATATATAATATAAAACTTTTATTCATTAGTAAACACAAATATCCATCCTCTTTTTTTATGTGCTTGCAAATTCCAAGAAAAGTTTGCAGTTTTTTTCAGAAATGATAGGCTTTTTGCGTGGTGTACTGTTGTGGAAATCGTTATTGTTCAAAGTTCCTCGAATTGCTCTTAGGTGGCCACGCTTATCTGATGTATTTTCTCAAGAGAGAGAAAAATATCCAAAAAAGTACATGAACGCAAAACCAGTAACAATTTGCAAGTTTGACGAACAGCTGATTAAATTGTTGGCAGGAAAATTCATTTTGAAACAATTTTCATTTGATCTACCTCGTATTAAATTAAAAGAATAAACACAATAATTTCTTCCACTTCATCATCGCTGTCAGATGAAGAAAATTAATAAAAAAGATGTTTAAAGTTTTTATTAATCAATAATATATTTTTCTTCATTATTTACAATGTCTTCCCAACGTTTAGGCAAATTTTTAATTCCCTGCTCAAAAAATTATTTGTCTTTGGAGCCAAAATACGCTTCGATATCCCTTTTTATAGCTTCTTTTGAGGAGTAGTTCTTGTTACTCATATGGGATTGAAGTCCACGGAAAAGGTGATAAACACAAGGTGCAATATTCGGAGAGTATGGTGGATGCGGCATTAGCTCCCATACGAGCTCGTTCAGCTTGCCTAATGTTAGCCTTGCGGTATGAGGTCTTTCGTTGTCGTCGAAACAAAACTTTGCGTCAATTCACCAAAGCCCGTTGGATTTTTTTAAGTGCCTCATTAAGGTTAATAGGTGATGGGAATAATAGTCAGCAGTTGTCGTCTAGTTTGGTTCCAGAAGTTCATAATAAACAATACCGGCCATATCCCACCAAATAGACAGGAGAATCTTCTTGGGGTGAATGCCATCTCTAGGGGTCGGGGTCGGTTCTGGTGTCTCATCTTTATCTAACCATTAGCGTTTGCGAACAGGATTATTGTAAAGGACCCATTTTTCATCAGCAGTAACGATACGGTTCAAAAAACTTTCATTTTTAAGCCGTTGCAGCAGCTGAGAACACACATTCACTCTCTGCTCAAAGTTGGCGACGGAAAGTCTATGGAGAACCCATTTTCCCAGCTTTGAGACCTTTCCCAACTGAACCAGGTGCCTGTGAACTGTTCCATGCGATGAATTTAACCTCTGAGCTATCATATCGACTGTCAAATTTTGCTCAGCTTCCACGAGTTCGAGCAAGGCGTCGGAGTTAAAGACTTCAGGACGTAATCACCGAAATTTCCCTCGAAATTGTTCGTAAATTTATTAAAACTGAACCGAAATCATCATGGAAATTCATGGAATCGTAGTTCAATATCTCTAAAACATCAATTTATCGCGTTTTAACAGATCATTTGGACTTACGAAAGGTCTGTGCACGTTTCATTCCGCAAAAGTTAACTGATCACCAAAAATTGTTAAGAATTCATCACTCAAAAGACTTCATTAATGAGGCGAGAAAAGACGCGAACTTCCTTTACAACATTTGAACTGGTGATGGAACATGGTGTTTCCAACACGAATCTGAAATTAATCGTCAAAGTGCCGAATGGAAGGCTCCAGATGAGCCACCTCCCAAAAAATCGTGTTTGGAGAAGTCAAAAATCAAGTCGATGCTCATTTGTGTTTACGATTCCAAGGGAGTTGTCCACAAGGAGTTCGTGCCAACGGGCCAAACCGTCAATGGAATTTTCTATTTTGGCATTCGTCGAATTCGCCATGAATACCGCGGAGGAGGAAGCTGGCGCTTATTGCATGATAATGCACCATCGCATCGATCCACTCTTGTGACTGATTTTCTGGCTAGAAATCGCATTTTAACCATCAATCACTCACCGTATTCGCCTGATATGGCTCCCTATGACTTCTATCTATTCGGAAAATTGAAAATGGCCATGAAAGGAAAACGTTTTGCGTCCGTAGAGGCCATCCAAAAGGCGTGTACCGCAAAACAGTGTATCGAGGCCAGAGGGGACTATTTTGAATAAACAAACTCGAAGTTATCAAAACAAATCTCCTGTCGTTTCTGTTGTATCTCAGACTTGTTTATTTTGGACTTCACCTTGTAGTTATATCTGTATATTTAAATGTTTATAAGCTCAGTGTGAACATATACACACATACATGTATATAAGCATTCAAATTGCAAAAAGTTTCTGACTGAAATCGCGGCCAACGGTGTGGATACATCGAAGAAACAAATGAATCAAGAGATCGTTTTTTTTATTATTATTTTACATATTATTATTATTTTTTTAATGTGATAGCGGTGGTTCTCGTACCCCTTTAACAATTCCCGCGCTTTAAAAAGAATTTCATTTTTATTGTAGTTGCCAGAAGTTATAATTTTTTAGCAGGAAATGATCATATACTTTTTAGTGTTACTATCTCCCTAAGAGTGAACTTTTTTTTGACAAGTTTACTATATTTAGTCAGAGGAATATGGGGTTGTATCTTTTATTTCAATTTATAACTTTACATCTCTATATTTATATCACGGCAGAGTCTGTCTACTACTTCAAAAATACTTAACCACATACATATGTACTTAATTGGTTTATTTTATATTTAAACAGAAACAAATTATGGAGCCTGTCAGACACCAAACAGAACACCTGGTGATTGCGTGGTAATACAATCTTGCACTGTTCTATATACCTTGGCTTTAAAACCTAATTTGAAGAATGATGAATTAATATTTTTACAAAGCAGTAAATGCGGGACGATTGGCAAAAATCCACTGGTATGTCCATTCAAAGACAATTATAAAATAAAAAAATAGTACTAGTTTTAGAGTAATGTTCTATTTTATTATTATTTGAATAGGTGTGCTGCCCTAAGCCTACTAATATACCTCAAAATCCACCTAGTGTCAAAACATCAGGTAACTACATATATTTACATATATTCGCATATGCATTGACTTCTACTTTAAAGGGTGATTTCAAATTGAAATAAAACAACAAAAATTCATATTGATTGGGCAATCTTTATTATTTTTGTGTAGAACCATTCATGGCATTTAGTTTTTAAAGATAATCACTTTCAAATGAATAACTTTAGAATCTTGGCTTCCAATGCCTCAATCAGAGCTGGATTATTCACAAATCATTTAGACTTTACATAAATTCCACAAATAAAAGTCCAAAGGTGGCAATTTAAGCCCAAATAGGGCAATTTTGCTTATTGACCTAGCCATTAAGCCCAAAATGGGCCTCTTCGCTGAGTTGGCCTGAGGGCGCGATGAACACTTTTCACAGAGCGCCGATTTTCGTAATATAATTTTAGTCTTACAGCCAAGCCCAAAAGACCACGGTGGTCTCAGGGTATTATGGCAAAAAAATAATAATATTACTTTTTTATTATTTTCTGATTGGCTGATGTTTTGTAAAATTAATTGTGTTCAATTCAAAGAAAATTATACGAGAGCTTCTCACGAATAAGTTCTAAGTATTTATTAAGTATTTTATTCACTATCTGAAACTTAATTTCACAAAATTTCGTTTGCTAAGACTGTTTATTCTAATATATACATTCTGTCAAAAAAGTTCTGTCAATAAAACGCCAAATAATTGTTTAATCATCAAAAGACGCTCCATTCGAAGCAATACACATATGCCAACTATTAGTCCAGTCACCAAAACACCTCTTAAACGCGTTTGAAGATATCTTCTTCAGCTCCTTCAGCGAATTCTCTTTAATGGTCTCTATCGACTCAAAGCGGCGTCCACGGAGTGGCAATTTAAGTTTTGGTAAAAGGAAAAAGTCACAGGGGGCTAAATCCGTCTGTTCGATGAAATTTGTCGAGTTTTGGTAAAAAAAAAAATGTTTACAATATGAATCTTGTGAGACAGTGCATTATCATGGTGCAAGATCCATGGGTTTTCTTTCCACAAATTGGGCCGCTTCCTACGCACATTCTCTCTCAAACGTCGTATAATTTCCCAATAACATTACTTGTGGAACTATTCAACGAATTCCCAGTCAGTACCTGTTATGATGCGCTGGATAAACCTGTGGTCCAAATTCAATTGCTCAAGCATGTCTTCAGCCACCTTCTTTCGATGAATTTTTTTAAAGGAATTCAACTCTCTTGGAACGTGTCGAGCAGCCACGCGTCTTGGCGTCTCATACCCAATTGATGATGTAAAATGTTACGAATTGATTCGTGAGACACGCTAAGGTCACGAGCTACCTCCCTGGAACTTAAATGATGGTTTTCCAGCACCATTTCTTTGACGCGTGTTTTCAAATAGACAATTCCTGATATTTTTTTGACAGAATGTAAATAATTAACCGATATGAGTAAAAATTTATGAAGTTGGCCAACATTTTTTGAAATGCGTAGATGATTTTGAATTATTTTATATGGAAAACTGTGTCTTACATATCTACTTCGTACTTTTCAATAAGTGTAGATTAACAGTAAGTCCAGTGCTCTTACGGAGCATGCTGTTTTTATACAAAATAGCAAACCCGGCCCCCTTCGCTGGGCACACTAAAATAGAATAGATATGGTTTAGAACAGAAAATATATGGTTTTCATATTATTTATTTCTTTATTCTTTATTCAAGCGCTTTGGCATAAACAATATTTTTTGTTTTTCTATTTGTTTTTGAGTAAATATAAAATATAAATTGAAAATCAGGAAAAAAGAAGATTGTTTTTAAATTTCAAATCAACGCATATGAATAACTAAGAAACAATCGTCTTTTTTCCTGATCATCCATGAATTTTTCGTTTCAATTTATATGTTTTATTAAGCATTGGAGCTTTTTTAACCATTATCCATTTATATTTTTCAAAAAAAAAAAAAAAAAAATTTTTTTTTCCACGAACACATAATTTCACTCGGATTTCACATTAAATTCTCAAATTTCGTAAGAAATTATTCACTGTTCCAAAATCCACTCCAAAAAAATTCACAAACAATTTTTACATGTTGCACTTACGTTTTTTCCTTATGGCATCCAAATCAGAAAGAAATATTGACACATTGTAACTCACACTGTCAATTTGACAGTTCAGTTCCGCCCCAAGCGTTAAAAAAGTAAGCGACATTATGGCTGGTTCAAAAGAACGCTGTACCCGTTGCCAGTGCTCCGAATTACAACCAAACTTTGCGAAACCCATTTTCAATACTTACTTAACAATGTGCGTAAGTTTGGTTTAATTCGGTGCAAAGACACGGCGGGTCCACGTTTTGGCATATATTTCGAGACCCTAGTCATCAATAGGTATGAAAATTACCCGGTATTAAAGCACTTATCAACAGCTTTCATTTGATACCCATATTGTACATACACAACCAAAGGTTACCCGGGTCCACGTTTTGACCTATATCTCGAGACCCCAGTCACGGAGCGGATGGAAATACTCTGAACTAAAGCATTCACCAACAGCTTCCATTTGATACCCATATTGTACATACACAACCGAAGGTTACCCGGGTCCACGTTTTGACCTATATCTCGAGACCCTATCTACCAATAGGTATCCAAACTATACGGAAACCATCTTCAATACCTCCTTAACAATGTGTGTAAGTTTGGTTTAATTCGGTTCAAAGACACGGCGGGTCCACGTTTTGGCATATATTTCCAGACCCTAGTCATCAATAGGTATGACTTCTATCTATTCGGAAAATTGAAAATGGCCATGAAAGGAAAACGTTTTGCGTCCGTAGAGGCCATCCAAAAGGCGTGTACCGCAAAACAGTGTATCGAGGCCAGAGGGGACTATTTTGAATAAACAAACTCGAAGTTATCAAAACAAATCTCCTGTCGTTTAAGTTGTATCTCAGACTTGTTTATTTTGGACTTCACCTTGTAGTTATATCTGTATATTTAAATGTTTATAAGCTCAGTGTGAACATATACACACATACATGTATATAAGCATTCAAATTGCAAAAAGTTTCTGACTGAAATCGCGGCCAACCGTGTGGATACATCGAGTGAAACAAATGAATCAAGAGATCGTTTTTTTTATTATTATTTTACATATTATTATTATTATTTGAATGTGATAGCGGTGGTTCTCGTACCCCTTTACCAATTCCCGCGCTTTAAAAAGAATTTCATTTTTATTGTAGTTGCCAGAAGTTATAATTTTTTAGCAGGAAATGATCATATACTTTTTAGTGTTACTATCTCCCTAAGAGTGAACTTTTTTTTGACAAGTTTACTATATTTAGTCAGAGGAATATGGGGTTGTATCTTTTATTTCAATTTATAACTTTACATCTCTATATTTATATCACGGCAGAGTCTGTCTACTACTTCAAAAATACTTAACCACATACATATGTACTTAATTGGTTTATTTTATATTTAAACAGAAACAACTTATGGAGCCTGTCAGACACCAAACAGAACACCTGGTGATTGCGTGGTAATACAATCTTGCACTGTTCTATATACCTTGACTTTAAAACCTAATTTGAAGAATGATGAATTAATATTTTTACAAAGCAGTAAATGCGGGACGATTGGCAAAAATCCACTGGTATGTCCATTCAAAGACAATTATAAAATAAAAAAAATAGTACTAGTTTTAGAGTAATGTTCTATTTTATTATTATTTGAATAGGTGTGCTGCCCTAAGCCTACTAATATACCTCAAAATCCACCTAGTGTCAAAACAGCAGGTAACTACATATATTTACATATATTCGCATATGCATTGACTTCTACTTTAAAGGGTGATTTCAAATTGAAATAAAACAACAAAAATTGATATTGATTGGGCAATCTTTATTATTTTTGTGTAGAACCATTCATGGCATTTAGTTTTTAAAGATAATCACTTTCAAATGAATAACTTTAGAATCTTGGCTTCCAATGCCTCAATCAGAGCTGGATTATTCACAAATCATTTAGACTTTACATAAATTCCACAAATAAAAGTCCAAAGGTGGCAATTTAAGCCCAAATAGGGCAATTTTGCTTATTGACCTAGCCATTAAGCCCAAAATGGGCCTCTTCGCTGAGTTGGCCTGAGGGCGCGGTGAACACTTTTCACAGGGCGCCGATTTTCGTAATATAATTTTAGTCTTACAGCCAAGCCCAAAAGACCACGGTGGTCTCAGGGTATTATGGCAAAAAAATAATAATATTACTTTTTTATTATTTTTTGATTGGCTGATGTTTTGTAAAATTAATTGTGTTCAATTCAAAGAAAATTATACGAGAGCTTCTCACGAATAAGTTCTAAGTATTTATTAAGTATTTTATTCACTATCTGAAACTTAATTTCACAAAATTTCGTTTGCTAAGACTGTTTATTCTAATATATACATTCTGTCAAAAAAGTTCTGTCAATAAAACGCCAAATAATTGTTTAATCATCAAAAGACGCTCCATTCGAAGCAATACACATATGCCAACTATTAGTCCAGTCACCAAAACACCTCTTAAACGCGTTTGAAGATATCTTCTTCAGCTCCTTCAGCGAATTCTCTTTAATGGCCTCTATCGACTCAAAGCGGCGTCCACGGAGTGGCAATTTAAGTTTTGGTAAAAGGAAAAAGTCACAGTCGATGAAATTTGTCGAGTTTTGGTAAAAAAAAAATGTTTACAACATGAATCTTGTGAGACGGTTTTCTTTCCACAAATTGGGCCGCTTCCTACGCACATTCTCCCTCAAACGTCGTATAACTTCCCAATAACATTACTTATTTACCGTGGAACTATTCAACGAATTCCCAGTCAATACCTGTTATGATGCGCTGGATAAACCTGTGGTCCGAATTCAATTGGTCAAGCATGTCTTCAGCCACCTTCTTTCGATGAATTTTTTTAAAGGAATTCAACTCTCTTGGAACGTGTCGAGCAGCCACGCATCTTGGCGTCTCATACCCAATTGATGATGTAAAATGTTGCGAGTTGATTCGTGAGACACGTTAAGGTCACGAGCTACCTCCCTGGAACTTAAATGATGGTTTTCCAGCACCATTTCCTTGACGCGTGTTTTCAAATGGACAAATCCTGATATTTTTTTGACAGAATGTAAATAATTAACCGATATGAGTAAAAATTTATGAAGTTGGCCAACATTTTTTGGAATGCGTAGTTGATTTTGAATTATTTTATATGGAAAACTGTGTCTTACATATCTACTTCGTACTTTTCAATAAGTGTAGATTAACAGTAAGTCCAGTGCTCTTACGGAGCATGCTGTTTTTATACAAAATAGAAAGGAGGGGCCCTCCATTTATTGGCCCAGAGCCATTTTGTGATCTTGGAAAGGGTAACTTCTCCTCTGTTATAGAGGAAGTAGAGGACGATACTGGGACAATCTAAAGGGTTTATCGCAATCAAAATCAATTATAGGTAGCTTTAGCCTAAACCGATTTAAAGAGAGTATGGAATTAAATAAGAAGCACTGTAGAATCATCACAAAAATTCTCCCTACGAATTCAACGCATTCGAAAGACGCAATCTTGTTTTTTGTCATTCTTTCAAAGGAAATGCAAAAGCAAATGCATCAGAAAAATGCAAGCCCATGCACATATGCAGGAAAAAACACTGTCATCCAAATATCACATGCAACAATTTTACAAAAAATATCACCGAAAACTTAAAAATATTAGGCATCGAATTTAATAAAAGATATAAATGGGAAGCCCATATCTCAAAACTTGTCAACTCACCAAATAAACGTTTGAACATAATAAAATGCCTTGCAAGCCCAAAACTTCTCGTTAACACTAGTTCAATCATTGCCGCTACCAAATCTTGAATCATATCAAAAATTTATTACGGATTATACCTTTTTGGCTACTCACCTAAAACAAATATCAACAAACTCAACTCATTACTAAACTCTGCTATACGAACCCCCTTAGGCACATACCGTACTACTCCGATTAGCAACATGACGTTTGACACAGGCATACCGTTAATACAAATGAGGGAGTTTACCACAACAAAAACTATGCAAAAACCTAATCATTAATGAGCAGTCAAACTTTCCAAACTAACACACAAAATAATAATTTCTAAACAAAAACATATTTACGATTCAATCAACACTCAATCGCATAATAGAAAAATCCCTGGAATTAGATATTCCCATTAATAATAAACCTAAGATTAAAACCCGATTTCCTGGATGGCAACTACATTTCAATGCCATAGATACATCACTCCACCAGTGAAAAAAAGACAATACGCATTAAAAATATTTCAAAATCTCTTATTACTTAAAAAACAATTCAAACTAATTTTCACAGACGGTTCAAAAAAACGCAAACCAAACAAGTTTACAAGTTAAAAAATGTAAACAATAATAATTATTATATAGACTTCATAAGAAACTGCTTATCAAAATTCAAAAATAATATCGAAAGGACACGCCAAAATCAAGGGCAACGAACTAGCAGATTTAGCAGCAAAAAAGCACAAAACCGCCCCCTAACTATGTCTCTAAACCTCCTACACACAGTTATAAAAAGTCATATAACAAAAATATTCAAAAATAAGCAACACTCCACATTCGAAAAAATAATAAGCTGGTACAAATTTATTTTTTTTTACTTCACCTACAATAATATATACCTACAGGTATTGGATGATTACTCGTATTATCCATAAAGGTGAATTCACCGTTCTTAACCCAACAATTTTATTTGGTAATTTTCCACATGTTTTTCCACGAAAAAAAAAATGTGACGATTTTGATTAATATCATTTTCTATGGGTTTAGCAGCGGCCGCCAAATGGGTTGGTGAGTGACTACCACTCGGAAGTGCACAAGTTCGAATCTCCGGACATGAAACACCAAACAAAAGGAGCTTTTTCTAACAGCGGTCGCCCTTCGGCAGACAATGACAAAACTCCGAGTGTGTTTCTGCATTGAGAAAGGTCCTAATAAAAAATTCTGTGAAGTAGAAGTATTGATACTCAACCACTTCAAAGATGGTTTATCACGAAGATTTTTGAGTATTTCAATATTTTATTAAAAATTAAATAAATCCAATTGTTCCCGTGTGAAATATAAGAAAATATAAAATATAAACTATCTCATTCTCAAATAAGAAGGAAAAAACCATAGAAAATCTAAAAATTCACACAGCAAAAGTGTTGATACTCTGCAATAACGTAAAAGAAAAATTACATTTAATATCTAGTAGGGCATCCTCGTAATTCAGTCAGTCGGTATTTTAGTCGGTCAGGCATTGAGCGAATCAAGTTTTTTGTATAATCCGAATTTTTATTTTGCCATTCGACTTGGAGCAAGCTTTTAAGTTGATTTTTGTGAGTTATGTGGTGTTTCCTTAATGGTTTTTGCAAATGATCTCATAAATGCTTTATAGGGTTCATAACTGGATTCTGTGGAGGCGTTGATAACAATTGAGGTACTTTATGTATTAGCGACATCTTCACTATGTGCGCGGAGTGTTGTCCTGCTGGAAATAAAATCCACAAGACAATCCAATTTTTTCAGCACTTTGTAAGAAGGATTTTTAAATATAAAGGGGTTTCCAATAACAGGTGTTAGGTGTTAAACAGGAGAGATAATTAACGATTTTTTATGGCCTGAATTGGATAGTATTGATCTGGATAACGTTTATTTTCAACAAGACGGCGCTACGTGCCCCACAAGCAACGAAACCATTGATCTTTTACGGGAAAAGTTTCCGGACCGTGTTATCTCTCGAAGAGGTGAGATACTTGTGATTTAACACCTTGTGACTTTTTTCTTTGGGACCACGTGAAAGAGAAAGTCCACACCAACAGCCCAGGATCGATTCAAGACCTCAAAGATGGAATTCGTGAGTCTATCGAGGACATAGGGCAACCACTTTGCAATTCGGTTATGGAAAATTTCATGAAAAGAATATTATCCTGTAAGCGTGGTCGTGGTGGTAATTTATTTGATGTTATTTCCCACTATTAACGGCATGCCTTCTTCTTTATAAAGAAACACCCAATCATTTATATTAAAAAATAGCATTTTCTTTGAATATCAAAATAACACCTTTTATTGAAAACCCCTTTACTTCTTTTGTCATTATTTCATCAATAAAAACAAGATTGCCAACACCTGATGTGGACATGCAACCCCAAACCATGACGCCTTCACCTCCATGCTTGACTGTTTTAATGGAATTTTTTGGATTTAATTCTTCATTTTGTTTCCTCTACACTTTGAGTCGCCCATAATATCTGAAAATATTATATTTCGACTCGTCGCAGAAATTTACTTTGTCCCAGAAGTCAAATTCTTTAAGCTGATAAGCTCTAGCAAATTCGATTCTTTTTTTTCTATTAGTATCACTGACAAAAGGTTTTCTTTTAGCAATACATGTCTTACAGGTATATCCATTTCTCTTGGTTGGCTCGCACTGTATTCGATGAAAGAATGGTGTTTAGAGATGTTTGCAGTACAGCAACTATATTCGGAGCGTTTTTGAAAGGATTTTTTTCTATTGTTCTCTTGATAAGACGTTCATCTCTCTCAGTTAACTTCCTAGGGCGGTCTGATCCCCACTCATTTTCAATCCTTTTCTCCTTTTTGAATCTTTGTGTTACCTTTTGCACTGTTGCTCATCACCAGGAGGATGATTTTCTCGATTTCTGAGTATGATTTTCCATCTTTATGCATGCATGCAACAATTTTTCTCTTCTCTAAGTCTCAAGTCTTTCGAGAGATGATTAGACACGTAAAAACGTAAGCACAGATGCGAATATATGAACTTCATCAGATATGCTGAAAATAGTTTGCCAACAAATATTATTCCGAAGCATCGCAAATCAAAACAGCCGTTATTTCGCGCATTGGCTACTTCAAAGTGCGAGCATATAAACCCTTTTGCTGTACGAATTTCTGACTTACATTTACATTTTTGCTTGCCGTTGTTGATGCAGCAGACAAAGTTGGTTCTGTTTTTTTTGTGATTGAATCTAAATAATGTGTGAAATTTCTTAAAGTTAAAATTTTAGAAATGGTAGGGTATCAAGATTTATGCTGTGCACTGTACATACATATGTACATACATACTTATATGTGCGTATTCATACAGTTGTGCAACAATTACAGTTTCAATCTCTGTTGACTTCAGAAAAAAATAAATTTTACCGAACTGGACGATGAACAATACTTCAGCATCTTCTCCGACTAGAAATGAATGAGAGAAGAAAACTGTCCGGCCCGGGATTTCCCACGTTAATAATGAAAATAGACATACCCTATACCCCCTACATATCATTTTACGTATAAACTGCTCAGACGGACGGTTATACGAACCGCACTCTGAAAGAAATTGGAAAGGAATTTTTTTTTTAATTTATAAACCAAGCTGAGAGTAAGATGTATTTTTATTTATTTCGCACAGATGAGCCATGTGAAACACCAAATGGAATAAAAGGGAAGTGTATATCTATAAGTAAATGCAACACTTTATTACCGTTAGCCAGAAATGACCGATCGAAAAGTGAAAACAACTTTTTAACAAGAAGTATGTGCGGAAAAGACTCTACTCAGGTAAGACAACATTTCCGTTTAGCTAAATTAAATTAAAACGTTGAATTTAATAAAAACTAAAATATGTAGTAGTATAAGTATATATATACCTATATATATGTATATGTATGTAATTGGCGCGTAAATCCTTTTTGGGACCTACAGTTTCAAGCCGACTCCGAACGGCAGATATTTTTTATGAGGAGCTTTTTCATGACAGAAATAGAAAAAACTTTTTCTTAATTTCGATCTTTCACCGAGATTCGAACCGACATTCTCTCTCTGAATTCCGAATGGTAGTCACGTACGAAACATTCGGCTACAGCGGCCGCCTAAGTAGTATACAAGTATAATAAGTGGCTTGACAGATATACTTATGCCAAAAATTCTGCAACAAATCTTTCAATTCAGGGAAATTAATATATCGACCAGATCGATGTCAAGACTAATTAGAGATGATCTCCACATGAAAGCCTTCTATCGCTCCACAGGTCATCTTTTGACAACGCTTGAAAAAAATTAGACTCGACAGATTCAAGCAGTCTGTTCGGTGGCACGCGGTCAACGGCCATGAAAATATTCTTTTCACAGATGAGAAAATTTTCCCTAATGAAGAAATTTTTAATAAGCAAACGACAAAATCTATGCTAGAACTTCCGAAGGCGCAAAAAATGTTGTTCCAAGGATTCAGCGTGGACACCATCCAGCCTCCATAATGGTTTGGTGGGGAGTGCCGTAACATCTCTTCAGAGGTTAAGACCAGGGCAAAAGTGTGCCAGGAGGATGTCTTAAAAGGCGTGGCGAAGCAGTTTAGCAGTACTCTCTTCAATGGAGTGCGTTGGATCTTCCAGCAAGATTCCGCTCCAGCCCATAAGGGCAAAATTCCCCAGTAGTGGCAAAACAAAAAAAAATTCCTGGCTTCAAAGCCGTCGAAGATTGGCCGTCTGGAAGTCCAGATCTGAATCCATAGGACTACAGTTGGTGGGCAGACTTGGAGAACATGGCCCGTGGAGGACCTTACAGAAATTTCGAGAGTCTCAAATAATCTTTGGTTCGAGCAGCAAAGTCAATATCCAGGGAAACCGTGCGTGCTGCAATAGCTGAATGGCCTAATCGTTTGAAGGCTTGTGCAAAAGCAAATAGTGACCATTTCGAATGAATTAAAAAAAAAATTTAATATTCTCATGATTAAATAAAACTAACTTCGTTAAAAAAAGTATAATAATTTCATGTCTTTAACGGACTTAACTTGTAACAGAACTTATGGCAGGACTAAGTATTCTCTTTTATCCTATTTAAAACTTGATTTTATCGTTATTTTGATATAATATAAATTTTAATATTTCATACAACATTACTTGACTTACAGACATTAAATAATGAAAGGGTTTTGGTACCCAATGGCAAATGCTCGAGTGCGATTCCATCATTAAAAACTTTCTCATAGAAAACCATTTACCGTTCGTAGACGAGAAAACAAGATATAGGCTCAGACCACAAGTAATTATAAGTAAATAAGTAATACTAAGTAAAAGTTTCATAAATATGATAAATAAATACCTAACTATGAATTCATAAAATGATTATAACAAAAAAAAAAAACAAAAATACAACATTTTTTTTTTTGTTTTACGAGTACAGTACAACAACCACTTAAGTAATGTAAAACAGTTCATAATTCATGAGTTTCAAATTCTATAAATTCTAAGTGGTTTTCCACTCCATTTATAAGCCCAGAGCTAGGTGTGGTCTAGGAAAGATTAATTTCTTCTCTCTAATTCAGGAAGTACAACACAAAGACAAATAAGATCACACTGGGGCAATCTAACGGGTTTATCGCAATCCCAATCAATGATAGGTAGCTTTAACCTAAACCAATTTAAAGACAATATGGTATTGAATAAGAAGAAGTTTAAAATCATCTCAGGAGTTCTAACAGTGCATTGTACGAGTATATTGAGTTATCCTCTTACTAACCTGGAATATACTCTAATGTAACTTACAGCTTCTGTAGAGAGGTAGATAAAGCCGCCAAACATGCTATACAACCACACCTAATAATAATAATAATACAAAAATATATTAAAAAAGAACGGTTTAATTTAATTTTTTTGTAACAATCAATTGTAAACAATTTTGGCGAATTTGTGCAGAGACATAAGCAAAAAGCAACTCAATAACTCACGTCCTCACCTTTTGAAGAGAGTAAAAAAGGCCCCACATTTGCCTGAACGGAATCTATTTGGGGTGTGCCTCCAAACGGTAGATAGTTTTTTTATGAGAAGTTTTTTCAGAGCAGAAATACACACCAACTCCGGCCGCCATTTTTGAATACTGATATCAAAACCCCATTTAAATCCGCTATATAATATAATATATGAGCGCAAATATGATATACATACCTACGGACGCATATCTGAATGTACGCTAGGTAATTTGCCCGCTATTTTGACTAAACAGTCATAGCCGTCCTTATTTATTTATGTAGGTACTTGATTATTGTTATCATTGGTTTTTATATTCCAAATGGAACGTAAAGATTTTGATATTCAATAAATTAGACCAAAAGTTCGTCTCTTCTTCCACTTTTGTCTTGGTATATGTACGTGGGGGATCTGCTATCGGTTAATTTCGAAGATATATGTGCATATGTATGTACGTAATTTATTTTATATTCAGGGGTGTCCTTGGGGAGTTTGAGAATTGTTTTAATGAAGTAACGTTGAAATATATCTATTCCTCAAATAACCTACCACTTGAGCGGCGTAAGTTTGTGTAGATCTGCACACAGCTTCGGACAGTTTCCATTTTGATTTTAGTGAGATGAATGGCTTCGCTCCCTGTGCAATTAATACTAGCTTTTGCTGAACTATTTCTGGCTTCTAAGTGCTTGTCGAACGTCATTTTGGGTGTGAGAATGACACCAAGATATTTATATTCTGCCACCACTTTAATTCTGCTCTTTGGTACCCCCATTTTTCTGCCTGGGAGAGTCGTTCACCTCTTCTAAAGACCATCATCTCCGATTTATTTGTGCTAACTTCCATATTCCACTCAGATCGATTGCATGACCTTAAGGTTATCTGCCAGGAGAACAATATCATCCGCATAAAGAAGAAAACGTATATTCATGCCCTCAACCAATAGTCCACCTTCCAAATAGTCGTGCAAATCCTTTAGGTATAAAGTGAAGACAACACACATTTTTTTACACAGTGCCAATTTCAAAATAATCGGATATTTCCTTTCCTGTCCAAACCGCTGATCTGGTATTCGCGTAGATATTTTTGACCAGGTTTGTTATTTTGCTGGATATTCCCATCTATAGAAAGTTTATAAATCAACGGTCTTATCGGCACCCTTTACTATAGTACTTATAGTTTCGTGCTTTTAATATAAAATAATTACATTTTACATTAGGTCTACAATATGGCCTATGTATGTATATATTCCCGGTATTATTCTTATAGATAAATACACTTTTATGTTTTAACTCATAGATATGCTGCCCTGATCCACAAAAGAGTGACAGAGGAAAGCTGCCTTTACCTCCGAATTGTGGGCACGTTCCGTTAATAAAACGTATTTTTGGTGGACACGTGACTGATATTGATGAATTTCCTTGGACTGCATTGATCATATACTCCAAAGGTAAGATCAGTATTCATTGCCATAAATAGAAATGAAAGTAGGTACTGTTAGATTTCATATAAAAATAATAATAAGCGAAACAAGGCATACATACATATTCAAATTAGAAGTCTGCAAAACAAAAGTAAAAAATTAAAAAGTTTTTTAAATTGCATATTATTTTAATGCAAGGTGCATTAGCTGCTACCTCTTTAAATATTGACAAAACTGGCAAGTTATCCCTTTATTTTCTCAAAACAAAGTTAGGCTGCTATAAAAACTCTGATTGTATTGATTGGGAAATTTCAATATACAGTCCGGGTCACTTGATTATAGACAATAATTTTTATTTTAGAAAATGGTTATTGAAGCAACCGTATTCGGTCTAGTAATCCAAGGTTTTCTAATAACTCAAGTGAAGACTGTACTTTGCGCGAACATAAATATGCATCAAAATATTATTCCATCTAACGGTATTTCGCAGTAGTCAAACGTCAGCAGTTGTAATACTGTGCTTGATTTATAGGTTCACTTGGTACACCAAATCGTTTAGTGCATGTCTATCACTCGGAAGTGCACGGGTTCTAAATCCCGGGCATGAAACACTAAATTATAGAAAAAGATTTTTCTAATAGTGGCCGCTACTCAGCAGGCAAGCCTCCGGAAGTATTTTGGAAAAAGCTTTTTGGAAAGCCGTTCGAAATCGGCATCCAACTGTAGGTCTCTAAATTTGTGTGCAAATATCTGTACAAACGGCACAAATAGGAACAGGAGCTCAGCCAAAACACAATAAAGGCTGTAAGCGCCAATCATATACATATATAATTTTAAATTTACTCGCATGTACCACATACAGTCTTCTTGCAACTTGGTTTCTAAGCAAAGAAAATATATAGTACACTTAATTACAAAATTGAGTATACACTTCGGGTTGCAAACGAAAACAAAAATGAAACAAATTATGGCGGATTGTTTTTCTTTTTTCTAATTCATAGCAATCTTATGTCCAAATTGGCTGAGACATTGATATAGGTATACCCTTGCAAACATGTAAACTACGTGTCCGCGAGGAAATTGTAAGAGTAGCGAATGAAAGATGGCGTAATGAAGCCACTTGCAAAATCGCCGACTCTCAATGCTAAACGCACGGAACTTCTACTAAGAAGAGATAAGCACAATCTTAACACACTGATTTCAGTTATTACGGGGCACCGCACTTTCTGTGTCACTGTCCTGCTCTATCTAGACGTAGACTCGCCATTTTGGGTGGACAATCCTTTAATGAATTAGAAGATCTCGACGCTGTCGAAATCAAGGATCTTACAAAATTTTTGAAAAGTACACATTGGCTTTAGAAGGAATAAGGGCTAGTTTCCCACGCGACATCACACTGGGACATGAGTCTGAGTGTGTCTTACAGTGGACAACCGCTTCAACCTAATCTAACCTAACCTATGACCAAATACAAACGCGTGGCCAAAACTAAATTTATCGATCTTTTTAAAAATCCATGGTGTAAAGATTTCAGCGGTGTGGCCAACATCTGACCTTTACCGACCTGACCGACTCTCAGCACTATGTTCTAGTAGACTTTTTTTCCTCACATCCGAATATGCTAGGAACGATTATTATTAAAAAAAATCCAATTATATAATTTCCAAAGCACGATCAATCAGAAAAAAATGTATGGTAGTTTCGGTGGAAAAATAATTATATAATAAAATTTAAAAGTGCAGTTGCGGGCATAAAAATCCGAAGGAGAAAAAATATCGAAATTTTTAATATATTACATTTTTACATGTTTTCATGTTGGTTTTATATGAAATTTTATCTAAACCAACCTATTATTTGAAATAAATAGTTTGCATATTTTTCAACGCGGATGTAAATATTGCCAATTTTAAATAGAAAAAAGTTGGTATAATATATAATTATCTGTTTTTTCTCAGAATCACTGCAGAAAGTATGATGCGGCAATTTATATATTTAATGTTTAAGTATTAAAGAATATAATGGGTAAAACTTACCTTAAGTCTTGAAAACAAAATCACAAAATTGAATACACAATTAATAAAAGTAGCGCAATTTAATAAAATATTAAATTTTTCTTCTAAACTGTTGACTCGGAGAACCTCCTGTCACATCGTAAATCGTTTAAGGGGTAACACCACTGTAGAAATTTCAAAAAATTGATTCTTTGAACCTTTTAAAATACAGAACAAAAAGTTTTATACGTTACCGAAGTCTATTTGATAAATATTTTAAGCTTTTAACCAAGCGTTAGTGAGTGCTACCTAACGACTTCTCCAAATTTCCAAACTTTAAACCCGTTTTTCTTCAAACACGTTTTCTGAAATTGGCACGCAGTATAACTTAAACAATTTTAAATATTTTTAATCAGGTTTTTCACTACGTCTGTATAATAACCTTCTTAAGAGAAGAGCGTAGGGGATTTTCGATAGATTAATTTAAACGATTGTTATAATTATTTAAGTGCCGTTTTTTTAGTCCAAAATAGAGTTTTTTCCTTCAATTGCTTGCTAATTCCACAAAAATAAATATTTTTTAAATCCCCTACGTGTTTCTCTAGCTATTCTTATCTAGATTAAGAAAAAAAATGTTTCTTTGTTCCGGATTAAAATTTGCACCCTCTGTGCTGCGTGCCGCGGAGCTCCTTCAAGAGAAACCACATTACAAAAATGTCTCCAATGCCGGCATTTTGTAAAATTTTTCGATCAAACTTTGTAGTTTTGTATTTTAGTATATAAGTAATAACTTCCCAAATCAGAGTGATTGTTTCCCCTTTCCTTCTATACAAAAAAATTCTTTAAAAATCGTGTTTATTTTACGCGTGTACAGTGGTGTTACCCCTTAATAATAGATTTTAATTTTTCCACATTTTAGTCTTCAAAAGTCAGGTATTTCCTCAATTTTGAGAGCAACTCTATATTTTATATGTTCGTTGGTTGAACTTTCTGAACTATACTTTAATCGTCCCGATTTATACCGAATTAATGTTTGTTCCCTGTTCTTGCCTAAATAATTTTTACAGTTATTCACTCTAGTGTAAATATTGTTGCAAAGGGCAATTTCCTTATCGGTGAAAAATTGTTACATGCTTAGTTCTAAGTGGAGTGATTTTAAATAGTTCACAATGATTATTAATGCTAGGAAATTTCTAAATAGCAATGATAGGATTTTTAGTTCTTATTAAATATTTGTTCGTTTGATTTGGTAATTTTTTGTCAATTAGTTACGTAGAATAAAAATGTGGTGTCTTCTTCTGCCTGAATTGCGATTATGATGACTATGCCTAGTAATATCAGGTAATTCATTGTCATCTCCTGTAACTGTGTAATTGTTTACATTGTCTTTGTGAATAACTTTTCCCTCCTCAGTCAAAATCGTGTCCTCACGATATTCCTACACTACGTACTTTTTGTAACGACTGTCGCTTTTACTTCTGATGTTAGTTCTTAACACCAATATCTGGTCTCCTTGTTTGAAAGTTCGGTGTCTAGTTCCCTGGTTTAGAAGTTGTAATGTTTTCTCCGATGCGTCTTTTAATTTTTTTTACTATGTCTTCCTTGCTGTATGTTATCAGGTTAAAATGTATATCCTTTGGTTTTTTTTTCTGTGACGGTATGGGTTGTGTTGTTCAATTACTTTACAGCTACAAATAGCTCCTCGGTTGCCGATGTTGAATTCTTTATTTTTAATATTCTTGCCAATTCTGATATGGAATTGTGCGTTCGTTCTACCTGGCCGTTTGCCTTTGATCTATATATTGGTGTCCGTATTTTGTTGATATTGTATTTTATTCACACTTGTTTTAACATTGGTGTATTCAGACAACTTTCGTTATCTATCATGAGTCGTTTACAGTTCGGAAAATTGTTGATAAGAATTTCTTCTACTCTTTTGTCCATTTCTGTTTTTGAGTCTGTCTCTACAATTGTGCTAAAGTTGTCTTCCTCGGATGTTAAGTTGTTGTTTAGCATGAGTTTTGGTTGTTGGTATTGATTGGTGAACTGGCCACTGTTAGCTCGTGGTCTTTTCCAATTTTTATTGTTTCTATTCACGTCGTAGTAGTTGTTTTGATGCTGAGTTGGTTGCCTGAATGTTGTGTTTCCAGACGTTGTATCCATAGGTTCTGGTTTTGGTTATTGTGATGGTGGTTGGTTATATTTTTATTTCTGCTGAATCATGGTGTTTACGTCGATTTGTTCCGTAACGTCAATGGTGTCCAAATTTCTTCGTGTATTAAGTTTATTACGTTTGTCCAAATATTTTCTCATCTGCTCCTTTCTATGAGAATTAGATCACTGTGTTTATTTTTTTAATGGAAGAAACACGAATAATTTTTCTATCACTAAATTTTTAATTCTTTGTTCACTGTATTTTCACTTCTTTTCCTTACAGCCTTTTTTTTACATAAGGTTTTATCCTTTATTACTTTTTCCCCCGGGCCCGGAGTTTTCAGAGGGGCCCGGACTCGAGAGTAATTCGAATTATATGAATTAGACATAATTTGAAGGGGCCCGCATCACAAGTTTCCCCCGGGGCCCGAATACTCTCTCCACGGCCCTGATTATACTTAGAATTTACATAACTATTTTTATTTATCATATTAATTGTGAATGAATTCATTCCTTAACTAGCGCCCGAGCGCCCTTTGTTAATTGTTGAATAACTCGAAAAGTATTTGTCGGATTCACTTCAAACTTTCACACAATATTTTTAGGATATTATACTTTAGGAAAATGCAAAAAAAACCCAATTTTGTGAAAATTCTACTACCCCTAACCCCTTGAAACGCGATGACAAGACAGAATAAGGCGAGACAAAAGTCGCTAGAGGTATTATTGTGAGACGTTTTATTTGGATAAAAATGCAACAAATTCTTCTATATGTATTTAAAATACATTTACTTTTGAAACAACATTTCTTTCATTGTAGGTAACGGAAAGACGGGCCTTCATTGTGGTGGTAGTCTCATAAACGAACGTTACGTTCTCACGGCAGCACATTGTATTAGCGAGCGGATGCTTCCTTCAAGTTGGCATGTGACTGGAGTTCGATTGGGTGAATGGAATCAAGAGACAGAAAGAGATTGTCAAACTGATAGGCAAGGAAATTCGTTGTGTGCAGACCCGCACATAGATATAGATGTTGTGGAACAAATATGCTCTCCGCTATACAATGTAAGAACTCAAGAAAATGATATAGCATTACTACGCCTTCGAGAAAAAGTTAATTTCAACGATTTTGTTAAGCCGATTTGCTTACCTGTCGATAGAAATTTACAGTTAAACAACTTTGAAAATGCGACTATGGACATTGCTGGATGGGGAGCTACTGAAACAAGTAATAGTAGTAAAATAAAACTGAAAGCATTGGTAAAGGGGCAAAATCTGAATATATGTAAATATAAATACCACACTTATGCAAATATTGAATTGGGAGACACTCAAATGTGCGCTGTTGGCGAGAAAGGTGAGGATACTTGTCGTGGTGATTCCGGTGGACCTCTTATGTTTCCACAAAGGTATAATGCATTGGAATCATACTTTCTGGTTGGTGTAGTTTCTTTTGGACCAAAGCTTTGCGGTCAGGAAGGATTTCCTGGTGTTTATACTCGTGTGGGGTATTTTTTAAATTGGATACAAAACACAATTAGAAAATAAAAAAGTTATAAAAGTATATAAACTATATTATTTTTTTCTCTTCAGTAGAACTCAGAGGTAAGAATCATAAGCATGAAAAGCAAATTTACAATTTTTAAAAAGTGTAAACTTAGTTAATTTTAGTTGTTAATTTTTTTAAGCAAAAATAACAGATTTTTGACGTGACAACGTCTTATAACTCGATGGAGCCGGCTGCACGCACCAAAAAACATGACTCATGCGGCGTTATCTTGCTCTGAAGCGTTCCATTTAAGGCTTGAAGTGCAAGTGAGAGCGCGGAAAGAGCGACAAAGGGGCACAATCGGCCTTCGCGTTCGGCAACGTTCGACATCTGTCTCTCTCCTCCCTGCTATACAATAATAAGAGACTAATTCAATATCACCCAATAAGAAATCAGTGCCCATTTTTTTGATATTTCGATACTAAACAACTTCACACTGATTCATCTAAAATAATAATCTATACATTTAAACGTTTTCGTTAAGTATGAAGTGCAGGGAAAAGTGAATGTGGTGTCAAGGATTTATAGCAACGATAATTGCAGTGATAAAGGTAATGATTCTTTCGATATTAAATATACATATGTTCAGTGATATATCTATTGTCGAATATTCGTGCTTTCATCATTTAAATAAATAACATCGATCCGCTATTGCAGCGATTGTAAGTTATGCTATAATTGACAAAACTATACAACAATAAGTTAACAGAATTACATATTTCACGATGACTACAAAATCAATGGCTTTACTATTCGATTGAAATAATTATCGAGCGTAGCTATGATTTCAAAAAATTAAAACATAAATGTTAAATCTTCCACATATCATAACAACATGTCTGAAATGACAGGTTGGACAAGCCAGTCGTCAAAGGGAACAATTTTGTCCTAATTCCCCCTGCTCAATGTGACTTTTTAAAAGCCAAAAATTTAATGTTACCAAATTTTAAATTTTAAATTTTAAATTTAAGATTTATAAATAATAATTTAATCACAGTTTATTCTTATAATAAATTATTCAAAATTATAACTTTTTTACAACAAATTACAATTAAATTTGCAAAAATAATTAAGTAACTAATTGAACAACAACTTTTATTCAGTTTACTTGCTGAAAGAAATAAATTCAATACAAAATGTATTATTATAAAAAAATAAAAGTTGTAAAACAATTGCTCAACGCACATCCATACTTGTAAAAACTATGTATGTAAGTTAAAACTCCGAAAGTTTTTGAAATAAAATAAATAAAAATAAAAAAAATAAAATAAAATAAAATAAATTTTTTTTAGGAAGCTATGCCTCTTTATTATTTGACTGTCTAAAACGAAGAGACAATTTTATTTTTTTAAAACTAAAACTAAAGCTAAAGCTTTATTAGCGCGAAGTCGTTACCTCTGCTACCGTTTCAAGGGCAAGCGCGAGTGCATTACCTACGGACGCGAATGCAATTTGATTCTAAGGAATTTGTGCTTGCCGACGTTGTGTCAGCAAAAAGCGTGGGAAACGATATTTATTTTTGTGCATTTTGAATTTGTTTCGTGTTAACAACCCCTCTCCTTGAATTCAAACGTCCTCGTTTGATGTACTTGAATAGTATAATTTTTATTGTTGAAAATACTAAAATTTATTGCGAATTTTGTATGCTCTTTGCTTTCTAGCAAGTCAATGTATTTAATGTTTTTTATATTCATTTCTTCCATCATTTCTAATGAAAGAATTTTTTCGGTTCTATTTGATGTTGGTTCAAGTTGTAGCACTGCTGGTAGTGGGTTATCTGTTGGGACTTCTTTGGAGCCAAAGGTTCTCTTCTCGATTTTTATTGTTACATTATGGTGTCGTATTAAAAAAGTTCCTTTAAGATTAGTTGTTTCATTGTTTATTTGTACTGGACCATCAAATTGATTTAAGAATAATAGTCCTGCCGACATTTCTTCTATTATTGGAATATGTTGATTATTGATCTCGGTACAGTTTGGTACACGACTTTCTAACAAATTGGCAATACACGTTGAGTTGCTTATATCTATCATATCATCTAATGAACACATTGATAAGCTATTATAATTCTTACAACTATTCTGAATTCCGAAAATTTTTTTATTACATTTTATTATGGTTTTATATTCTATTTTCTTAACTTGATTGCCTTTCTTAACGGCTCTTATTTCTAACTTATTACATGCTTGTATTTCCACAGTTGGAAAACTTATAATCAGGGTTCGAATTGCTGACTGAACTTCAACTATGGCATTTTCAATGCATAGTCGTTTTTTGCGCAATAACCGTGGCTATCGCTTTAGCTATGAAATAGCTGCATGTTAAATGGAAATGAAATATGCAAACACTCAAATGAAACGAAATGCTTAACTGACGACTATAAACGACGAACAAGTGTAAGCCAACAGCCACAGTTCTTCGTATAACAGTTAACTATTGCTGCTTATAAGAACTATAGTTGTTTGAATGCATAATTGTAATAGCTGCGACAATAGCTTGGATAGCGAATGACTTATGGGCTTGTATAAAAAGGTACTATACAGTTTTTGAACCACTTCAAAAAACTATTATTAAATTTCAAGCACAAGCATTGCATTATGGTGATTTCTATGCACAATGGCTAAGATGCAAACTTTTAACAGAAAAAATTTTGCAAGCACATGATGATTCGTTGTCTCACACAATTGGAAAAAATCTGCTTCGCAACATTGAAATTAGGACGTCCAAGTTGCTAACAAATGATAGTCTAAACACTAGTGTATTGTTGGATCCACGTTTCAATCACACCTTAACAGCGGATAAAAGAGCAGACGCAATCACCTATTGGAAAAAACTTTATGACAGGCTAAAAGTAATGGGATGCATTAAATCCGACAAAACAAATTCGTTCAATAACACATCAGTCAGATTGAATGAAGAGCATCGCGAAGATGAAGACGAATATATAAATGCATACCTTTGCCAAAACTTGGAGGCCAGAAATGACGATGACATCGATGTATACAGCAAAATTGAAAATTTGAAATTATCTTTTCAAAGAATCAGCACAAACCTACTCGAATTCTGGAAAGAGAGGCAATTCGCTGATCCGGAACTGTATGCGCTCACTAATATAAGTTATCGACTGCAGGCCACGACTTGTAAAAATGATTTTAAGTTTCAACTGAACCTGCTTGTTTTATTTGATAATGTCTTATATATTGTAGTACAAAATTGCTTACTTGCTAATACAATTTGCTTACTTACTATTACAATTTGCTTACTTACTAAATTCTTATTTTGCTACAATTTACAATGAAATTGCTTACTTACTAAATTCTTATTTTGCTACAATTTAGAATGAAATTGCTTACTTACTAAATTCTTATTTTGCTACAATTTACAATGAAATTGCTTACTTGCTAAATTGTTATTTGTGTAATTCAATATTTTATAATTATTATTGTTGTTGTTGGAAGTCGCGGCGGCTTATATTCCGTCGCGATTGCTTCCGCTAAATATTGCATGTAAGTAAATATTGGCTAATCATCAAATTTCAAATGGAACAGGTAAGTAAGGTTCTTCACATTTTGTCGCGATCACTTTCGTTCGCACAAAATGTGATTTTGCTGTTTCTGCATTTTTATGAACAGAGAATATTGACTGTTTTAACTCCCCCCTTTTTAAGTATCAGCGTCTCGCTGATAAAATAAAGAAAGATGATATAATCTAACATTTACTTATTGCGATAGGTTTGAAATCTATTATTGGAGGAGTGAATTGAAATTTTCTGTGGTAAGCTGATCTGGTGTGGAAATAGAGTATTATAAATAATACTAGTCCAAGAAATATTGCTAAAAAACTGTAACTTATTGACATAATAAACTTGGATGAGATGTAATTTAATTTTTTTACATTCGTCAGATGGAGTTGGTGAAGGTATTCTAAATCTATTTTTATCTCTTTTTCAGTTAAGTCGCTTGAGAGTATAGGAGGTAGGATTTGGTGAGACGTGGTTTGCCAATTTGTATAATTTATACCGCCTATAGTAATAGTTTCGTTATAAAAATGTATAATAAAGGTCCCGTTTAAGACCTGCGTCAAATTATTGTATGTCAAATTTCCTATAAAATTAGAAATGAAGACTGTTCCATCTGTGATTAATTCTATTACAGGATCATTTCGAACTTGATAGTCGCAAGTTGCTTTCCCTCCCGCAAGGATTTGTGGAATACAATGGTTTTCATCCAAAGGTTCTAATTAATTTCTTTTGCAAATTTTTATGTCGTCTATGATCATGCATTTTTCACGAATGCCGTATTTTCCTTCCTGTGCAATAAAAAAATTATTAAATTGAAGATAAATTTGTTTGTTATTTTTTACTGTCGACCGGATGAGAATTTTGTTATACAAAATATCTTCGGTTTGTGGCAAGGATATGACGTATAGGAGAAGCGAATCTTTGACTATCATTGACGGTTCTGCGTATCTGAGAGCTTCTAATTCATTTTTGAAAGGTAGAGTTTCGGTTTGGGAAATTATATTGGCTATATCTGCTTTATTTAATAAATGAGAATGAACTAAACCTTTTTTTGCAAGTTGAGTAGCTAAAACTATTTGCGAGATTTCATATTTCTAACTGTATCGTTTGCGTCGATTTCGTCAAGTATTCTATTGTAATTATCCAGTATTTTATTAGTCGTTTTAATTAAGTAGTTATTGATCGTGTACTGTTTGTTGCTATTTCCTGTGAGGTCATTCGTTGTAGTCACGATTTCGTCCCAGTCGGTTGCGTCTGGATTACCCGCGAGCCATTTCCAGGCTGAGCCAATCCAATCGATTGATAGTTTATTCTTTTTAACGTTTCTAGTCCGTAACTGGTCTAAAAGGTTATCGATTTGCGAAATTTGGTAGTCGAGTTGCGGAGTTAGAGGATTTGTTCTGCTAGTCTGATAGCGTATAATGGGTTTAATGTCATTGAGAATACGTTCATAATCGTTAAAGTCGATGGCGTGTATGATTTTGTAGTAACCGTTTGATATTTTTCCTGTGCCCTGTTTTATAGTCACCAATGGGCTTTTGTATTCGTATATGTCCACTATTGCTTTTGTAAACCATGGTTTCAACCTAGTAAACGAAAATTGTCAATTTTTCAGATGAGATTTATGAATCTTTCTGTTATTAGTAGTGGTGATTGTTATATTATTGTCTTTCCCTACGGTTTTTTTTTATAAATAGGTTTATTTTTCTTTTTTATTTGTTTGTCTTTCTTGAAAACGATTTCGCCTGGTTCATATGTTTTAATTTTAGTTCTTTTTTTGTTGTGCCAATTTAGCATATTTTTTTGGTTCCTGGCGAGTTCGTGCTTGATATCGTTATTAACAATATCCTTGAAGTCCTTTAGTTCTTGATAATTTATTCTGTTAATCCTGCCAAGGAAGACGTCAGATGGTTTCTTGTTTGTTGCCGAATGGATTGTATTGTTATATCTGTCAACAGCTATGTTAATGATTTCATTAACAGAAAAGTCGGGGTATTCGGCTTGAAGACATCGAACTATTTCGATTATGGTAGAGTGGACGCGTTCCACCGCACCATTTACTTCGCTTTTCTGAGGAGGGGTCAAATAGATTTATATTCCTAAGGCCTCCAAGTAGTTCAATGTGATTGGGCTAATAAAACTGCCCTCATTATCCATTACCAACGTTTTCGGGACAGAGTAGAAATGAAGAAGTTTTATCAACTTGTCTCGGATATGTAGAACAGATTTATTTTTTACTAGCGTACCCTCGCCCGCTTCGCTAGACGATAAATTCAATGATTTGCTGAAAGAGAATAAAATTAATACGAAACAAAGCAAATTCTTTGATACAATTTCATTCGAACTTTATTGTAACACTTTTTGGTAGACAACGTTTTTGGTTTTTTCATCTTTCGCATGAATAATGACAATGGTTTGCCAACTCGTGAGCAAGCTACATACAATTGTCCATGAGAAAAAATTGGGTATTCTAAATTAATACCGCACATTTGTAGAGACTGTCCTTGCGCCTTATTAATTCTCATAGCGAAGGCAAGGCGAATAGGGAACTGCAAACGTTTGAAATCGAATGGTAAATCCGCCGGAATCAGTGGAATTCAGGGTATCAAAATGTCTTCTCCTTTGTACTTCCCTTTCAAAATTGTTGCTTCGATAACGTTACCCATTAGCTTCTTCATAGCGAGTCTGGTACCGTTGCAAAGTCGGGGCACATTACTATTGCGCAGCATAATAATCGGTGCTCCAATTTTTAATCGTAAATTATGAGGTGGTAAGCCTGGCAAATCGAGTGAGTTTAAGAATTCTGTTGGACAATTTACGACCTCATCTTGATCAGTAATAGTGTCCATTGACTTATACGCAACTATGTCACCAGGTATTTGAGCTAAAATAGCTGAATTTATATCATTGACGTCCTTATTTTTCCCAGCTAAAATTGCTCTTTCGCTGAGTCAATCATGGTTTTTGTAATGTTGAACTATGTTTGGACTGTGCAAAAGTGCAGAAATTGTTAGGCAATGTTATCATTCCTGTTGTTTTTGAAAAAAGGTTTATTTTTTTTGGTTAAAAAGTGTTTTTTTGAAGTTTTGAAAAACACTTCGCTCTAACAAATTTCTTCTCAGTTAATTGCTGAAAATTAAATATTTTGAAAAAACTATTTTTTTTTAATTTAACGTTTTTGAGAAAATTTTTTTCTTGAAAAAATTTCATACTTTTGTAAAAGTTTAAATTGATTTGTTAAAAAAGATTTTTTTCCGCTTTGAAAAACACCCCCTCGAAAAAATGTATTCTCTATTAATAGTGGAATATGAAATACTTTGAAAACACCATTTTTTTTTTAGTTTTGTTTGGTTTTCAGAAAATTTTGTTTTGAAAAAATTTCATACCCTTGAAAAAGTTTTATTTTATTTTATTTGTTTAAAATTTTTGAAATTTTTTTTTTGTAATTTTAGAAAAACACCTCTTCGAAGAAATTTCTTTTATCTTTTTGAGGAAAATTTGGTTTTGAAAAAATTTCATGCTTTCGAAATTTTTTTATTTTACTTTATTTCTTCAAAATTTTTGAAAACAATTTTTTTTATAATTTTCGAAAAACACCCCTTTGAAAAAATGTTTTCTATGTGTCATAGTGGTATTCCATTAACTTTTAGGATTATAGTCAAATACTTACAAATATCTACGCTTTCACAAATAGCAACAATAAACAAATTTCCTCAAAACCAAAAAATTTACTTTTTTTCTAAAAAACTTCTAAACAAACAACGTAATAAATTTAGAATTTTGTGTTCACGAAAAAACAGTATTGTTTTTATTGTATTAACTGAAAACCAAAATGTTGCAAAAAATCAAAACAAAACTAAATTATTTTTTTGTGTTCATTTGGTCCATATGTTCCATAAAAAGTTGATATGGTAAATAATATGCAGGGTCTGATACACGCAAATTTCCATTGACCATTATAGTGACAAAATTATCGATCACCAATTCCAACAGGATTTCAAAATCAGAGTTGGAATGAGTTGTTGTGTGGTGTACTTCTGAAAAAAATGAGAAATAAACAAAATAAATCTAAAAATTCGAATTCTAACTTTATCTTGTGTATGTTCTTATTACCTTTGAATTTTTCCAATGAAGCACCATTCATTTTAAATTTTCCAAGAATTTTTTTTATCATTTCGCGTTTCTTTCCTTTTTCATTCGATTCCAACATTTGTTCATAGCCGAAAACATCGTTTGCAAACGCATTCATTTCCATATAGAATTGGTCAAAGAAAGCATTGCTCAATTGAAGTGAAACATTATTTTCATAAATACTTAGGACCTTAACTAATGCACCTTGGTACATACCTAACGCAGATATTCATCGCGACCTTGACATCGATACTATTGATGAAACAATACAAAGCGCTAGCAGAAGACACATAAATAGACTATTAAGGCATGCAAATCCTATGATGAGAAGACTACCAAATAAAGAAAAATCTACCCAAAGTCGGCTTAACCGTCAAACACCAACAGATCTTGCAAAATCCTTGTAATCAATTGTCAACTAATCGTATATATCATTGTTTGTTAACCACTTGTTTTTAAATAATATGTATATATTTCTTCTAAATGAGCTTGGGGGCATTGGCCCTTCAATATCACTCTCATTCCATCTTTTTGTAAATCAAATTACTTATTGTCTAACGACAGGTGTAATATTTTATGGAAGAAATAAAAAAAAAAAAAAAATTTTCATTCGAATCATTTGAAATTTCTGTATACAATACATTTCTGTATCACAATACAAATACAAAAAATTCAAAAAAAGTTGTACACATAAAATTACACATAAAATGAATGTCGATTCGAAACTTACTTTAATCTAACAATCGAGCAAGTTTTGTTTTGGACAATATTTTGATTTTTTCTTTTTTTTATATGAAGAAAATATTTAAAAGAAATTTTTTTTTGCTAAAAACCTTCCCCTAGTGGATCTCTATAATATGAAAAAAGAACGAATAAAATTGACCTCGTATCGGCCCAAAAAAATGCGGACAAACGAACATCATTTCATTTTTATATATATAGATTCGAAAAAATTTCACAAACTTTGAGAATTTATCTAAGCAGGTTATATATGTATTTTTCCCCTGCAATTTCGATAATATCTATATGGAGAATCTCAGTGCGATATGATGGAATGGGTGTGGCTTGGATTTCGGGTTTGGGAGGTCGGCGTTCGTACTTGTTACAATGGCAAATTTCACACGATTTTGTGTAATCTTTGATTAATTTGGCCATTTGAGGGAAATAAAATTTTTCCAGTATTTGTTCTTTATTTTCTCTCCCGTTCCGATGAGCTCTTTTGTGTTCTTCTTTAATGATGCGGAACTTCTCTTCATCGCTAGAGACATCGCTCACTATCCTCTGGGTGATTCTAATTCTAAATTTTGAAAAGTATTCCTTGAAGATTTCTTGTAACAAGGGAATGTGTTTTTCTGGGATTTTGACCCCATTGACTAAATTTGGGTTGAGGTTATTGTATTTTTTAATATTGTTCTTATATCCTCCTTGTTAAGTCTTCTTTTTGACACGTAGTGTCTTTGATAATTTAGGTGTGGCTCTTCATGATGTTCTAGTTCTTGTCTATCAGAAATGATTATCTGAGACTTAAATACATTAATAGGAGCCACGCAATGAGGAATCAAATCTGTATTGTCCTCTTCTGCGCTATGTTGGGAATTATTATCTGAAGACGTTAAAACGTTAACTTCAGTTGGTAATCGCGATAGAGCATCGGCCACCGTGTTAGTTTTCCCAGGTTTGTATAATAATTTATAGTTGTATTCCTCTATTCTTGCCTTCCATCGTTTTAGTTTAGCATTGTTATTGCTATTGCTTAAGGCGAAGGTAAGGGGTTGATGGTCAGTTAATATTTTTATTTCTTTAGCACCGTAAAGGTAGGTCCTAAGCTTGTCGAGTGCCCATATAATAGCAAGCATCTCCTTCTCAATCGTTGAGTAATTCTCCTCGGTTTTATTAAGGGATCTGGAGACGTATGTAATTGGCTTATCTTTGCCAATTTCGCCCTGAGAGAGGACAGCTCCAATAGCTACATTGGAAGCATCTGTTGTCAGGATGAAGGCTTTGGTGAAGTCCGGAAATGTAAGGATCTCCGAAGACACAAGTAACTCTTTTAAGTCATTAAAAGATTTCATAGCTTCTTTGTTTAGTGAAATGCTAATCCTTTTCGATTGATTTACTTTTGTTTGAGCGTAAATACCTCTTGTTAGGTTTGTAAGGGGCTTAGCAACTTTCGCAAAATCCCTTATAAATCTTCTGTAGTAAGAAGCTAAACCTAGGAAGCTTTTTAGTTCCTTCAAATTTTTGGGTGGCAATATCCTCTTTATGGAGAAAATTTTTCCAGGGTCGGGTAGGATTCCATCCTGTGTGACAACATGCCCTAAAAATTCTACGTTTGTCCTGAGGAATTTCGATTTTTCGTAGTTGACTTTTAGTCCTGATTTTTGAAGTAATTCAAACATCATTAATCATCCTTTGAAAGATTGATGGCGCGTTTCTAAGTCCAAACGGTAGCCTGGTAAACTCGTATTTACCATTGGCCGTTGAAAACGCTGTTTTCTTTATATCCTTTTCCTTCATTTTGATCTGGTGAAATCCAGATGTTAAATCTAGTATGGTGAAGTACTTGGATTTGCCTAAACTTGCTAATGTGTTATTTATATCCGGTATGGGATATGTGTCAGGAATGGTTACTGCATTTAAGCGTTTGAAATCTATAACCACCCTGTACCTTTTTTCCCCAGATGGCCCTGGCTTCTTCGGCACTACCCACAAGGGAGAGTTATAGGGACTTTTTGAAGGCCTAATTATGCCGTCCTTTAGCAACTCTTTTATCTGTTTATCCATCTCTTCCCTAAGATTCGCTGGGTAGGGGTATGATTTTGTGTAAACGGGTTCCTCTGTTGTTCTTTTAATTTCTACGCGGACACTCGTGTCAATAGTGCCGCTGTCCGAAACAGGACCAAAAATTTCTGCGTATTTTCGTTTAATAGTTTCTATATCATTAGTAGCATTGATTAGAGTATTTACTTGCCTACCCGTTTTTTCTTGTAATTTAATTTCGGTATCATTTAATCGTAGCATATTATTTTTTCTATCAATTATAGCTCCTAAATTTTTTAAGGTGTCGTCCCCTATTATGCCATCGAAAGATTTTAAATTTGGCAATACGAAAAAGTCGAGTTTAGTCATAATGCCCAAATTTTTGAAAAATTGACCACTTACTTTGCGGGTTATCAGTACCTGTCCGGCTGCAGATTGCACGGTAAATGGTTTATCCAACTTTTTGGAACCTACAGAAATTTTATCAGAAATGAAATTTTTGTTAGCTCCAGTATCAATTAGGAATTTTAAAATTCAATCGTTTTTTATGTGGTAATTTATGTAAGGAAGGCTTGATCGGCGTCTATCATAAAATTTATTTCCTCGCCATTCTCTTGTTCATCAATTTCTTCGTCTTCTGACTCAATATTATACAGTTTTGGTTGTTTCCTTGGTATATTTGAGGTATTCTGTGACCTCGTAGCGTGTGCATTGTTTGGTCTGTTTATATAATTTACCTTTTGAGAATGCAATGATGGATCAACCTCCATTGGGACAGGTGGTTTTGGCTGTGTAGGCCGTGGAGGTGGTCCTTGTAGTTGAGTTTGCCTAGCGTTATTTTGGTTTTTAAAATTATAAATATAAGAATAAAATATTCTTTTCTCGAACGTTCAATTCGTTTGATGAATTTGATATTGCGGAATAATTGTTTTTTTTGTAGTTCGCATTGCCGGGACTTTTTGGGTAAATCGAATGATTTCTTAAGTTCATATTTTGAATTTCTAAGCAGGAAGTATAGGCTTCAGGTAATGTTTCCGGCTTTTGGATTATTAATATCCTCGAAAGCTCACCTTGCACTCCCCTAATGAAAACATCGAATGCCCTAGTCCTGTAGCTATCTATCAGAGCGCTTATAGCTTCCTCTGAATGTGCCTGAGCCTTAATCTTATTTATTATAAGTGAGAGTTGGTAGTTAATCCTGGCGTAAAAGTGGTCTACACTAGAATTTCTCTGGCTTAATGTTGTTAGTTCGTATTCTAGAGTTCTGAGATCACGCTTGTCTGCGTAGTGTAAGGAGAGGCAGGTCTTAATTTTTTCCCAGTCATCGTTAAATATGTTATAAGAGATTAGGGCTGTATCCGCCGGTCCTCTTATTTTATTCCTAATATGCTGCGTTATAGCACGAAGGATGGGTCTGGTTTTAACTACCTCGTAATCTTTTAAAATAGATTCTACACTAGAGATCCATGAAATATATTGAATCGGATTTCCGTCAAAGATTTGCAGATCTTTCACGCAGTCTGGCAACCTCCTCATTTCGTTGAGTTCCGCCTCTGCGTTATTGCATTTTCAATACTTTCCATTTTTATTTTTAATTATTAATTATTAATTTATATATAATTATATATTTAATAATAATTTAGTTGTGATTTTTTGTATAAAGATAATTTCTTAATAACTTACAATAATACGAGGAACAGCGTCACTTTCACTTTGGTCATCACTGGACGTCCTGATTCTTCCTTTTTCGGAGGCTTATTTCCGTACTCGGGTACAGGTGGTGTCACGGCAGTAGGCGGCTGCAGGTGGTTGTACAATACTTCAATGCGGTCTCTTGGATGTTTGATCCTGATAAAGTTTTTATAGTTTAAGGATTTTATTACCAGGAAAATTTGTATCCTTTCCAAATAAAAATCTTGTAGGATTTATCCGTTTCACACTTTTTGAAAGCTAGGATATTTGATAAAGTTTTTGTTGTTTAAGGTTTTTATTTCACACTCTCTTTTTTTTTTTTTTTGAGCTTAATTAATTACTCAATAAACTAGAAAATTTTGTATCCTTTTTTGTTTTAAATAAAAATCTTGTAGGATTTATCCGTTTTACTTTTTTGAAGTTTTAATTTATGTTGGGCGCCAGTTATCGACTGCAGGCCACGACTTGTAAAAATGATTTTAAGTTTCAACTGAACCTGCTTGTTTTATTTGATAATGTCTTATACATATATTGTAGTACAAAATTGCTTACTTGCTAATACAATTTGCTTACTTACTATTACAATTTGCTCACTTACTAAATTCTTATTTTGCTACAATTTACAATGAAATTGCTTACTTGCTAAATTGTTATTTGTGTAATTCAATATTTTATAATTATTATTGTTGTTGTTGGAAGTCGCGGCGGCTTATATTCCGTCGCGATTGCTTCCGCTAAATATTGCATGTAAGTAAATATTGGCTAATCATCAAATTTCAAATGGAACAGGTAAGTAAGGTTCTTCACATTTTGTCGCGATCACTTTCGTTCGCACAAAATGTGATTTTGCTGTTTCTGCATTTTTATAAACAGAGAATATTGACCGTGTTAACTTATATGCTTTGCGGTACCTCCAACGCAAGTAATTACTTAGAGTCAAAATCAAAAGCTAGTTAAAAATATTTTTTTTAATATCTAAAAAACGAGCAGAGTTCTAATTTCTCACTCGTGGTTCAAACATGTACATATGTATGTGTACTTAAATTTGTATTTCTTTAATTTTTTTATCACCCATGATTGAGACGAGCCAAAATATTTTGCCTTTCTCATGTACATACCTACATATGAACACAAAAATATTTTGGTAGTGGCTGTTCTCGTACATGATAAGGCCGTAAAAATATGTGCAAAACAAGCGATGACAGGCAAATATCAAACAACAAACATCCATACACACACACATAAATACATATGTATTAGCAATCTTTAGGTCATACACAAACAGGAATGTACACATTTCTATATACATACATATGTATGCATATTGTCAGTGTCCCAGTTCTACATCTTTCCCCTTTTGGTCTTTTGATCAACTCATACGTGATTAATTTGGTTATCATTGAAAGGGCATTTTCATACCTAAAGTTGATACTAACGGATAACCGCAACCGACTGGACCCAGATATGTTAGAGGACATCCTAATTGTTAAGCTAAACCCGATGTATTTAGATAAAGCAGTTAACGGTTTTTTTAACATATCGCTAATTTCCACCCACGCCCCAACGGAAGAGAAGGACGATGCGACCAAAGATTCTTTCTATGAGCGCCTGGAACGTTCCTATGAGCGCTGCCCCCGCCACGACATAAAAATCGTGCTTGGCGACTTCAACGCCATGGTGGGAAAGGAGGGAATTTTTGGTCCCACAGTCGGAAAATTCAGCCTGCACAACGAAACATCCGGTAACGGACAGAGGCTGATCGACTTCGCCGGGGCCCGAAACATGGTAGTCTGCAGCACCAGATTCCATCATAAGAAGATTCACCAAGTCACCTGGCTGTCTCCTGATCGAAAAACACGAAACCAGATCGATCATGTTGTGACAGATAGAAGACACGCTTCTAGTGTATTAGATGTACGTACGATCCGAGGACCCAACATCGACTCGAATCACTACCTTGTTGCAGCCAAACTGCGCACACGCCTCTGTGCAGCAAAAAACGTGCATCTACCTACGCCAAGAATGTTCGACATCGAAAAGCTGCAATCACAACAGACAGCCAGAAGATTCGCCACTCGACTCTCACTCCTGCTCTCAGAGAGTACTGCCCAACAAACCGGCATCCACGAACAATGGAGCAACATTTCTCGTTCTCTACGTACCGCCGCCGAAGAAGAAATTGGATTCCGGCGAGCCCGAAAAAACAATTGGTACGACGAGGAATGTCATGCTGCCGCAGAAAGAAAGGATGCCGCCTATAGAGCCACGCTGCGATCGGGCGCAACGCGAGCCATGTGGGATCGCTACAGAGAGCTGAAAAAGGAAAAGAGACGTATTATCCGAAAGAAGAAACGAGAGACCGAAATACGTGAGTGCGAAGAGCTTGAGATGCTGGCCAACAGGAACAACGCCCGAAAATTCTACCAGAGTAGAAGGTTTTAAGACCGGGGCGTTTTCTCGTAAGAACAAAGACGGCGAACTGGTGACTGACGTACAGAGCAACCTTAAATTATGGAGGGAACACTTCTCGAACCTATTAAACAGTGACAGCTGCGCATGTCACCGAGAAAGTGAAGATCCCGATACCCCAATCGTTGACGACGGAATTGTCGTTCCGCTACCCGATCATGACGAGGTGAGAATAGCGATAACGCGGCTAAAGAACACGACGGACTGCCGGGTGAGTTATTCAAACATGGCGGCGAGGAGCTGGTATGGTGCATGCATCAGCTTCTATGCAAAATATGGTTGGATGAAAGCATGCCTGCCGATTGGAATTTAAGTGCGCTCTGCCCAATCCATAAGAAGGGCGATCCTGCAATTTGTGCCAATTACCGCGGGATTAGTCTTCTAAATATCGCCTATAAGGTTCTAGCGAGCGTATTGTGTGAAAGGCTGAAGCCCACCGTCAACCAACTGATTGGACCTTATCAGTGTGGCTTCAGACCTGGAAAGTCTACCATCGACCAAATATTCTCAATACGCCAAATTTTCGAAAAGACCCAGGATCAGGAGGAAGATGAAGAATATGACGAAGATATTGAACTTGATGTGATTACTTCTGACGAAGAATATATTAAAATAGAAGAAAAGTAAGTTCAAACAAGTTTTTCTTTCTTCTTAGAACACATATATGCAGTTTAAAAATGTACCTAAGCCATTTTGGAAGGGAATTATCCACCCAGACAAATTTAATATAAAAACAAAGAAATAATTTAATTAATTTTAAATAAATACTTATTGTTTAAGAATGCACAAATTCGCGAAATAAATGAAATATATGGAAACACAAATTTACTATAAATTGTCACATTATTTTAAAGATCATGTTCAGGGCGGAGGTGTAGGCGTAATCGAATGAAAAATAAACAAAAACCTAAATTCTACTTTAATCTACGTGATTGACTGCAAAAATTTTAGTCATTATCTTTAAATTTGTGATTTATGCCAAAAAAATTTAAAAAAACCCCATAGTGCTTTGTTCAAGTAAACAAAAGTTAAGGAATAATGAAATCAAAAAAGTGCCATGAGTTTTGTGAAATTTGTGTTTCTACCAAATGCGGTTTCGGGGCTGAGGTTGCATTCGCCGAGAACTGCATTATAAAACGTATGTATTTGTAGGAAATGTCTACAGTTTCCTTCGATACTCGGCTTGAAGAAGTCGGTTTTAAAATACAGTGCAGAGTTACAGAGTTACAGAGTTTTCTGTAACAGTAACATATTTTTGGAAATAGTTTTAATTTGGACCTAACAAAACATGGGATTTGTTAAAAATATATTAGCACTTATTACTTGTGGTTTGAGTGTTTTGGGTTCGGTTGCAGTAGGTAAGATGTGTGGTGTAAAATCTTCTGAAGCAAATTCATACTTGGAACTGTGATGTTTTATTTATAGCCTTATCAATAAAAATGTTTATATGCTTGTGTAATTTATATGTTTTAATTTGTGTGTGCGTATGTTAGTATTTCATTTTTCCCTCTTCTGTTTCTTTGAATTTGAATTTTCATATAAATAAACTTGTAAACAATTGCACCTTGCCGAGGTTGACCTATAGTTGAATTCGTGGAAGTATAGACAAAAGTTTCTTCGAATATATTTGCTAAAAAAATATATCTATCAAGGCTCGGTCAAACTCGGTGTACTTCATACTTTTATGGCCGTAGACAAAACAGTTGGATTTTTACTTGTTATTTGAGCTTTAAAATTTTATAAACATGTATTTTAGTGTCTCGACCCTTAAGTGTGAGAACGATCTTCGTGGTGCTTTTCTTGTTATTGGATTGATGTGTCTCTAATAAACCCGCATCTGATCCCAATGTATTCCAAGTGTAGTGTATTTCTATTACTGAGCATTAGCAAAAAAGTAATTATTTTGTAATGAACAGATGGGGCAAAACCAATGTGACTTTAGTCCTGGTAAGTCTATCATCGACCAGATTTTCGTAAAATGCTAAACTTTAGAGATGGCCTTAGAAAAACAATGAACACAAATTACCAATTACCGATTTTAAAGTCAGCTAAAATCGCGGCCACTGTAGCCGAATGCGTGACCGCAGGTAGTACCACAGGTTCGAAACCCCGAATATGATACATAATTTGGGGAAAAATATCAAGACGTACACCGTAAAAAAAGCGCGCGGAAGCATTTTGCCGAGAGTAAACGCGAAAAAAGAAAATCAGTAATGGCTTTCAAACGTAATAGTGTGATTGCATTATATTTGGTTGGAAAATCACAACCAGCGATTGTTCGTGAACTCGAGCACCTTAAAGTAAATAAAGTTTTTGTTTATCGCTTCATTACTCGTTACAATGATACTGGTAGCTCCGCGAAACATCACGGAGATGGTCATCAAAAAACTGCAACGTCCCGTGAAATTATTCAAGAAGTGAAGAAGCGAATTGAGCGAAATCCCCGACGAAGTACCAATAAAATGGCGAAAGAACTGAAAATATATAATATAAAATATATATATATAAAATAGTAGTGGCCGTCACATAGTGAAAAAGGATCTCACAGTCAAGCCTTACAAGATCCAAAAGGCGCCGCATGATCTCACACCAAACCAGCAACAAGTCAGACTTGAGAGAACGAAGGAGTTGCTTCGCTTGGCCGAAAGCGGTCAATTTCCCAACATTAAGTTTACCGACGAGAAAATTTTTCGTAAACTCCCAAAAAGATAGAGTTTATTTGACCGACCGTTCTCACGATAATATCAGTCATCGATTGGCCACCAGGAGGCAGCAGCCGCTGTAACCGCAGATGGGCGCTCTCCAATCGTTTTCATCGAACCTGGTGTCAAGGTAAATGCGAAATATTATCGAGAAAGTATTGTGGAGAATGCTTTGAAGTCGTGGGCAGACAAACATTTCGGTGGCAGACCATGGACGTTTCAACAGGATTCGGCAAAGCTCGAGTGAACTAAGAATGGCTAAAAATTTGCATTGTTTTCGCATATTTTTTACTTTGAATTGAAATAAAAAAATTTTCAAAACTAAATGTTTGGCCCTTTTAATTGATTACACTTCTACTCAAGAGACGAGTTACGCTAAACTCATGAGTAAGGTCCAAAGAATATCCTTTTTATGCATATCTGATGCTTTAAGGATTAGCCAAACAATTCGCTGGAAGTGTTAATCCACCTGCCTGCACTAAATCTTGTAGGGAAACACGTGGCCGTGTCCTTAGCGCTTAGACTAAAGGGGGGACCCTCATTTATCGGGTCAAAAAAATCGATTTTTTGGAAATAATTTTAATCTATTCTACAACTATTTAAGAATATACTTTCAAAATTTCAAGTCGATATCTGTATTTTTGAAGGAGTGACAAAATTTTTAACAGGACGCGACGGGTGGCCTGATCGCCTGTATCCAAAACTTTAAACGCGTTTTTCTCGAAACATCATTTTTCGATTTTGTGTACACAATTGAGAACGCTGTATTGAACCAATCAGGCTTTACAATAGCTCATTTTAAAGATAATTAAATTGTTTTCAATGTGACTTTAAGTGTTTTTAAAAAAAAAAAGATTTTCATATTTTTTTGTAATTTTAAAGTCAATTTTTATGCATGAAAAATCACTTTTAACATAAAACTGGGTAAAAAATATCAATTTCGACATTTTTTTTTAAATCAAAATGTCACATCGAAGGTATTATCCTAAAGTTTTAAAAAAAATTTGGTTTTTTTATTTCAGAAAAAAATTCAGAGCGCTAGAATGTACACAGATAGAATGAGGTGCCATGGACGAGGTGTATATTTCCATACTTAAAATGTTTTTTTTCTTCTCCGAAAATTTTTGTAGACAGTCAAGACATTTATTAGAGTACTTTATGAATTACAAAACGTTTGAAGTTATTTTACCTGAGAAAAAAATTCCCAAAAATGATGCATTTTTCGACCGTCTAAATGAGGGTCCCCCCTTAAAAGTATGGCGCTATGGAAAGACCAGCAGTTTGGCCACGCCTCAATTCTCATCATCTCAGTTCTCTCATCTGAATGGTCAGAAACAAGAAATGGACTCCTCTATTCATAGACTCACCTTCGACAAACTCTTCAATAACGACATACCGTCAAGATAAGAGCGGCAAATATCAAGAGGAAAAGTGGAAAAGAGGAACGCGAAGCAATTAGGACTTGAACTAACTGTTCGACCACCAGACCACTGCAGCTACGTCTATCAGGCAGAAGTTCTAGCTATAAATGGAGTGGCTACGTACATATCTAAAAACGCTAAAGCCCTAAATTGGTATCGTATTCAAGGTCAGCCTTATTTGGGTTCCGGCGAATAGAGAAATTAGGGGAAATTGTAACCCCGATGAGCTAGACAGGAAAGGTACTACTCTTCAACTGCTTAGTGATAGAAGAACTGTTGGGATACATATGAGGAAACAGCGCTTACAAAAGTCACATACAGTTCAAAAACAATTTAATTTAGCGTGAAAACTTTACTTAATCCTATATATTGTTGCTGTTTAGTATTTAGTTGATCCGCCGTTAGCATCAATAATTTCTTGACTTTGTCAGTTCTGCAGACGTTATACTGTTCCTAACTTCTATCATGCGCTCTTTGAGTACAACACTACAAGAAACCTGATTGTTTCCAACTTTCCATCGGTGCCAAATATATAATATAAAACTTTTATTCATTAGTAAACACAAATATCCATCCTCTTTTTTTATGTGCTTGCAAATTCCAAGAAAAGTTTGCAGTTTTTTTCAGAAATGATAGGCTTTTTGCGTGGTGTACTGTTGTGGAAATCGTTATTGTTCAAAGTTTCTCGAATTGCTCTTAGGTGGCCACGCTTATCTGATGTATTTTCTCAAGAGAGAGAAAAATATCCAAAAAAGTACATGAACGCAAAACCAGTAACAATTTGTAAGTTTGACGAACAGCTGATTAAATTGTTGGCAGGAAAATTCATTTTGAAACAATTTTCATTTGATCTACCTCGTATTAAATTAAAAGTATAAACACAATAATTTCTTCCACTTCATCATCGCTGTCAGATGAAGAAAATTAATAAAAAAGATGTTTAAAGTTTTTATTAATCAATAATATATTTTTCTTCATTATTTACAATGTCTTCCCAACGTTTAGGCAAATTTTTAATTCCCTGCTCAAAAAATTATTTGTCCTTGGAGCCAAAATACGCTTCGATATCCCTTTTTATAGCTTCTTTTGAGGAGTAGTTCTTGTTGCTCATATGGGATTGAAGTCCACGGAAAAGGTGATAAACACAAGGTGCAATATTCGGAGAGTATGGTGGATGCGGCATTAGCTCCCATACGAGCTCGTTCAGCTTGCCTAATGTTTGCCTTGCGGTATGAGGTCTTTCGTTGTCGTCGAAACAAAACTTTGCGTCAATTCACCAAAGACGGTCGATTTTTTTTAAGTGCCTCATTAAGGTTTGATAGCTGATGGGAATAATAGTCAGCAGTTGTCGTCTAGTTTGGTTCCAGAAGTTCATAATAAACAATACCGGCCATATCCCACCAAATAGACAGGAGAATCTTCTTGGGGTGAATGCCATCTCTAGGGGTCGGGGTCGGTTCTGGTGTCTCATCTTTATCTAACCATTAGCGTTTGCGAGCAGGATTATTGTAAAGGACCCATTTTTCATCAGCAGTAACGATACGGTTCAAAAAACTTTCATTTTCAAGCCATTGCAGCAGCTGAGAACACACATTCACTCTCTGCTCAAAGTTGGCGACGGAAAGTCTATGGAGAACCCATTTTCCCAGCTTTGAAACCTTTCCCAACTGAACCAGGTGCCTGTGAACTGTTCCATGCGATGAATTTAACCTCTGAGCTATCATATCGACTGTCAAATTTTGCTCAGCTTCCACGAGTTCGAGCAAGGCGTCGGAGTTAAAGACTTCAGGACGTAATCACCGAAATTTCCCTCGAAATTGTTGGTAAATTTATTAAAACTGAACCGAAATCATCATGGAAATTCATGGAATCGTAGTTCAATATCTCTAAAACATCAATTTATCGCGTTTTAACTGATCATTTGGACTTACGAAAGGTCTGTGCACGTTTCATTCCGCAAAAGTTAACTGATCACCAAAAATTGTTAAGAATTCATCACTCAAAAGACCTCATTAATGAGGCGAGAAAAGACGCGAACTTCCTTTACAACATTTGACCTGGTGATGGAACATGGTGTTTCCAACACGAATCTGAAATTAATCGTCAAAGTGCCGAATGGAAGGCTCCAGATGAGCCACCTCCCAAAAAATCGTGTTTGGAGAAGTCAAAAATCAAGTCGATGCTCATTTGTGTTTACGATTCCAAGGGAGTTGTCCACAAGGAGTTCGTGCCAACGGGCCAAACCGTCAATGGAATTTTCTATTTTGGCATTCGTCGAATTCGCCATGAATACCGCGGAGGAGGAAGTTGGCGCTTATTGCATGATAATGCACCATCGCATCGATCCACTCTTGTGACTGATTTTCTGGCTAGAAATCGCATTTTAACCATCAATCACTCACCGTATTCGCCTGATATGGCTCCCTATGACTTCTATCTATTCGGTAAATTGAAACTGGCCATGAAAGGAAAACGTTTTGCGTCCGTATAGACCATCCAAAAGGCGTGTACCGCAAAACAGTGTATCGAGGCCAGAGGGGACTATTTTGAATAAACAAACTCGAAGTTATCAAAACAAATCTCCTGTCGTTTCTGTTGTATCTCAGACTTGTTTATTTTGGACTTCACCTTGTAGTTATATCTGTATATTTAAATGTTTATAAGCTCAGTGTGAACATATACACACATACATGTATATAAGCATTCAAATTGCAAAAAGTTTCTGACTGAAATCGCGGCCAACCGTGTGGATACATCGAGTGAAACAAATGAATCAAAAGATCGTTTTTTTTTATTATTATTTTACATATTATTATTATTATTTTAATGTGATAGCGGTGGTTCTCGTACCCCTTTATCAATTCCCGCGCTTTAAAAAGAATTTCATTTTTATTGTAGTTGCCAGAAGTTATAATTTTTTAGCAGGAAATGATCATATACTTTTTAGTGTTCCTATCTCCCTAAGAGTGAACTTTTTTTTTGACAAGTTTACTATATTTAGTCAGAGGAATATGGGGTTGTATCTTTTATTTCAATTTATAACTTTACATCTCTATATTTATATCACGGCAGAGTCTGTCTACTACTTCAAAAATACTTAACCACATACATATGTACTTAATTGGTTTATTTTAATATATATTTAAACAGAAACAACTTATGGAGCCTGTCAGACACCAAACAGAACACCTGGTGATTGCGTGGTAATACAATCTTGCACTGTTCTATATACCTTGGCTTTAAAACCTAATTTGAAGAATGATGAATTAATATTTTTACAAAGCAGTAAATGCGGGACGATTGGCAAAAATCCACTGGTATGTCCATTCAAAGACAATTATAAAATAAAAAAATAGTACTAGTTTTAGAGTAATGTTCTATTTTATTATTATTTGAATAGGTGTGCTGCCCTAAGCCTACTAATATACCTCAAAATCCACCTAGTGTCAAAACATCAGGTAACTACATATATTTACATATATTCGCATATGCATTGACTTCTACTTTAAAGGGTGATTTCAAATTGAAATAAAACAACAAAAATTCATATTGATTGGGCAATCTTTATTATTTTTGTGTAGAACCATTCATGGCATTTAGTTTTTAAAGATAATCACTTTCAAATGAATAACTTTAGTAATCTTGGCTTCCAATGCCTCAATCAGAGCTGGATTATTCATAAATCATTTAGGCTTTACATAAATTCCACAAATAAAAGTCCAAAGGTGGCAATTTAAGCCCAGATAGGGCAATTTTGCTTATTGACCTAGCCATTAAGCCCAAAATGGGCCTCTTCGCTGAGTTGGCCTGAGGGCGCGGTGAACACTTTTCACAGGGCGCCGATTTTCGTAATATAATTTTAGTCTTACAGCCAAGCCCAAAAGACCACGGTGGTCTCAGGGTATTATGGCAAAAAAATAATAATATTACTTTTTTATTATTTTCTGATTGGCTGATGTTTTGTAAAATTAATTGTGTTCAATTCAAAGAAAATTATACGAGAGCTTCTCACGAATAAGTTCTAAGTATTTATTAAGTATTTTATTCACTATCTGAAACTTAATTTCACACAATTTCGTTTGCTAAGACTGTTTATTCTAATATATACGTTCTGTCAAAAAAGTGCCGAGAATTGTTCAATAAAACGGAAAATAATTGTTTAATCATCAAAATTTACTTTGTCGCCTTCAAAATAGGCTCCATTCGAAGCAATACACATATGCCCACTATTAGTCCAGTCACCAAAACACCTCTTAAACGCGTTTGAAGATATCTTCTTCAGCTCCTTCAGCGAATTCTCTTTAATGGCCTCTATCGACTCAAAGCGGCGTCCACGGAGTGGCAATTTAAGTTTTGGTAAAAGGAAAAAGTCACAGGGGGCTAAATCCGTCTGTTCGATGAAATTTGTCGAGTTTTGGTAAAAAAAAAAATGTTTACAATATGAATCTTGTGAGACGGTACATTATCATGGTGCAAGATCCATGGGTTTTCTTTCCACAAATTGGGCCGCTTCCTACGCACATTCTCTCTCAAACGTCGTATAATTTCCCAATAACATTACTTATTTACCGTGGAACTATTCAACGAATTCCCAGTCAGTACCTGTTATGATGCGCTGGATAAACCTGTGGTCCAAATTCACTTGCTCAAGCATGTCTTCAGCCACTTTCTTTCGATGAATTTTTTTAAAGGAATTCAACTCTCTTGGAACGTGTCGAGCAGCCACGCGTCTTGGCGTCTCATACCCAATTGATGATGTAAAATGTTACGAATTGATTCGTGAGACACGCTAAGGTCACGAGCTACCTCCCTGGAACTTAAATGATGGTTTTCCAGCACCATTTCTTTGACGCGTGTTTTCAAATAGACAATTCCTGATATTTTTTTGACAGAATGTAAATAATTAACCGATATGAGTAAAAATTTATGAAGTTGGCCAACATTTTTTGAAATGCGTAGATGATTTTGAATTATTTTATATGGAAAACTGTGTCTTACATATCTACTTCGTACTTTTCAATAAGTGTAGATTAACAGTAAGTCCAGTGCTCTTACGGAGCATGCTGTTTTTATACAAAGTAGCAAACCCGGCCCCCTTCGCTGGGCACACTAAAATAGAATAGATATGGTTTAGAATAGAAAATATATGGTTTTCAAATTATTTATTTCTTTATTCTTTATTCAAGCGCTTTGGCATAAACAATATTTTTTGTTTTTCTATTTGTTTTTGAGTAAATATAAAATATAAATTGAAAATCAGGAAAAAAGAAGATTGTTTTTAAATTTCAAATCAACGCATATGAATAACTAAGAAACAATCGTCTTTTTTCCTGATCATCCATGAATTTTTCGTTTCAATTTATATGTTTTATTAAGCATTGGAGCTTTTTTAACCATTATCCATTTATATTTTTCAAAAAAAAAACGAAAAAAATTTTTTTTTCCACGAACACATAATTTCACTCGGATTTCACATTAAATTCTCAAATTTCGTAAGAAATTATTCACTGTTCCAAAATCCACTCCAAAAAAATTCACAAACAATTTTTACATGTTGCACTTACGTTTTTTCCTTATGGCATCCAAATCAGAAATAAATATTGACACATTGTAACTCACACTGTCAATTTGACAGTTCAGTTCCGCCCCAAGCGTTAAAAAAGTAAGCGACATTATGGCTGGTTCAAAAGAACGCTGTACCCGTTGCCAGTGCTCCGAATTACAACCAAACTTTACGAAACCCATTTTCAATACTTACTTAACAATGTGCGTAAGTTTGGTTTAATTCGGTGCAAAGACACGGCGGGTCTACGTTTTGGAATATATTTGAAGACCCTAGTCATCAATAGGTATGAAAATTACCCGGTATTAAAGCACTTATCAACAGCTTTCATTTGATACCCATATTGTACATACACAACCAAAGGTTACCCGGGTCCACGTTTTGACCTATATCTCGAGACCCCAGTCACGGAGCGGCATGAAAAATACTCTGTACTAAAGCATTCCCCAACAGCTTTCATTTGATACCCATATTGTACATACACGTCCGAAGGTTACCCGGGTCCACGTTTTGATCTATATCTTGAGACCCTATCTACCAATAGGCATTCAAACTATACGGAAATCATCTTCAATACCTACTTAACAATGTGTGTAAGTTTGGTTTAATTCGGTTCAAAGACACGGCGCGTCCACGTTTTGGCATATATTTCGAGACCCCAGTCATCAATAGGTATGAAAATTACCCCGTATTGAAGCACTTATCAACAGCTTTCATTTGATATCCATATTGTACAAACACATTTTAGGGTCCACGTTTTGGTCTCTATCTCGAGACCCTAGTCACGGAGCGGATGGAAATACTCTGAACTAAAGCATTCACCAACAGCTTCCATTTGATACCCATATTGTACATACACATCCGAAGGTTACCCGGGTCCACGTTTTGACCTATATCTCGAGACCCTATCTACCAATAGGTATCCAAACTATACGGAAACCCTCTTCAATACCTCCTTAACAATGTGTGTAAGTTTGGTTTAATTCGGTTCAAAGACACGGCGGGTCCACGTTTTGGCATATATTTCCAGACCCTAGTCATCAATAGGTATGACTTCTATCTATTCGGAAAATTGAAAATGGCCATGAAAGGAAAACGTTTTGCGTCCGTAGAGGCCATCCAAAAGGCGTGTACCGCAAAACAGTGTATCGAGGCCAGAGGGGACTATTTTGAATAAACAAACTCGAAGTTATCAAAACAAATCTCCTGTCGTTTCTGTTGTATCTCAGACTTGTTTATTTTGGACTTCACCTTGTAGTTATATCTGTATATTTAAATGTTTATAAGCTCAGTGTGAACATATACACACATACATGTATATAAGCATTCAAATTGCAAAAAGTTTCTGACTGAAATCGCGGCCAACCGTGTGGATACATCGAGTGAAACAAATGAATCAAAAGATCGTTTTTTTTTATTATTATTTTACATATTATTATTATTATTTTAATGTGATAGCGGTGGTTCTCGTACCCCTTTACCAATTCCCGCGCTTTAAAAAGAATTTCATTTTTATTGTAGTTGCCAGAAGTTATAATTTTTTAGCAGGAAATGATCATATACTTTTTAGTGTTCCTATCTCCCTAAGAGTGAACTTTTTTTTTGACAAGTTTACTATATTTAGTCAGAGGAATATGGGATTGTATCTTTTATTTCAATTTATAACTTTACATCTCTATATTTATATCACGGCAAAGTCTGTCTACTACTTCAAAAATACTTAACCACATACATATGTACTTAATTGGTTTATTTTATATTTAAACAGAAACAACTTATGGAGCCTGTCAGACACCAAACAGAACACCTGGTGATTGCGTGGTAATACAATCTTGCACTGTTCTATATACCTTGGCTTTAAAACCTAATTTGAAGAATGATGAATTAATATTTTTACAAAGCAGTAAATGCGGGACGATTGGCAAAAATCCACTGGTATGTCCATTCAAAGACAATTATAAAATAAAAAAATAGTACTAGTTTTAGAGTAATGTTCTATTTTATTATTATTTGAATAGGTGTGCTGCCCTAAGCCTACTAATATACCTCAAAATCCACCTAGTGTCAAAACATCAGGTAACTACATATATTTACATATATTCGCATATGCATTGACTTCTACTTTAAAGGGTGATTTCAAATTGAAATAAAACAATAAAAATTCATATTGATTGGGCAATCTTTATTATTTTTGTGTACAACCATTCATGGCATTTAGTTTTTAAAGATAATCACTTTCAAATGAATAACTTTAGTAATCTTGGCTTCCAATGCCTCAATCAGAGCTGGATTATTCATAAATCATTTAGGCTTTAGATAAATTCCACAAATAAAAGTCCAAAGGTGGCAATTTAAGCCCAAATAGGGCAATTTTGCTTATTGACCTAGCCATTAAGCCCAAAATGGGCCTCTTCGCTGAGTTGGCCTGAGGGCGCGATGAACACTTTTCACAGAGCGCCGATTTTCGTAATATAATTTTAGTCATACAGCCAAGCCCAAAAGACCACGGTGGTCTCAGGGTATTATGGCAAAAAAATAATAAATAATATTACTTTTTTATTATTTTTTGATTGGCTGATGTTTTGTAAAATTAATTGTGTTCAATTCAAAGAAAATTATACGAGAGCTTCTCACGAATAAGTTCTAAGTATTCATTAAGTATTTTATTCACTATCTGAAACTTAATTTCACAAAATTTCGTTTGCTAAGACTTTATTCTAATATATACATTCTGTCAAAAAAGTACCGGCAATTGTTCAATAAAACGCAAAATAATTGTTTAATCATCAAAATTTATTTTCTCGCCCTCAAAAGACGCTCCATTCGAAGCAATTCACATATGCCCACTATTAGTCCAGTCATCAAAGCACCTTTTAAACGCGTTTGAAGATATCTTCTTCAGTTCCTTCAGCGAATTCTCTTTAATGGCCTCTATCGACTCAAAGCGGCGTCCACGGAGTGGCAATTTAAGTTTTGGTAAAAGGAAAAAGTCACAGGGGGCTAAATCCGTCTGTTCGATGAAATTTGTCGAGTCTTGGTAAAAAAAAATGTTTACAATATGAATCTTGTGAGACGGTTTTCTTTCCACAAATTGGGCCGCTTCCTACGCACATTCTTTCTCAAACGTCGTATAACTTCCCAATAACATTATTTATTTACCGTGGAACTATTCAACGAATTCCCAGTCAGTACCTGTTATGATGCGCTGGATAAACCTGTGATCCGAATTCACTTGCTCAAGCATGTCCTCAGCCACTTTCTTTCGATGAATTTTTTTAAAGGAATTCAACTCTCTTGGAACGTGTCGAGCAGCCACGCATCTTGGCGTCTCATACCCAATTAATGATGTAAAATGTTGCGAGTTGATTCGTGAGACACGCTAAGGTCACGAGCTACCTCCCTGGAACTTAAATGATGGTTTTCCAGCACCATTTCTTTGACGCGTGTTTTCAAATAGACAAATCCTGATATTTTTTTGACAGAATGTAAATAATTAACCGATATGAGTAAAAATGTATGAAGTTGGCCAACATTTTTTGGAATGCGTAGTTGATTTTGAATTATTTTATATGGAAAACTGTGTCTTACATATCTACTTCGTACTTTTCAATAAGTGTAGATTAACAGTAAGTCCAGTGCTCTTACGGAGCATGCTGTTTTTATACAAAATAGAAAGGAGGGGCCCTCCATTTATTGGCCCAGAGCCATTTTGTGATCTTGGAAAGAGTAACTTCTCTTCTGTTATAGAGGAAGTAGAGGACGATACTGGGACAATCTAAAGGGTTTATCGCAATCAAAATCAATTATAGGTAGCTTTAGCCTAAACCGATTTAAAGAGAGTATGGAATTAAATAAGAAGCACTGTAGAATCATCACAAAAATTCTCCCTACGAATTCAACGCATTCGAAAGACGCAATCTTGTTTTTTATCATTCTTTCAAAGGAAATGCAAATGCAAATGCATCAGAAAAATGCAAGCCCATGCACATATGCAGGAAAAAACACTGTCATCCAAATATCACATGCAACAATTTTACAAAAAACAACACCGTAAACTTAAAAATATTAGGCATCGAATTTAATAAAAGATATAAATGGGAAGCCCATATCTCAAAACTTGTCAACTCACCAAATAAACGTTTGAACATAATAAAATGCCTTGCAAGCCCAAAACTTCTCGTTAACACTAGTTCAATCATTGCCGCTACCAAATCTTGAATCGTATCAAAAATTTATTACGGATTATACCTTTTTGGCTACTCACCTAAAACAAATATCAACAAACTCAACTCATTACTAAACTCTGCTATACGAACCCCCTTAGGCACATACCGTACTACTCCGATTAGCAACATGACGTTTGACACAGGCATACCGTTAATACAAATGAGGGAGTTTACCACAACAAAAACTATGCAAAAACCTAATCATTAATGAGCAGTCAAACTTTCCAAACTAACACACAAAATAATAATTTCTAAACAAAAACATATTTACGATTCAATCAACACTCAATCGCATAATAGAAAAATCCCTGGAATTAGATATTCCCATTAATAATAAACCTAAGATTAAAACCCGATTTCCTGGATGGCAACTACATTTCAATGCCATAGATACATCACTCCACCAGTGAAAAAAAGACAATACGCATTAAAAATATTTCAAAATCTCTTATTACTTAAAAAACAATTCAAACTAATTTTCACAGACGGTTCAAAAAAACGCAAACCAAACAAGTTTACAAGTTAAAAAATGTAAACAATAATAATTATTATATAGACTTCATAAGAAACTGCTTATCAAAATTCAAAAATAATATCGAAAGGACACGCCAAAATCAAGGGCAACGAACTAGCAGATTTAGCAGCAAAAAAGCACAAAACCGCCCCATAACTATGTCTCTAAACCTCCTACACACAGTTATAAAAAGTCATATAACAAAAATATTCAAAAATAAGCAACACTCCACATTCGAAAAAATAATAAGCTGGTACAAATTTATTTTTTTTTACTTCACCTACAATAATATATACATACCTACAGGTATTGGATGATTACTCGTATTATCCATAAAGGTGAATTCACCGTTCTTAACCCAACAATTTTATTTGGTAATTTTCCACATGTTTTTCCACGAAAAAAAATGTGACGATTTTGATTTCTTGTCTGGACGATTTGATGATTAAAATTGCCTTAATATCATTTTCTATGGGTTGCAGCAGCCGCCAAACGGGTTGGTGAGTGACTACCACTCGGAAGTGCACAAGTTCGAATCTCCGGGCATGAAACACCAAACAAAAGGAGCTTTTTCTAACAGCGGTTGCCCTTCGGCAGGCAATGGCAAAACTCCGAGTGTGTTTCTGCATTGAGAAAGGTCCTAATAAAAAATTCTGTGAAGTAGAAGCATTGATACTCGACCACTTCAAAGATGGTTTATAAAAAATATCACGAAGACTTTTGAGTATTTCAATATTTTATTAAAAATTAAATAAATCCAATTGTTCCCGTGTGAAATATAAGAAAATATAAAATATAAACTATCTCATTCTCAAATAAGAATGAAAAAACCATAGAAAATCTAAAAATTCACACAGCAAAAGTGTTGATACTCTGCAATAAAGTAAAAGAAAAATTACATTTAATATCTAGTAGGGTATCCTCGTAATTTAGTCAGTCGGTATTTTAGTCGGTCAGGCATTGAATGAATCAAGTTTTTTGTATAATCCGAATTTTTATTTTGCCATTCGACTTGGAGCAAGCTTTTAAGTTGATTTTTGTGAGTTATGTGGTGTTTCCTTAATGGTTTTTGCAAATGATCTCATAAATGCTCTATAGGGTTCATAACTGGATTCTGTGGAGGCGTTGATAACAATTGAGGTACTTTATGTATTAGCGACATCTTCACTATGTGCGCGGAGTGTTGTCCTGCTGGAAATAAAATCCACAAGACAATCCAATTTTTTCAGCACTTTGTAAGAAGGATTTTTAAATATAAAGGGGTTTCCAATAACAGGTGTTAGGTGTTAAACAGGAGAGATAATTAACGATTTTTTATGGCCTGAATTGGATAGTATTGATCTGGATAACGTTTATTTTCAACAAGACGGCGCTACGTGCCCCACAAGCAACAAAATCATTGATCTTTTACGGGAAACGTTTCCGGACCGTGTTATCACTCGAAGAGGTGATCACAATTGGCCACCGAGATGTTGTGATTTAACACCTTGTGACTTTTTTCTTTGGGACCACGTGAAAGAGAAAGTCCACACCAACAGCCCAGGATCGATTCAAGACCTCAAAGATGGAATTCGTGAGTCTATCGAGGACATAGGGCAACCACTTTGCAATTCGGTTATGGAAAATTTCATGAAAAGAATATTATCCTGTAAGCGTGGTCGTGGTGGTAATTTATTTGATGTTATTTCCCACTATTAACGGCATGCCTTCTTCTTTATAAAGAAACACACAATCATTTATATTAAAAAATAGCATTTTCTTTGAATATCAAAATAACACCTTTTATTGAAAAACCCTTTACTTCTTTTGTCATTATTTCATCAATAAAAACAAGATTGCCAACACCTGATGTGGACATGCAACCCCAAACCATGACGCCTTCACCTCCATGCTTGACTGTTTTAATTGTATTTTTTGGATTTAATTCTTCATTTTGTTTCCTCTACACTTTGAGTCGCCCATAATATCTGAAAATATTATATTTCGACTCGTCGCAGAAATTTACTTTGTCCCAGAAGTCAAATTCTTTAAGCTGATAAGCTCTAGCAAATTCGATTCTTTTTTTTCTATTAGTATCACTGACAAAAGGTTTTCTTTTAGCAATACATGTCTTACAGGTATATCCATTTCTCTTGGTTGGCTCGCACTGTATTCGATGAAAGAATGGTGTTTAGAGATGTTTGCAGTACAGCAGCTATATTCGGAGCGTTTTTGAAAGGATTTTTTTCTATTGTTCTCCTGATAAGACGTTCATCTCTCTCAGTTAACTTCCTAGGGCGGTCTGATCCCCACTCATTTTCAATCCTTTTCTCCTTTTTGAATCTTTGTGTTACCTTTTGCACTGTTGCTCATCACCAGGAGGATGATTTTCTCGATTTCTGAGTATGATTTTCCATCTTTATGCATGCATGCAACAATTTTTCTCTTCTCTAAGTCTCAAGTCTTTCGAGAGATGATTAGACACGTAAAAACGTAAGCACAGATGCGAATATATGAACTTCATCAGATATGCTGAAAATAGTTTGCCAACAAATATTATTCCGAAGCATCGCAAATCAAAACAGCCGTTATTTCGCGCATTGGCTACTTCAAAATGCGAGCATATAAACCCTTTGGCTGTACGAATTTCTGACTTACATTTACATTTTTGCTTGCCGTTGTTGATGCAGCAGACAAAGTTGGTTCTGTTTTTTTTGTGATTGAATCTAGAATAATGTCTGAAATTTCTTAAAGTTAAAATTTTAGAAATGGTAGGGTATCAAGATTTATGCTGTGCACTGTACATACATATGTACATACTTATATGTGCGTATTCATACAGTTGTGCAACAATTACAGTTTCAATCTCTGTTGACTTCAGAAAAAAATAAATTTTACCGAACTGGACGATGAACAATAGAGATGAAATGAATGAGAGAAGAAAACTGTCCGGCCCGGGATTTCCCACGTTAATAATGAAAATAGACATACCCTATACCCCCTACATATCATTTTACGTATAAACTGCTCAGACGGACGGTTATACGAACCGCGCTCTGAAAGAAATTGGAAAGGAATTGTTTTTAAATTTATAAACCAAGCTGAGAGTAAGATGTATTTTTATTTATTTCGCACAGATGAGACATGTGAAACACCAAATGGAATAAAAGGGAAGTGTATATCTATAAGTAAATGCAACACTTTATTACCGTTAACCAGAAATGACCGATCGAAAAGTGAAAACAACTTTTTAACAAGAAGTATGTGCGGAAAAGACTCTACTCAGGTAAGACAACATTTCCGTTTAGCTAAATTAAATTAAAACGTTGAATTTAATAAAAACTAAAATATGTAGTAGTATAAGTATATATATACCTATATATATGTATATGTATATAATTGGCGCGTACATCCTTTTTGGGACCTACAGTTTCAAGCCGACTCCGAACGGCAGATATTTTTTATGAGGAGCTTTTTCATGACAGAAATAGAAAAAACTTTTTCTTAATTTCGATCTTTCACCGAGATTCGAACCGACATTCTCTCTCTGAATTCCGAATGGTAGTCACGTACGAAACATTCGGCTACAGCGGCCGCCTAAGTAGTATACAAGTATAATAAGTGGCTTGACAGATATACTTATGCCAAAAATTCTGCAACAAATCTTTCAATTCAGGGAAATTAATATATCGACCAGATCGATGTCAAGACTAATTAGAGATGATCTCCACATGAAAGCCTTCTATACCTCGCTTTTGACAACGCTTGAAGAAAATTATACTCGACAGGTACAAGCAGCTTGTCTGGTGGCACGCGGTCAACGGCCATGAAAATATTCTTTTCACAGATGAGAAAATTTTCCCTAATGAAGAAATTTTTAATAAGCAAACGACAAAATCTATGCTAGAACTTCCGAAGGCGCAAAAAATGTTGTTCCAAGGATTCAGCGTGGACACCATCCAGCCTCCATAATGGTTTGGTGGTGAGTGCCGTAACATCTCTTCAGAGGTTAAGACCAGGGCAAAAGTGTGCCAGGAGGATGTCTTAAAAGGCGTGGCGAAGCAGTTTAGCAGTACTCTCTTCAATGGAGTGCGTTGGATCTTTCAGCAAGATTCCGCTCCAGCCCATAAGGGCAAAATTCCCCAGTAGTGGCAAAACAAAAAAAAATTCCTGGCTTCAAAGCCGTCGAAGATTGGCCGTCTGGAAGTCCAGATCTGAATCCATAGGACTACAGTTGGTGGGCAGACTTGGAGAACATGGCCCGTGGAGGACCTTACAGAAATTTCGAGAGTCTCAAATAATCTTTGGTTCGAGCAGCAAAGTCAATATCCATGGAAACCGTGCGTGCTGCAATAGCTGAATGGCCTAATCGTTTGAAGGCTTGTGCAAAAGCAAATAGTGACCATTTCGAATGAATTAAAAAAAAAATTTAATATTCTCATGATTAAATAAAACTAACTTCGTTAAAAAAAGTATAATAATTTCATGTCTTTAACGGACTTAACTTGTAACAGAACTTATGGCAGGACTAAGTATTCTCTTTTATCCTATTTAAAACTTGATTTTATCGTTATTTTGATATAATATAAATTTTAATATTTCATACAACATTACTTGACTTACAGACATTAAATAATGAAAGGGTTTTGGTACCCAATGGCAAATGCTCGAGTGCGATTCCATCATTAAAAACTTTCTCATAGAAAACCATTTACCGTTCGTAGACGAGAAAACAAGATATAGGCTCAGACCACAAGTAATTATAAGTAAATAAGTAATACTAAGTAAAAGTTTCGTAAATATGATAAATAAATACCTAACTATGAATTCATAAAATGATTATAACAAAAAAAAAAAAAAAAAATACAACATTTTTTTTTGTTTTACGAGTACAGTACAACAACCACTTAAGTAATGTAAAACAATTCATAATTCATGAGTTTCAAATTCTATAAATTCTAAGTGGTTTTCCACTCCATTTATAAGCCCAGAGCTAGATGTGGTCTAGGAAAGAGTAATTTCTTCTCTCTAATTCAGGAAGTACTACACAAAGACAAATAAGATCACACTGAGGCAATCTAACGGGTTTATCGCAATCCCAATCAATGATAGGTAGCTTTAACCTAAACCAATTTAAAGACAATATGGTATTGAATAAGAAGAAGTTTAAAATCATCTCAGGAGTTCTAACAGTTCATTGTACGAGTATATTGAATTATCCTCTTACTAACCTGGAATATACTCTAATGTAACTTACAGCTTCTGTAGAGAGGTAGATAAAGCCGCCAAACATGCTGGACAACCACACCTAATAACAATAATAATACAAAAATATATTAAAAAAGAACGGTTTAATTTAATTTTTTTGTAACAATCAATTGTAAACAATTTTGGCGAATTTGTGCAGAGAGATAAGCAAAAAGCAACTCAATAACTCACGTCCTCACCTTTTGAAGAGAGTAAAAAAGGCCCCACATTTGCCTGAACGGAATCTATTTGGGGTGTGCTTCCAAACGGTAGATAGTTTTTTTATGAGAAGTTTTTTCAGAGCAGAAATACACACCAACTCCGGCCGCCATTTTTGAATACTGATATCAAAACCCCATTTAAATCCGCTATATAATATAATATATGAGCGCAAATATGATATACATACCTACGGACGCATATCTGAATGTACGCTAGGAAATTTGCCCGCTATTTTGACTAAACAGTCATAGTCGTCCTTATTTATTTATGTAGGTACTTGATTATTGTTATCATTGGTTTTTATATTCCAAATGGAACGTAAAGATTTTGATATTCAATAAATTAGACCAAAAGTTCGTCTCTTCTTCCACTTTTGTCTTGGTATATGTACGTGGGGGTTCTGCTATCGGTTAATTTCGAAGATATATGTGCATATGTATGTACGTAATTTATTTTATATTCAGGGGTGTCCTTGGGAAGTTTGAGAATTGTTTTAATGAAGTAACGTTGAAATGTATCTATTCCTCAAATAACCTACCACTTGAGCGGCGTAAGTTTGTGTAGATCTGCACACAGCTTCGGACAGTTTCCATTTTGATTTTAGTGAGATGAATGGCTTCGCTCCCTGTGCAATTAATACTAGCTTTTGCTGAACTATTTCTGGCTTCTAAGTGCTTGTCGAACGTCATTTTGGGTGTGAGAATGACACCAAGATATTTATATTCTGCCACCACTTTAATTCTGCTCTTTGGTACCCCCATTTTTCTGCCTGGGAGAGTCGTTCACCTCTTCTAAAGACCATCATCTCCGATTTATTTGTGCTAACTTCCATATTCCACTCAGATCGATTGCATGACCTTAAGGTTATCTGCCAGGAGAACAATATCATCCGCATAAAGAAGAAAACGTATATTCATGCCCTCAACCAATAGTCCACCTTCCAAATAGTCGGTCAAATCCTTTAGGTATAAAGTGAAGACAACACACATTTTTTTTACACAGTGCGTAGATATTTTTGATCAGGTTTGTTATTTTGCTGGATATTCCCATCTATAGAAAGTTTATAAATCAACGGTCTTATCGGCACCCTGTACTATAGTACTTATAGTTTTGATTCAATAAAATGCTTTTAATATCAAATAATTACATTTTACATTAGGTCTAGAATATGGCCTATGTATGTATATATTCCCGGTATTATTCTTATAGATGAATACACTTTTATGTTTTAACTCATAGATATGCTGCCCTGATCCACAAGAGAGTGACAGGGGAAAGCTGCCTTTACCTCCGAATTGTGGGCCCGTTCCGTTAATAAAACGTATTGCTGGTGGACGCGTGACTGATATTGATGAATTTCCTTGGACTGCATTGATCATATACTCCAAAGGTAAGATCAGTATTCATTGCCATAAATAGAAATGAAAGTAGGTACTGTTAGATTTCATATAAAAATAATAATAAGCGAAACAAGGCATACATACATATTCAAATTAGAAGTCTGCAAAACAAAAGTAAAAAATTAAAAGGTTTTTTTGAATTGCATATTATTTTAATGCAAGGTGCATTAGCTGCTACCTCTTGACAAAACTGGCAAGTTATCCCTTTATTTTCTCAAAACAAAGTTAGGCTGCTATAAAAACTCTGATTGTATTGATTGGGAAATTTCAATATACAGTCCGGGTCACTTGATTATAGACAATAATTTTTATTTTAGAAAATGGTTATTGAAGCAACCGTATTTGGTCTAGTAATCCAAGGTTTTCTAATAACTCAAGTGAAGACTGTACTTTGCGCGAACATAAATATGCATCAAAATATTATTCCATCTAACGGTATTTCGCAGTAGTCAAACGTCAGCAGTTGTAATACTGTGCTTGATTTATAGGTTCACTTGGTACACCAAATCGTTTAGTGCATGTCTATCACTCGGAAGTGCACGGGTTCTAAATCCCGGGCATGAAACACTAAATTATAGAAAAAGATTTTTCTAATAGTGGCCGCTACTCAGCAGGCAAGCCTCCGGAAGTATTTTGGAAAAAGCTTTTTGGAAAGCCGTTCGAAATCGGCATCCAACTGTAGGTCTCTAAATTTGTGTGCAAATATCTGTACAAACGGCACAAATAGGAACAGGAGCTCAGCCAAAACACAATAAAGGCTGTAAGCGCCAATCATATACATACATATATAATTTTAAATTTACTCGCATGTACCACATACAGTCTTCTTGCAACTTGGTTTCTAAGCAAAGAAAATATATAGTACACTTAATTACAAAATTGAGTATACACTTCGGGTTGCAAACGAAAAAAAAAATGAAACAAATTATGGCGGATTGTTTTTCTTTTTCTAATTCATAGCAATCTTATGTCCAAATTGGCTGAGTCATTTTACCTAACATTGAGGGGAATTGCAGAGCCGATGAGCTAGCCAATGATATAGGTACCTATACATAGACATTGATATAGGTATACCCTTGCAAACATGTAAACTACGTATCCGCGAGGAAATTGTAAGAGTAGCGAATGAAAGATGGCGTAATGAAGCCACTTGCAAAATCGCCGACTCTCAATGCTAAACGCACGGAACTTCTACTAAGAAGAGATAAGCACAATCTTCACACACTGATTTCAGTTATTATGGGGCACCGCACTTTCTGTGTCACTGTCCTGCTCTATCCAGACGTAGACTCGCCATTTTGGGTGGACAATCCTTTAATGAATTAGAAGATCTCGACGCTGTCGAAATCAAGGATCTTACAAAATTTTTGAAAAGTACACATTGGCTTTAGAAGGAATAAGGGCTAGTTCCCCACGCGGCATCACACTGGGGCATGAGTCTGAGTGTGTCTTACAGTGGACAACCGCTTCAACCTAATCTAACCTAACCTATGACCAAATACAAACGCGTGGCCAAAAGTAAATTTATCGATCTTTTTAAAAATCCATGGTGTAAAGATTTCAGCGGTGTGGCCAACATCTGACCTTTACCTACCTGACCGATTCTCAGCACTATGTTCTAGTAGACTTTTTTTCCTCACATCCGAATATGCTAGGAACGATGTCGAAAAAAACTGACCCGCCCTAATGTTGGTGCGTGTATGTAACAGCATGCAATTGTTAAACCTGTTTGTGATGAAAATTATAAAAAAAATCCAATTATATAATTTCCAAAGCACGATCAATCAGAAAAAAATGTATGGTAGTTTCGGTGGAAAAATAATTATATGTATAATAAAATTTAAAAGTGCAGTTGTGGGCATAAAAATCCGAAGGAGAAAAAATATCGAAATTTTTAATATATTACATTTTTACATGTTTTCATGTTGGTTTTATATGAAATTTTATCTAAACCAACCTATTATTTGAAATAAATAGTTTGCATATTTTTCAACGCGGATGTAAATATTGCGAATTTTAAATAGAAAAAAGTTGGTATAATATATAATTATCTGTTTTTTCTCAGAATCACTGCAGAAAGTATGATGCGGCAATTTATATATTTAATGTTTAAGTATTAAAGAATATAATGGGTAAAACTTACCTTAAGTCTTGAAAACAAAATCACAAAATTGAATACACAATTAATAAAAGTAGCGCAATTTAATAAAATATTAAATTTTTCTTCTAAACTGTTGACTCGGAGAACCTCCTGTCACATCGTAAATCGTTTAAGGGGTAACACCACTGTAGAAATTTCAAAAAATTGATTCTTTGAACCTTTTAAAATACAGAACAAAAAGTTTTATACGTTACCGAAGTCTATTTGATAAATATTTTAAGCTTTTAACCAAGCGTTAGTGAGTGCTACCTAACGACTTCTCCAAATTTCCAAACTTTAAACCCGTTTTTCTTAAAACACGTTTTCTGAAATTGGCACGCAGTATAACTCAAACAATTTTAAATATTTTTAATCAGGTTTTTCACTACGTCTGTATAATAACCTTCTTAAGAGAAGAGCGTAGGGGATTTTCGATAGATTAATTTAAACGATTGTTATAATTATTTAAGTGCCGTTTTTTTAGTCCAAAATAGAGTTTTTTCCTTCAATTGCTTGCTAATTCCACAAAAATAAATATTTTTTAAATCCCCTACGTGTTTCTCTAGCTATTCTTATCTAGATTAAGAAAAAAAATGTTTCTTTGTTCCGGATTAAAATTTGCACCCTCTGTGCTGCGTGCCGCGGAGCTCCTTCAAGAGAAACCACATTACAAAAATGTCTCCAATGCCGGCATTTTGTAAAATTTTTCGATCAAACTTTGTAGTTTTGTATTTTAGTATATAAGTAATAACTTCCCAAATCAGAGTGATTGTTTCCCCTTTCCTTCTTACAAAAAAATTCTTTAAAAATCGTGTTTATTTTACGCGTGTACAGTGATGTTACCCCTTAATAATATATTAGATTTTAATTTTTCCACATTTCAGTCTTCAAAAGTCAGGTATTTCCTCAATTTTGAGAGCAACTCTATATTTTATATGTTCGCTGGTTGAACTTTCTGAACTATACTTTAAAAAGTTACATATGTACATATATGTAACAATATTTATGAATCTAATGTTAAAGGCAGTAGAGTTCTAAACCTTGATTGCTCTTTGCAATTGTTCGTCTAGAATCCTGTAGGAAGCAATCGCTGTCGACGTTTTCGGTATAAACACAAACGGTTTTAAAACCTAAAAATTTAATAGATGTAACATGCGGTTATGAAGAGCTACTGAAAACTAATGTTATGTATATCAAATCTTTTTGTTTTGCGTCTTATAACAGCTCCGTTTTTCCAATACAACGTCCCCTTCCTAAATTAAATTGTCCCGATTTATACCGAATTAATGTTTGTTCCTTGTTATTGCCTAAATAATTTTCACAGTTATTCACTCTAGTGTAAATATTGTTGCAAAGGGCAATTTCCTTATCGGTGAAAAATTTTTACATGCTTAGTTCTAAGTGGTGTGAATTTAAATATCAGGTCAGTCCATAAGTTCGTGCGTATTTTACCCAAAATTATTCGCGGAATATAGCGGAACTATTTATATTTTCTTTGATATATTGTGCATTCAACAAGTGATTTTAATCCCGGATAGAAGCACGTGTTGTTAAAAAATAAATTGTTAAAAAATAAATCGAACGCGTATAAGAGTCATATTTTGTATTTTTTTACAAAAGCGGTAAAAATGCAACAACTGCTGCTGCAGAATTAAACATAGTTCACGGAGAGGATACCGTGAGTGTAAGGACTGCGCAAAAGTGGTTTTCAAAATTCCGAAGTGGTAAGTGCGACGTATAGGAGCTAATGCCGCATCCACCATACTCTCCGGATATTGCACCTTGTGATTATCACCTTTTCCGTGGACTTCAATCCCTTATGAGTAACAAGAACTACTCCTCAAAAGAAGCTACAAAAAGGGATATTGAAGCGTATTTGGGCTCCAAAGACAAATAATTTTTTGAGCAGGGAATTAAAAATTTGCCTAAACGTTGGGAAGACATTGTAAATAATGAAGGAGAATATATTATTGATTAATAAATACTTTTACATCTTTTTTTTATTAATTTTAAAACCACCTTTAAAAAACAATTACTTACGTAGAATAAAAATGTGACTTCGTGAAATAAATATGCATCGTCGGTTCTAGTTAGAATATAAATATTTCCTGTTAGTTATGGTTGTTATTTTGGTGTCTCCTTCTGCTTGAATTGCGATTATAATAGACTATGGCTAGTAATATCAGGTAATTCATTGTCGTCTCCTGTAACTGTGTAATTGTTTACATTGTCTTTGTGAATAACTTTTCCCTCCTTAGTCAAAATCGTGTCCTCACGATCTTCCTGCACTACGTACTTTTTGTAACGACTGTCGCTTTTACTTCTGATGTTAGTTCTTAACACCAATATCTGGTCTCCTTGTTTGAAAGTTCGGTGTCTAGTTCCCCAATTTAGACTTTGAAATGTTTTCTCCGATGCGTCTTTTAATTTTTTTACTATGTCTTCCTTGCTGTATGTTATCAGGTTAAAATGTATATCCTTTGGTTTTTTTTCTGTGACGATATGGGTTGTGTTGTTCAATTCCTTCATAGTTACAAATAGCTCCTCGGCTGCTGATGTTGAATGCTTTATTTTTAATATTCTTGCCAATTCTGATATGGAATTGTGCGTTCGTTCTACCTGGCCGTTTGCCTTTGATCTATATATTGGTGTCCGTATTTTGTTGATATTGTATTTTATTCACATTTGTTTTAACATTGGTGTATTCAGACAACTTTCGTTATCTATCATGAGTCGTTTACAGTTCGGACAATTGCTGATAAGAATTTCTTCTACTCTTTTTTCCATTTCTGTTTTTGAGTCTGTCTCTACAATTGTGCTAAAGTTGTCTTCCTCGGATGTTAAGTTGTTGTTTAGCATGAGTTTTGGTTGTTGGTATTGATTGGTGAACTGGCCACTGTTAGCTCGTGGTCTTTTATAATTTTTATTGTTTCTATTCACGTCATAGTAGTTGTTTTGATGCTGAGTTGGTTGCCTGAATGTTGTGTTTCCAGACGTCATGTCCATGGGTTGGTTGGTTGGTTGGTTAGAGTGGTGATTCATCCAGAATCCAACTAGCGCTTCCGCACCATTTTGTTGCCACATCCTCGTTACCAAATAGTTTAACAGTTATTTGCAGCAGGACTATATCCAGTCTGTGCGGTTTAGGAACCTTATTAGGTTGTTGACGTCTACGCCAGATAGTTGCTCGAGACTCTCGAACAGCGGTTTGCCCAGGGTTAACATTCTGTCCTTCCATAGGGCAGGGCATTCACAGAGGAAATGGAAGATTGTTTCTTTTTCCTCCGGTTGTTTACAACTATGACAGTATGTGTTGCGAGGGATGCCCATTTTGGCGGTTTGTTCTCCGATAGACCAGAAGCCAGTTATGACTGCCGTAAGTCTGCAGGTGTCCCGTCGTTTCATGTTTATTAATGTCAACGATCGGGACTACGCTATGGGTATCTTTTTAGACATAGAGGGGGCGTTTGATAATGCCACTTTTGATAGTATGTGTAGGCACGGCGTAGACCGGGTGCTAGTAAATTGGATTCGTTCGATGCTGGCCCAAAGAATCGTTTCGGTGCGAGCAGAGGAAGGTCTGCTGGTGTCATCTGGGGTTAACAGAGGCTGCCCCCAAGGCGGTGTGCTGTCTCCGTTACTCTGGTGCATGGTAATCGATCCTCTACTCACCACCTTAAACGATTCGGGAGTCTACGCACAAGCATATGCGGACGATGTTGCTTGTTTGATAACACGCTCTTCGCTTATGAACATCTGCAGGAAAGTGCAGAAAACTCTGGATCGGATTGACACTTGGTGCTGTGCGAACGGGCTGTCGGCAATCCCGCCAAGACTGGTATTGTCCTCTTTACCAGAAGGAGGAAGCTTGATGGACTCGTTCTGCCAAAGCTAAAAGGAGTCACAATCCAGCTATCCAAGGAAATTAAATATCTTGGAGTAATCCTCGATAGCAAGCTCCTATGGAAATCACACGTTGAAACAAAGGCATCAAAAGCGCTGACAGCTTTCTGGCAGTGCAAAGGTGTCTTTGGGAAAACGTGGGGTCTCTCTCCTAGCAAGGTCCTATGGATCTACACGGCTATGATAAGACCCATTATCACCTATGCATCAGTGGTCTGGATGAGCAGACTTTCCCTAGTGGGAGTCAGGAGGACCTTATCAAGACTACAACGCACTGTGGCCATCTGTTGCACCGGAGCTTTTCCGACTACTTCAGGCCCGGCACTAGATGCTCTGATTGGTTTACCACCACTTGATGCTTTCATCCGAGGAGAGGCCTTGAAGGCCATCTGCAGACTGAAACACAGTGGGAACTGGTACGGCCCTTGTCCGGCATTGGAACACAGAGAAGGCATGGACATCGATCCAACGATTCTCTCCATGCCCCTTGACTCCATGCCATCAAGGGTCGTACTTGAAAAAAGATACAGTGTAGTGCTACCAGAGGCTCAGTTGAGGGGAGACCCAGAAAATGAGCCCGGCAAACACTGTTTTCGCATTTTTACGGATGGCTCCAAGACCGAGCATGGCTCCGGCTCTGGGGTCTATGTGGAATCCAGCGGGACAAAACTGCACTTTGCTCTTGGAATGCATGCATCTGTGTTTCAAGCGGAGGTGTATGCAGTTCAAGAAGCGATGAACTTTGTTGTGGAAAAACGATGGAGAGGCAGATCCATATGTGTCTGCAGCGACAGCCAAGCAGCGCTTATGGCCTTAGACAGCCCTCAAACCACATCAGGGGTAGTGAAGTCCTGTAAATCCAGGCTGAACTATGTCGGCAGACATAATAGCCTGATGCTAACATGGGTCCCGGGACACGTGGGTATCGCGGGTAACGAGACCTCTGACTCCTTAGCTAAGATGGGCTCTGAGGCCAACTTCTTTGGCCCAGAGCCCGCTTTGCCACTCCCCTCTGCGGCCATCACGGCCACGGTTAGCACATGGGTAACTACTACCAACAAGCGAGCTTGGCAGGCTGAGAGAGGCTGCAGATGGACAAAACTGATGTTACCTGTCATGTCCGATCGACTGTCGCAAACCCCTCTGTCATTAAGGAGAGGGGAGTGCAGACGGCTGGTTGGACTGATGACGGGCCACTTTCTGTGGGCAAAGCACATGGAAAGGTTGGGCATCTCAGACAGTGTACTCTGCCCAGCTTGTGTAGAGGAGGATAAGACGGCGGGCCACTTCCTGTGTGTCTGCCCCGTCTTCGCTCGAATCAGGTTTGAGGTCTTTGGCACTGATGTGTTAAGAAGCGACCATCTTGGCTCCTTGGCACCACAAGATTTACTCAGATTTCTGCGGAGATCGGGTAGATTTAAAGAAAATTAAAAGGGAATCCAAGTGTACTCAATTAATGTCTGCGTGCTGCACTTGCTAGTTGTCCCGACAAAAAAAAAAAAAACAAAAAAAAAAAAAAAAAAAAAACATTTCAACGATTGCTTGAGGTTGTAAGTGGGCCATAACGTTTTGCTGATTTTGCATTTCGTCTGGTCTCTCCATCTACAATCTGCAATTCGAAGGTATTTTAGGGAAATTGCATTCTTGACCGCACCTAGTGGAGTGAATACTGGTACTGCAAGAGCGCTATTCATGGCAGATCCCCCTCTTGCCAGTTCATCAGCTTTTTCGTTACCTTCTATGTTCCGGTGTCCCGGGACCCAAATCAAGGTTACTCTATGGTGTTCACTCAAGTTGGTGAGGCTATTCCTACTTTGCTCCACCACTTTAGAGGTTGTTATAGTCGCGTCCAGCGCCTGGATTGCGGCTTGGCTATCCGAAAGAAAGGTTTCCTGTAACATCTTTGGAATGATCCCATCTGACCTCGGAGATTTAAAGGATGAGAAAGATTTGATTGCCCATGCAACTTTTTCTTTGGTAATGATTTCATTTGCAAGATGCTGTGGATTATATTGGCTCCGCCTAATGTTTCCCCTCTCACTTTCGCAAGCGCTGCATCCCGGAAAATGCGTGTTTAGCAGAAGCTCTAGCGATTCTTCTGCTGTAGCAGTCCAAGTTCCATCAGGTTTCTTGACCCAAGAAGCCATAGAGTGGTCTTTGGAAAGAATCCGGCTAAGCCTAGCAGAATCCCTAGTGGATTCGATTGACGAACAGAATTCCCTCCAGCTCTCTTTTTTGGCGGCTATGATTGCCTTCTTGTACTGTCTCCGACTTTCTCTATACAATTCCCAATTTCCCGTCGAGTAGCTGAGGTTAAACGTTGATCTAGATTTTTCCCTTAGTTTTAAGAGCTCACTGCTCCACCAAGGAGGGTGAGTTTTTTTGCTAAATTTTATGGGGTAGGACGTTTTGTAGGCCCTACTAAATGCCTTTTCCAGTGTTATGACCCTACTCTCAAGGCTTTCCGTGAGAGTGATTTGAGGGATAGGAGTCCCTCCTATCCTCTTGTTTACTGCATTTTTGAACCTCTTCCAGTTGGTTCTTAGAGGATTTCGATACGGTGGGGGTGGATCTACCTTAAGATCCAAATCGTAGAGGATCCAACTATGATCAGAAAAGGACCTTTTATTGGATACCCTCCAATTCTCTACCCTTACTAAGCTATTTTCAGACAGTAGAGTAACATCAATCACTTCCTCCCATCCTCTGAAGTACTCCGTACTAGGAAAGGTGAAAGTGAGAGTGTTACCCCTGTTACATACCGATAAGTTAGTATTAATAATAAAATTTTATAAAGACTCACCTCGGTCGTTTGTCTCGGAGCTTCCCCACAGCGCATGCCTCGCGTTGGCATCGCATCCGAGCAGCAGGTTCTTGTTTCTGGCTTCACACACCAGCCGACGAGCCTCCTCGGGTGGTGCTGACCGATCATGTGCCATGTAGATGGAAGCCAGTGTGATGCCGACACCGTCAGCGGCTTCTACCTCCACAGCCGTCACATCCTGTGAACAATATGATGGGATTAAAAATATATTCAAATGTTTCTTTGCTACAATACAAGATCTGGGGTTACCTTCAGTCCGTTTGTAGAAAAGGTTATGGTTGTTCCCAGTGAACCCCTTCACCTCGGTGCTCCGCACCCAGGGCTCCTGAATTAAAGCGATGTCGACGTCCTCCTCCGCCAGGAGAACGGTTAGGTTGTGCGTTGCAGTCCGCGAGTGCTGCAGGTTTATTTGGACAACCTTGAGACCCATGCTGCTGGTCGCTTTTGTCCATGGGTTCTGGTTTTGGTTATTATGATGGTGGTTGTATTTCTGCTGAATCATGGTGTTCACGTCGATTTGTTCCATAACGTCAATGGTGTCCAAATTTCTTCGTGTATTAAGTTTATTACGTTTCTCCAAATATTTTCTCATCTGCTCCTTTCTATGAGAATTAGATCACTGTGTTTATTTTTTTAATGGAAGAAACACGAATAGTTTTTCTATCACTAAATTTTTTATTTCTTTGTTCACTGTATTTTCACTTCTTTTCCTTACAGCCTTTTTTTTACATAAGGTTTTATCCTTTATTATGAAGGATTATGTATGTATGTCTTTGCTGCGACAAGCATGACTATTTTTTGATCCGCTCACTGGAGCATCAATGTATATGATACTCCTGGCAGGACCGCCAGGTTAAAGACTTGGAAGATAGTTAAAGATTTGCTTGTCTTTGGAAAATATATAAAAAATTATTTTTATGAATTTAATTTTAGGGTAGTTCATAACACTATGTTAATACTGGACTGACTGCCAACATATTTGACAGTCGTATTGACACTTATACCGCATCTTGCCGTTTTAGGTACACGACTTGTATATTAGTTTCTTTGTTTGCTGTTTAGGAAAAACATGTTTATCTTTTGTTATTATTAACAAATGTTTATCATTAGTTATTCTTAAAATACATATGTATGTTTGGATTTGTTCCGCCCTGCATGATTATACTTAGAATTTACTTAACTATTTTTATTTATCATATTATTTGTGAATGAATTCATTCCTTAACTAGCGCCCGAGCGCCCTTTGTTAATTGTTGAATAAGTCGAAAAGTATTTGTCAGATTCACTTCAAATTTTCACACAAGGTTTTTAGGATATTATACTTTAGGAAAATGCAAAAAAAACCCCAATTTTGTGAAAATTCTACTACCCCTAACCCCTTGAAACGTGATGACAAGACAGAATAAGGCGAGACAAAAGTCGCTAGAGGAATTATTGTGAGACGTTTTATTTGAATAAAAATGCAACAAATTCTTCTATATGTACTTAAAATACATTTACTTTTGAAACAACATTTCTTTCATTGTAGGTAACGGAAAGACAGGCCTTCATTGTGGCGGTAGTCTCATAAACGAACGTTACGTTCTCACGGCAGCACATTGTATTAGCGAGCGGATCCTTCCTTCAAGTTGGCATGTGACTGGAGTTCGATTGGGTGAATGGAATCAAGAGACAGAAAGAGATTGTCAAACTGATAGACGAGGAAATTCGTTGTGTGCAGACCCGCACATCGATATAGATGTTGTGGAACAAATATGCTCTCCGCTATACAATGTAAGAACTCAAGAAAATGATATAGCATTACTACGCCTTCGAGAAAAAGTTAATTTCAACGATTTTGTTAAGCCGATTTGCTTACCTGTCGATAGAAATTTACAGTTAAACAACTTTGAAAATGCGACTATGGACATTGCTGGATGGGGAGCTACTGAAACAAGTAATAATAGTAAAATAAAACTGAAAGCATTGGTAAAGGGGCAAAATCTGAATATATGTAAATATAAATACCACACTTATGCAAATATTGAATTGGGAGACACTCACATGTGCGCTGTTGGCGAGAAAGGTGAGGATACTTGTCGTGGTGATTCCGGTGGACCTCTTATGTTTCCACAATGGTACAATGCATTGGAATCATACTTTCTGGTTGGTGTAGTTTCTCTTGGACCAGAGCCTTGCGGTCAGGAAGGATTTCCTGGTGTATATACTCGTGTGGGGTATTTTTTAAATTGGATACAAAACACAATTAGAAAATAAAAAAGTTATAAAAGTATATAAACTATATTATTTTTTTCTCTTCAGTAGAACTCAGAGGTAAGAATCATAAGCATGAATAGCAAATTAACAATTTTTAAAAAGTGTAAACTTAGTTAATTTTAGTTGTTAATTTTTTTAAGCAAAAATAACAGATTTTTGACGTGACAACGTCTTATAACTCGATGGAGCCGGCTGCACGCACCAAAAAACATGACTCATGCGGCGTTACCTTGCTCTGAGGCATTCCATTTAAGGCTTGAAGTGCAAGCGAGAGCGCGGAAAGAGCGACAAAGGGGCGCAATCGGCCTCCGCGTTCGGCAACGTTCGGTATCTGTCTCTCTCCTCCCTGCTATATAATAATACTAGACTAATTCAATTTCACCCAATAAGGAATCAGTGCCCATTTTTTCGATATTTCGATACTAAACAACTTCACACTGATTCATCTAAAATAATAATCTATACATTTAAACGTTTTCGTTAAGTATGAAGGCGATAAAGGTAATGATTCTTTCGATATTAAATATACATATGTTCAGTGATATATCTATTGTCGAATATTCGTGCTTTCATCATTTAAATAAATAACATCGATCCGCTATTGCAGCGATTGTAAGTTATGCTATAATTGACAAAACTATACAACAATAAGTTAACAGAATTACATATTTCACGATGACTACAAAATCAATGGCTTTACTATTCGATTGAAATAATTATCGAGCGTAGCTATGATTTCAAAAAATTAAAACATAAATGTTAAATCTTCCACATATCATAACAACATGTCTGAAATGACAGGTTGGACAAGCCAGTCGTCAAAGGGAACAATTTTCTCCTAATTCGCCCTGCTCAATGTGGCTTTTTAAAAGCCAAAATTTTAATGTTACCAAATTTTAAATTTTAAATTTAAGATTTATAAATAATAATTTAATCACAGTTTATTCTTATGATAAATTATTCAAAATTATAACTTTTTTACAACAAATTACAATTAAATTTGCAAAAATAATTAAGTAACTAATTGAACAACAACTTTTATTCAGTTTACTTGCTGAAAGAAATAATTTCAACACAAAATGCATTATTATAAAATAATAAAAGTTGTAAAACAATTGCTCAACGCACATCCATACTTGTAAAAACTATGTATGTATGTAAGTTAAAACTCCGAAAGTTTTTGAAATAAAATAAATAAAAATAAAAAAAATAAAATAAAATAAATTTTTTTTAGGAAGCTATGCCTCTTTATTATTTGACTGTCTAAAACGAAGAGACAATTTTATTTTTTTAAAACTAAAACTAAAGCTAAAGCTTTATTAGCGCGAAGTCGTTACCTCTGCTACCGTTTCAAGGGCAAGCGCGAGTGCATTACCTACGGACGCGAATGCAATTTGATTCTAAGGAATTTGTGCTTGCCGACGTTGTGTCAGCAAAAAGCGTGGGACACGATATTTATTTTTGTGCATTTTGAATTTGTTTCGTGTTAACATGTACATTGTAAAAACAAACAAAAAATTGGCATAATTGTATTTATGCGTACAAATAAATGTAACTTGACCAATTCCAATGCGATTCCATTTACCTCCTTCTCTATATCCATACAAAATATCTATCAAACAAATAAAATTAAAATTTTCTTTTGAAAAATGCAACCATTCCATCAGTATTTTCTTATGACGTTGTCACATTCAACTATTGTCAGTAAACCGACTTTACAGATAACCTATTTTTTCTAATTTTATCTAAATGAAAGTAGAGGTAAGTATTCACTCGCTTCTTCTGCTCCTTAATTGGCGCGATAACCGCTTACGCGATTTCTGCCGAGTTTATCAAAGCGCGCCAGTAATTTATTTCTCGTGCTAACCGGCGCCAGTTGGACACACCAAGTGAAGCCAAGTCCTTCTCCAACAGATTTTCCAACACAGAGGAGGCCTTCCTCTGCTACCACCAGCTGGTACCGCATCCAACACCTTCAGAGCTAGAACATTTGTATCCATTCGGAGGACATGACCCAAGCAACGTAGCCGCTGGATCTTTATTCGCTGCGCTATGTCTATGTCGTCGTAAAGCTCATACAGCTCATCGTTCCATCGTCTGCGATATTTGTCGTCACCAACATGCAAAGGCCCAAAATCTTTCGCAGAATCTTTCTCTCAACCTCTCATCGGATATTGTCATCGTCCACGCTTCTGCGCCATACGTTAGGACGGACATGATGAGAGCCTTGTAGAGTGTTAGTTTTGTTCGTCGAGAGAGGACTTTACTACTCAATTGCCTACTTAGTCCAAGTATAACTTGTTGGCAAGAGAGATTCTCAAACACTAGAAGCGTGTCTTGCATTTATGACTACATGATTGACATGTTTCGGGTTTTTCGATCAGGAGTCAGCCACGTAGCTTGGTGTATTTTCTTATGCTGGAATCTGGTGCTGCAGACTACCATGTTTCGGGCCCCGGCAAAATCGATCAGTATCTGCCCGTTACCGGATGTTTCATTGTGCTTTCAGCGCTTATAGGAATGTTCCAGGCGCTCAAAGAAGGAATCTTTTGTCGCATCGTCCTTCTCTTTCGTCGGGGCGTGAGGGTAAATGAGCGATATGTTAAAAACTCGCGCTTTAAATTATTACGAATTATCTCATTTGTAAGTAATTCAAATGCCGTAGCCCAATGGATTGGTGCGTAACTACCATTCGTAAAACGGAGAACATGGGTTCGAATCTCCGTGAAACAACAAAATGAAGAAAACGTTTTTTTCTAATAGAGGTCATCCTTCGGCAGGCAAACCTCCGAGTGTATTTCTGCCATGAAAAAGCTCCTCATAAAAAATATTTGCCGTTCGGAGTCGGTTTAAAACTGTAGATCCCTCTATTTATGGAAAAATATCAAGACGCACACCATACATTGCCGGAAGACCTCGGTTTTTATGACAAGATGCAAATGTTGTCATTAATCCTACTCCAATATCTATTGTCACAAAAAATCTGGTCCAAAAATTGGCTTTTAAAAAAAATCGAATTTTCGAACGAGAGGCTGCTGAAAGAACTGAAGGAAAATGAGCCAGCGGACTATAAAAATTACATGAGGATGGACGAAGCCCTGTTTAGAAAATTGACCGCAAAGTTATTGCCAGTCTAATTTCTGCTGATATTGCCTCTCTCATTATGGTATCTTGTTTCGTTATTTTGGCCTTTACGAAGTCCAACAATTTTCTAAACAGGGCTTCGTCCATCCTCATGTAATTTTTATAGTCCGCTGGCTCATTTTCCTTCAGTTCTTTCAGCAGCCTCTCGTTCGAAAATTCTATTTTTTTTAAAAGCCAATTTTTGGACCAGATTTTCTTTCTCTTCTATTGTTGCACCTCTTCTTCCTCATTTTCGTACAAAAGTTCGTCAATTATAATAAGAGAAGTAATTTTACGCATTTCGTCGATCATTTAAAAAATTTAATTTTACGTATCTTCCGCTTGTACCTTTCTTGCACCACAGTTATACACAATACAGAGATTGAAGCAACGGTCGCAACGTGTTTCTTAAACAAAGGCAACACGTTGCTTCAACGGTTGCCCCGTGTATATCTAGCTTAACGATTTCTATTTATTGGAAACTATATTCGAATCCGATTGTTCAACGTATTTGGCAAAGCGAATTCATACAAGGTGTTATTACTAGAGCCACTGATTTGTTTTTTTTTTTTTGCGATTTGATATTTTCAATGAGAAAGTAACCTGCCTATTGTTGTTTGTTTCCTATCTGAGTGAAATTTTGGCATTCAAAATACCAAATTGCAAAAAACAAAATACACTTAAATGTTGTTGTTGATCTAGTGCGGCCACACTGTATATATTCGCGTTGCTATTTGGTGTTCTGGGCATGCATCACGTGATTATAAAGCGATGGTAATTTTATTATTATATTTTTGCAATTTGTTAATTGGCAATTCGGTAAATGTATTTTATTGTTAGCAACATCGTTGGATTTGTAAAAACGAAATATACTTAAAAATGTTAAATTACGAAGCAACGAGTTCAATGAGAAAACCATTACAGATTCAAGGCGAATTGAGTACTATAGGTGGCGATTTCTCAAAACAGTTACTTTATTTTTCGCGATTTTGACAAGTCTGACGTCAGTTCCCTTTCCAATACAAAACAAGCAAGAGAAGAAATTACATGTTTGTAAAAATTCAGTCAATGGCTTGGTAATATTGCAATTTGTGAGGCTTAAACTAAACAAGCTAATGAAAGCGAAGTGTCGTGTGTTAAATTGTGAAAGCACAAATTAATATAAAGCCTCCAAATGCAGTTTGTTACGTTTTTATGCGGAAGACGCCATGGTAAGAAAGTGTGTGTGTGTGTGTGTATAATTTCTTGTGTTTGGTTGTTTCCATTGCTTTCGCCCATTCTTCCTCTTCACAAACAAGTAATTTCCCTTCCTTTTATTTGTTATGCGTGGCTTTTGCGGCCCAGCGATTCGGAAGGCGTAACCATGTATTATATCATCCTTGCAACAAATTCATGTCTTTTGTTTCTAATCCCAACATTTTGAAATCTTATGTCTTACTTTTGGACTGCTAAATAGGAAATAGTTGGACATTCAGATAAAATGTGGTCAGTGAGTTCACCATGCAGTTGTGAGAAGATGTATACACATCCTTAATGGACGATTTATAATTTTTGCGGATGGCATCGTATGCCAACCATATTTGACACTTGTGAACTAGATAGCTACATCATACAAATTAAAGCAGTGGAGTACATAAAGGTCAAAATAAAGAGGGAAATCGGAGCCAATATACAAGAAATGTGTGAAATCGAATCAAAAATTCGAAAGCAATACAAACTATCAAACACAAGAAATATATACACACATACAAATTTTCTTGCCACGGCGTCATTCGCAAAAAAACTCAAAAACACTGCATTTCAAGGTATTTTTAAAATTCGTGAATTTGCAGTATACATATCACGACACTTCGTTTTCATTAGTTTGTTTAGTTTAAATGTCACATATTACAATATTATCAAGTTATTCACTAAATTTTTATAAACATGCAATTTATCTTTTTTTGTTAGTTTTGATCGTTTGTTTTGTATTCCTCAGAAGCCCACGTCAGACTAGTCAGAATCGCGGGAAAAGGTATCTGTTGTGGGAAGACGTCACCTTCAGTACTCAATCCGCCTTGAATTTTTATAATTCGGTGAGCGACAACCCTGTTAACTATGATCGAAAAACAATGTTGCCAACTTAAAATCGCCAAAACAGATTTATTTTAAATCAAGTAATACCTGTTTTTCACAACAGTTTTATATTAACATGAGAAAAAAGTAAACATATTATGTGTTAATAATTTAATAACATAAAATTTTTAACGATTCTATAAAAAAATGTGTCCATCTACGCTCAAAACTGAACATTTTCAACTTATGGCCATAATATTGGCATCAAGTCATATATTGATAAACTTGTTACCTTTTGATTTGACAATATAATATACCGTCTGGTATATTTGAATTATCTCTTTTTAATCTGTTTTTTATGTAGATCACTGCATATACTGAAAGAAGGGCAAAAGTTTATGACTTTTGCTTATAAAAGCATACATTGGCTGAAAACTCGCTCAATTCCTACATTTGAGTATAGCACTGACAAGAGCCGAATTTCCAAAATTGCCATACCTTTAAATGGATTCAGATCAGCTAAATCTTTATACGTGTCACATTGAACCCATTATACTTCATTTAAATATGTAGATTCTTGTAAATTAAGTGCTGGCACAGCTTTTTGAATATTTCAGATTATTTTGTCGTTTGAAATATTTACGAGACATGCATTCATATTTCATTTGAGTTCAGAGAAAAGCATTAGAAAAGGCACTAAGCACTAAACCTTTTTTTTTTTTGCCGTTTCAATTTTCAAAAAGCACTAAATGTAGTGCTTAAAGCAAGTATTGGCAACTATGGCGAAAAAGCACTTCTGAAAAGTATTACAAAATTACGCGTTTCGAACATGCGTCCATTCGCCATTTAACCGTTGAACGCGAAGTTAATTGTCTTACTGTTTTAAAAAATTTGTGCTATTTATTAAAATAGTTGACCGTTTTTTTAATTGAGGAATATTCTAGTTGGTAAGTAACGAAGGCAGAAGCATTGTTTTTAGATATATGTAGATTCTCTTTTTGAAATAAATTGACATTGGCGTGGCGAGTAACGGCTCTTTACGTAAATGTGTAGAACGCTTTTGTGGAATAACTGGACTAAGATGATTTTAGTTTCAAACACTACTCTGCTTAAAATTATCACCAACATAATTTTCATTTGAGATTTTTAAACTAACCTCTCAAAATAGTGAAAATTCGTTCTTGATTTAGGTTTTTTTAAATTCATAAGAAAAAAAATGTACACCAAATTTCCAAGACAGTGGGTTCTTGCTATTAGACCGACTTATTTCTATCCGACCAAGAACTTGCTATTAGCGTACTTCAAATAGATATAGGGGATGTTTATGCTGCTGTAACAAGTTGCTTGAGCTAATTTTTTAGAATAATCGTACAAAAAAAAAAAAAATGCGATGTGATTTTTTAACTCATTAATATGATATGAAATTCTTATACTTTGAATTTTTAAAACTACATAAGTGGATGGTAAACGCCATTCTAGATTTTGAAAAGCTAAAAACGACTACATTACGTGAAGTAAAAGGTTTCCAACGTAGTTATGTATTTTTCGTTGTCTCCTTACATATAGCGTGCCTCGTGTTCGGCGTTCATATTGGTATTGGAACAATATCACTGCTGTTGGATTCGATATTGTATTGTGTTCATAAAGCGCACACATTTTATCATTGTAGCAGTGTAAACATTCCCCATGCTTGTTTGGGAAATACTGCTGTAGTGACGGTCCTTGACCATGACCGGATATAATTCCGGTAATATAGAATCGACTATCGTACATTTTTTTGGGTCTCGTTCCACCTTTCCTCTTTGGTCATAATAGTACTTGAGAATTTGCCTTTTTTCTCATTTTTTTTTAGCTTCAAATAGCAGAATTTGTCAATGAAAAAATGAAAACTCCTTCATTGTGACGTCATATCCGGTGACCCCTTGGAAAAAAGGTGCGTCCGCGTTGTCAGCATAACTCCTGACAGGATCATCGAAAATGAAAACAAAAATAAGTGTTTTAGTTAAGACCATAAACTCGTGCTTGGACGAAGGAAAGAAAAAAAAGTAAAAATTGGAATTTTGGCAAACATTTTTTTAATAGTTGTAATAGAAAAAAATCCTTCGTCCAAGCACGAGTAAATTGTATCTCGAACATCTACAGGGTGGCTGATGAATTTTGCTACATTAAGAAACTCAAATAACTTTTTTTTTAGTGTATGGAATTCATTTATTTTTTTTCAAGTTGAAGGTCATTAAATTTTATTAAATGTAGCTTAACTAGTTTTAAAAATAATTGAATTTAAATGCCCCCCATGATCGTTGACACAAGTGCGGCATCTTAGTAAAAAGTTGTTCATTGCTGCTTTGAGAGTTGCGACAGGAATAGCCGCAACTGTTGCCCGAATGGATTATTTTAGTTCATCCAAATTTGTTGGCTTTGTTTTATAAACTTCTTGTTTACATAAACCCCACAAGAAAAAGTCAGGTGCAGTAAGGTCAGGCGACCTGGGGGGCCAACGAAATTCGGAGTTTCTTGAAATCAGTTTATTGGGAAATTTTCGTCGCAACTCTGTCATAACAGTCTGGGCTACGTGAGACGTTGCCCCATCTTGTTGAAACCACACAGAGTTGAAAGGAATTCTCTTTCGGCGTAGTTCTGGATAGAAAAATTCTTTCAGCATTTTCAAATAACGGTCTCCAGTAACCGTAACGGTGTGACCATTTTCTTCAAAAAAATAAGGCCCGACAATACAGCGTGAAGAAACCGCACACCACACTGTCACGCGAAGAGGATGCAATTCCGTCTCGTGGAGTATCTATAGGTTAGAAGTACTCCATATGCGACAATTTTGTTTGTTCACATTGCCGTTTAAATTGAAATGGGCCTCATCAGACATGAAAAGGCAGTTTAACATGTTTTGGTGTTCTTCCACCATTTGCAGGATCTTCTGGCAAAATTCCAAGCGAATCGGCAAGTCTGCTGCATTCAGTTTGTTAACCATTTGAATTTTGTAGGGAAATAAGTCTAAATCTTTGTGCATTATTGTTTGCAAAGACTGTCGGCTGACACCAAGTTGAGCAGATAAGCTTCTTGTTGAAACCCTTGGATTGCTTTGTATAGCTGCAGCTACAGCAGCGATCGTTTCCTCCGTCCGAACTGGTGGGTTTCGATGATAAGGACTTCTTGCGACTGTTCCTTGCTCAGCAAAATTATTCACCAGTCTCATTATGGTCCATCTGCTCGGGGGATCGCCGCCAAACATCCGCCTGTACTCTCTCTGTACCAAAACTACGGACTCCAGTGCGTGATAGCGGCGGACTATCCAAATTCTTGTTTGCGTGTCCCAGTTATCCATTTTAATAAATTTTAAAGATCAATCTGCAAATAAAAACAAAAATGGAACAGATAACTTGAAAAGAAACAAAGTTATTCAATTTTTTTTTGGTAGCGGCTTTCATCAGCCACCCTGTATGTAAAATTTCATCAAGATCGGTTGAGTAGTTTTCGGCTTTGAAAACACGGTTCCGAGAAAAACGCGTTTAAAGTTTTGAGTAGCAATACAAGTGGCTTGGAGCGCACACCTTCCAAAGGCTGTATCTCCGAAACTATTATTCGGGTCGACTTCAAAATTTAAGATAATATTCTTGAGATGTTGTAGAAATTAATAGGCCACACAAAAATCGACTTTTTGAACCCACGAAACCTATGTAACCTTTTAAGGCGCTATGCTTTTAACTCGCCGTATGGAAGAAAATATGATTACAAAAATAATTTCTTTTCTGTTTTCGAACAAAACGTTGGCAATAATGTGGTTAGGTTTTTTTTTTTGTAATTCTACATTTCTTATATATATATTTAAACGAGATATTGCTATTCAAAATATAAAATTCCCTTCCGCATTGCCATGTATGTATGTATATGTATACATCGTGTGATATTGTCCTCACTAAAGATATGCAGGCGGGAAACATTCAGAACCTTTTACTACACCTAATGTGTTATAAAATCTTGTAAAAGTTGTTTCTATACATGATTTGCGAATTTCTCAAAATAAAGTTTTTATGTATTTAAAGATATTTAAACATAATTATAACCTTTTTAGTGAAAAAATGAAAATCAATGGCTGCCTTTATTAATCCTTCTGGATTTAGAATAGAGTAAAGCAAGTAAATCGTAATTTATCCGGGATTCAGTAAATAATAAAATAATGAAAATTTATTATTTGCTTACAAATACGTTTAGTTAGACACAATTGATTAGAATGTTCAATTAATTCGAAACCACAAGAAGGCAAATACTCCTTTGGAATATTAGATGAAATTCTGTCTGGAACAGAAAAATTTCTTGCAAACATTTGGAATGCATAAAGAATAGCCCGTGAGTAGGTTAGATATTATCAGAAAGAATAGCTATCAGCTGGGCCCCTAAATACTTTGGCATAAAAACCAAAATTTTTTTTTAAATACTTAAATTTAAATCTGGAGACTGTGATAGCCAATTTAACAAAACCATGTTATTATCTAAAACAAAGAATCGTAGTCGCTGATTTGTGGTAAGGAGCATTATTTTGTTAGAATTGAACTCTATATAAATTATTGTTGCCGAAAATGCACGTTAACGAAGGCAATAGTACAGTTTCTAATATTTACATTTATTACTTTTAACTCTCAATGCGACCATGGCAAATGAACATTTTCGCATTTCAGCACTCGTACAGCCCCCATGCTTAACAGTGGGTACCACGCAATTTGGGTGGCATTTCTCACGAACGTTACATCAGGTGTTCCAAATACATGTAGGTAAAAATATTTTGATAAGAATTGGATTAGAGTAAGAAGCTATGGTTGTTGGCATTTTCAAATGATGTAAACTAAGCCTCCTTTTAAGTTGGATTCATCAGACCACAGAACATTCGATAAATCTTCAGACCAAGCTTTCACAGCGCATTATTGTGGTGACTAAAAGTTTCTTGAGTGGGCTATGGTATACCCCATGCTTATTATTTTTATATACACACATATTGTAAAAATATTAACTTTTTTATCATTTTCTAATTAGTTTTTAATAATAACAATTTTTCCTTCGCATATAAAAAGAGTGTACTCACTGTAATACATTGAAGAAAAGTGTTGGGGTATGAGTATGAACCCATCAACCATTCCATGGGATTCTGGCTGAGGAAGAGTTGTTCTCGTCTTTTTGATACAGCGTAGTTTACATGTATCTTGGAATACTGTTGAAAAATAATCCTGCGGTTTTCGGGACTTAAAAAAGACTGGAATCCCGGGAACTTATCCCCAATATGTATGTACATAAATTGCAAAAAAATACCTTACATATTCAGAATTTCTTTCATTGAACATTGGACAATGTTTGATGTCTGTCAGCGTAGTCCATATCATCTAACGACACATGCATTGTATGTTGCTGCCAATTCAGGATAAGTAGAGGCTCACCATGATACAGTATCCGGAACGTATTTATTCTATAGTAACTCGGATCTCAACATGTATGGGGAATGCTGCTGGGGTGACAATCCTTCGTTGGATATATAATATATCTGAGTCTTTACGATAACTTAGAACCGAATGTCTTTAGAATGATATGCACACTATCGAGTCCAGTGCTTGTCTGACGTGTGTCTGGCCAATTGGAGATGGTTTTATGGCGGCGGGTATGTAAAGAAGTAGTCCCAAATTGGAGGACATCAGAATCACAAATGCTCAATGGGATTGAGGTCTGGGGATTGGGGCGTTGTGCGCAATAGGTGATTTGTGTTATACAACAATCAGAGCTTAACATTATATGCCGAATGCTTGGGATTATCAAGCTGAAACCAGAAATCATTACCAAGGTCCAACTGATCCGTTGTTAACAAAATAAAAACAAGTATGCCAATTCCTTGCGCCGCCATACACCCCCAAACCGCACACCTTCCACACCATTCTTCACAGTTGGTACAAGATTTTCTTTTTCGAGCGCAGTACTGCTCTCACGCCACACTAGTTTTCTTCCTTTAATGTCAAATATGTAATACTTGCTTTAATCTGAAAATAGAACACGTTCCCAATATTCTGGAGGCTTGTTAACATATTCGTTTGCAAAATCCATGCGTTTTTTCTGTTGATTTCGGATATGTACGGTTTTCTATGTGCTACACCGTCCGCGATGTTTTTTAAGTATTTTACGTGGAGTCTCGTCGTGCACATGCTTGCCAAAAGAATTTGATATGTTTTTACGTATTTGAGAAGCCGTAATTCGAGGATAATTTTTACTGATTGTGATATGGTTCGTTTTTTACGTAAGGTCGACTAGAACGTGGCTTTGACACAATTGAACCAGTTGTATTGTATGTTTACATGTCATACTGCAGTCATACTGCACAGAAGAGTGACTTCTTACTATGATTTACTCAAATTTCGCGGAAAGATTAGCCGTAATTTCTTAGTTTAAGGATAATTTTTCTCTTGTCTACACTAATTTCCTTAGTTTTGAGGGTCATCGCTATTTCCTGTACACAAAAACTTTAAAATAACTCCAAAGTAATAAAGTCACAGCAAAATCAATTACAAACTAAAATAAAACCGTTATTCAGTACGAATATGCCACTAGGTACTGCGGGGAATCGCCGTTTTCATGTTTGCGGAAACTTTTTCTGCTTCGTTGAAGTGAAGTTTTTTGTTTTGTAAATTGTAATTTGTGGAAGTGCTGTATTTTTCTTGTTCTGTTCCATATGCATTTTCTCAGAGCTTTAGCAATATTTTCGTAACATCAGCGTGTAATGAGGTGATATTTCTTCGAAAAAACACTTAAATTTCTGGCATGCACGTCAACCTGCAGTCGGTGTAGTGAAATGGTCTCCTGACAGTGCTTGGACTTGTGAACCCGCCACAAATCTACAATAATCTAATCTAATCTAACTGCAGCGGGGAATTCCGTTTAATTTGGGTGTTGAATTCGAATGTTGTATTTAAATTTTCTCATCTGCCCTGATGTACTTAAGCAAATAAGTTTCAATGCTCCCCGATTCATTAGCACTAATTTGTAGAATTCTTAAAACAAAATTTAATATCGTCAAATATAGAATTTTCCTGACCAAGATCTTTGTTTAGGTCCTTGTTCGAATCTTTTTACTTATAAATTATTTTATTACTTTACCTAAACTATTGTATATACATATACATATTAAATCTATTTTTAAATATGATTGATTATGATTATAAGATCGTACATCATAGACTTGATGGAATGTGATTGCCACCCTGTCATTGTGCTTAGTCAGTTTGGACTGTGGCATTACATTCTGTAAATGCTCTTCCCAATCAGTTGTCAGATCTCCAAATTGAGATTCTTGTTACGAGGATGACCAGGGACTTCCAGGCGTAAATGGCAACTCTTGTTAGAACTGTTTTATCGGGTTTTAGGCAGATTTCCGGAATTCGTCCAGCTAGAATGAACACTGCACCGACCAACTGTAAAGTTTTATCTTTTCTTTTCCAAAATCAGTTTAAATTTTGCATTTTCGAACTCGCCCTGGCTGACTACTATTTTATTTACAGTAAACAAAAATTAATGCTAAATGAGCCAGTTTTTTGTTAACATATGAAGATTTCCAGAATGTGAGTGTTCTATTAGTCCTGAATAAAAGAATTACATAATTTAATTTTATCAAATAAGTTTTTATTTAAACGAGTTCTTGAACTTTCATGGGTCAAAATACATTTCAAAAATTTTCTCATAATATGTATTTTCATACGAGTTCTAATCGTAAGTAGTTTTCACTTGGGTGATTTTTCTTTTTTTAGTTACAGAGTAAATACAATTAAAACCGGTGTGTTTCAAATCTAAAATTGTGTACTATGCTCCTGCTATATAGAAATAATGGTATTTTGTTTGTGTTGTAGTTTTTCAACTTTTTGGTTGCACAGAAACGCAATTACACATTGTTCAACATGACATACCTCTACCCTTTTTGTTAATTAATTTGGCTTGTTTTTCTTTAATAGTAGTGTGAACTTTTATTTGCCTTTAAATTATTTTGTTAATACAATTAAGAAAGTTATAATAAAATGATAATTGCTTTGCATGAGGGTGATGATGATGATGGTTTTATTTGCTTCACTTCATGGATCTCATTCATGTGATGACATCAAATAATTTTTGTATCTTTTTTCTAACCGTTTAATACGAACTGCTTAACGGAGTCCTTGTATTGTTAGTTTAATCATATTATTTAAATTTTAAGTGCTAAAATTTTGTAAAACTCGAAGTAGTTTTGAAAATAATGGAAAGTGACTGAACTCTCACTTTCGATATCATTTTGTAATAAACAAAATTTTAAATTTAATCAAACAACAAAAATATACACCTTACTTTAGCAGTGGAACCTACTAGACTTTATATATACGACAAGTGCTGTTGCATTGGATATGCTAGTGTGGCTCTTGAAGTTATTGGTTAAACGCTTTGACTTGAAATCAATTGCTTCTTATTTTCCTTGTTCTCACGCTTTGACGCTGTAATTGGGCGGTTTTTAATCTGTATTTTACTGTTATAGGATAATATATATTTTAATGCATCAATTCAATATAATGGTATTGAAAACAGAAGTAGTATATCTTGTGATAATTCATTAAATTGGATTTTAATATTTTTCAGCAGTATCTGTTACTTTTCTTTACCATATGGTCTTTAAATTTAGTGAAGCTTCAAACTTATCTTAATTCTCGATTCCTCTTATTATTTGCTTCTGTATTTCCATTTGTTTAAAAACGTTCTTTTTTGTTTTTGATATTGCGTCTGGTTCAAATGTGCAGAAATTTTAAGCCAATGTAGGGAATTGACGTTCGTCGTTGACTTTTGGTGCAACATTTTGTTTATAACCGAAATTGCGTTTTCCGCCTCGGCCGCCTGTATTAACGCCGCGTCCACCGACTACTGGCCGTTCAGTAACGCTATTATTATAGTTGGTGTTTGTGTTGGGAACGGCACCTCCTGGACGAGGACCACGTACACGTCCACGGCCACCGAAACCGGCACCGCGGCGTCCGTCATTGAAATTGAATTGTATATCAAGTACGCGTTGTTGGCGTCCAACTCTTTGTGGGTACATGGCAGGATCGTACTCAAGTTCCTCTTCGCTTTCATTGTCCTTTTTCTTATTGTTGTTTAAAACTATCATTTTCTTCCATTGAGTAGTGTCTTCACCTAAAGTGAATACACAATTAATGAAACCACTTTTTATAAAGCAAATCCTTCTACTGCTTACCTTCTCCTGCTTTACGGATATTGAATGTTGGCTTGACTCTTTGTTGTTTTTGCGCTTTCCATTCATCCAGCGTTAATTCTTTGGTTTCTTCTTCCACCGGCGTCTGATCAACCTGTTCATTACCAGATTCTTCAGCCTTATCAGTGACATTGCCTGCTTCAACATCGCTTTTATTAACATCATCGATAGCCTCCTTAACTGATCCCCAGTTATGTGCCCCGGCGCCATCTCGTTTATCAATCGCTTTCACACCTGAAAATTTTAAATCTTGCCTTGTAATTAAATTCATTTCTGCTTATCACAGTTAGTGAAGTTTGTGAGTATTACGAAGTTTTCTCAAAACTATAAGGAAAAATAATCTTGTAGATAAACAAAATTTTTAATGGAAGATAAAAAATGGCGGTCAGGGGTTTCCAATATATAATATATGTATGTTCCTTCTTAACTTCGTTCAAAGGTTTTCCTAACCTACTTCATAAAATCTTTGACATTTAGCACGTTTTGACATTGCTTATACCGTTGTACTTCTGTATATGCACATATGTTTCATGCGCACATTTCTACGCCATGCTTTTGATTAGCACCAATACATATGAAAAGCTTAAATTCATATATTCCATAATATTGTAAATTTATAAGTATAAATATAGTTTTCTGAACTTACCAGTTTTATCAGAACCCGATTGGCGGTCGAATTCACGTTTGCCGCCTCGATTACCACCTTCGAAATTGCGATTACGGGGTGGCCCGCGATTTTCTCGGTCCCGAAATTGACGTGGTTGCTGTTGCGATGATCCACCTTCAATTTGCGCACCAAAATTACCAGCAAATCCATTTTCTCTAGCATTGCGTCGATTATTGCGTTGTTCACGAGTTTCACCGTTTTGTTGTCTAAAATTTAAGTTCCTTGTGCCCTGTTGCTGTTGTCCACCTTGACCGCCATCACTAGCGGGACCAGTGCGTTTGCGATTTGCATTGGCAACAGACCCACCTTGCTTGTTAGCTCTATCTACGGCAGTACCAGCCACCGATTTCTTATTCAATTCATTTTTGTTCAGGGCCGATGGCTTATTCTCTTTCTCGGCTTGGTTGGGTTTCTTGTTCGATTGTGCCCTTGTAGCACCGTCGACATTTTGTTTATTCGAAGTCTTTGCGGAGGGTGCGCTACCCCCACTGCCACCAGCAGTCTTAACCTGTTTTTTCGACTTGCTCGCAACATTATCTAATGGATCACTAATATCATCGTCCATGAACAAAAGTTCATAACGATTATTTCCAGAGCCATCCATAATTGGCGTTTTTGTGAGTTATTTGTATTATTGTTTCTTACTTTTCTTCGGCCAATTCCTTATAAGTTTAAACTAACCTTAAATTCTGCTTTCTGCTGCACGATAGTCAAGACTAAGAACACATGCCCATCATTGAAAAAGCATGGTATACATATAAGAAGAAGAAGAGTGATGAAACTTTTGACAAGCATAAAGTTCGTTTAATTGACTGGTTTAGTAGCGGAAGAAAAATTGTAACGTAAAATAATCTGAACTATAGATGGCGCGGTAGTTAGAACAAGGACCGCTATTTAATTATGTACCGTTTCACCTATACTAGTTGCATCAGAATACTGCGATTATTTTAAAGTTTTGGTTTACATATCAGAGTGCATAATCATTGAGTTGTAAGTATAAGATGGAACTTACACTTTTACGTGATAACATCCTGAGGCCTGATAAAGTATGAAGAAATTTTCTGAAGAATACCAAAATTCTGCTTAGAAGGAGAAGTATACTAGGTTCTAATTATCTAATAAAAAGTGTTTGATAATGTTATTTATAAAACTAAATAATTTTCCCAAATGGGGAAAAGTGTGCGGTAAAGTTTTTCAGAAAATATAATTAGATAAACATACATGCAGATAAGTTCACCGTAATTTGAAATTATCACTAAAGATATGTCTTCTGAGAAGTTTATTTTTTCGTGTTGAATTTATGTCCACTACTGTATACACACATGTTCTAACATGACATTTCGGCATTAGTGTCTGCAAAAGTAGCGTTTGTTTACAAACGAAAAAGGAAAAAATAGCTAAATGGCGGTTTAATAAAAACACGTTCTCATATTACAATACTTCGCAAGCATAAAATGCAGCGTTATCGAGAATATAAAAAATTAAATAATGGTACCCTCCACGTTTCTAACAAAGATTCAAATTCATTCGCAGGAAAATCAAGGAGAATGTCGGAATGGGGCGATGAAGAAGTAAGATCTAATTAGTAAATATGCTAGTGAATTTTATAATACAGTATATTCATTCTTTGGAAGCAGGATACCGGCCGTGGTTTCGGTAATGGCTATGATCATTACAAAGATAACGGCGAAGAAAACATAGCCAATGAGGAAAATGAATACAATGATATTGAAATTGCAGACGACGGAACTTGTGATTTTGGAAATAGACGAGGTCGGGGCGGTGGACGAGGTGGTAAGTACTTTTAAATATTTATTTTAATAAAAAAATGTCTTATTCATTCTTTATTTCAGGTCGTGGTGGTAGAGGTGACAGACATGGCGGTGGTTATGGCGGCGGACGTCGGAACAATGAAGAAAATGGTAAGTACCGAATGTACATGTATATATGCAGGTGAGAAGCGACCGTCATGGCCGAGTTATGTGTTCACTTCGATTTGATTGATTCAAGGTTCGATACTTCCTCGAGGTAAAATATCAAATGATGAAAAAAGCCTGCTAATATCAAAAGTCTTTAAGCAGAAAGTGAAAGGTGGACCGTTTAATTGGTAATTTTTGAAAGTAAACTTATACAACGGTAAATTCGAGAGTGGCTATACAAAACCTAGATCCAATTTTGTACCCTCTTTAATTTTTTTTAGTCTAAATCTGAATTTTTAACAAAAATTTTCGATATTCCTTAACTATCCTTGCATGAATCAATAGTTTATACAGAATATATAATTAAAACATCTTCTGAGTTGGAACTTTTCCCCTAAAACATCAAGTATTTGTATTCAAAACGTATCACTGGCCAAATCATATTAAAATGTGGTGATAGAATAGAAGCACCTAACTAAACTCCAATCTAGTTTATTTTTTGGAAAATAAATTTTTCTTGAACTGCGTTAAAAAAATCAAAGGCTGGAGTTTAGAACAGTGCCGATCTTGGAATTTCTGGCAAACTATAATGTTTTTTTTAATGAAACTTGGTGGAGATGTTAGTGAGGTGTTAAGTAACACTCTTTATAACTTTAAATTAATCGGGAAATAATAATTTTTTAATTATTTACATTCAAAATGCCCTTGGGAACATCAGTATAATTTGCCACATTACACTCTATATTTTTTAACATTTCACTATAAATCACCAAATATACACTCACACGCGTGTTTGTACCGATTTTTATGCTAATATTCTAATTATATCTATTAAAATTAAATGCAAATTCATTTCCCTATGCAATCACATTCCAATTTTAAGCGCGAACAAGAAGAAGTTGGAATTACAACAGTATGGTGTTGCCGGATGCCTACAAATGAAAACAAAAATTAAGTACTTGAGTTTAGTGTTAATGATGGGAATGGGGGTTATTGTGCCTGCTTACTACATACACGCATATGACGTTTTAATTTTGGGTTCAATGGTTTTAATACGGAAAGGAGTTTTACGCAAAAATACTGTGCATTGCGTAGCCGGAGTTGGACTGATGAGGGTTATTTTTTTGAAGTGCGGCCGAAGGCCGCCCACGCGAAAAGGAGTTTAACGCAAAAATACTGTGGATTGCGTAGCCGGAGTTGGACTGATGAGGGTAATTTTTTTGAAGTGCGGCCGAAGGCCGCCCACGCGAAAAGGAGTTCTACGCAAAAATACTGTGGATTGCGTAGCCGGAGTTGGACTGATGAGGGTTATTTTTTTGAAGCGCGGCCGAAGGCCGCCCATGCGAAAAGGAGTTTAACGCAAAAATACTGTGGATTGCGTAGCCGGAGTTGGACTGATGAGGGTTATTTTTTTGAAGTGCGGCCGAAGGCCGCCCACGCGAAAAGGAGTTCTACGCAAAAATACTGTGGATTGCGTAGCCGGAGTTGGACTGATGAGGGTTATTTTTTTGAAGTGCGGCCGAAGGCCGCCCACGCGAAAAGGAGTTTAACGCAAAAATACTGTGGATTGCGTAGCCGGAGTTGGACTGATGAGGGTAATTTTTTTGAAGTGCGGCCGAAGGCCGCCCACGCGAAAAGGAGTTCTACGCAAAAATACTGTGGATTGCGTAGCCGGAGTTGGACTGATGAGGGTTATTTTTTTGAAGCGCGGCCGAAGGCCGCCCATGCGAAAAGGAGTTCTACGCAAAAATACTGTGGATTGCGTAGCCGGAGTTGGACTGATGAGGGTTATTTTTTTGAAGTGCGGCCGAAGGCCGCCCACGCGAAAAGGAGTTCTACGCAAAAATACTGTGGATTGCGTAGCCGGAGTTGGACTGATGAGGGTTATTTTTTTGAAGCGCGGCCGAAGGCCGCCCACGCGAAAAGGAGTTCTACGCAAAAATACTGTGGATTGCGTAGCCGGAGTTGGACTGATGAGGGTTATTTTTATGAAGCGCGGCCGAAGGCCGCCTACGCGATAAAGAGTTCCACGCAAAAATACTGTGTTAATTAATTTAATTTAATTTTAATTACCTTATTATTTTTTGTGATACGCTTAATATCATTGTTTTTAAGTTTAAATGAGTTGTATGTTTTTATTTTCAAATTCATTTCTCAAGTTTAAATTACAGCAAAAATTACTGCAGTTTTACAATGAACCTTCCACTGAACATCCCTGCGTGCGAACTTCGTTTTCATTTCAGGTGTATGGCAACACCAACTTTTCGCTAAATTATAGAACTTTAACATTAAATTACTTAAAAACTATAAGCCTCCGGCAGGTTCTGTTTTCAGTTTTAAGATGGGGATACACCCCTCTATCACCCCCTTTTTACCGTTTTTTCCAAAGCGATCGGCACTATACTAAATTCTAGCCAAATCAAATTTTGTTTTCGGACTGATTTTTAATTTTAATCAGTACAATGGTACATATTGCATGGCCAGACTTGCTTGGTCAATGGCTAACTTTCACCGTCATCTGAATCAGAACTACAGCAAGTTAACTTTTACAATCCAAGTTGAAAGGTTTTCCTTCGTTTGATAGTGTACTTTCAGAAAATATCATTATAACAAGTACTGAGCTATTGCAACTTACGAAAATTTAAAAATATTTGTATTTGTAGTTCTGAATATTTTCCGCTATATGTCTTTAGTGAGACACATATCACGATGTATACCATTAAATTGGTTCATACTATTCGGTAATTTATATAGAGTTCTATAGTGTGTCTGACAGCGTTGAGATAAGACGAAACATGCGTGCTTGATTGAGTTAGTACAATGTTAAGTAGTTCATGGAGTTAAGATAGTTTATCATCCCAAAAATATTTCTAGACCATTTTCACCACCTTTCACTCGATGCTTTATAACGTATTGATTTATAGTTACTCTGTTAGAGTGTACTTCTAAGCCTGTATCTAAGACATTTCCGAGGTGGTTTGAGATATCAGATTGCACAATCATATCAATGTCAGTTCGTTTGGTAGTCTCAAATAAACAATATGTTTAAATAACACACAAATTTCCAAGTGTATTATTCTTCTGTTCAACGACTGTTCTTTTGTTCAACGACCTGAAAAATTGCCATTTACCTTTTTCAATATATTTAGGTTCTTTTGGTTGTTGTAACAGCATAAACATTTCCCATACATATACGGTGAATGCTGCTGAAGTGGGATCCCTTGGCCGGATGTAAATCCGGGTCGTTCCCAGTACGCAGAACCGACTGTTGTGAGTCAACCATTCTTTCGGTCAACCTTTTCACTTTCAGCACATTCAAGTCAATTTTGGTAAAAGATTGGCTGCGCTTTCCTCCAAATCAGCTGCATTTATTTTTAAGTCTTTTCGAAGGTATTTCTTCTTCAGAATCCTCGTGACTTTCTACCATACTTAAGCATTCTCTCAACATTTGGATAGCGCAGCGGGACTCACTTTACTCAATGCAAATTCCATGATAAAAAATATTTTCCTTAAGTGTGCTTTGTTTCATAGAATCTAGCCAATCACGCCACTTTGCAGCAATGGAAGATAAAAGATTGTTTCGTTGTTGTTGTTGTAGCAGCATAATCATTCCCCATACATATATGGGGAATGCTGCTGAAGTGACAGTCCTTGGCCGGATATAAATCCGGGTCGGTCCGGTAACGTATATCCGACCGTCGTGGGAACGAAGATTGTTTCGTAATCTCTATCGCATTTCGAACATAAACATTGTTTAAGTGGAGCCGTAGTCACTTCTAAGTTAAGTTTCACCCTATGTAAATTGTATAAAAAAAAAAATTGTAAAACATATCTCGGGGTTAAATGAACGATGAAAGCATTCTTTGAAAACTGCAGCAGTCATCCAAGCTGACTTCGAATGTTAATAATGACTACCCTGTTAAAACTATTAGAACAACTAGCATTTCTCACTATAAGGAGTTGTGTTCCTCTTTGCTTTTCCATCTTTGCGCCTGGGGCCTTTTTTCTAATGACACATGAATCTTTTGTGGCAAAAGTTTGCAACTTGTTTATCACCAGTAACATGGGACCACCGAGCTTCATATTTCTTTTCGAAATTTTGAAGTCATCGATATAGTGATTTTTCTATTTTTGGATACTCTAAATTCCTTGTTGACATATTTTGTTGCGTTCTTTATCAATCTATATTTATTTCCTAAATTAGTAAAGGTATAAGTATAATAAGTATTTCTTAATATCTGATTATGTTTTTTGGATTGCATGTTTAAAAAATTTTAACTTCTGATTATTCCTTAAGAAAATAAAGTAGCAATTTATTATTGTGTGCAATAACTACTATAATTAATGACATAAGACAATACTGACGCGTATATGAGTACATGTAGGCACTTTCGCGCAAAGCTTAAACACATTTTAAATACCATAACTAGGGGATTCCCCAAATATCGCAGCGCTTTAAACTCGTTACATTTTTTTCAAAACGATAATTTTTATATTTTAGAAATTTCGCACCACGTTCATATTTGGGGTGTTCATATGCTAGGATGTTAATATTATCGCATTTTACTGTATATATTTATATTAGGCCGGGTCGATTTGTGTGAGGCAAAAAAATCGCTCATTGCTCTGTGAAAATCGTATTCTAGGGATCAAACTAAGAAACTTTGCCGAAGGAACCATACCTCTAAAACGAATTCTGATGTCCCCCAATTTGGGTCGAACTTTTAGTGTCTTTTGTGGGGAGGCAAAAAAATCGCCCATTGCTCTGTGAAAATCATATTCTAGGGGTCAAAATAAGAAACTTTGTCGAAGGAACCATACCTCTAAAACGAATTCTGATGTTCCCCAATTTGGGTTGTTGTTGTGGCAGTATCTTCGCCCTGTCAGTGTAGTGTAATTACCGGTCGTCTAGCTCATCTAAGTCTAGGAGTTTTACCTGCTACAGTATCCAGAACGTAATTGTGCCAAGATTACGCGGGACTCTCGGGGAAGCTGGAGCTCTTCATCTGCGATGGGTGGTGGTTAGACTCCGATAACGGCATTCGGGGGTCGGGAGCTTAAGAAGGTGGTAAGGGTCTCCCGATGGATGTCGTCGAACTTTTTAGTTTCTTTTCTCATGTAAAGGCCAAAAATGGTGATATTTTGAAATGATTGTATGGGGAACCCCCAGGGGGTGTGCCACTGGCATGGGTGGATCGGCCGTCCAAAGTTAGTGGGGGTCGGTTATACATTTGGACTCGATTGGAGCACTCTAAATGAGTCAAAGTGGGATTTTTCGTTCGACCCAAATTGGGGGACATCAGAATTCGTTTTAGAGGTATGGTTCCTTCGGCAAAGTTTCTTATTTTGATCCCTAGAATACGATTTTCACAGAGCAATGAGCGATTTTTAAATCGACCCGCCCTACTGTATATGCGTATATACACATATTTACATACATAGGTATATATGATGATGTAACGTCGAATGTGACGTAACACTATATTCCATTTATGGTATAAATAATTAAATTGGATATTAAAGTAGTAGCCAAGATATCAATAGATCCTTCAGGTATGAGAATTTTTTAAACGTAAAAAGTTGGATGGTTCAGGAACATAAAAACATAATTTTAAGTTGTACTCAACAATACCTACAATCTATACTACACAATTTCTAGGTTATAATTTCAATATAGCACCGCCAAAATGCATAAAGACGCATCTAACAAAAAATCAAAAACGAACGATGCCCAAATAGCAGCTATGGCAATATTAACAAAGCAACCGGGGCGCGAGCAGCAGCGGTAGCTGGAGTACACATACATTAATAATTCCGATAGAAGTGCTCCGGTCGATCCTACTTCCTTGATACCACTCGAACTACAGAGATCATTTAACATGTTTTTGAATTGCTCTTTACTGCTAGTAATAACAAAACATGACTAGGAGTGGAGCAAAATAGTGAGCAGTGGCGATAGCAGAGCAATATTTTTTCTCATATTGCTGCTACGAAGTAGTTAATACAAACTCTGAATATCATTTCATAATATGACCTGACAACCGTATTGCTAAAATAAAAATAAGTTTGTATGTAATTGCGAACATCCAGCATTGATACGCAGGCAAAGAAGAAGATATGTGAAAGCAGCGCAGCTTTTGTCGTGTACGTGTGAAAGGAGAAGAAAAAAAAAATTGGCACGAATGCCTATGAAATGGTCAGCTTTAAAGCTTCGGAAGTTTTACATATGTACATGTATAGAAGTTTAGAAAAACTGCCTTAACAGCGGTACCCTGTAGTTCATCAAATACGCAAACTTATTTAAGTTCGCCCCGTGTTGCACCGCGTTAATGGCAAACCAAAATAATTTCTTACCGCGCTTTTTAATTTCTTGTAATTCCGAGAAGCATATTCGGTGGGCGTTCATATAAAATGGTAATAAATTCGGATATTTGGTGGAAGTGTGTGTCTTCTGTTTGTGAACATTGGCACATTGAACATTGAATCGCTAGTGTTTAATTAGCAGATCTGCTCAGTGGCTGACGTCACACTCTATTTCCTCTCAGTAATTTGCTGGCTGACGCGGGAAGTACGCTGCTGGTCTTCCGTTGCTGCGACGGCGGGTCGTAACGCACGGTTAGTGTGGGGGCCAGAATTGGCCCCGCCTCCTTCTACCTGGCGCCGTCATGGTCTAGGCGGGGGGCGGGTCTACCATTCTGAGTTCTTGCCGAGGCTAGTAGCAAATTCTCAGCGACGCCATTTTCAAAATTTCTTGGTTAAGTAACTTGGTAGCTTAGCTTCGGATTTGTAAATTTGCTGTTCAGAACACTTCCATGCCAGTGGCATTGCCGAGCAATTTGCCCATTATTTTTTAACAACGATTTTTCATATTTTTTTTTTTATAGATAAAACAAGAAATAGGTATATGCTTGTATGTTTTTTTTTGTATTGATAGCTGTGAAGACTAGTTTGTATCGTTGCTGTAGCAGCATAAACATTCCCCATACATCCGCGGGGGTGGTGCTCGAGTGATAAGTCCTTGGCTGGATATAAATTCCGGTTATTCCGGTAGCGTAGAACCGATTGTCGTGGGAATGAAGACTAATTTAGTCATATACTGGTTCACAGCCAAAATGATGTAGCAATCACTTATGGCAATATGTATTAAGCTAAAATCTTGCCATCGTATTACTACCCAAATAATATTTTCTTTCCTATTAGTGTTTGATAAAGCAGTACAACAATAAATGTAGAAGCTGCAATCAAGGAGAATCTAGAAACCTAGAATCACTATCTGTGTGAGTGCCCAAGTCTGGGTGCTTTACGACATGGAACGCTGGGGGAATTCTCGATGGTCAACTTGAAAGAAATTGCAGAAAAGAAAATTTACATAGGCAGTGGTTCGACTAATAAAAAGTAGTGGTTCTACAAGTGTTTGTGCTAACTGGGTCTGGGCTGTGTCGCGCAGACAACATTTACATCAACCGACCAACAATGTTGTCTCAGCTTAGAGGCAAATTTGCTACAAAGTGCCAAAAAATTAAGTAATCGGGTAATTTTTCGCTCCTATCAGGACAACTACCTGATCGACAAAATCACCGATTGTATAGGATTACCTTATTTAGAATTGGCCGAATATCGTTCAAAAACCGCCACAATCGCCAGATTTGAATGCTAATGAATGTTTTTAACTTCGTTTAAAATCATTCGCTCTTCGCAATCTATTAAGCTTCTTCCTTTGATGTAGGCGGTTTTTACTTGTAATCGAGAAGAATCAACTTTTTTTTTAATCTTCTAATTATGTATTGCATGCATCACGCTGCATTGTTTACAATTGGTGATGAAACCATTACAGACGTTGACAGTTTTTGCTATTTGGGAAGTATGATCTCCATAGACGGTGGTGCAAAAAGAGACACAACCGAATAAATAAGGCACGTAACGCATTCGTACCGCATGCCGCCTTGACTTGGAACTCGCAAGGAATGACAAGAAGAGGCAGACCATTGATGACTTGTAAAAAACTATCCGCAATGAAACTGGAAAATCGTTTAATGAACTATGATTTACGTCTAGAAATAGGAATGTTTGGAAAACTTTTGTTGAATCCTTAAGCTCCTCAAGGAGTGTGGAATAATAATAATAATATATTGCACTGTAGAATGAGTTCTGTTCATTAACTCTGCGTAGGTTTAGCTGGTCTGGTCAGACTTGGACGTGAGCTCCAGGTAGCTTCCTAAAACCAAATTTTTTTATCGATTTATGGATATAACTTTTTAAAAAGGATCCTCGGACAGGACGAGAAAAGGTCAGACCCGGTTGTCCAACCAACGGAGGTTTAAATGACCGATTTCTCTAAAAGTTTTACCCTCTGCTTTTAACTTTAAAATTTGCAACCATAAACTGCAGCACCTTTTGTGGGATTCGATGCCAACCGTTTGAAATATAACAGGACCTTGACACATCCTATTTATGTACGATTATTTGTTTCCTTTTATTTCTCAGTATAAAAATGTTACTTTATGTATGATACTTTTCTTTATGTATAATTAAGATGAGTAGATTATAAATAAATGAAAAACATGTTGTTTTTCGTAATAAAATTAGTTTATCGTTTCGAAAATCTATTTTAATGTCTTACGCTGTACGATTAAACGTTTTAGCTATTGTATATAGTGCCTAATTGGCGTTCATGTTGAGTGGGAATTAGCTCCTTCTTCAAGTTTTGGTATGCGTCTTGATTTTTTTTCCACAAATGGAGGGACCTACAGTTTTATGCCTGATTCGAGCGGCAGGTGGTTTTTATGAGGATCTTTCTCGTGGCAAAAATTTCACTCGGAGGGGTTTGCCTCTATTACAAAAAACTTTCTATCATTTTGGTGTTTCGTGCCCGGGGTTTCGAACTTGTGCATTTCTAAATTATATTCACGTGCCAACCCATTCAGCTACGGCGACTCACAAAGTATTACTTTAACATAATTTTAATTTTGTTTTCAAAAAGTTGCATTTGTATGTTAGATGTAGTTTTTGAGTAGAAAAATTAGTTTAAATAATAGTACACACACAACAAAAATAGTTTTACTTTCAATCAACATTCTATAAAATTGAACTAAAGGAATATGTAATTCTATAATAGGGCAATAGTTGCGATGCGACACAGAAAGTGGCGCCTTCCGAAAACCGCTTCTTTATTTTTAGCGAATTTAAAAACAGAGTGTCGTCAGTACATAAAATAAACAAACCTTTGTTTGCAAAATTTATTCTATATCCTTAACTTTCCACTTACTGCCGCTTATTTTTCCTCTTCTTTATATTTGTTTATTTTTTGTACTGAGTTTTGAAAAAACAAAAAAAAAAAAAAATTTGCCATTTTAGGTACATTCAAATAGATACATATCTAGCAATATCGAAGTAACACATACTATACATGAATTTAGGGCATTTTGATATGAACACGTAACTAAGTTAAATTTGGTGGGTTAGTCTGGGTTTTTATTCAATCATCTATAAATTCGGTAACAAATTGCTGCTGGTATTCGGCTTTATACTGGAATATATCTTTAATTCGAGTAAACCAATTTCGCCTTTGATAAACGAGTAAATACATTCCATATATGTATGTAACTATGTCTTAGAGTATTGACTCCACTCGAATTGGTTATTGTTTTGTTTTGTTTGTTAATTGTTTCACTATCCCTGCCCCTTCGTCAATTTGTCATAGGCGTCAAAAATTTGTAATACTGAGTACTTTTTTTTATCAATTGGCATAGGCTCTATCAGCAAAAATACATACAGTTTCTTAGAGTTTGGTTTTTCATGTGAAAAATTCTTACAGAAACGGAATAAAATCGAGCTTAGCCAAACCTTCGTTTCAGATCCTAATCTGTGCAGGTTTTTTTTTCTTGAACCTGTCCTTTCGCCATATGCTGCTCTCGCTATCAAGCACCCTCAGTTTTCACGGATTCTACCTCGCGTAATGCGTCGCCCCATTCAAGATTGGGGATTCAATTGGAACCGTCACGGTATCGTGGAGTTCACCAGAGCAACATAACTATCGCTCACTTTCTGAACCGGTATGGAATATTGATAGCTGCGGTTCAAGAAACAAAATTGCAGTAATTCCTCGCTCGGACGATGTCGAGATCGAAATATTTTATGTATTTGCAATCTGCAATTTTTCGCTTTTTTAGGGGATTGGTTGAGAAAAAATATTACTTGATATAAGTCAAAGAAAATCATTCACTCATATCCACTAATAGTGTGTAAATCGGTTGTCATTTAAATGGAAATTAATGGAATGAAAGCTTTGGTGTGAAATTTTGGATTATCGGGTGTGCTCTGTACTTCATTTGCGAGTGAATTTCAATGCAATTGTCAGAAATTACGAGTCTGCTCAATTTAAAAAGGGTTTTGCCCTCTGGGCATATAAAAAGTGATGAATAACCACTCATTCCTGTGCCTCCTTAAACCCACCCACTCACCTTCCTTTGAACCCATCCCGTCGAAACAGCACGTTTCCTGAGCCTACCGTTAAATGAGATCGACTTCACTGCGCTTAACAAGGCTTGATAAACTGCCACAATAACAACACTTAATTCTTCAAAATGTTTTTATTAATTTTTCAATCAAAATAGGAACTAGTTGCTTCCAAAATCGCTTTTATCTTGCAGCCACCCCATCCCATCGCGAGCGTAACTAATCCACAGGAATTTCCCTCAACAACCCGTTAAACCGAAGGTATCATACTTTTGTTGAAACGAACATTTATATCAATAGCGAGCCTTACATTTTAATGCTTGGAATTTTTTTAATTTTCGAAAGCTAATACCTGTAAGTGGCAAGTTGCTAAGTTGTTTAAATATGCTATAAGAAGAGAGAACTATCACACTTTATTGGGATGCGTTTTTTTTAGGTTTGATAAGGACGTTATACAATGTTGTATTGTTCACAATAAGATGCCTTCGCCATAAGTCAGGTGTTGTATAATTTTTTGTATTGTATATCCATGTATGTATGTATGTCTGAATAAAAAAGTTACAAAAATGTGACGACACTTTTTGACACTTTCGTTTACATATTTATATCACATCGATAATAGTATAACGCGTTCATTCGTACCCGTATTTTCTAGCAAAAACAACTGAATTTAAATCGACCGCGAACAGTATTGTGCCAAGCAATTTTCTGAGATCAACTGTCGAAAAATTCTTACCCGAGGTTGCATCCCTTGTGCAGAGAACAAATAGTCTTGTCGAACTTTACTGCATAGTCAAATACGTCTTAAAAGCGTATAATATTTATCTGTCTACTGAAATATCCAACAAAGATCCTTCCGAAATTACTGCATCTGGTGCTGCTGCAGAAGAAGAATGTGATCAAGAATATTTTAATGAGTTTGGTGGAGAAATTTACACGTCAGCAAACGAAAATGTAGAGATGTCTGATTTGACAGGCGATAAAAGCAAAGCAAGCTCACACGCTGCATTTCCAGAAGATATCGATTCGGCCTCGTTACATCAGTCACAGCTATCCAATTTGTCGGAGTTGTTCAATGATTCAATGCATGCTCCCGAGAGTTTGCATTCCGTAGCGCCTCGGAGATCTCTAAGAAGTAAAAGCAAGAGATGTGAAGTGGTTCGCTTAGATTGCCAACGCCCATCTTCTCAAATAGCAAGACCGTCTGCCCTTCTCAATATTCGATCATATGTAACTGAATCCGAATACGCTTTGAGAAAACGTTTACCAATGCGCAGATTTTTAAAAATTGTCGACAACGCAGTTCCAACGATTACACATGATCGTAAAATTACATACAGTTTCTTTGAATTAGAAAGAGGATGGGCAAACGCTGTGATGCCTAACAAAAACGGAGAAATTATTAATCCACAAATGTCCATCGGAGAGAAACTTGATGAGGGCAGTGGTTTTACATCAAGTGTTAATGATGCTCGTCAACATGTGTCGTCGCTATCGCTTTCAGGTCCACCAGTAATGCAAATGACACACTCGCAATTCTCAGATGGAATTTTTGACACAGTCGAAGAGATCAGGGATGCTTTGCCGCAACATGCAGAAACTACAGGGTATATTTTATATACAATCCTACATACCAATGAATTTATTTAAATAAGAGTTACGGGATAAAAACTCGGTGACTTTTAAAAGTGTACATTTCCATAATTATAGGAAGCTCGAAACGGTTAATTTTAAATTTTTTATATTGTTTATATTTGAGGAGTATCTCACCTAATTCACATTTTTCTTTCGTCATCATTTGGTTTTTGAATAAAGGATGGTATTCCAAATACATGTCTTTAAATACATGCAATAAAATGAGACCATTCGAATATATGTACATATATTTAATATGATTTCATTTCAATATCTTAGCGTCGGTGCTTAGCCCCGTAATACAAATGGCTCGAATAATATTAAGCTCGAGTGTCGTGCTGCATAGTTCTTACCACTAGAAATTCTAATGAAGTTCCGCCGCAGCTTTGAGGCGGTTATTTATGTGACTTAGGCAGCTAGAAAATATCCTTACTCATACATAGTTTCGGAAATATTAAATCACTCCAAAATCCGCAGTGAACTGTAACTGCAGATTGGTTTGCGCCGACATAATCAAGTGCGAGTTCCAAAACGTGAGTCGATTACGAAACAAATGGCTATTTTATTTCCATTACGCTTTCTTAAGTGAATAAACTCAAATCTTTGTGCAAAATTCTCATCAGACTAATGAGTGGAATGATGGAGTGTGCACCGCGAGCATTGTTCATTAGCGAGGCATTCTGACGAACTTTATGCATAACCCATAGCAGTTGCAATGTGCTCTAAACTTTCCAATAAACGTATTGTTTAGGTATTTCGGCCGCCGTAGCCGAATGGGTTGGTGCGTGACTACTATTCGGAATTCTCAGAGAGAACGTTGGTTCGAATCTCGGTGAAAACAACAAAATTGAGAAAAGCATTTTTCTAATAGCAGTCGCCCCTCGGCAGCCAATGGCAACCCTTCCGAGTGTATTTCTGCCACACCTCAAAAGAGAAATCAACCGCTATCAGAAAAATGTTTTGGTGTTTCACCGAGATTCGAACCAACGATCCCTCAGTGAATTATGAATGGTAGTCACGCACCAACCCATTCGGCTACGGCGGCCGCCACAGTTAGGAGGCTTAAAATAACGCAAAACAATTGTCCTGACTTTTGCCATACACAATACACCGTTCGTAATTTCTTTTAACTTTATTATTTAAAATTCGTCGCGCTGCTCATCGTTCAATAATAAAAGGTTTTCTCAGTGAGCAGCTTTTTTGTTCCCTCTTGACAAATCGGCTCAGGGGTTTGTATAGGTATGTCCAGGCCCAGTATGACATGGTGGAATGCATCCTATCATAGAGCATTTTTTTAGGAGCAGTGCATGCAGTTCGCAATACCGCAAGTTTTGCTGCTCGTGGTATGGTGCAAACAGAGGGTGACTTTGGTTAAGTTACACATCAGTGGAAATTTTAAAAAGCCTTTTTTTCTGATGATAAGGTGATTCTGAAATAATCCACGTTTTGCAACGAGCTAACATTTAACAAAGAGCCAAAATAGGGAGAAGAGTTGGATAGACTCCACGAGAACCCGATGGAATACATTCTAGACTTCAGATAAGGAAGCTGGAAGTGACGGAACATGTTTCCATTAGCCTACCTTTTCATGGGTGGATGAAGTGTCCAGGGCACGTGAATGTGAGCGCCAATGTCTAAAAGCTTTTTCTAAAGCGAAAATATATCAATCAATAAAAAGTTTGTATAAATAAATTCTAAATAAACAAATTTTTTAAAAACCTTCCTCAATAAGTACAGGTCGCTTGTCAAGTAGTTAGTGGTTTGGTGTTTAATTAAAAAATTAATGCACAAAATATAATTCTAGGAATAAGAACTTATAATTGTACCATAGGCGCAAAAAACATGCGCAACATTTGATCGGCACATTGTAGCTGTTTGCAAAAGTACCGAAAATAAAGAAATTGAAAAGATTTTTAGTACTCAAGCGATTCGTTTGTTAAAAAAATCGTATTAAGTGAATTTTGATACCAAAGTCTATTATTTCTTTTTTCGATATTATGCGAGCTCAGACGACCTTTAAATTTTCCATGATTCCATTGACTTTTACTGTGATTTGTAGATGCCTGGAGCGGATCGACCGATGTCCAACGAACTATGTACATACTGTGAGCGTCAAAATAAAGTGTACAAAGCATTTTGTTATAATATGGATTTTATTTCAGTCGTTTATAACAAAACAATATATTTTAATTTCATGTTTTTTAAATTAGTATTTGATTCTCTACTAATTACTGGAAAACAATAAAAAAAAATAAATTACAACAAAAGTTGTAAGACAAAAACAAAATTTAGTGCATATTTTACGCGTCAAAATAAAGTGTACAGCGTACATCAGTAGCATTTTAGCGATTTTGTACGGTAAAAAATACCGTTATATTTGGTTGTTTACTTCCTTATTCGATGCATTGAAACTTTTTTCATATTGTATTTTAATTGGTTGCGATCGGCAGCGTGAAAAGTTTTTGTCTACAGTAAATTAAATTCTATTTGTTTTTTTTTTTTTTTTAATAATGGGTAAACAACCTTCGACTGATGTTAGAGAACTGGTACTAAAGCTTCGCAATGAAGGTAAAACCTTTCGTGAAATTGGTCTATTGTCAACAGAAGCCATAATACTGTGAAAAAAATAGTTGACAAACACAAAAAGTTCGGCAAAGTAGGTAATCGCCCAGGTGCAGGCCGTCCAAAAGTTTTAAATGAGACTGAAGTAAGGTCTATAGTGCGAAGAAAAATCCCTTTAAAAGTGCGGTCAAAATATCACAAGAAGTTTCTCAACTGCATCAGATACTAGCGTAAGTGCCAGTACAATGCGTCGAGCGTTGCACGCAAATGGGTTACATGGTCGTTTCCCACGAAAAAAGCCGCTAATATCGACAGTTAATAAATAAAACACGTCTTGATTATGCAAAAAAATACGAAAATCGGGATGTCTCTGGAATAATGTCCTGTTTACCGATGAAAGTAAGTTCGAGGTATTTGGGCAGAAAAAACCAGTTAAAGTCTGGAGAACCAAAAATAGTGAGTATGCCGACCAAAATTTGATTACCACAGTTAAGCACGGTGGGGGTTCGGTGATGGTGTGGGGATGTATGGCGGCAAGCGGAGTTGGCAATTTGGTTTTTATTGAAAGTACCATGAACAAAACAGATTATCTGAATATTTTACAAAATAATTTACTAACCAGTGTGCAGAAATTAGACTTGCAGGGATCTTGGATCTTTCAACAAGATAATGATCTCATGCACACAGCAAAAATAGTAAAAGAATGGCTACTTTATCGTACTCCTAAGACATTGGCTCATCCTCCACAGTCACCGGACTTAAGCCCTATTGAACATTTTTGGGAGCATTTAGACCACCAAATCCGCAAAAGGACAATCACCAGTATGGATATGCTGAAACTCGCTATAAAAGAAGAGTGGGATAAAAATTCATCTGACGTGACAAAAAAGCTAGTTGACTCGATACCCCGAAGACTCTTCCGTTATCAAAGCAAAAGGGAAATCAACAAAATATTAAATCGATATAATTTTTGTAAAATGTACACTTTATTTTGACGCGTAAGATATGCACTAAATTTTGTTTTTGTCTTACAACTTTTGTTGTAATTTTTTTTTTTTTTTGTTGTTTTCTAGTAATTAGTAAAGAATCAAATACTATATTAATTTAAAAAACATCAAATTAAAATATATTGTTTTGTTATAAAACACTGAAATAAAATCCATATTATAACAAAATGCTTTGTACACTTTATTTTGACGCTCACAGTATGTATTCGGAACGACGTGATCACTAAACTTGAAGCGCTTGCCTCATTTGAAATGATGTTTTTTGAGTGTTTTTTTAAAGCGTATAAATCGGAAACGAAAAAAAATTGTTTTCGCTATTCTATTTCTTTATCCGTTGTTAAAAAATAAATTTTTTTTTTGGCCATACGGGGTTCGTTCAAAAAGTTGTCAGCCTTCAAAAAAAGGTATGTCGCTGGCGACACGGATTCCGGGACTCACAGGTGTATGACATCAAAAAGACAAATGGGTTCTTGTTCAGTATGAATGTATTATCGTGTGAACTGCGATCTTTGAAAAAAATTAAATTTGACAAAATGACGGATGTTCAAAGATGTTTTGCCCTTTTTTGACAAGGTCCGAAAAAACACTAATATACTTTTTTCCGAATGATCGTAGTTCATACGATAAACGACATCAGCTTTACGTCATTTAAATTTTATTTCATCAAAACTGGCTATATCTGTGTCGCCAGCTCGAAAAACATGGGTACCGTATAACAAAATAAATTGCGCGTTCCTTCTTGAATTCGAACAACTGGTTTTGTAAAGACTTCAACCCCTTAATTTGAGCACATGTATGCTTATATTTATGTTCGTTTATGTACCTGGAAACTAGTTTTGTTTCCACAAACCAAACTACATTTTTGTGTATAAATATTAATTCATGATTTGTTTTGCCTGAAAACTAATTTTGCGTCACTAAAATGGCTATATCTCCGTAAATATGCCGAATATCGAAAAGTCGTTTGAAGACGATATTTTTGAATATTTATTCTACATAAATAAGCAAACAAAATAGATTTTTTTTTTCAAATGAGGCCCCAAATGGGAGCTTAAGTCAGTGTTACTCTGTCGCTAATCATTCGTCTCACAGACTACGAATTGAAAACAAGTACATTTTTTATTTCCTTTCGTAAAATATATATTTTCCATACATAAAATTTATTTACATGTTCATAAAATATGTTATTTGCATTCAAATATTACTTTAAATTTATTTTTTTAAACCGTTCACTGTTTGTTTCGATTTTAAGTAAAAAACACTTGTAATCATTTTTACCTCGAATGACCTCATTTTTACCAGCTATGATTTTGAGGTTGTAAAAGACTTCGTATACTTAGGAACCAGCATTAACACCGATAACAATGTCAGCCTTGAAATGTAGTAAATTCCTCTCTCAACGAACAAAACTAATACTTTACAAGACTCTCATCATGCCCGTCCTAACGTGTGGCGCAGAAGCGTGGACGATGACCACATCTGATGAGGCGACGCAAGGAGTGTTTGAGAGACCTTTGCACGTTGGCAACGACGAATATCGCAGGCGATGGAACGATGAGCTGTATAAGCTTTACGACGACATAGACCTAGCGCAGCGAATAAAGATCCAGCGGCTACGGTGCCTGGGTCATGTCGTCCGAATGGATACAAAAGCTCCGGCTCTGAAAGTATTCGATGCGGTACCAGCTGGTGGTAGTAGAGGAAGAGGAAAGCCTCCTCTGCGTAGGAAAGATCAGGTGGAGAAGGACTTGATTTCACTTGGTGTGTCCAATTGGCGCCGGTTAGCACGAGAAATAAACGACTGGCACGCTTTGTTAAACTCGGCCAAAATCGCGTAAGCGGTGATCGCGCCAATTAAGAAGAGTCATTTTTACCATAACTGATTTAATTTTTTTGCATTTTCTTCATTATTAATTGGAACATTTTTTGAGAGAATGTCAAAACTCGAATGTCACAAGTGAGCAAGCAAACCTTTAATAATTGCATCATAGTATTGCTCACAATTCGGAAAAATTAAAATTATGAATTGTTGTAAAGGGTTAAGAATCCTCATTTCAATCGCAGTTCAGAAAAGAAATGTCGAAACAACTTCTACTTTGTTGAATGTGCTTTGATCTCATTTCACTGTTCGTTAAAAATGTCACATACAGCAGAGTCTACTACTTCAAAAATTAAACGGTAATGGTTGATATTTTTCAAATGTAAGTAACAGTTTTTAAAAATGTGTTTTATAATGAAAAGTTGTGCTCATTTGAATTATTGTTCCGAATAGTTCCTTGTTAAAGCTGACCATCGCTCTGGGCATCTACCAATCACTGCAAAAGTCAATGAGATCATGGAAAAGTGAAAGGTCGTCTGAGTTCGCATAGTATAAAAAAAAAAATAGACTTTGGTATCTAAATTCACTTAATAGGTTTTTTTTTAACATTAAGCAATACAAACGAATCGCTTGAGTGCTAACAACTAGCTCTTCAATTTCAGTTACCATTGTCTTCGATGATTTTGAATGGGTATTTTTGGAAATATTTACAATGTGCCGATCAAAAGTTATACTAGAAATGTGTAATTAAAAATAAAAATCTAGGATTTGAAATTAATTAAACACATTTTAAGTGCGCATGCGGTTATTATTATATATTGAGCAAACTGTTTTTTGAAAGCCACAGTAATGCCGAAGTGCACATTTTTTATTTTGTTAGCACTGTCCAAGCAAATGTGCAGCATTATAGTTTATTTTTTTAAAGTGCGAAAAGTTGATTAAATAATTAAGCACAAAAAGCTTTGGAGAGTAACTTATTTTGAGTAGGTGCATCATACATGCCACAAACCTAAGTATGACCAGTGTAATACATAGCGCACTAATACAGTTTGCCCCGCGTTGCACAACAAAATATTATTTTATTTTTAGCGTGCTCTTTCTTGAAAATACTGTGCACGTGAAATAAATTCTGTTAATTTAGTTCAATGAATTGTAATTATTTCATACCAATTTAACAATTCGTGCCATAAGTTCTATTACAACTTTAAATTATTGTAAAAATGTAAGAATTGAGTTCTAAGATTTCATTGTGGTTTTGATTTTTTATAGCTAATATTTCTGGAAAACAAAAAACTATTCAAAACGATCGCGTGTTGCTTTAATACAGGCTCTTAACCTCTTAAGTGGCGCACGCCTGAACGCAAAGGGGCGTATACATATATCCTTACATATATACATACATACATCATACCCACTACTTATTAAAAATTTATGTATAGCAGTCATTTCGTTGGAAATTTGAAAATATTTTCAAGAAAGTTTTGACTATACATGTACATACATATAACTCATTTACGGCAAAGAGTGTTATAATCCAAAACACTAAAATGTTGAGGAAAACGTCTTCATTCTTTTCAATAAATCAATATCATCGGCATACGCCAACAATTGTACGTCCTTATAAAAAATTGTGCTTCAGCGAATAAGTTTTGCAGCTCGCACCATCTTTTTCGGCATCAGGTTAAAGAAGTCACTCGACAGGACGACTGTTGATTTCAGCTGCAAAGACCTTTGATGACTTAAATGGACAGTAGTGAAGGTCGTTTTCTTTTTGCCCACACGTCGTTCTGCGGATTTTTTCCGTCTTGGAAAGAAATTCATGTTAAATATCATATTAGTTATTAACCTCTTCAGGGACGAATATTTTAAAGAAGTTATCGTTGCAATGCTGTAAAAACACCATGAATAAAGCAGAATATTCCGTTATACTTAACGATTTGTTTTTCTTTAGAATCCCTCAATGTAGTGAAAGTCCCTTGAATTAACTAAAATAAAAAAAAAAAACTAAACGTACACATGTGTGCCGATGTCCCTGAAGAGGTTAAATTAACTATCTGATTCGTTACTTACGTTACATTCAATATTTTTCACTAAATTATTTAAAATGTAAGAGTTATCCGCAAAGTACCACTTTATGAAAATCTGTTCAACCAATAACACAACTTATCGAGGGGGCTTCACTAAGTACCCATATTTGAAATGAAGACACCATTTTTTTTTTTTTTTAATTTTTATATTTTTTTTTTCAACATAGTTGCCTTTTAGAAAGATACACTTCTAACGCTCCCACCATGTTTTTAACCACTCCAAAAAATAGTATTGATCGAACTCTGCAAAATACGTCTCTGTCTTGACAGTGACTTCCTCGTTTGAACTAAATTTTTTCACAGGGAGTCAGAGAGGGTGAAAACGGGGGACGCGGCAGCAATTCATAACGCAATCCACGCAGTTTGGCGGTGACAATTCCGAATGAAAGTGCTGGCGCGTTATCGTGGGGGAACAGCACCTTTTTTGTTGCCAAATGCGGCCGTGTCTCCATCAATTGTTTTGTGAAAGCTATCCAGTAACTCACTGTAGTATTGTCCAGTGATCGTTCTTCCTTTTTCTTTAAAATCCATAAGGATGACGCCGTTCGCATCCCAAAAAATCATCGCCATGAGCTTTCCGGCCGATGGGACTGTCTTCGCCTTCTTTGGAGCAGATTCACCGGGAGAAATCGATTGTTTTGATTTGTTGCTTAGTTTCTGGTGTGTAATGATGAATCCAAGTCTCATCAACGGTGACAACTCAAAAATTCCTTCGGATGTCGCTTAAATCCTTCAAATCGCGGCACCCATCGGGTTTCTCTCGGCAAAAAGTCACAGAGAATTTTTCCATTAGCCCGAAAGGAAGATATAATATGTATTGCGATTTTTGCCCGAAAAATTTCACTTCGAGTTATTCGAACATAAGAATATCAACGCTGATAGCTATAATTCTTAAATATTGATTAACAATTTTGATAAAATTTAAAATTCATTCCATTGCAATGCGAATTTTGCTTGAATAAGAAGAAAATCGAATACATCGGACAACTGAGACAATTCTAATCCATTTTAGCTACCGGAAATATTGTAATTTATTATTTGTGTATCTATTAAACTAAATGTGCATTTATCACTTAATACAACTCAAAATGTACACTTATCCATACAAAATTCCATACCTAAATGCAACTAATACTAAATATTTTTTGTATTTAGAATCTAAATTCTGAAATCAGCTCTGCAATTTTCGAAAATTTGTTTAATTCGAGCAGTTGCGGGTTTTGTAATAATCCGCGGCTTCCAAGATTAATGCACGAATTTTGTTTCTTTTTCATTTCCTTAATTATAATTAACTAAAGATAATCTTTATTTGACGCTTTCCACGCTGATTTCAAATTTTCTGAATACACATAAAAGACAGACGTGTCTTGCTCCTCACCAAAAACTGGGATTGTGTTGGTGATACACGAAAAAAAAAATCACAATATCCGCTAATGAGCAATGACTGATTTGGACGAGTGTGTGAATAAGTGTGAAATGAGTGAGCAGAATTCTAATGCCGACTGCTCGGTGATGTGACAATCAAAATTACTCGTTCGTTTTTTCACCATAGCTGACAATTAAGCCTGGTAACCTATCATCCTTGAGTAAATGCTCATTTGGTAAATGCGGCTCATAGTTGAGAACATTTAAATCTGGGCTGCTCGTGGGCTAATTTTCAGCAAGAATAAAAGCTGGAATATTTTGCCTTAACTTAACGACTCTTACACATATTGGTATGCTTCAGTTTCTTTTTTACCCTTCTCGCAAAAATACAAAGAAGTTACGTTTGAATGGGATACTCGACATCAAACCACGACGTATGCTGCTGACCTGTCTGAACCTATGGTGCAGTATCTTTTCCTTGCAATGTTCTTGTATAGAATTTGTCCTTTTGTTTAACAAACAAATATTTTCATCGCTGTTGCTGGTGTGCCACTGCAGGCTCCTTACATCTTTCCAATCTTATCTGTTTCACCCATGAGATTAAAAGGTAACAAGTGCACCTGCAAAAAAAACTTTCATATGGAAGTTCTAAGTTTTCATATATCAGCTTTCTAGCTATGATTGTGATAATTCTAAGATTAATTGGTGGTACGATATACAAACCTCCTGGATATACCAAGTTTTTTTTATATATAATTGGCGTTTACACCCTTTTTGGGTGTTTGGCCGAGCTGCTCCTCGTTTTCGTGGCGTGCATCTTGGTGTTGTTCCACAAATGAGGATTCTACAGTTTTAAGCCGACTCCGAACGGCAGATATTTTTTGTGAGGAGCTTTTTCATGGCAGAAATACCCTCGGAGGTTTGCCATTGCTTGCCGAGGGGCGACCGCTATTAGAAAAAACTTTTTCTTCATTTTAGTGTTTCACCGAGATTTTAAACATTTATCGAAAAAAATGGAATAACCCGAGCTTTTAATTTAAAATTTGAAAGTCTGCTGCTTGGAAAATTTTGTAATAGAACTTATGGCAGTACTAAATAAACTTTAGACAATCTTGCTTTGTAATACCGCTACAACTTTTTACTGATGAACAATATAATTTATTTGTTGCCAAAACAGTCTACAAGGGAGCACCGGTTTGCCTGAATTATTAGCTGACGACACGTTTTTCACACCGGATACTATTCAACCTCCTGCAAATATATTGACTATTACGGATGAGAATCAATTTGGTTCTTCCACTGTACCCCGCTCGACACAATCCAGAATTGCATCTGTACCACAATCCAGAATTGCAACTTTACCTTCCATACGCGAAGAAGAATTCCAGCGCAAAATATTACGGCGTACTTTAAGGGGCGCTGAAACTTCATCAACACCTTTCCGTCATTTGGACGACAGAGTTTCGAATGACTTAAATGAGGCAAATGATGGTAGCACTGAACTTGCCTTTAAGCCAATTAGTAGATCGTTACAGTTAGAAGCACGAGGTGGTCCACATTCTATTGCAGAAGTTTCTGAAGATCTTCCACCTAGGAATTGGTTTGATGTGCTCCGTAAACGGAAAACTAATCTACACTATGTGGACGTAGTGCCACAAAGACGCAAAAAGCGTCACCATATACCGAAACGACCAACTGCTACTAGACCAGTCGAGAATATAAGGGACGAAATTGCTGAGAATATTAGTATATTGCAAGCTCAATTACCAATAGGTAACTCATTTGGCATCGCGCCAGCAGAGATTCACGCTGAGTGCTACATGACTGAAGATGTAACGCATAATTCCAATCAAGTAGAGAAAACACAACAAGCTATTATGCAACAGCCATCACCTGGACGCTTCGTATTTGAGCATATCGAGTCGATCTCAACGATTATGGATAATTTAACAGAATGGAAACGCTTGCTACAAGTTTGTAATCAAGAATCGGCAGCATTCTTGTCATCAACTTATGCCTATGATGTGAACGCGCTTCTTGATACTGACGTTGAAGTCTTACAAATCAAAATGAATATATTGCAAGAGATTATCCGCAATGTATCTTTCAATATCACTAAGAAGTCTTGGATAAAAAATAAACGCCTTGCCGCTGTTGCTTTTTATTTTTTAGTAGAACTTCAGACTGCCGGAATTATACAACTAAATGATAATGGACAATTTGTTGGATTAATCTGATTGCATACGTAAACAAGAAGTCATTGTTAAAGTTTTGTTCTAATTTTTTTTTATTCCTTTATCAATTCTATACTTGTACAATCCATAATTTCTAATCAACTTAACGGTGCAAACTTTCGTGAGACAAAAGGCTTCAGCTTAAATGTGTATTTTCGTAGTATATTAGCTCCTGGTGACGCTCAAGCATGCATATTCTGCAGCTTATACGTGTGCGTGTCGGGTGCTTGACGCTAATATCTAAAATTTTTGATTTTCATCATGCAAAAGCCGACAACAAGTATGTGTGACTCGAAGCAAGTACTAGTGTCACCCGGCACGCACACATATAAGCCTGCTGGACATGCATGCTTGAGCGTCACCAGGGGCTATATCAAAATGTTTTTAAATACATACATACATGTGTATTTCGTGGACATGTAGACGTAGCGTGTGCAAAAATATCAGCCAACTAATTTTATCATAATTTAATCCTTTTTCACCACTTTTACTTATTTTTCGTGATTTTTGAATTTGGTAAATTTTAATTCTGTAGGCAGCTTTTTCGTTAAAAGGCCAATAACTAAGTGCGTTAAAAATTAAAAATTTACTTATATATACATGCATACGGTCAACTAATTAGTAGCAGCGCAGGGACGTAAACATTTGTTTTAGTAATAACTTTTGGGTTCCGTTGCGTGGGTAGAAACGTTTTGTTTTTTTCTTTGCTGTAATAAGCCGGTTTTTCTTGTGTATTTTAGGGTTTCGGTAGGTTTGTTTGCGCTCCACCCGATGCTACTACGTGAACCGTGCATAGTATTTTGGGTTATACAACCTGTTTTTGCTATTTTGTTTATTGTTTCTAAGCATGCGATTTTCATACGATGCCTCTTACAAGTTTCTGTAGATGGCGAGCTAGCGTTGTCTTACATAGATTTATTTTTTTTATGTTTAGTGAACATCGTCGAATGCAAGCCATAATTTTTGCGACATTCGGAGACTACTCTATTTCGGGAAAATACTCTTATTATTCATAAATAAATATATTTGGACCGACCCACCTTTACGTATATTTACGTACAGACTTTAATGATGCTCACACTCACCAACGTAAAACTAGGCCCGTATTACCTGACACGAGGAAAGAACGATCTACGATACTACGGAACGGGACGGTGGTGAGAATTGATTTACACCGGGCTCCCATTAGTTTCATTGTGTCAGCTGATATGGGCGTACGTTTACGTTGGTGAGTGTGGGCATCATAAACATATAAGTTCAATTTACATAAAAACTACTTCGAGCAGTAAAATAGTAGTGAACGAAAAAAACATAAATTTGACATAAAAACGTAATTATTATAAATATTTAGCACACCACATGGAAATTATTTGGTATTTGGTGCCATGACCTTTACTTTTGATTGTTCCTACACAACGAGTCCATGAAAGGCTCTCATGTTTTTCGTGGTTTGACTGTCCTGAACGTTGGACTACAGTTCATTATTATTTTTAGGTTTGTTGTTGTAGCAGCATAAATATTACCCATACACGTGCAGAGAATGCATATGCGGATATAAATTCGGGTCGTTCTGGTAACGTAGAACCGACTGTTCGTGGAACTATAGTTCATTATTATTCTTAAGTTTGTTACGCCATACCGCTCTCTCGAGATCAGTCTAAGGGTTTGACTGCTAACTTAGTTGCGTCAGAGGCTTTAGTGAGTGAGGAATCGCATGGGAATAAACACGCCTTCTTAAAAGTACTTGCCTGCGATGGGCAAGAAATAAAATCATTGAACCGAAAATGATTTTCGCACATACGCAAGAGTCTTCTAATGAAACACCGCAGCTGTTTGTTTAGCATTGCAGCTTGACTTGACAATTAGGAGGCTTAAAATGCGCACAAGAATTGTCCTGACTTTTGCCATACACAACACACTGTTCGTAATTTCTTTAAACTTTTATTATTTCACCGTTCGTTAAAAATTTCACATGCAGCAGAGTCTACTAGTTCAATAATAAAACGGTAATAGTTAACTTATTAAAGATTTAGATTGAAATTTCGAAAAATGTATACTTTTATCGCGTAGGATGCAAAATTGAAGCTATGCATTTGGTAAGTGCGCACTACTAGTTTAGTGTCCGCTGCTGTACTCGTATATTGCAACTGGTAAAACCACAGGGCAAAGGGCATGCCATTATAAAGGTTATCTGCCTTCGAATTATTTGCGTATTTTATGCAGTCACTAAAAATATAACAGGGAAATGATCAGTTCGTTCGGAATATTTCGTTGTTAAAGCTGGCCATCGCTCTGGGCATCCACCCAACAGTGCAAAAGTCAATTGAATCATGGAAAATTTAAGAAAGGCCAACCGCCGAGCTCGCATAGTATAAAAAAAACAAGTCTTATAGAGTTCTCTTAATATGAATTTTATTTAATCATTAAGCAATACAAACGAATCGCTTGAGCGCTAACTCGCTTTTCGATTTCTGTCACTATTGCCTTCGATGATTTGAATGGGTATTTTTGCAAATAATTACTATGTGCCGATCAAAAGTTGCGTTTGTTTTTTGCGCCCTTTCATTAGTCTCTAGCTGGGCGGCCGCCCTAGCCGAATGGGTTGGTGCGTGACTACCATTCGGAATTCACAGAGAGAGCATCGGTTCGAATCTCGGTGAAACACCAAAATTAAGAAAAATAATTTTCTAATAGCGGTCGCCCCTTGGCAGGCAATGGCAAACCTCCGAGTAGTGTATTTCAGCTCGGCCAAACACTCAAAAAGGGTGTACGCGCCAATTATATGTATATATATATATATATATAATACTTTTTTTTTTGTAAATATATTATATCTTTCAATTAGCCTGGAATTTCACCAAAAATTTGCGTTACTTTAACTAAATAATAAGAAAGTGATGGCAATTAATCCAATATCTGGATTCTTTAAAAATAGATTTGCTTATTATTTTTAAAAGTGACGTCCTGCTTATAGTTGCTAATTAGTTGGCCGTAGCTGAATTTGTAGAAAATAAGGGTATTTGGACTGTCGCTTCATTCCTTGTATTGTTTCATGTATCTCATGCAAATGTTGTGTTTTCATACTGATATGTAAACATTAGACATAATATTTTCCTGAATAAAAAAAATTCTGCCTTATCAATGTTTTTAGTATCATTGCCTAAAATCTTAGCAAAAATGTACGAAAGAGAATCAAACTGTTGAAATGGTGATTTCTTTGCACTTGGAATTTCTTGTCATTTGAATCAAGCATACAGTTTCTAAATAAATCAACTTCTACGTGATTGAAATGAATTGCTCAAAATGCCTGCAATGAGTCGAAAATATTTTAATTAATTTTGTGTTTGTGCTTAATTTAACATTTAAGTTCTTTTATGTTTTGTATTTCCTTACTCACCGCTATTATTACTGTTAAATTAATTAAAAACAAATATACACAAATGACTCACGTTTAAAGCAAATGGAGAGCGCAATGGCGGTGGTTTTCATAGTGGCCGTGGAGGTCGGGGCGGTGGTGGGCGTGGAGGTCGCGGAAGCCGCAATAATTTCGGCGAGCGTAATGGTTTTAATGGGGATAGACATGGTGATGACCAAGGCTTTAACAATAATAAAGGCGAAAATGAAGGCGAACAAAAACAACGCGAATTTTACATACCACCAGAACCTACCGATAATGAAGATGAAATCTTTAGTAGCGGAATTTCATCGGGAATCAACTTTTCCAAATACGACAATATTCCAGTCCGGGTAATGCATTATACGTGCCCAAATATATAATAATTGAATTTTGTATAATAATATATTGTGATGTTTTATTTTTATTTACCAGGTGTCAGGTGAGAATGCGCCACCCCCACTTAAGAGTTTTGAAACTGCGGGCTTGCGTGATTTGATCATGGATAACGTTCGTAAGTCCGGTTATAAGGTACCAACACCTATACAAAAAACCGCCATTCCAGTAATTATGGATGGAAGAGATTTAATGGCATGTGCCCAAACGGGTTCCGGAAAAACGGTGAGCACCAATTTTATATATAGTTTAGCCTTGCATTCACATGTGCAGTATTGACCAAAACTAAAATACCTCTTAAAGAATTTCAAACAAAAAAAAAACAACTTAAAACATTTCATACCTACACCTTGTGCAACAATAAAAATTATACAGCATTTTTTTTTATAAAAATATTGATACGAAAAATACTCACCATCATCATGATTCAAATATTAAAGGTTTTCTCACTTGTGGCATTCGATTTTTGGCACTCCCTTACAAAAGTTGCAATTAAGAAGGTGAAAAAAGTAGACAAATTAAATCCTTTTTGATAAAAATGGTAGCAAAGAGTATTTTTCTAGTTAAATGGAACCAAACAGCGAACGGCTTGAAAAATAAATTTTAATTTATATTTCAATGCCAATGATATATTTTATGGACAATATAAAATACATCCATATATGCCCATATATTTATTTATATGTATAAATGTATAAATAAATATATGGTTCAAATAGTTAGAAGTTATTAGCGGAAATTGCCAAGCCTGATTTTAAAACAAAAAAATGTTTCACTTAATCCAACATTATATTTTGTAAATCAATTTTTAAATTTCAAACCGAACGCAAGGTTTCGCGTATATGATCCTCTTATGTTACCCAAGCAAAATAGGGTCATGATGAATACTTTCATAGAAGAAATGGATTCATGATACATTTGTTTGACTGAAAAACAAACTGTGAACATGTTTACACCTTATTTTACTACGCTTTGCCCACGTAAGTTTCCGGTTTTGACCTCCAAGTCACGATTATCTTTACATTACTAACTACATTCCTGTTTTGAAAAGAGCTGATTGCTTTGCCGTCGGCGCTGGCATTCACGTGCTTTGTACATGCAATAAGCTTTTCCCAGTAGTTGTGAATGTGTCATGCCATATTAGTCCTGGGCATACTGATACAAACTCTTCAGCGAATTGTTGCTCCTTAGCATACCGTTTCGAAAATTAAATATATTTTCTACAAATGTTTTTTCCCTCTTTTATTTACTAAAAATTTCTAGAGCTAGCAACCCAGTGTCTAGCTAAGGAAGCCACTTACTGAGCAAACCAGGGTCTGGCACTCGAAATGTAACCACCTTCAGACCGCTCGCGCAGCTCATGCACGGACATCAGCTGTCTGTTAGTTGGCTAAATGACAGTCCAGAGTATTGTTTACAAGCGCGCGGAAGCATTATGCCGAGAGTAAACGCGAAAAAAGAAAATCATTAATGGATTTCAAACCTAATAGTGTGATTGCATTATATTTGGCTGGAAAGTCACAACCGGCGATTGTTCGTGAGCTCGAGCTCCTTAAAGTAAATAAAGTTTTTGTTTACAGCACCATTACTCCTTACAATGATACTGGTAGCATCGCGCAACGTCATGGAGGTGGTCATGAAGAGACTCCAACGTCACTGAAATGGTTCAAAAAGTGAAGAAGCGATTGGAGTGAAATCTCCGACGAAGTGTCAATCAAATGGGGGAAAGAACTGAAAATATCTGAACCTAGCATCCGCCGAATACTGAGAAATGATCTCAAAATCAAGCCTTAAAAGATACAAAAGGCGCCGCGTGATCTCACATCAGAGCCCCAACAAGTCGGACTTGAGAAAGCGAAAAGTTGCTTCGCTTGGCCGAAAGCGGTCAATTTCTGAACATTGTGTTTTCTGACGAGAAAATTTTTCAAATTGAGCTATTCGTAAACTTCCAAAACGATAGGGTTTATTTGATCGTTCATACGAGAACTTGAGTCATCGATTAACCACCAGGAGGCAGCACCCGCCACAAGTAATGGTTTGGGCCGCTGTAACCGCAGATGGGCGCTCTCCAATTGTTTTCATCGAGCCTGGCGTCAAGGTAAATGCGAAATATTATCGGGGAAATGTTCTGGAGACTGCTCTGAAGCCGTGGGCAGACAAACATTTGGTTGGCAGACCATGAACGTTTCAACAGGACACCGTACCCTCTCATAGAGCTCGAGTAAACCAAGAATAGTTAAAAAACAACGTTCCCAACTTCATAATGTCCACATAATGGCTCTCAAATTCACCAGACGCAAATCCGATGGATTATTCTCTTTGGGCCATTTTGGAGAGCAAGGTCTGAACTAAAAGATTCACCAGTCTCGAGGCGCTGAAAAACGTCATTGTTCGCGAGTGGCCAAAATACCTGCAAGTAACATTCGGGCAAGTTGGGATTCGTTTCTGAACCGTCTCAAGGCCATAGTCAAGGCAAAAGGTGGTCATATCGAACAAAAGTAAATAGATTTTTACTTTGAATTGAATAAAAGTAATTTTCCAAACTAAATTTATGGCCATTTTAAGTGGTTACAATTCGAGTGCCGGACCCTGTAGTATTCAAAAATTAAAATTTTTCGTGGCCTAGCTCCATTAATAAATGGCGATGTCACACTCCCTTTGATCGAATACTTTCAATTTGTTTTGTATCGTAATAAATCTCGTAAAATATCCTACCGCTTGTATTAAATTTTTACATTCATTTATAGTTATTGCGTTAACCTCACGTTAACTACGCAAACGCCCTTTTAAGTACCGTTAGTAATAGAAGTTAAATAATAAACAGCAAAAAAAGATGTCGTTACCAAAAAATTAGGGATCTTTAGCTTTTAAAAATGCTCTGATAATGTTGACACTGTGCGACGGTGCTTATCATGGTTCAAAATCCAGGAGTTGTTTTCCCACACATCCTTTTTTTTTGAAAGTTGAAGCTCAAGGAAGAAAAGGTAAAATTCTGGGAAGATAAAACAAAAAACTCATACGTTATAGCAAAACGAGCTTTAAACTGAGCTAAATTTGCAAGTTACAAGTCGGACAGTTCGATACAGGTTGGTAGAAGCGATTAATAGCAGCAAGAACATCCAGAAGAGTAACGTTGTTGAGTTTACAGAACAGAAGCAAAAGGTTTCAATTTGCAAGAAAACATCTTTTCACAAAAATTAAAACATATGTCGGGATCTAACGCAAAACAATATGTTCGACGACTCACAAGCCAGTATTCGGTCTGAAATATACGAAATACAGCAAAGCATGGTGGTGGATCAATAATGGTGTGGGGATGCTTTTCAAAGGAGCGAGTAGGTGCAATATTTCAGGCAAAAGATAAAATATATTATATGCCGTGGAGTATGTTCGAATATTCAATGCGGTTAATGCTCCCTAATACAATAGAAGAAATGTCCCTAATATGGGAACTTTAGCAGGAAAACTATCCCCAGTATTTATCAAAATTAGCATATGGAGTGGTTTAAAAAAGAAAAAATGAATATTTTAAATGGTCGTCGTAGTATCGTAACTCAAACCCAATTGACCATTTTTGGGCGGAACTAAAAAAGATGATCGGACCTTTCAAACTCACAAATAGAGAAGAAATGTGGACCTGAATTCCGAAGTTTAGGTACTCAATTTCTCCTGATAAATGTGCAAATTAAGTAAATTCAATACATCGAAGATATGAAAAAGTCATAAAACAAAGAGTTGCTACGAAATACTAAATTAATTTTCCATTTGTATCCTTTTTATTTTAAACAATGATTTTTTGTGGTAAACTATTTCTATTAGTACGTTTCTACAACTCGATAAATTTTTCCCCGCACAAAATATATGGAATTTTCAAAAAAAAAAAAAATCAAATTAAAAAAAAAATTAAAAAAATAAGAAGCAATTAAAAATAAATAACAAAAAAATAAAAAAATTAAAACAAAAATCAAAGAAAAAATTAAAAAACAAATTAAAAAACAAATTAAAAAATAAAAAAAAATTAAAAAATAAAAAAAATTAAAAAAAATAAAAAAAATTTAAAAAAATTGAATTAATTAAAAATAAAAAAAATTAAAAAACAAATAAATATAAAAAAAATTTTAAAAATCACAAAAAAAAAATTAAAAAATTAAAGAAATAAAAAGAAATATTAAAAAAAGAATAAAATTAAAAAAATTAAAAAATTATAAAAGAAAAATTAAAAAATTAAAAAAATGGAAAAATTAAAAAATTATAAGAAAATATTTGTTTCTAAAATTAAAAAATTATTTCTGTTATTTTCTATTATTTATTAATATTTTATTAATTAATTTGTTATTATTTGAAATTCTAAAAGATGGTGCTTTAGTTTTGAGAAATAACGCATGTCTATGAGCTATGTATATAAATATACGCCGTTTTATTTTTTTTTCCCAGGCCGCATTCTTGCTTCCAATCATCAATGGCATCCTAGGAGAAAGTTGTGATTTGTCAATCGGTAAACCGCAGGCGGTAATTGTGTCTCCAACACGCGAGTTGGCAATACAAATTTTCTCTGAAGCTCGAAAGTTTGCGCTGGGCTCTTATTTGAAGATCAGCATTGTTTACGGGGGCACTTCAAGCAAACATCAAGGCGAAAATATCGCAAAAGGATGTCACATTTTGATATGCACTCCGGGTCGTTTATTGGACTTTGTTGAAAAGGGTTTCATAACATTTGAAGAAACGCGCTATGTAGTGCTGGATGAGGCCGACCGTATGATGGATATGGGTTTTAAAGACAGTGTAAATACCGTGATGAATCATCCGACAATGCGACCAATGGAGGAACGACAAAATTTGATGTTTTCTGCTACTTTCCCCGAGGAGATACAGCGTTTAGCTGGCGCCTTTTTGTCCAACTATATATTCATTACCATTGGTGTAGTAGGCGGCGCGTGCTCCGATGTCACCCAAGAGATTTTCGAAGTGAAAAAATTTCAGAAGCGTTCCAAATTAATGGTAATTGTGTATATTTCCACTGTAAATCAATGATTGTTATTTAATATAAATCTGCTTTTTTATAGGAATTGCTGAGCGAAAGTAGTGATGGCACCATTGTCTTTGTTGAAACGAAGCGTGGAGCAGATTTCCTTGCGTCCCTTCTATCGGAAACCGAATTTCCTACAACTTCTATACACGGCGATAGGTTACAACGTCAACGAGAAATGGCTTTAGCAGACTTCAAGTCTGGAAAGATGAAAGTGCTGATAGCAACATCAGTCGCTGCGCGTGGCCTAGGTAAGTAAACATGGCTCGAACACTATTTATGTTGCAATTTGTTAAATCTGAATTTTATGTTGTAGATATTAAGAACGTTAAGCACGTCATCAACTATGATCTTCCAAGTTCCATCGACGAATACGTCCATCGTATTGGTCGTACAGGTCGAGTTGGCAACAATGGGCGTGCAACTAGTTTCTTTGATCCCGATCAAAATGCGGCTATGGCAAGTGATTTAGTGAAAATTCTTGAAGGCGCATCACAGGAAGTGCCCGAATTTCTCCGATGCTGTTCAGGTGGAGGTGGAGGTGGCGATGGACTGGGTAGTTCAGGTAGTAGTAGGTTTGGCGGTCGGGACGTACGAAAAAATGTGCAGGTAAACAATTTTTAAATTTGCAGCGGGTGATCATATTATTATACTTAAATCAACGAATTCGTATTTTCTACTGTCATCGCATTCACATTATAATTTGTAACACCCTAAGATGAACTCTTTATTGAGTTTTCAAATGAAACGAAGTTATTGATCCATACTTCTGCAATATTGCGGTAGTTAGTAAGCTGAGTATCAGCAACAGGTCATCAAAAAACTAAAAGGGTCGCAACATTGCTGTAGTTATTGAATGCGGTGAACATACCCGTAGCAAGGTACCTCGTCTAGCGCCACTGTGCCTTTAATCCATCACCATAGGAACAACACTTTTCCTAGATTTATTGGAACACTGTCCTTAGCTGGACTTGGTGAGGCAGAGCTAAAATCCCACTTTGTTATTCAACAATAGAATTAACTAAAATAGCTAAAGAAGCCTCTTCACCCTTTTGCATCACCGCTCGAAATGCGCGCTGTACTCAAAATACCATGCATCGGCAATACTTTTATAGTTTGTTCTAATGAAAAATAATTTTACAGGATTATCAAAATTTTATTTCAAAAATATATACAAAAAAAAATTTATTGAGGATTACTCCGCTCTTTGTGATAAGAGAGAGTTTTTGTTTGCGGATTATTCCGTCGAATGATGCAAAAGGGTTAAATACAAATAATGAACACTTCTTCGCTTTACTATGCCACAGAATATGTGTAGCCCGTTAGTCATAAAACGTGTCTCAAAAGAATGGAAGACTTTTGGACTGCTTCTTATGTTGTTATTAATAATATTTAATATTTATTGCTTTAGTATAATAATCTGCCCACCTTTTTTACACAATCTTTTGTTTTTAAGAATCTTTTAATAATACATACAAATTCCATTTTCAGTCTGATGACAACTTCATTACCTCGGCAGGGCCTACTCCTTTGGAGGAGGAGGAAGAGTGGGATTAAAGTGACACTTCCAAATATAAATACTTATATATTTATTACACAAAAAACCCTACATACGCATTTTACATATGCAGCTTGAATTTATTTGGTTTCTGTTTAATTGCTGCTAATTATTTTAGCAGACTTTATAATTGACATTTTTAACACATGAATTTCATTTTTCTTCATTACAAAAAATTACAAGACAAAATAAATGAATTTGATATGAAAGCCAATTGTATTTTGAATAAAAGAATAGCGATCATGGGTAGTTGTTTCGTAAGACTTACTTTTATTGGTACTTGATTAATTTTCATAGGTTTACTTTTTTGAATACAAGTTTTCCACGTTCTCCTAACACAAATGAGCAAGCAAAGTTAGTCCGAAGTGCTAAGTACGTGCACGAATTTAATTGCCCTTTTTTGTAATTGACAAAATCATGATTTATTAAAAAATGAATAGTTTCCAGTTATTTCCTTTTAACGTCTGAAAATATAATATTTTGTAAAACAGAAATGCAAATAGTGGGACATTTCACCGTTCATCTATAATAATGGATTTTGCGATATCTATATTTGGTGTTTATGTAGACCTGGCACTTAGCTTAAGTTATACAGTCACCCATAAGAGGGCTCATGGACGATTATTATATCGGGTGTTCTTTTGAGAGCTTGAGAACTTAAAATGATAATACAAAGCAGAAATATTGTTGGAATAATTTGGTAGATAATTTCATGCCATTTAATTTTTGAATATATATATCTGGCATATGTTCTCGGCGGCTACGACTATTCGATCAGTCCAACAAATCGATTAAGTGCGCTGATGGCAAGTTGCGCCGTCTTGTTAGAACCAAATATCGTTGATTAATTTTTGAAAATAAAAACTCAGCATGGCGCTCGTCACTCACCGTAACGGCAGCTCCTTGCTCATTTCGAAGCAAGGTGGACCGATGATGCCGGCAGTGTGCTCTATGTACTTCGCGAATAAATTTATTTTTTTCCACAGAGAATTGCGTTGTTCTGGCGTTAAACGATTCATGATGACTTGTCAAATCTTACTGAGTAGAAATATCAATAAAGTTTGCCATTCTCAGCTGTCAAGCCATAGTTATCGACATCTAATGTTCTCATGCACCCTATACTATTGAAGGGGTAAGGAGGAGAAACAGGAAAAAGGAATAGGTAAAGTTATAAAGGTAGTAAAGATATATACCAAAAATAAAAAATGCCGAACGATTACTATTTACCGTCGTGTTAAACTCTTTCTACGGTCGCCGTAGCCGGATGAGTTGGTGCGTGACTACCATTCAGAATTCAGAGAGAACGTAGGTTCGAATCTCGTTGAAACACCAAAATGAAGAAAACAGTTTTTTTCTAATAGCGGTCGCCCCTCGGCAGGCAATGGTAAACCTCCGAGTGTATTTCTGCCATGAAAAAGCTCCTCATAAAAAATATCTGCCGTTGAAGTCGGCTTAAAATTGTAGGTCCCTGCATTTGTTTAAAACATCAAGACGCCCACCATCAATAGGAAGAGGAGCTCCGCCCTACACCCGACTACTGATGAAATATGCCTTGGCTTCGAATTGACCGACCCCAAAAACATATGGCCGACTGATGTATTACGTCGAAAGTAAACTCAATCCGCACTCTCACTCATTTTTTCATTAAACAGTATTATAGATGCCGACGAATAATCTGCAAGCCGTCAGTGAAATGTATTATCATTGTCGGCTGTTATCTCATATATGTATGTATTTCTCATATCCACGTGCATACCTGGCAAAAAGTATAGCTAGTTCAAACAGTAGCTAGTTCTTGTGTCCAAAGATACAAAAAGAGACTAGAAAGATTAACATTGTAGTGTTTTGGACCAAGCATTTGAAAGAATCAGCTGATTGGCTGACTTCTCATGGGTCATGACAGCGGTTTGTTTACGAAAAAACCGATTTTGTTGCTGATATAAAAAAAAATTAACCTAACCTCCGTTCATGTTGTCGTCTGAATAACGATGATTGGTCGAGTGTGTGAATATGTGTGAAATGAATGAGGAGAACTCTGCTGCCGAGTCTCCGGTGGCGTGACAGTCGAAATTACTCAAACGAAGTTACTTTTTTTATTCAGAATTGAGAAGGACCTCTCCCGATGAGTACGATGAAGAAAATAATAAGGTCTCGCCGATCGTGGTACCGCTAGCTTGCTCTCAGCGAATTTCACAGAATCGCTGTGTGTGTGATGTCGCACTTGTGCACTCTTTATCCGTGTTGTTTGTGTAATTTCTTCTTGAACTCTTGTTCTCATTTTCACAACTCTGTCAGGCAACTGCTGTACCAATGTGACGGCACGCACTTTGATTGGCTGAATCTTGTTTCTATCATTCTTGCCAAATGAGATTTCAGATAGGATGACTGTCGTGTAATTTTTTTAACCCGACGTTGGAAGAAATTGTACGTGGCGCAGAATTTAATCGCTCAGGCCGCATTTATTATAAGAGCGTACAATTGTTGGCGTATGCCAATGATGGCAGGCCTTGACAACCGCGCTGTTAGTTCTGCCTTTTCTAAGCTGGATAAAGTATCAAAGGTAATGGGTCTGGTGATGAGCAAGGATAAGACTAAGTAACTTCTGCTACTAAACAGTCGGCGCACTTGCGTATAGGCACCCATGTCGCTGTAATGATTTTGAAGTAGTAGCAGACTCCATTTATTTAGGAACCAGCGTTAACACCGATAATAATGTCAACCTTGAAATGCAATCTCGGCTACTTTATGCTAAGTAGGCAATCGAATAGTAAACTCCTCTTTCAATGAACCAAACCAACTTTATATACATAAGTCTGCCATCATGTCCGTTCTATTGTATACGAATAAATATTCACCGGCTTCGTTGGTTAGGTCATGTCGTCCGAATGGATACAAATATTGCAGCTCTGAACACTTCGTTGCGACAAAAGCTGGTGGTAGCAAAGGAAGAGGAAGACCTCCTTTGCGTTGGAAAAATCTAAAGAAGGACTTGGCTTCACTTGGTGTGTCCAACTGGCGCCTTTTAATACGAGAAAAAAGCGATTGGCGCCTTCTTAATTTAGCCAAAATTGTTTAAGCAGTTATCGCACAAATCAAGAGAAGAGGTTTGAAAATGCAGCACAAGATTGCTAGGTACAAATAGTAGAACAAAACTTGTAATGAAATGGTTTTATGAATTATATTTTTCAAAATTTTCTCATCTCGACAGCATTTTTAGTAAAATTTTTATCAATTTCCGACCATTCTTTCATTTTGAAAAATTGCCTTCCCAAGGAATATAAGTTTCTTAAAGTTTTACTTCCTGTAACTTAAAAACGGATCGTGTAGGATAATACTGGAAAACATAGAGAGGTTTTTTGTGTGGCTATGTAAGTGGAACCAAGGGGGCTGTTCTTATCTGGTTTTGCTATGAATACAAACCATGCCATCCTCCAAGCTTTTAGGACTTAGCTGAACCTCGAAACAGCTTCTAAAGATATTCCAAAGTCTCGAAATCAAAACAGCATTCTCCTTTTGGAAGACCGCTAGGAAGATTTTATGCAAATCCCCTCGTTAGTCGTATTCTTACTGCTCCAATTAGAGTGCGAGTAGAACCAGGAAATAAACGTCTGTCAGTGCCTTGAGTGTTTCTTGGCTGTTTTTAGTTGATTTGTTTTTATCTTTTCGAATCAAGGAAACATCGTGGACTGCTGAAAAGTTATTTCATCTCTGGACGCTTAAAAAGTCTTTTGCCTACCAGGAACTTTTTCATAGTCAGTTTGTTTTATCAGTTTAAAGAAATCCCTCTCCTCATCTTTGTTTACCAATGTATCTGTTCCACCATGAGGTCTAATTTTCCGTCTATGCCGTGACGGCATGATTTGTGGTAAGCTTGAATCAGCTTAGTGGTCAGAAATCCTGTTGCTGACTCAACATCCCCACTACAAGTGATTCCAGAGCATTTACTCAGATATTTCTTCAAGAGTTTTTCATAGAAATCCATAATCGAGACATAATAGTTGCAATTAAAGGTTGACTTAGCACTCACAATCTGAAATCTGTGTTGCTACTATAAGAAAGAGTTTTGTCCAATACATTTCCATAAGTAGGACCCATTGCGGTGGGATTGATTTTTGATTATGATTTCTATCACCGGCGAACAGCCAGCAGAAGGTGACCTCAACTAAATTTAATGAGTAGGCACTTTTCCGAAATAATTTTTGTAAAACGTCACAGTTTTTTTTATTATTTATTTATAATTGGCGATTTTTGGATGTCTGACCGAGTTCCTTTTCCTATTTGTGGCGTGCATCTTGATTTTGTTCCACAAATGGAAGGACCTACAGTTTTAATACAGAAATACAGGTTTGCCATTGCCTGCCGAGGTGCGACCGCTTTTAGAAAACAAATTTTTCTCAAATCAATTTGCTGTTTCCTGCACGGAGATTCGAATCTACGCACTTCCGAATAATAGTCACGCATCAACCCATTCGGCTACGGCGAATGCCGTAACAGTTTAGTTAATGGGGTAAATTAAAACATTATTTGCGAAAAGATAGGATATCTTTCGATGCTTCTTATTAATTTTTACTGCTAAATGACCAATACGTTTTTGAATAAAAAAGCGACGTAGTTTCTAAATTTGTTTATATTTAAGTTCCTTCAAATATACTTTTGTTCCGTATACCTTTAGAGGTATTACATACTTATGTATGTGTTTATCGTATCCGTAGCTACATGATTGGGCTTTATAGTGATGTCATGTATGTCTGCAAATGGCACCCCACAATTGGATGAATGACCGGCCAATTCGCTGGTTATTACATTGTTTACACTCGCCAATAAGGATTTGATAGCAAAAGGAGTATTTCCACGAGTATTTGACACTTGTGTCAAATCAAAAAATCAATATTCCTGCAGTGAACTCAACATAGAATTTCAACACACCATCATGACTTTTACGAAATGCCCTATTGCCTTGTTTGGTTGGTGACTTCCAACCAGTCTTTGACGGTATTATATGCTTGACGGTGGTGACTTTTTAACGGGTGATTTATATTCCAACAAAGAAAATGTAAATAATTGAAAATTACCAATCTATTGCTATAAAAATGTTATGAACAATGTGAATAAAAGTGAAAAATAATAGTCAAAATCATTTTCCTCGTATTACCGATTGTTTCGAAAACTGAATCCATCCTAATCAGTTCGTTTTTGCGTGCGGCCAATGTCGGTGTTTGCAGCGAGAGTGTTATGAAATAAGGTTTCTTGTTTTTTTTTTTTTTGGGTGAGGTAAGGAAAAGTAGTAGGAGAAAACAAATATTCATATAAATTTGAATGAAAAAAGAATATCATAACGTGAAAAGCATTTTTAATTAACATTTTCTCGGAGATTCAGTATTTTTTCTTTAATTTTAGTTAATTTTAGTGTGCTGGTCATATGTCTTGCTTTTCGTCTCAAAGACATTGGCAAAGTAACACTTAAAAAGTCATAATCTCCCTTAAATGCCCATATATGTATATAAATAGTTTATATATATACTTATGCATGCGTCTACGTTTCTATTCTGCGTGGTAATCTGCGCAAATTTTTCACAATTTCGGTGTTGCTGCATTAATTACACCATTTCATATGTACGTACATACGTGTGTGTGTTAATGGTTTTCGGTTGTTCTGATATGGGATTTTGAGCAATAATTAAAATTCGTATTGCTGAAATTGTTAAACAAGTCGATATTTTGCAACATATCTGTTTGGATGAGCAATATACTTTTATCATTTATTACTTATTTTTTATTTATTTCAATTTATTTCTATTTCTATATAAACAATGTGCTCGTACAAGTACATTTCTTTCAAAAATTCTATCCGGTTAGAGTAATTTACTTTCTTTTCTGGTTGCCTTTTTTCTTGTGAGCACTTTTTACTAAAACGGGCCTCTGTAGGTAATTGTCGATTTGAAGTCGATTGCGTATATGCCCCAAGTATTTTACGGGGATTAATTTGGGTAGCGACTTTAATTTAGGTTTTGTTATCAGCATTCAAAAAAAGACGGCCGCCGTAGCCGAATGAGTTGGTGCGTGACTACCATTCGGGAGTGCGGTTCGAATCTCCGTGCATGAAAAAGTAAAATTATAGAACAAGTTTTTCTAATAGCGGTCGCGCCTCGGTAGGCAGTGGCAAATCTCCGAGTCCACGAAGGGAGTTCAATAAGTACCCGTGTTAGAAATGGAGACACCATTTAAAAAAAAAAAAAAAAAATTTTAGTTTTCAACACAGTTTTAGAAAGATACACTTCTCCCAACGTTCCGGTCATTTTTAAACCTCTCCAAAAAATAGGGATGTCGAACTCTCCAAAATACGTCTCTGTCTCGGCGATGATTTCCTCGTTTGAACTAAATATCTTTTCCCGCGAGCCATTTCTTCATGTTAGGGAACAAGAAAAAGCTGCAGGGAGCCAGATCGGATGAATACTCGGAGTGCTGCAGCGATGCATAACACAATTCACGCAGTTGGGCGGCGAAAACTCCGAATGAAAGTTTTGGTGTGTTATCGTGGTGGAACAGCATCTTCTTTGTTGCCAAATACGGCCGTGTCTTCTTCAATTTTTTTGAAAGCGATCCAATAACTAACTAATATTGTCCAGTGATTGTTCTTCCTTTTTCTAAAAAAACCATAAGGATGACGCCGTTCGCATCCCAAACAATCGTCGCCATGAGCTTTCCGGCCGATGGGACTGTCTTCGCCTTCTTTGGAGCAGATTCAACGGGAGAAATCCAGTGTTTTGATTTGTTGCTTAGTTTCTGGTGTGTAATGATGAATCCAAGTCTCATCAACGGTGACAACTCGGCGCAAAAATTCATTCGCATGTCGCTTAAATTGACTCAAACACTGCTTCGAAGTTAACAGGCGCATCCGTTTGTTGTCCACCGTGAACAATCGCGGCACCCATCGCGCCGACAATTTTTCCATCGCCAACTTATCATGTGAAATATTAATTGCCGTTCCTGTCGACACACCTATGACCTCAGTTACTTCGCGCACTTTCGTTCGTTCGATCAGTTTTAAGTGACTTCTTCGGTAACCACGTCTGCCGGGCGTCCGATCCACTCCTCATCAAAAACGGATGCTCACCCACGTTTAAATTCGTTGAACCGATATCTACCTGTGGTCATAGAGGGCGAAGCGTCCCCATAGATAAAATCCAATTTTGCTTTTATCTCCTCGCGATTTTTCCCATCCGAAAACAAACGATACTGCTCTTTTTCCATCTTAGCGATAATCACAAAACACGTGTTACTCGAATAGCTGCCAAATCCAAACTAACCCATCAATCAGTCTGAAATGTATTTTGCCGTCGTTTGATAGATGCCAGCACACGATGACACACCAACTTCCCTTTGTCATCAAACACGGGTACTTATTGAATCGCTCTCGTATTTCTGCCATGAAGAAGCTCCTCATAAAAAATATTTGCCGTTCGAAATCGGCTTAAAACTGTAGGTCGCTCCATTTGTGGAACAACATCAAGATACACACCACAAATAGGAGGAGCAGCTCGGCCAAACACCTAACAGAAGTGTACACGCCAATTATTTATTTATTTTATTTTATTGTATTGACTGTCAGTCCAAGTTTTTCAGCAAAGACCCTTTTGTAGCTGCAATAGGAATGCCAGAAATGTTATTTATTGCCCGCTTTTTCTAACTCCTAAAACGTTGTCGAAAACATGCATGAGATTTACAAGAATATTACCAAACACAAAAACCGCAAGCGATGACCTTCGTTCTCTTTGCCTTGAAAGTTGTCCGGATTTCATTCCCCATCAGAGTCATTTCTCAAGTATTGGAATGCATATATGCATATATGTATATGTATAACATCTGATGCTCGTCAGATGCGGCACCATGCTTTAAAATGGGTCTTATAATTTACCAGCAAGCACCAGACGGACCTCTTTATTTTTATGGTTGTTATCTGTGTTTGAGTTTGCTATTGTTGAATTTGATCTAAAAAGAAATTTTCGAATAGGGTATGCTTAATATGACTTCCTCGGAGTTGGTGTCAGGATTCCGTTCTGGCAATTTATATATTTACATTTTTTGCCAGAAACATACTGGGCAGACTGATTTAAATTGTGATAACTCGCCGCTCTTTTAAGGTGTAGTGCCTTTCAGTGCTAGTTTTCCCAACAATTTCGACTTTTATCAATTCTAGATTCTAGGATGAAACTCTAGCAAATCTTCCCCAATCTACATTTTGTGATCCAAAAGCTAACCGTTTATCGATAGCTGATATAAATGTCGTAATAATATCATATTATTGTTTATTCACTTATTTACTGTGACTTACAAAGCATATAACCTAATTTGAATTTTAAATATAATTGCGATTAGAAATGTTTGGTAGAACATAAAGCATATACATATGAATATTAAAAATAATAAGAGCGGGAAACATAAAAGTGAAGTAGCATAAAAGGTTATGAACAAAAGTTTTGAAAACCTATTACAAAGCAGCGGCGACGGCGGCGACATGTCCTCCGAACGTCAGTCGTCAGAGGATGTACATGAATCCACAGAGGATGCAGGCTTGGATGTTGGTGATGATTTTAACGATGACAACAACTTCGAATCGAATCTCAGGAGGCGCAAAGGCAAAATTATATCCTGCGCCAAGGAAACGATTGAAAATGGTAAGTAAATACCGTTATTTATTTATATATTTTAACTTTTTTACTAACGCTATTACAAAACAAGAACAATAAAGTACGGAGGTGGTCACAAAAATTGCTCAGCGACATTTTCAAAGTTGTGACTATTTTTTTATTTTTTTTTTTTTAATATGGGAGATATACATATGTATGTAAATATATTATTGGCGCGTACATATACAAACCCATATATAATTATATAAATACGCCACACTGAAATATTTACAGCCGTTGAAAAATACTTGAGAACGATGCGTTAGCGACCAGGGTCCGACACTCGAAGTGTAACCAATTAAAACGGCCACGTTTCCTTCGCTATTTTGCAGGTATCGGTGTTGGTCCATCTGTCAACAACTTGCTTCTGGAATTGCAAAAAGATCTCCCTTTGTAGACGCTTTGAGGGCAGCCCACTGCTACCCCTTCAGATACTCTAAAGGAAGCCCCCTGTCTTGCCAGCTCATCACCCTTCTATGTTCCTATGACCAGGTATGCAGATGAGAGTGATGTCTGTCATGCGTGCTCAGGCATTTAATTCTTCTTTGCATTGTCTGACGACATTGGTTGTTGGTGACTTTAGAGCTTAGATGGCTATTTGAATATATGTAAAAATACGTGCTTTTTATAGTGTTGTGGATAATTTCTGATTATCTTGCAAGCTTCCCTTATTCCGAGAACCTCTGCTTGAAACATGCTGTTCCAATTCTCCAGACGAAAGGACTTGGAAGTTTCGAGGTCTTTCGAATATACACCCGCGACGACGCCGCAATTCATCTTAGACCCATCGGTGTAAAATGCGGTGGTATCTTTCTTGTCAAGAGAATTATTTGCAAATCAGTGTAACATATTTAAAACTCTTAGCAGCTCCTCAAAATATACCATACGAAATGGATTTTTCGTCCAATGTAAAACATAAGGCAACGGGTCCAATCGAAATATTGAATATAAATTCTAGAGTACATACATATAAGCCCCAAAGCTGCTATTAAGCGGGATTTTCATAAAGGTCTAGCGGATAAAGTATTTGAATTTTGAGAATTGCTCCTTATCTTATTCGACATTAGGATGGGATAAAATTGCGTCCATTTTTTAAATGTTAAGACTAAACTTCCGCCCGTCCGTCGTATGTTACAAGCTATAACTCTCACTCGCTAAGAGTTTGTTTGTTTCCCAAAACTAACGCAAAGCCCAATTAATTTTTACTCAAACTTGCGCGGCTATATAAAATTCGGCCCTGACGCATTGCGCACGCATATGTAGATATGTCCATAATAAATTGTTACTACCCAATAAACATTTTGCTTGGTTAGCAATTCGAAAATGATTGTATCACATTTTCCAGTCTCACCTTGAAAATGAACGAGGAAAACCTTGGTCTTCGATTCGAGAACTAGACCACAAAATACAACCTTCCAATATTTTTCAAATATTTAACCGAGCTTAATTTTCACTAGATAATATGTCCATGTATATAAATATGTATACACTTATGATCATTAAAATAGGTTCTCCCACATTCATACGAAAAATGTAAGTTTTTTAAATGAATAATAACAGGTATTCAATTGTATGCGGTTTTTATTTCATACATTAATATAACAAATATAAATAATAATTAAAAGATCATTTAAAACATAAACAAGTGACAATGGGATCAAAAAGGATGTATTCATGTGGCCATTAAAATAGGTACGAAATAGAAATACAATAAAATACAATAGGATACAAAAAGAACTTAGTGATTTTATTAAAGATGCAGTTTGAATTATTGAAGTTTAATCAACGGCAGCCGCCGTAGCTGAATGGGTGGGTGCGTGATTACCATTCGGAATTCACAGAGAGAACGTTGGTTTGAAACACCAAAATTAAGAAAAACATTTTTCTAATAGCGGTCGCCCCTCGGCAGGCAATGGCAAACCTCCGAGTGCATTTCTGCCATGAAAAAGCTCCTCATAAAAAATATCTGCCGTTCGGAGTCGGCTTGAAACTGTAGGTCCCTCCATTTGTGGAACAACATCAAGACGCACACTACAAATAGGAGGAGGAACTCGGCCAAACACCCAAAAATGGTGTATGCGCCAATTATATATATATATATATATATATCATATCATATATATATACAGTGAAACCTCCCCTTGCGGACACCTCCAATAAGCGGACACTCCCCATAACCGGACAAAAACTGAGGAACCAAGCTTTATGTTTTTAGAACGAATTCCACTCTAATAACCGGACGCGGACACTTTTTCTCATTTTTTTTGTTCTAATCACCTCTTGAAAGTGGACGCGGACCTCTCGGTAACGGACAAGCAAAATATATCACTCAACAAATGTGTAAAGAAAACAATAAAAACCTCGCATAAGCGGACGCGATACTCTAATCCACGGACAACAAAGATAGTAGATAGACAATAGTTGAAATAAAAGATATTAAAAGAATATGGATGGGCGGTGATAACATCAACAAAAAGAAAAAGTTCTTAAACGCGGATGGCTCAAAAATTGACCATTTGAGTTTCGAATGGTTCGTTAAGGCCAGAAGCCAAAATATACCAATATAGGGTATTATTATAAAGGAAAAAGCAAAAGAAATCGCTGGCCAATTAGGTATTCAAAATTTTTCTGCGTCAAATGGATGGTTGGAGAAATAGCGTAGGCGTCATAATGTGACTTTCAAAAGAATATGTGGGGAATCTTCCGAGGTTAATTTCGAGGATTGTGTGCCAATATGGTTGGAGATAAAGGAAAGCCATTGGTTATCGGAAAAGCAGCATGCCCACGCGCCTTTAAAAGAGACAATATAGGAAGTTTGCCAGTGGAATGAAAGTCAAACCGGAAAGCTTGGATGTCTCGTGAAATTATGTGTGAGTGGCCAGAAATGCTTGATAAAAAAATGGGCTGCCAGAAGAGAACAATTTTATTGTTTTTGGACAATGCTACAACTCACCCTCGAGATATTAAACTAGATAAGATAAAGTTGATATTTTTACCTGCTAATACAACATCCGTTTGTCAGCCCCTCGATCAGGGTATAATACAAAATTTTAAGTGTCATTACAGATGCCATATAATCAAACATATTTTGACAAAATTAGGAGACATGCCAATGGACAGAGTTTCAAAAACTTTTGACATTTTGGAGGCTGTTTTTTTTATTAAATCTTGATGGGACAACGTAACGGCAGAAACAATTAAGAATTGTTTTTTGAAGCCGGGTTTCAAAAAGCTCCGATTGAATGTTCTGACTTCGAGGCAGAGGATGATATTCCCATATCGACACTAGCGGCTTTGATAAAGATTTTAAATGAAAATCGGCAAGGTCAGTATACAGAAGAGTTTTTGTTAATCGACGAAGTTGTTAATACAGAAGACAATAATATTGCCGTTGTCATTGACAAACAAGAGACGATATTACTGGATTTCAATACGCCAAGGCTTTAGAATGTCATCTTGAAAACCTTTTTCTGAAACATAAACAGGAAAATCTACGACAGACTACGGTATATGAATTTTTGAAGCCTAAAATATAAATATGTTCAATCAAATATGTATATTCAAATGTGTAAATATACTCATTGTTCCCAATATAAAAATGTACATACATACATATATATTTTTCAATAAATATGAAAAAAACTGAACGCAGCATAAAAGAATATAAAAAAAATATTTAATGAGGTGGGATAGTAATTTTAGCTTAGAGTTTTTTTTTCAACCCCCATAAGCGGACACTCCCCATAAGCGAACGAAAATTGTGGAACCGTGAGTGTCCGCTTGTGGGAGGTTTCACTGTATATATAAATATATATAATCAATAACTACTGTGTCATAGAATTGATAATCCTACGGCACGTATCTTTGAGTGGAATACCATAGTTCTCTGATTTTTTGTCATAAGTCCTTCTTATTATTGAATGCCCCTTCCCGATTCCCCAAAGGTTTTTAATGGGGATTAGGATGGCTAACTGATTTGACCAATCCATAACATTAACATTATTTTGTCAAAACTATTCACATACAAACATTGAGTAGTGTTTTGGATCATTATCTTGCGTAAAGAGCCACCGAAGTGGGGCATTCTCCTCAGTAAGTGGAAAAGCATACCAAGAGAAGCCTCCCCAAATCATTATGTTGCCACTAACGTGTTTCACTGTTTTTTTTTTTTTTTTTTTTTTTTTGTGAACACGGGTGAGAACTCTTGTCCGATAGGACGTCTGCCATTTCGCATTTTTTTCAAATAAATTTATTTTAGTTTCATCGCTCCAAAGGATGTTATACCATTTTTTCATAATCTCTGCTTCACACCCTGACTTGTGCTCTTGAGCACAACTTTTCCTTTTTCTTAAATTTTCTTGTTTGAGCAGAGGAACTTTACGAGCTGTTCTGCCTGTTAGGTTCTTGTTGTACATATGTACAATCGACGCCGTACAGTCGTCGCTGATACTACATTTTTGATTTCAGCTGGCCTTTGATGACTTCAAACTATCCCTCGTGGCAAGAGTTACAACTAAATTACCAATAGTGCAAGTTATTTTCTTTTTGCCACCACGTCTGTTTGTGGAGTTTTTGGGCTTAAGTGCATTAATATACGGCACTTTTCCTGTTGTTACTGAGAACCATAGCATTTATTTATTTATTTTTATCGAATCCATTTCGAATAAATTTCTAATATACGATAAACCTTTGAAAATTATGGCTGGATGTAAGTTCGTTCTCAGTTCGGTACGACAATGACAATTTTCGAACGTTCGCCACAATGTTTATTGGGTTGGGTATTGGTGTATACATTTTCAACTAAGTAAATTTGCATAAGCCCAATCAATTAGTTTGCGTGCTAACCATAAATTTGGAGTGTGCTACTTTTATTGTAGTTTTAATTAAATATTTCTGTTAGACATTTAGTTTACCAGGAAACATTATTGTTTCTATGGTTTAAAGAGAATATTCGTAAAATTATGCGAGTATAATCCGTCCTATAAGTATATATGTATTCCATATACCATATACATATGCATGTAAGTCAGAGACATTCGTTTAAACAGAAAGCGCATCTACCATTTCTTTTTATCAAAAGTTACCAAATGACTTGAAAATATTGTTCTAAGAAGCTGACAAATATAAGCGTTAAGCTTGAAAAATCCTGCAGAATGTTTTAAAAAAGGCAATTGGCGCGATTGCAGAATACGAAGTAAGACGCAATCCTTGTAACAAAAGGATGGACGGATTCTTTAAAAATATTAAGAAATAGGACTAATCGGCATGCGGCCCAGAATAAAATCTAATTGAAAATTTGTGGGCAGTAATTGCAAAAGATATTTATCGTAACAGACGACAATTTGACTCAGAAAACTTCGACAGTGTTTAGACATCGACACAAATGTTCTAAAAAAAAGTATCAGATTCAGTGTCTAGTCGCACATTCTTTTTTATTAAAAAATAATCAATTACTCTAAGTTTTAGCTGAAACCAAAAATCAGATAAAATATCCGCACTTTCTCAGTTAAAGCTTTTATTTAAAATAAAAATATAGAAAACACAAAAATAAAATTGGATTGTGTAAAGCAAAGATAACATACCTATAGTGGAAGACTTATTTTAATTTTTATTGCGAAAACTGGATTGCGTTTATATGTAGGAATGGCTATGACTATGTGATGACATAAATTTATATTGTTTGATAGGTTTATGTTATAAAGGGTGATAAATTTATAAGTATCTGATTTTAAATTGAAATAAAATTGATTGGGCAATCTTTATTATTTTTGTGTAGAACCATTCATTTTGTTAAAGATAATCACTTTCAAATGTTGGTCGCAACTGCGCCGTAATTCGACCATCCGTAAACACCAATTTTGAATGACTCGCTGGAGGTCTTCGGTCGGTATCTCGTGAATAACTTTGGTAATATTGACTTCCAATGTCTCAATCGAAGCTGGTTTTTCCACAAACAATGTCCACTGGTCCGAGACGAGAGATAAATTGCTCACCGAAACAACTACGTAGTAAATCCATTGCTCCACGGGATGTATGGCAAGTAGCGCTGTGTTGTTGGAACCAAATGTTGTGGAGATCATGGGCTTCAATTCCCGACATCAAAAAGTCGTTTATCATGGCGAAATAGCTTTCCCCATTCACTGTTACATTGGCGCCAGCCTCGTCTTTGAAGAAATATGGACTGATAATTCCTCCAGCCCATAGACCGCACCAAACGGTTGTTTTCAATGTATGTAATGGCTTTTCTTGAGTGGTTTCGGGTTGCTTTCAGTCTAAATACGGCAATTTTGCTTATTGACGTAGCTATTTAGTCAAAAATGGGCCTCATCGCTGAGGCCATAAGTTGGCCTGATCGCACGATGAACACTTTTCACAGAGCGTCGAATTTCGTAATACAATTCTACGATTTGTAAACGTTGCTGAGGTGTAAGTCTTTCTATGATGAAATGCCAATGAATACTGAAAAAAATATGTATTCAAAAAAACTCTATTGGAAAAAGGATCTCCAATCTGATCACCCTTTATCTTATAAACTTATTGAGGATTCAGTTTGAAAATTATGGCAAGAAGAAGCGCACAGAGCGTTCTTCTAAAGTTTCTGCAACCAAAAAACGTGTTGCGCTCAAACAAGTGTCTGTCACTGGAGTTTCTTCATCTAAAGTAGTAAGCAGAATGAACGTAAATTGCCATCGTAGTACCTTAAGAAAGTGGGCAGATCTTCTGGAAACCTTAAAAATAAAATAAAAAAATTCTAACGTTACCATTGGAAACATAGGTTGGATCATGAATTTTAGCTTCAATTGTACGACTTGAAGGTAAAGCAAGGGCATCTTTTGCAGCGTCATTTGCCTGAGCTACGCAGACGGGAGCGTGTTGCGTGTACAATTGCGTACTTACGGTATGTTTCGACGCCATATTTTAGTCAAGTAAAAGAAGCAATCAGATACGTGGTCTACAGAATCCGTGTGGCAAAAACATTGTCAATCAGTATTATGATTTCTTACAAAATAAGTTTCACCTTAAAAGCATGCAATTCACCAGATTTATCTACAGTACATTTTTGCACTCCACGTCATGCCTTTAGCTGCTGTAGTTATACAGAATTTTTTTATTATACACCATTTTAATTCTGTTATAGTCAACTTAAAATGCATTTTATTACAAACACAGTGTTTTAACTGTAAAATGAGGAGGTTCTACTTAAGTTAATGTTTTGCTGTCAAAGTTGTGAAAAATTTAAAGTAATTGACGTGACTCACATAGGTTAGGTTAGGTTGACCTGGCTGGCTGAAAGCCATCACATAGACCTATTGGTCCTTAGTGGTACCAGATGGAGCTTGACCCTTACGTGTCCATGTAGTAGGCTTCTTGTAATAAGCCTGCGTCTTCTGCGAATCTAAGTAAGCTTTGAAGCTCTAAGAACGAGAGGGCAAGAACATAGACGGTGTTCTAGAGTTTTCCCCTCTTCTCGTTCATTGCAAAATCTACAGCTATCATTGTTTGTAATTCCCATCTTGTATGTGTGAGCCGACAACAAATTGTGGCCTGTCAGCATACCTACGATGGTTCTGCTTTCCTTTCTAGACAGGGCTAGTACGAATCTGGCGTATTTATCTGCATTCTGTGTACACATGATTTTTGCGCTTTCTTAAATGTGGCTAGATTTTTCCACTTCCTCTCTATCCGTAATTTCATGTCCGCAACGATGTCATTGTTACCGTATTTAAAGGTTTCGGTATGTCGTTATCTTGTTCGAAACGTATGTAAACAGCGCTGTTGGCAATCTCATCTATAATTTCGTTTCCTGCAATGTCTTTATGTCCGGGTACCCAATACATGTGTAACCGTCTGTCTGCGGCTAGTCTGTCCTTGGCTTCCCTGGTCCTAAGAACATTTTTATATGAAATTTCATATGAGTTTATTGCCTTTATTGCCGCTTGAATGTCGACGTATATATTTATGCTGGAATTGCTTGATGTCTTTGCTAGTGCTATTTCTGCAGCCTTTCCTACTGCAAAGACTTCTGCGTGAAAAATACTGCAATGGCCAGGGAGCTTAATTGGCTGTCTGATGTCTAGCTCTGTGCAATAAATCCTTGCACCTACTCCGTCCATCATTTGCGAGCTGTCAATAAATATATTGGGGATAGGTTTCATACCTCTTTCCACCCCTCTTCTTCTATTGTTGTTCGGAATCTCTTCACCCAATTGTATTTAAGAGTCATATAATCCATATAAGTCCCAACAAAGGAATATCTGACAAACTTCTCTCACTAAACAGAGTAGATCTGCGTCTTTTAACCGGATACTTTACAGGTCACTGCAGCCTGAGGTACCATCTAAACAATATTGGTCTATCCGAGACCAATGTCTGCCGCTTTTGCGAAATGGACATAGAAAGCTCAGAACATGTGCTTTGTGAATGTCCTGCGTTGGGCAGACAAAGACTTCACCACCTTGGTGGTATCGTAGTATGTCCATGCAATCTTTGGAATAACAAACCCAAAACTGTGCTAAAATTTCTAAAAAGCCTAAAACTCTAGGGTTACAAAATAGGCCTTTCACAATAGATCAGCTCTGGTCGCAGTGCGTAATGGGCTTCTAATAATAATAATAATAATCCATATTAGTCCGATAACTCATACCTATTGAGCTATGTATGTCCGAATAGTTTACAGATAAATTCACCCGTTGCGTTAAGTCTTGCGGCAGATCTAACTGCTAGACCTTCTGCCTTAGGTTGAATAACTTTAAATACAAATAAAATATAATAATATGATTTCTAATCAAAGAATTTTAGGCTATTTTGCGATTTTGGATGAAGTAGTACATATCAAAAGAACGAAAACATAAGATATATTCTTTTGAGTTGAAGGCGCATAACTATTTGCAACCTCATTAGTACTAGAGTTGTGAATTACAAAAAAAGACACTATTGTGAAAGGCACCCGGAAAGTATTTGGAAAATTGCAGCTAAACGACAAACTACTGGATATACACACATAACTAAGGCGCATTCATTTAAGGTGGTGACACTAGACCAACAACAATGTTTTGTACCTTTGATTGTCATGGCAAAGTTGTGACAAAGTAATATAGAATACAAAGAATGAATTCCCCTTCTTTCATTCTGTGTTGACAGTCACATGGACATGGCGAAAGAAAAAAAAAAAAAACAAATCAGCTGATTTATCGGTACCACCAAAGGCGAATTGATTACCATAGATGGCACCTTCCCAAAATAGTTACTTTATTTTTTCGCGATTTTGACAAGTCTGACGTCAGTTCCCTTTCCAATACAAAACAAGCAAGAGAAGAAATTACATGTTTGTGAAAATTCAGTGAATGGCTTGGTAATATTGCAATTTGTAAGACTTAAACTAAACGGACTAATGGAAACGAAGTGCCGTGTGTTAAATTGTGAAGGCACAAATTAATATAAAGCCTCCAAATGCAGTTTGTTTGCCTTTTTATGCGGATGACGCCGTGGCAAGAAAGTATTTATGTGTGCGTATAATTTCTTGTGTTTGGTTGTTTCTATTGCTTTCGCCTACTCTTCACAAACAAGTAATTCCTCTTCCTTTTGTTTGTTTATGCATGGGCTCTTACGACACAGCGAATTCGGAAGTCGTGACCATGTACTCTATCATCCTTGAATGCCACCTTTAATAGATTCGCCTTGCCCAAAACCGAGGCTCATCCATACCAGGTGGCAGCAGTAGAATAGCTCATTTCTTTTGTTTATTGCGATTTAGTGGTTTCAGTGTCAAAGTGAACCGATTTTTTGTTGTTGTTTCGCATGACTGCTTACATTTTCATACGAATTTTGATAATCAAATCAATGAATTGCAAAAACAAAATACGTGTAAACAAAATAAGCAAATTTGGGTTTCGCACAACGGCTATCACTTTTATGGATTCGTCTACGGATACAAAAGAATAGAGCGATTTACAAAATTTTAAAAACTGATTTTAAGTTAGAATTTGGTTTAAGTTTTATTAGGTAAACTTTTTGGGGAAAGCACCTCACAAACTTGGATTTTACGGTTATATTTATATTATGATATTATTGTACTTGTGATGCAAGAAAAAAAGGTTGTTAAAAATACTTTTTCTTAAAAAAATATTCGTGAGGTAACAAAAATGCAAAATTAAAATCATTGGGTTAAAAACAATTGATTACCAACCATGATGATCTGAGTGTACAAACGAATTAATAGTAGGAACGAAAATTTTTTTTAAATGAGAGTGGAGAACGTTAACAACGGGAAATGCGAATTTTATTGCATGACTCAGTGCTACCAGTTTTTTCAAAGAGAGGTTGATGATGTATTTTGCCTACGTATAAGACATTTGAAAGCTATGAAATTAATTCTCAAAATTACCAATTCTAAAAGTTACTGAAGGACATGATATCTAAAAGACGCTACTTTCTATAACATTTAACAAAAATATTGAAGGTTATACAGTACAAAATTTAAATCTTATAGGTTAAGATATATACCTTTTACCTACACATTTCTAACAATGCCAAATTACCCTGCACCGCTTGACGTAAAGCAATTTAAAATGTTCTTTTTTTTCATATCCTATGCGATGTCTGTCGATCGCTGTAAAAGAAATGATTTTATCAGTCCTTATTTTTTTTTTTACGGCCAAGATATCCCACTGTGCGTCAGTGGGTTTACATTACATGATATGCGCATGTGTATACATATGTCTGTATAGGTATATGGTGTGGTGGCACATTTTAAGAACGAAGTTTCGTGTATTTTGACAAAACCCCCTACGAAAAGAAATATTCACGAAACTACGTCAGCATTATCGATTTTTGAAAATTGAAAATAGTAAAGTTGAATGAAATGTTATCATTCATACTGCAATGCTCTTCTCGTAAGCGTGCTTCTTATACAATATTTTGAGAAAAAAGAAAATAAAAATATATATCCAAAATATTCTACATGGTGTCAATGCATGACAATCGACCGTTATTAGCCGCTTTAAATTGTAGGCTCCTCAAGAGTAAGAGGTCTGGAGGGAAAGAAGGAATGTTAAGGATGAAAAACCGCACGCTGACTATTTACGACTTTGGGAACCACTTCGCGCTAAGATACCCAAAATTTAGCTTTGATGAGGTGGAGCCTCAACCTTAAGGCTACTGCCGCAAAGGGGACTCGGCAAGAATACCTATTGTCAAATTTTTGGTTAGTGCATCTATATACCACAGCTAAAAGTTCAGGTTTTGGCAGCTTTAGGAATTCCCTTGAGACCCTTGACAGGTAGCCAGCCGAAACAAATTGCATGTTATTCTTGCATGGAAAAGCACTTCTCGGATCCCTGCAATGTCTCTGTGACCAGGGACTCATATGAGCTTGATATCAAATTATTTTAATGACACCTATGTGAATATATGCATGCCTCTCTCTAAAGCATATGAAATTTTCTTGCGTGGGAAATTACATGATAGATTACTAAATAGACTACAATCAATGCCGAAGCTCTTACTTAGCCTGAATAATTGTTATCAATAAATAGAAAAAGATTTTCTAAAAGGGGTTTTGACCACTCTTACCATCTATGTTTTCAGATGTGTAAATTGCACCCCAAAACTTAAAAATATTGCTATATCTGTTTTCCCAATTGTGTCTAGCCCTCTAGTAGCTGGATGTATTCAACCGTTTTATCAGCTAATGCATGCTGATTAGTTTCATTTCATGGTGAAAAATGAGCAAATTTGAATTGATGGGCTGACGTCACTTGGGCCATGCAGCGGTTTGTTTAAGAAAAAATTCAGATTGTGTTAGTTATATACGAACAAAATCAGCCAATGACTACACTTCGTTGCTATCTGAACGACAATTGATTGGACGAGTGTGTGAATACATACATGTGACATGTAACACACTAATTCCAAAAAAGGTGGTACCAGTTTTAATAAAAAACCATGCATAGCGCTGAAATTGATTATAATACAGCTGAATTGTAATTTTGTGATCACTTTTGCTCCATAGTGTACATGTGAAACAATCGTGTAGAATCTTCCAAGTGACGTGGCAGCCAAAGTTCCCTACACAATTTTTTTTTTCACCATAGCTTAATAGCAAATCTGGTAATCTATCATCCTTGGTTTAATTTGTGCTTTTGAAGTCGAAGAATACTTGTGAATTTGGTTGATGTGTTTAAGAAAATTTACATTTCAGCTCGGGGTGTTTACGACACCATTGGGTTACATAAAGTTCTAAAATAGGTGTGCGCGTGAAAACAGATTAAAAGGACAAGCCTCATAGACCAAAACTCACTTATGTATATTTTATCCCCAATCTCATATATACAGTAGATTTTTTTTTATTAAAGATCGGATATGTAAATTGCATCAGAGTCGAGTTTAACTCCTAGGCATCGAAATTTGTGTTCACACATTATTATTATGATACTATTATAAATCCACATTTAACACCACTTTTGAGCGTAGTTTCGGTTGCAAGTTATATCGACTCGAGCTATTGTATTACATTCTATATCACATTAACAACTTACTTATACACATATTATACTTTGTTGTTTTAAATTGTTCATGCTATATATTACATATGTATTGCATATTTGCTTCCTTTACTTCTCTTATAGCTTCCCGCCAATTACGCCGAAAAGTACCATATGCTGGGCACCTAATGACCCCACGCCGCCTCTGGTTAAATAAAATACCAACACAATGTGATGTTGTCATTGAGTTTCCGCAAGATGCGCCCGATGAGGCGCTACGGTGGCTTTTGGCACGACTACGGTCTCAACCACCATCGGGACTAGGTTTGGTGGTACAAGTGAAGGCTCATGAAAGTACGCGACGGAACGCGTTCTACGTCAGTGCACCAACAAATGTGTAAGTTTGTTATATTTGACTCAATATGGTTAGAACCGGATACTATTAAGAATCAATTAATGAAATAATCGGAATCAGATCACGAGGTTCATACGATTATTCATCCTGCAGCATTTTCTGTGTAAATATTCTAATAAATTAGAAATTCATAATCTAGATTTTGTGTCTGCTAATCAATCTTACAATCAAAAAAAATACCTGACTTAATTAAGTAAATTTATGTGTAACGAAAAAATAATGTCTATGGATAAGTTCGTGCGGTTTTACAACAGATGGCGTAACTTGATTATTATTCCATCGATCCACATTTCCAAACATTCATTGGAGAGCTACTGTCGTAAGGCACAAACGTCAGTATAAGTTTTTTATTTGAAGCGTAAACAACAATATTTTTACCACACTTGAAAATGTCGAATTTCGTGCCAAATAATGTGTTTTTGCGGGGAATTCTTCTTCATTATTTTAATATGAAGAAAAAAGCAGCCGAAAGTCATCGTATCTTGGTGGAAGTTTATGGTGAGCATGCTCTAGCTGAGCGAACGTGCCAGAAGTGGTTTGCACGCTTTAAAAGTGGTGATTTTGGCCGCGCCGCCAAAGTTCATGGATACCGAATTGGAGGAATTGCTCGATCAAGATCCGGCTCAAACGCAAGAAGAGGTTGCAAAAACTTTGGGAGTTGATCAATCAACCATTTCCAAACGTTTAAAAGCCATGGGAATGATCCGAAATTCAAATTTCGAAAAAAAACCGCACGAACTTATTCATAGACCTATTAGATACCTAAAATTCATACCAGCTAAAATTTTTATTCACCCAGATTCTGACCGCCCAGCAATATTATTCAAATTATATGAACAACCTAAAGTCTGGAACATTTGAGAGTCTCATTTGACTATGGATGGTATGAGATATTAGAGAAATACAAAATGAAATAGGATATAGGAAAAACAGTTCGGTCAGATTTAACAAATCAGTTGATTTTTTCCATACTTGAATGCTATACTTTGAAGCGGCTACGTTTCGGCAGAAACTAGCAAACTTGAAAAAGCTATGAAGAAACTTCTCATAAACCCAATCTGTCGTTCGGAGGTGGTATACAACTTTCATCATCATCATCGTGGTTTGCGTTATATCCCATTGGAGCATATGACCTCAATACAGCATTCCCACCTGGTTTTGTTTTTGGTTAGCAATTTTAATTCGTTCCACGGTTTCCCACATTCACCGATTTCTTTTTATAACGATCTCCTCCATGTAGTTTTAGGGTGGCCCCTGTTGCGGCTCCCTAGGGAGTTCCAATCAAGAGCTTGTCGGCAGAATTCCGTATCATCTTTTGCAGCGTGTGGCATATCCACCTCCATTTTCGCAATTTGATAGAGTTGGCCGCTCAAATTTCCAACTCCCTGCCAACCTTTCTACTGCCTCCCTGCTCTGAAGAACGATCTCAGACGTTATACTAAACTATGTAATATTGCTTTATTGGCTGCTTAACTATGTATGTAAAAGTTAACCTTGGGATTGGTCCCAGTAGTATCACGAGCTAAGTCTGCTGCCTTTCCAACTGCGGAAACCTCAGGTTGGAATACACTGCGGTGATCTGGTGGCAGATTTAAGAATTAAAAGTTAAGTTGAAAGATAATTACTAATGATAAACGTTTAACTATTAAAAAGAAGGCAAATGCAGATTTTTCTCTAAATGTTTACCGCTACTTCGGATACACTCTTGGAATCTGGCCTCCGTATTCCGTGTCACTTACTTAGGGATTGATGTCGGGCTGTCATTAATCTCGCAAACGATATCTTCCTTTGCGAATGCACTCAATGTCCGACTGAACCTTCGGGCCCATGAACAAATCAAATCTTCACTTGGGGCATCACGTAAACGTCGAATATTGTAACAAAATCAATGACGAACAATTGCACACTTACTTCATTGGCTTTGAAATACGCTTCGATTGCGAACATTGCTCACTCGTCCACTGCGACATTGTGACTAATAACCTGCACTAATAACGAAAATAACACGGTTCCCTCCCCCCCCCCCCCCTCATACGCTCAGCGTATCATCACTTAAATCATAAACTTTAGGGAGAATCTTAAAATTTATTACATGGAATGAAGTCACTAAATTTTCGAAAACGTATTTCATAAAAATGCTTTCTTAACCGATAAAATAATGAAAAACCAATTACATATTAAGATGCTCCCAAAGCATCTGGAAAAATTATCGAAGCGCAGCATCAATTGTGTCTTTGCTTCTCTAAATTAGCACTCCCGCTCCACTCAGAGACAAAGGAGTCATATTTGTTTTAACGTAGGTCTTAACTTTTGCCCATATGTTATCAATAATGTTCAACATTGGCCAGTACGGCCAAAGGCGCAGCAGTATTGTAGATTCATTATTGGAAACAATTTGCTTCAGGTGTGGGTGAGAGACCAACGCAATTCAATCCAGGAGCAGCTAGACTTAATTTCCAGAAACTATTCATAGTTCATTTTCTACTTTATTCGATTTTCTACGTTTCGAACTTTTTATTAATGAACTATAAAATCCAAGAACTACATATACATTTGCACACGTTTTATAATTAACCTTTTCCGTAGTTTATTTAAAGCCGCCGAAGAAGCACGTCTACCGAAACGATTACGTCCTGATCTAGGAGGTGCCTTACGTGAATTCACGACACGCGAAAGCCATTGTTTTCAACAGCTAAAAACCGAAGATGGGAACAGTGCACTTTTCACCTCACAAGAACGCCAATGGCTTGTTTTGCAGGTATTACAAGGCCTCCGTGCCAGTCAGACGGACATTGAGGCGTTACATGGACGTGCCGCTGTGGCTGAAGGACAAAGCATTGTGGCCGCCTGGCAAGAGACCGGCCTAATTGTGCAGGTGTTCCCATTACACGAAACGCGCTCGTTGGCACTGCTACAAAATAGTTGGGTGAAACAAATTTTTTCTTCGCAACCACTTGGTAATTCAATACTTAACTTTTTCGTTAATGCCAGACTAGTGAACTATTGTTATTTACAGACGACATTGCAGAGTACTTTGGTGTTAAAGTGGCGTTGTACTTTGCTTGGCTGGGTCATTACACGTGCGCCTTAGGAGTTCCAGCCGTATTTGGAACAATATTGTACGCGTCTCTATGGGGTAAAGGACAAACAGCGCAGGATATGGGACACGTTATTTTTTCCCTATTCAATGTTGCATGGGCTTCGCTGTATTTGGAAGCATGGAAACGATACTCCGTGGAATTGGCATTTCGTTGGGGCACCTTATCGACACCACCAGAATTACTTGAACCCCCTAGACCGCTTTATAAGGTAAATTTATACATATTCAACAGACTAATTAAAGTTTGTTGGGAAACTGTTTTAATATTTGGCGCTTCCATTGTAATAACTCAATTAAGATTAAGCACAAATCTAGGGTGACAAGTCGCAATCCATTGCCAGATGTATTATATTATCATGAAAACAAAATTTTAAGACTCTCGACTGTATTACAGTACTGGTTCTCGCCCTTCATAGCATAATTGATTGGTTGGTTGGCCTGTTTCCGCTATGTATTATAGGAATAGTTGTTCAGCCTGTCTCCGAGTGTATTTATTATAACAAAGATGAAATTTTGAGGCTCCTGGGCTAAATGTAACTTGTTTCTCCTAACTACACTCCCCAAACTAAACAACCACGTTCTCGCGTTTTTATCAGAAGTTAGGTATCTTGGAGTGATACTTGACTCCAAACTCTATTGGAACCTATACCTTGAAAATCGGGCAAAGCTATACAGACCTTAGCATTCTACTCCTGCAAATCTATGTTCGAAAAATAATGGGGACTCTAGCCACAGATTGAGCTTTGGATGTACAACGTATGGATGCCTGGTTTGGAGAGAAGTCTTCGGAAGGGCTACAATATCACTAAATTGGGAAGAGTGCAATGGGCTGCATGTATTGGCATCACCGAAGCATGTAGAACATGTCGTCTTACTTTTATTTCCTATCGACTTTTACGTTATTTCCAACGCTGCTCTTAAGGCAATCTCTCAAGGAGCGTGAGATAGCATTTTTAGGCAGTTAACACCGTACTTCTCTGAACTCCGGACAGATCTCTCTATCCGCAAACTGGAGTTTGAAGCTCCGTGCCAGGGCAAACTTCCCAAGTAGACAGGATTAAAACGAAGTGAAAGTCTGCACCGAAGCTGGTACCTCTGTCTTCACTGCTTCACGGCTTTGAGATGGAATCGAGCGTCGGAGTTTCCTCTAAATTAGCCAATTTATCTATTTCCTTAAAATTTCCGAATACTGCTAGTATTTTTCAGACAGAAGTCTCTGCGATCCTGTAAGCATGCAAAATGATAAGGGATCATGGGAGCGAGGGAGATATTAAATTTTTTTCCGATAGTCAAGTAGCGATCAATGCTCTGACGACGCCATGGTGTAGATCCAAATTAGTAAACTCCTGTAAGGAGGAGATCAAGTCACTTGGGTCTGCAGGTGCATTATTTCTCTGATCTGGGTTCCAGGACATAGGAACATAGAGGGAAATGAAATTGCTGACGAGCTTGCCAGGAACGGAACTGAATTGGTCTCAGAGACCTCCTACCGGGCTATCGGCATCCCCCTGACTGTTGTTAAAAGAGAGCTGTATTTACCGGTCAATGGACGATCGCCACACACCCGGAAAAGCTAGGTTCACCATTTAACTTCCATTTCAGAAGCTGCGGGGACCTTTCAGAGAAGGAGAATGTTGAACACTTTCTCTGTAAATGTCCGGGTTTGACAGATAGACGATTAAGATCACTGGGTGCTTCTTTCTTCGACAGACTGGGACAGTGCACTTACTTAAAACTCATCAATCTTCTCCATTACATCAACAGCTCGGGCTGGCTGTTGATATCTGCCTGTTGGAGGTCTCATAAAGTTGTCAAAACGGCGCTTCAGTGCTACTTGCGAAGAGCCAGAGCGGAACTTTAACCATTTCACCTACCTACCTACCCTACTTTCAAATCGCTATCTTCATATCTACTAACAATAGTGAAGTCAAAGATGTCTCGGAGAGTGCACGCTGCTAATGCTAATGTGGTCCCATTATTTGTCCATTGTGTTGGGTGCAATAACTATGTACGCGATAAGGCCATATGGTCCTATTTTTCTTTTGTTTCTCACTCCTACTGCAACTCACCTACCTCCATTATAACCCATTGCGTCCAATTTCCATACCATTAGAACGCAAACAACTCAAACAGACATCATTCACAAAGTTATATAACATGTTAAGAAAACAAACTTACAGTCTGTCTAATGAAAGCGTGACCTGCAAAATTCAAATTAAAGTTCCGTTATAAAAAGAATTTAGACGTGAGAAGTTGAGAAAGCGTCCGTTGTTTTTACAAAATAAGTTCTTCTTTTTCTTAATTGGCGCGATAACCGCTTACGCGATTTTGGCCGAGTTTAACAAAGTGCGCCAGTCGTTTCTTTCTCGTGCTAACCGGCGCCAATTGGACACACCAAGTGAAGTCAAGTCCTTCTCCACCTGATCTTTCCAACGCAGAGGAGACCTCCCCCTTCCTCTGCTACCACCAGCTGGTACCGCATCGAATACTTTGAAAAACGGCTTGAATCAGTGTTCTTATGTACACACCTTAAAAGTCCAAAAATGTCACGTACATCTGCAGCAAAATATTTGAAGTCGAATGCGTTCGTAAATAAATAGATGCAACGATATAACGAAGTCAAAAACATTGACGACCCTCGGACGAGTCCGAAAAAAATGCCTCTCCATAGCAAGATCACAAAATAATTGCTTTGTTTGTGACAAAGCCGAGCTTACCGTTGCGTGAAGATTCGAGGGCGTTTACATGCAAAAGACCTCAAATTCCGGATCACAATGAAAAACCGCTGCTCTCATTATCACAAATTGAAAAAAGCCTTGCATAGGCTAAGGCAAACGTAATATTAACGGCTGAATCTTTCTTTTGGTCGAATAGTTGCATACATCGGTATTGGTGTACTGCTGATAATAGACAACTTCAACGAACTACTAGAATGCTAGAGCCCTGCTTCTCCGACAAAGAATTTCGTTGTTCATTTGTGTTTACCGCCAATTTGAATGGTGATGACTATACATTTTATTAAATACATTGCGTATAATAAAGGGTGATCAATTTGGAGGTATTGATTTTCAAATTGAAATAAAACAACGAAAATTCAAATTGATTGGGCAATCATTATTATTTTTGTGTGGAACTATTCAGGACATTTGTGTTTTAAAGATAATCCCTTTCAAATGTTTACACAACTGCCCCGTAATTCGGCCATCCGTAAACATTAAGTTTGAATGACTGCGATCGGTATCTCGTGAATAACTTTAGTAATGTTGACTTCCAATGCCTCAATCGAAGCTTATTTATTCACAAATCATGTAGACTTTACATACCTTCCACAAATAAAAGTTCAAAGGTGTGTTATCACACGATCTTGGTGGCCAATCCACTGGTCCGAGACTAGAGATAAATTGCTCACCTGAACAACGACGCAGTAAATCCATTATTTCACGGGCTCTATGGCAAGTAACGCCATCTAGTTGGAACCAAATGTTGTGGAGATCACGGGCTTTAGTTTCCGACATCAAACAGTCGTTTATCATGGCGCGATGGCGTTCGTCATTCACTGTTACTTTGGCGCCAGCTTCGACTTTGAAAAAATATAACATTTCTTATGGTTTCTGTTTAAACTTTGCCCAAGTTTCTTTTACGAAATGTATTGTCTCTAAGGCATTTATAATTTTTTTAGTCAAGCCAGCCTCTAAGCATTTTTTATATTTTGTCCGGCTATGAGGAGTTCACGTCCGTTCAACAGAGGATTTTGTTTGATTTGTTATGAAAATAGTAATATATTCGCGTTGTGCCTTAGACATAAAGTCTGACATACTATTTGCTTTAATGTGTACGTCGAGGATTTTCTCAAGCGTTTTCAGGAGAAATGAGGTCAAACTGGTTGGCCTATATTCATTTGAGAGTGTGGGGTTGCTTTTACCTGCTTTCGGTATAAACACAACCCTTGCTTCTCTCCAGAGTACTGGCACATAATTAAATCTCAGACATCCTTGTACATCGCTTTTAGTCATGGTCCCAACAGATTGCCCATCCTTTGGAGTATGGCCGGAAAAATTCCATTTAAACCCGGTTATTTAAATGGGGCAAAAGTGCTTATTGCCCACTCTATTTTTTGAGTTGTAATAATGTCTTTCGGGATGTTTACTACGTAATTTCTTACAGGCGCCAGACCTAAGTAGTCTATGCATCCTGGAAAATGCGTACTGACTACATCTTGTAGTGATTCTTCACAACTATCAGTCCACTCCCCCTTGGATTTACGTATTAAGTTGGGCATAGTCGGGTGTTGTGATAACATTTTCCTGAGTTTAGCCGCTTCGTTTGTGATTTCTATACTGCCACGGAAGTCTTTCCATGATTCTCTTTTGGCCCTACGTATCTCTTTCTTATATGTTCGTCGTAGATCGTTATATTCCTCCCAGCAGGATTCATTATCGGCTACTCGAGCCAGTTTATAGAATACTGTTAAGCTGTGCCTTTTTGACCCCAGCTCCTTGTTCCACCAAGGTGGCTTTGATCTGCATTTTAATCGTAGGGGAGTGCATGCTGCGTGATATGCTTTATTAAGTACCCTTGTTACTGTTCTAATACTCTCTTCCAGTTCAACACAGGAGCTGAAGCTGCGAGGTCTCATTGGTTTTTGCAATAGCACTTTCCTAAACAGACCCCAGTTTGTGTTTCTAGGATATTTGAAGGTTTTGCTCTTTAGCTTGGGCAAATGTACCACAATTTTTTTCACTAGAAAAATAGTTTGGCAAAACACCCTGGGGAATGACAAAAGTGTTCAATTCATTCATGATGTTCCTCGGCACAAAGTCGTATTAAGAATTCGTTTCGCAACAGTTCGAATTTGGTTACGAAATAAATATTAGGATAATTGAAAGTACACGTTTTTTTGGCTGAAAACATTTTTAAATATTTTTTTTTAATAAATAGTTTAATCTTTATATTGTTTTGTCTGTTTATTGTTTCTTTTTTAATAATATGTATATTAAATGCATTTCTTTTTTCAGGGTACTTTAGTAGAAAATAACGTAACTGGACGTCTAGAACCAAAGGAAGCTCCCGCGTGGAAACGTCGTGCTTTTCGTTATTTAGTTAGTTTTCCTGTCATTGGGATGTGTTTGGCTCTGGTTTTTGTAGTTATGTTCCTGATGTTACGTTTCCAGGTAAGTTCGCTAGTAAATATGCAACATTCACACCAAAAGGTAAACATTAATCCAGTGCTCCTGTGAAAATTTTAAAAATATATTAATGCGAAAATTTCAAGTAAAAATAAATTCATAATTGAACTTCAAAAAAATTAAACTGTTTACTATTGTTTTGCAAAAATTATATAGAGTTGCCTGAGTAGAGTAAATTGAAGTTTACCTCGGCTTTTGTCTCGCTACATTTTTGTATACGTTTGGACATACATACATACTATATCTAATTATCTCAAAATGGGTTATTAGAGTACAAAAAGTTAATTTAAATTTCCTTGTTTTAAATGTGTTAGTAGTCCTTAGCTAACAAATAAGAAATTATCGCAATTCCTTTTAATAAAGCAAAATGGATTTTGTTGGAACTTCAACTATCCTGTTTAGTGATTTTTATATCCGCTCGCACTTATACCCAATGGCATTATATAATTTTGCTCACATAACTGTTGTATGTATGTAACACCATTTTTTTTTTTTTTTTTGTTTTTGTGGGTGAGGTAGGGTTCAAAATGCTTTCGCACTTACAGCGACTGTCGTCTACTGCATCGTGTGGTGTGACCACTAAAACGATACCTCCTCTCCTTCTGGGGAGACACCCTTCCCGGAACTACTCTCTATATTAGTTCGGGAGGGCCCAGAACGGCATCCATAAAAGACCAATTCTATTCACCCTTGTCTGGGTCCACCATATTTGTAGAGATCTCTCATGCTATAGGCTCATCTTCTTGTGTCTCTATATGTGCGGCTTCGCTTTGTTGCCCTGTGTAGAGGTCAATCTTTTTTTTTTCGTAGTACGTTCCCGATGTATTTCTTTACCGCGTTCCAGCTGTCCTCGCGTTCGAGCATTTTGCTGATTATGGTGCTCGGTGCGATGTCGCCAATCTGCTCCCTCAAAGCTCAACTAAAAAACGTGTGTTCAGCGTCATCGCTCAGCGCTTCGCAGTATATGCACTTGGAACCGGTAACCTTGCCCATACGGTATAGGTATCTCCGGAAGTATCCGTGACCCGAGAGGAACTGAGATAAGAAGTAGTTCACTTCTCCGAAGTTTCTTTAGACCCATTTGTCAATTGATAGAATAAGTTTCGCCGTCCATCTGCCCCTCGGTTCAGTGTCCCATTGGCTTTGCCACCGCAGCATGGTTTGACATCTCCGTTCTGAGAAGCTAGAGATGACATGTTTCTTCTTGGAGTCCCACGCATCCATTCGTTCCCGGACCATGAGGCCGATGGGTATCTGACCGCTGATCAAGAAAATTGCTGCACCTGAGACAGTGCGGTAGGCTGAGGCAACTCTGAGTGCCGCTGTTCGTTGCACAGCCTCCAGTGCTTTGCAGTTTAGTACAATTCCTCATATTTCGCTGCCGTGAAGGAGGATTGAGTTTGTGGCCACCATAATTAGCTTTCCCTTGCTCTGTGTTGGTCCACCGATGTTTGCCATTAATCTACTTAGCATACCCGTGAGCTTTGCTGCTTTGGTAGCGGCATGCCTTATCTGAGCCCAGAAAGCAAGCCTGCAATCAAGTTGAAAACCTAAGTATTTTACTGCTTTTTGGGTCACTAACGACGTGTCGCCTATTTGCATGCTGACCTCGTGTCATAAAGATGACTTCGGTTTTATGTTTGGCGAGTTCCAGGCTGTGGCCTTCAAGCCATATTTGCGTCCTTATCATGACTTGGATCAGCTTCCTTCTAGCGTCCGCAGTATGCCGAGTTAGCATGACCGCTACTATATCATCCGCGTATCCCACTAAATATGTATCTTCTGGCATTTCTATACTCAATATCTCATCGTAGCTCAGATTCCAGAGATCGGGGTCGAAAATAGATCCTTGAGCTGCACCAGACGTTATCGCTTTTGTATTGTGACCATCTGATGTGTCGTAGAGCAGTTCACGCTCAATCAGGTATGTAACAACAATGAGGAATCAAGATAAATATAGTCAGATGTATGTATATATGTTACCAATGATAAGAGAGAAATTTTAATGAAACTTTGGTAGATTGGTATTGAAAAAGGGCGAAGTCGGTCAATAACAATGTCCATCTCCCACATAACGGCATTTTTCAAAAAAGGCTAAATCTTGGTATGCCTGTTATAAATGAAGTATTATAAGTAAAATTACTCAAGTTTGGTAAAAGTTATAAACAAAAAAAAAAAAAAAGAAATAGGATGAAGGAAAAATTGCAGGAAATAAGCGGGGCAAATCCATTTTAGGATAAATTCGTATATTTCGATTACGCCTTTTTAAATTTTACTAAAATGAGCACCGAGTATATAAAGTTCGGTTCGGACCGAATTAAAAAGTTTCCTTACTTGATTTCATTTATTATTAGCTAGTGAATACACGGCAAGCGTAGTAGTAGTACGTTACGTTAATTTTGATTAAGAGGATTTTCGCATTTAAGTTGGTAGTTCATAATTTTTAACAATGTTTATACTCATATTTAAATTCTTTTATTAATTAAACAACGTTTTAAAGTTTACTTTAGACATTTTTATTTTAACAATTGCATTATTTAGTATTTCCTCTCTTATTTTGTATCACCACCTCTATTCGGCGTTGAAAGCTTGTGTGTTTTTTTAATAGTCTCTTGCTGTGCTACTGTGAAAGTAAAGTGTTGATTCTAAACCCGTTGCCATTACAATAAGATAAGTTGACCAATTATACAGTCTGTGTCAGAAGAAAAGAACTGGTTTTTTTCTTGTAACTTCAAGATATATTTCATTCTGCTTTTTGCTCCGTGATAGTCCCACTCAAGGACTACGACGCCAGTGTTAACTCCAGGTTAGTGTCGTTCGAAACTTTCCCGTAAACGCAACCAAACAAAAATGAGTGAGAACTACACGAAGCGTTTTGAGGCGGTATTTTTATGCACGCATTCGAAAGGGTCGAAATTATTTTACGCCGCGACTGCAAAAGTAATTAAAAAATCAAAAAGTTTGTTGTCATGTGGAATCAGCGGTATAAAGTGTACAAAAATGTTGATGACTTTTCCGAGCGCGGCTTGAAGCGAGTGACGAAAAAAAGCAGGATAAAGTGATCGTCCAACTTTTTAGGCGGGACCCTTCTTTGCGACTACGCCAAGTACGCACAATTCTTGTTACAAAGGGAGGAATGGATGTGAGTATCAACACCATCGAACGACTGAAGAAGGCGAGCATATCCTACCATCCCACATTATCAAAACCACTGCTCTCAGAAAAACACATTGAGAAACCACAAAACAAGAAAATGGCGTCACAATAATGGACTGGCCTTCCCAGTCCCCAGACGCTACACCCATTGAAAATATGTGGGGAATTATGAAAACGCATCTTGCCGGAAAGCCAGTCCACGATTTAAAGCAACTCGTGCGTCAAGTTCGCAAAATGTGGTCCTCTTTTCGCAAGCTACGCAGAAAAGCTGGTTCAAAGCATGCCGAGAAGATGCCAGGCTTTACTTGACAACGATGGAGACTATGGTACATGACTTATTGCGTAATTGCGACTCGTAGTTTTGTACATACTTTCATGTGAAAAAATGTTAAATATGTATATATCTACCATACTTAATGAATAACCGCGATTCATGTTTTCTGACACAGACTGTATACGTTCGGTAGAAATCTTAGAGATTCCCAACTTTAATTTTATCATATGTGAATATGAATATGTAAAATGATAATTTTTCGTGGCGTGACTATCCGCGGTAAATTTGGATGATAAGGGGCTTGTTATTTATAATTCTAAAAGAAACATTGTTGGTTGAAAACATTTTTGTTTATCAGAATATTCTTCTTGATGATCCACACTTTGCTTTCGTTTGAACCCGTTTTCAAATTCCTTAGTCCAGTCGCGTTTTCCGGGTGATTCTTAAGTTGTGTGGTATCTAACGCGGACAAGCCTTTTTTCCACAAAGTGGTTATGCAAAATCTTATTAATGATTGATAGACGTTGCCGTAAAGTGGACGTCACTCCTTACCCTATTATTTAGTCTTGAGCCGGTAGTGAGGATAATCACCGACCCTAGATCAAGGTCATTAGGTTAGGTTGGGTTAGATTGAAGCGGTTGTCCACTGTCGGAGACTTACAGGCTCATAGTCAATTGTGATGGCACGTGGGGAACTTGTCTTTATCTCTTCTAAACCCAGAGTGTACTTTTTAAAAATTTTATAAGATTCCTAATTTCCACAGTATTGCGATCTTCTAATTTATAAAAAATTGTCTGCCTAAAATGGTAAATCTATCGGTGAAAATGTAGATATCGTCTGCAAGGCTTTTGTTATTGCCTGAAAGAAAACATTTGAGTGCCCAAATTTGAAATATTTCCCGGGTAGGCATGCATTTAGTCTGATTGCATTGCACTTAGCCCGCAATTTGCCATAAATATCTATAGACAGAGGATCTAATAGGGTCTCAAGAGATTTGGTTGGAGTAGAAGGCAGCGATGCCCTTTGTACCCTTTCCATTTCGCCCTTGGATACCATATTTTCCAACCTTGATTCCCACCCTGAGGACTACCCTTCGCTACGTGGCTAGTAATAGTCATCTCTCCCATCCCTGAGATAATGGTCATTTTCTCAAGAAGTGGGCGAACAAATTCTAGCAGTGGCCGATACGGACATATTGATAACAGCATCCGGGTAGATGTTTTTAAAAGCCCACTCTATCGAAAGAGATACCTAAATTCCTTGAAGGCATGTATCCATTCTAGTTTGTCTACAATTTAGAGTTCAGCCGTGGCGACGGACATACCTCACGGACCTGTCATCCTTTGAGGTCGAATACCACCCTCGTCTTAGTACATATTCCTCAGTAGATGACGAAGATTGAAGCAAGCCTTGTAGATATTTGTGAGGAGGGGACTTAGAAGGTAATAGGTCACTTGTAATTCAGCGAGAAAGATACCATCTGGTCCTAAAGATTTTTACGATTGGAAGCACCTAATTGGCAATTATTCCTTTTTATGACTTATCACATTCGCAGAGATACTCCAGGTCCTCAAGTTAAGAGTGTGTATGACAGGGCCCTCAGTGCACCCGAGAAACTGGGCGTTCATTGCGATGCCTGTCATTTCGTTGATTGAAGAGGTCAGTCACCGTTTGGCTTGTGGCTGCAATTCAGGGAAGTCGTATTTTTTCGATAATATTTTTCGTAATCGATTTCATACATAGTTGTCTTCAGGAGTCCACAGAAGTCTTTCCAGAATTCTCTTCCGATGGCTTTTTGAAGATTTTCAGGGCATCCTTATTGGAAAATTAAATATCTATATATATATAATATATAGCTTTGGGTGTTTGGCCGAGCTCCTCCTCCTATTTGTGGTGTGCGTCTTGATGTTGTTCCACAAATGGAGGGACCTACAGTTTCAAGCCGACTCCGAACGGCAGATCTTTTCTTTATGAGGAGCTTTTTCATGCCAGAAATACACTCGGAAGTTTGCCATTGCCTGCCAAGGGGCGCCCGCTATTAAAAAAACCTTTTCTTAATTTTTTGATCTTTCACCGAGATTCGAACCGACGTTCACTCTCTGAATTCCGAATGGTAGTCACGCACCAACCCATTCGGCCACGGCGGCCGCAAATTAAATATCTACATATATAAATTAAAAATCTTCTTGGTGTCCCTCCTCAAGGCCGTAATCTGCGGACTCCACTAGAGTGTTCTCCACTGGCCTTTAGGATATGATGATTTAAAAGCATACATAACATATACATTAATTTTATATGATGTGTCAAGCTGGCCCAGAGAAATAGCCTTTATCCTAGAAGAGTTCGTAGCCTCAGTTCTTAACAGTAAGCTGCGCGTACCGAGAGAAGCGTGTTTGTGGAGTAAGCGATAGTGGCCGCCTTGTATTTTGTCCAGTCTGCTCTCGTTCTGTAACGTGAGAGGTTGGGAGCTTTCAAAAAGAGTTCAAAAGAAATGTGGTGATGTTATGGAAAGGGAGAGCTCCCTGGAAGCATGCCGGTCATTGAAACTGCTGGAGACAGCACGCGAGACCTGTATTATATACAGAACCTCATCTCTGTTAGTCGTGAGAAAAGTGGGCTTTTCCCATGTTTGTTTATAGCTAAAGTATAGGTTAATATAAAATCGAGAAGTGACTTACCTCGAGTGTTGGAGTTGTTCGAGCCCATTAGTGAATGGTGGGAGTTAGAGTTAGCGCCAATAACAATGGGTTGACAACACTTGGCAGGCATCAAAGTTTAATTCGCAGGTCATGTTTCTTATGACCCAGATTCCTCGGATAAGTACAAGCTCCTCTGCAGTATTGCAGTGTTAGCTTCATCATAATACTATATTTATCCGAAAAAAGGTGTTTTTATAAGTATAAATTTTTAAAATAAAACACAACATAATAACTATTATGGCATAAGAAATAACTTTTTGTTCTTTTATTTACCCTTTTTTCTTGTCTCACTACATCTTCTCCCAACGTAGCGCTAAACATTGCAAATTATTACAATACAATTTGCTTAGTACTACCAAAATGGTATTTCTAAATGTTTTTTCAACAGTTACTCACATTTGACATTTTTATTTATATTCATATTAAGCTGGTTTTGATCAATTTGCCAAAACAATAAGAATGATAGTGAGATAGTTTCCCATTTATGTTTTAATCAAAATTCACAAAACTCATTTCATGCAATACATTTACTTTTTTACAGGATTGGCTGGATCACAATAACATACCTGATAGAGGAATTGCTCAATGCATGTATAATTTGCACAAGGTTATTATAAGTTTTTATCCTTTATTTGTGTATTTCGTTATACTTACATACTTAAAATAAATCAACGCCCCGCTCTTAAGCTATTGGCATTGTGAAAGCACATTTGAAAAATTCTTGTCATGTTCCTGATAAAAATGAACACATACCTACATATACATACATATTAGTAATTATGCAAATTGTGAGCACAAATCACAATTACCCGTCGCCGAGTAAAACTCGATTACAAATCGGAATGTGTTAAAACATTTGAAAATATGATGTATAAGATTCGGTCCGACCCCTAATTTGTGTACTACTTTCTATTTCCTATTTTGTATATGTATGTAGTTATATACAGTAGGGTTGAAAAGTATTGAAAGCGATACCTACCGACTAGTATAAGAATCAAGATTTTAACGCCATTCTAATATTTCATTTTTCATTTGAGCACACAAAAAGTTTCACTGCGGTCTGCCAATTCATTCTTTATTTGCAAGCTACTTGAAGTCGGTGTGTCATTGTACTTTTTTAACATAGGAAAGCACCACATATCGTGCAGTGATAAATTCTTTGTTTCAGAAGGTTTATCAGCAACAGGAATTCATAAAAAATTATACAAATATTCAATTAAATATTTGCTCGCCCATTTCCAACTGTGCATCGATGGGTAGTAGAATTACGACGTGCTCGTAGAAGGGTTGAAGATGAACCACATATTGGACGTCCACAACAGGGCAACAATATCAGAAATCATAGAGCAAGTGTATGATATTGTTTGTGTAGATCTCATAAGATGTCGCTAAATGCTATACAAGTGACGCAGCGCTCGAAGTTGTGGGAAATAAATTTGACGTCATCTCACGGTAAGCTATCATCAATCGGCTACCGCGATCATGAGAATTGAAACTCTTCGATTATTTGCTCTGAGACTACGTCAAAATCCCACGATGTACGGAATGCAGAGATGTTGACAACATCAGACCTACCGGTTAACGGCTCCCAGCGGTTTTGCAGCAATGAGCTGATTTGCTCATGTTACCGGGGTTATAACGGCAGTTTGTTTAAAAAGAAACTTAGGTTGTGTTGGTGATACAAACAAAAATCAACGCAGCCTTCACTTATGTTACTTCGTTGCCGTCTGAACAATGACTAATTGAACGAGTGTGTGAAATGAGAGGGCAGAATTACGCTGATTGAACGAGTGTGTGAAATGAGAGCGCGTCACCGGGGATCGAGGCAACCGAAATTACTCGCACAATTTTGTTTCGGATGGCCAAATTTTGTAATCTATCACCCTTGTCAAAACCTTAGCCTATGCTAACAAGTCGAGCTCGTAGCCAGCATACGCATGACCAGAGTGACGCAGCAAATATAAGAGCAAGTTATCAAAAATTGGTCCAAGCGGTCGGAAGTACTGCAAGCAAAGCCGAGACGGCCATTTGAATAATGAGCTATTCCATACATAAAGACATGAATACAGCTCTATTTTTAAAGCTAGAATTTCATATCTTACACCATTGTTTTATTTAAATTTATTTGCTATCGTTCTTACTCGTATTTGGTTATCCTATATAAAACAAAAGTATTGGGTTGGCAACTAAGTAATTGCGGATTTTTTATCTGTAATTTCTGTAATATATTCTGTAATGTATTGCCAATTTTGATCAATGACCTTTTGTCATCTTTCAGGCAGCATCATAATCCCACGTTCATAAAACTTCTGGTTTTTATTAGCAAAAAACTGAATCAGGTACGATTTGACATCATCATCATTATTGAAATTTTTACCATTCAAGGAGTTTTGTAAAGATCGAAACAAAAAGTAATCAGATGGTGCAAGGTCAGCACTATATGATGGATGTGGCAAAACATACCAACCAAGCTCCAATAATTTTTGCCGAGTGGCCAAAGATGTGTGTGGCCTTGCATTATCCTGATGGAATACAATACCTTTTCGATTTGCCAATTCGGGCCGCTTTTCTTCAACTGCATTGTTTCGTTAGTTGTTCAATGTAGACAGAATTGATCGTTCGGTTGGGTGGTAAGAGTTCAAAGCAGACAATTCCTTTATAATCCCACCAAACTGATAACAAAACCTTCTTTTGATGAATATCAGCTTTTCATGTTGTTTGAGTTGGTTCACCTGGTCTGTTTCATGATCTTTTCCGTTCCCATTTTTCATCGCCAGTTCTCAGACGTTTTAAAAATGGATAATTTTCATTACGTTTCTTTAGCAAATCGCAGCTGGTAATGCGTTGCGTTAAATGCGCTTCTATCAGTTCGTGAGGAACCCGTGTATCGAGTTTTTGAACATAGCCAAGTTGTTTTAAGTGATTTTTAATGCATTTTTGTGATACATGAACTTTCTCTGCAATCTCACGTGTTGTACTGTGACGATCCGAATCGATTATTACTTTGATTAGGGCGTCATCAACTTCAACTGGACGACCAGAGCGTTTTTCAATTTTTTAGCGAAAAATCACCAGAACGAAATTTGGCAAACCAATTTTGACACTGCCGTTCTTTTAAGGCTTCGTCACCATAAACAGAACATAACTTTTTATGAGCTTGCGATGCGGTTTTCCCTTGGCGGAAATAAAAAAGCAAAATATGACGAAAATGTTTCCTTTGATTTTCCATATTTCAACGAACGCCAAACGAAAACTACGCAACCGATCAAAAAACTTTTTTTACTGATTGACAACTGAATCGCCAACTATCAAATAACAAAATGTGTTTGACATTTTTACTACGTCTGCAAACTTAAAAATGCAACTGAGAGAAATTCGCATTATTAGTTGCAAACCCAACAAAACACATAAACTACTTGCCGTAAAATTTTGAACTTATTTACTTTATCTAGAAATTTTTGTATAATAAGCAAAAAGGAAATTTGCACAATAATTTACGAGAGGGAGATGAGTTTTGTCGGATGTTTTCTATTTCCATCTCCTAGATAGATAGATGATTTGTAATAACCCAAAAACGGTTTTGTGGGTATGTGGGAAGATTCTCCAGTAGAATTTTTCCTTGCTTCACTGGAAAAAATATTCAAATATATATAAAATGTGACATAACATAAAGACGGAGTTCAATTCTTGATTGAAAGAAATTCTAAATTTCTAAAGACAAAGTGAGCACTTAAGCACTCACAAGATCCAAAACGCTAAACGCTGATACCGGAAATAAAACCATAAATAAGCTGAAAAACGATTTTTAGTAGTCCTAAATCACATCATTGTGACATGTAGACATGTAGACAATTAGTCGAATAACATTTTAGTAGCGATACACACACATACATCCATATATTTCTACATTGTTTTTCATCAAGTAATTTTTCATTTTCCAAGATTGCGTTATGTATGTCAGTAAAGTACTATATATTATCGGTAGATGCATAAATATGCAGAAAAAATATTATTATAGATTCAACATCCTGCAGCAAAGATGAATTTATATATGATATTCATAATTCATACATTTATTTTTTTATTAAACTACTCTCAAAAGTAAAGATTAATATATTAGGTTGGGGAATAAGTTCGTAGCGTTTTTCCGAAGACTTTTATTTAAACAAAAAACAATAATTATATCAATAAGTTAATCAATTATATATTTTCCTATGTTGTTTACAACCTCTTCCCACCTCTCGACCTCTTTGTTATCGAAGGTAACGCTCTTCATATGGTTTGACAGGGAGCGGGAAAGATGGTAATCGGTCGGTACAAGGTCCGGAGAATACGGCGGATGCTGAAGGACCTCCCATTCGAGGTATTGGAGTGCGGCTTTGGCGACTTGTGCAAAATGGAGTCTGGCGTTTTCTTGAAGGAGTATGGTTGGACCATGTCGATCAGGTATTTTCAGTCGAATGGCCTTATTCACGCGGTGCGCTGGACAATGTAGAGCTCCTTGTTGACCGTGGCATTATTTTCGAGCATTTCCCAAAGCATCATGCCCTCCCAGCCCCACCAAACACATATTATGATCATCTTTGGATGAAGATCCGGCTTAACTTTCAGCTTTGGCGTATTTCCTGGTGCTATCCACTCCCATATTTACTTTGTATTGATGTATAGGCACCATTTTTCGTCTCCCGTGAAGATTTGGTACAAAAAGCGCTGTATATGACCGCGTGTTCCTCGATGGCGGGCGATAGGCTAAGAAGCCATTTGAAGTCGACTTCCTTTGTTTTTTTTTTTGGTTGAGCTCGTGAGGCACCCAGGCTCTCAATTTTTCAGTAAGTCCCATTGAATGAAGGTGATTGAAAATCGTTTTATTATCGCAGTTTATTTTTCCCGCCAATTCACGGCTGGTTTGGCGACCGTTTTGCTTCAAAAGAAATTTGAGACGTTCTTCATCGAATTCAGAAGGCCTTTCGCTGCCGGACGTGTCACCGAAATGTCATCGCCATTTTTGAACTTTGTAATCCATTTCCGTGCTGTAGATTCGCCTATGACACCTTCTCCATACACCTCTCAAATGTCGCGGGCTGCTTCGGCAGCTTTTTGACCTCGATGAAAAGCAAAGAAGAACAGGTGTCGAAAATGTTGATTTTTGAATCGGGGGTATTCGATTTTTAAGCCTCAAAACGAATGAAAAATTAAATACCTCAAAAATACAATTCACATAGTTTTGTAGAACAGAACGAGTTTTAACGAAAGAATACTTACCTTACCAAAGAAATCATTGTAAAATAAAAGGAAACATAAAAACGCTATGAACTTAGCCCCTAACCCAATATATAATATAAAGTATATACATACATACATTTAAGATTTAAAATTAAAATTTGTTTAATAATTTCAATTTGTAGTCTCAATGTATGTAAAATTCCAGAATTCTACTATTTACAAACTGATCAGATATTTTTGGTGCATTTGTAATTTTTCAAAAATATTTAAAATATGTAATATATACCAACGAGTGCTTATAAGTTTACTTATGTGTGTACGTGTAGTTTTCAAAAATCGTATATTTTTTTACGTGTGACATATTTCTTTACAGGATTGGTGGGATTCCAAACTTCCGGAAGAAAGCATTCTATGTTGTTTAAGTGTAATACCGAAGATTTTATTGGCGGGTGCAATAACATTAATGGACGAGGCATATTATAAACTGGCTGTATGGCTGAATGATCACGGTTAGTATTATTTACATTATACAGTCACGCATACCTTATTTCATACAGAAACGATTTTTTGTAAAGTGTTCTATATTTCACAATATTTTGCGAAAATGAAAAAAACACAGTATGCAGGCATCTTATTTATTATATTTAGTTTTATTTCATTTCTCAACATAAAATACAAAAAAGTGTCCACTGCAAAAAATAAAAAACTATATACAGAGATTTCACGCCTTAAATGATGGTTAGGTTAGGTTATGGTGGTAGTCGGTCTGCACGACCAACTCACTTAGACCTTACAGGTCCGTTGTGATACCACTGTGCTACACGGGAACCTCGTTTATCTTCCTTCGTGGAACCATTTCGTGGCTCTTATGAAGCGTAGTATTGATGCCAACCCCACGCCCGACAGTTCTGTAAGAGAGTTAAAAAAGTGTTTACCTAGACAACCTGCTCTGATTTTAGCTAGGGCTGGACAATTGCAGAGGAAGTGCTCAACTGTTTCTTCCTCTTCCTCATCTCTGCAACTTCTGCAATATTCATGGGAGAAGACTCCTAGCCTCGAGGAATGCCTGCCAAATAGCCAGTGACCGGTTAAGCAAGCCACGACCTTCGAGATATTGTCTCTTGAGAGGCTAAGCAATTCCTTTGTTCTTTTCCTGTTTATTTGCGGCCATAGTAGCCTAGCTGTTAGACACGTATCTTCATTTCTCCATGACCTATTGGCCTCTTGGATAAAGTGGTTTTTTATTATTAGTTTACTCGTGGCCATGGGTATTCCAATGGTACTTTTATCGCTCAGCAGTTGGAGAGCGGTACCCTTTCTGGCTAGCTCATCTGCTTTACAGTTTCCCTCAATATCTCTATGTCCCGGAACCCAAATGAGGCTGACCTTGAATACGTCACTAATATCATTTAGAGCTGCCCGGCATTCCTGTGCAACCTTCGATCTTAGTAATGCCGCATTCATTGATTTGATGGCCGCCTGGCTATCCGAGAATATATTTATAGTCGTTTTTGTTAAGGCGTGCGTATTTAGGTATGTAGCCACTTCTTTTATAGCTAATACCTCTGCCTGATAGACGCTGCAGTAGTCTGGTAGTCGAACGGATAGTTCCAGTCCTAATTCTTTCGAGAAAACTCCGTAGCCAACCTTATCGTCTAGCTTGGAGCCGTCTGTATAAAAGTTTAATTCCCCCCTTCTCCATGGCCTTCTTGTATGCCACTCCCTTCTTGACGGTATACTCGTCTTGAAGAGTCTTTCAAAGGTGAGTCTAGGGATAGAGTAGTCTATTTCTTGTTTATGACTATTCAGAGAGTGCAAAATGGAAGCGTGGCCAAAGAACCGGTCTTTCCATAGCGCCATACTTTTTAATCTGAGCGCCGAGGCGGCGGCCACGTGTTTTCCTACCAGATTTAGGGCAGGTAAGTTGATTAGCACTTCCAGCGCTTTGTTCGGAGTAGTCCTTAAGGCGCCAGAGATGCACAAAAAAGCTGTTCTTTGGACCTTACTCATGGTTTTAGCGTAAGTCGCCTTTTGAGCAGATGGCCACCATACAAGTATTCCGTACATTAAGATTGGCCTAACTACCGAAGTATAGAGCCAGTGCGTAATACGGGGTGTAAGTCCCCATTTGATACCGACCGCTTTTTTGCAAGTGTATAATGCAACGTTGGCCTTCTTTACTCTTTCCTCAATATTAGATTTCCACGTGAGTTTCCTGTCTAATATGAGTCCTAGGTACTTGACATTCTCTTTCAAAGGAATCTCCACACCCTTAAGAGTTAGCGGGGAGATTATAGGGAGCCTGTGTTTCTTTGTAAAGAGAATTATTTGAGTTTTTGAGGGGTTTATATCGAGTCCCCTGCTCTCAGTCCAGCTTCTAAGCGTGGCCATGTTAGAGCGCAGAATATCCATAAGGGTGTTAGGATATTTGCCCTTAACGGCGATTGCTACGTCATCTGCGTAAGCTGTGACGTGGCAACCCCCTCTTTCCAGGGTCAGCAACAGGGCCTTAAATGATATAGTTAAAAGTACAGCTATTCAACAAACGAAATTGTTTTTTTTTCGTTTCGTTTTTGGTAGAGTGAGTTTGACATAAAGAAATATTTAATTTTATGCATGCTTGTTTTTTAACGATGGGACCGCGTTCAGCATATTATTAATCGTCTTATGCATGAAAATAAAACTTTCACAAAGAAAGATTGTCAGTGGTTAGTGAGCCAAGGGAAGAAAAGTCCATCAACAAGCGCTCCAAAGTAAACTGAGATGGCTAAAAAGGATTTAGGTAAGACTTGCTATCCAGAAACTCTTCGAAAAATACTGAGGGAACCAAATTTAAACGGTAGAATAGCCCGTTATAAACCTTTCGCATGTGCAAGGAATAGAAGTAAGAGATTGCAGTTTGCGCCTGACCATTTAAATAAAACCCCAGCAATTTAGAGGACCGTACTTTTTACAGACGAGCTAAAAATAAACTTATTTGGTGCATATGGCAAACCCTTTATATAGCACAAGGGCAATACGGAGCTCAAACCCTAAAATTTGTGATCTACTATAAAACACGATGATGGCAACAGTATAGTTTTGTCGCATATGTCATCGAATGGAGTTTGAAATATCGCAGAAACAATGAACAAATATGTTTATTTAAAATGTCTGGAAGAAAACTTGGTTCAAAGCGCTAGAAGATTACAAATTGAAGACCACTTTCGCTTTTATCAAGATAACGACCCTAAGCAAAAGTCACAAATAATAAAAAACGTGGTTAATGCATATGTAAATGTAAAAAAATTCTTTAAACTCCTGCACAAACACCGAATTTGAACGTCATCGAAAATTTATGGCCGCTTTTGAAGACAAATATAAGAAAATATGACCTCCATAACAAATCTGATCTTAAAAAGGCGATACTTGAATATACGAACCAAATTACTCCAGAATACCTCTCTCCCTCTGGACCCAACCCGTCGAAACTGCCAGTTTCCTGGGCCTACCGTTAGATGAGCTAGACGAAGACGACCGGTAATTACACTACACTGACAGGGCGAAGATACTGCTACAACAACAACAACAACAACTCCAGAATACACAAACAAATTTGTTGACTCCATTCCGCGTACACTTCAAAGGGCCTGCAATAAACCTTTCGTACAAAGTACTAAATACCTTAAAATTTTAAAAATTTATTTATTTCTAATTTGCTCTTTTTAACTGTATCATTTAAGCTGCGGCGTAAATTCTCTGGATGTTTTTTTTTTTTTTGGTTTTTATTTGCATTACAATGAAATGAGTTGAGAGAAATTAAATAAAACAAAATAAATAAGATGTCTATACTCTGTTTTTTCATTTTCGCAAAATATTGTAAAATATAGAACACTTTACAAAAAAATCGTATCTGTATCAAATAAGGTGTGGGTTTACGTATGAGATGTACGAGTATGCAATCACATAGCTTTCCCAAATCTAATATCAATTATGGAAAGATACTTTTAAGTACATTATTTTTATTGTTTTTAGAGAACTATCGCCTTCAGTCTAAATACGAAAATCATCTTATAGCAAAAGTTGCACTTTTCCAATTTGTCAACTCCTTTTTGTCATTATTCTATATTGCCTTTTACTTACGGGATGAGGATAAACTAAAAGAAGTAAGTACTACTTTTTTCACATTTTATATAATGAAAGACATTAGATGCCACGGTTGTTAAAATTACTGTTAAATTACTTTATTTTTTGAATATTTTCTTTAAAGTGTAGGCATAAAGTACAATTAAAAAAATTCATCACTTTTTGGAAGCAAATTTTGAGCAATATTTTTGGCAGCCTGAATCCTTTATGATGTGACTGCATATGAAGTCTAATAGCGTCAAATCGCATACAAATTGTTATATTTTTGCATGTACACTCAATTCTCTTTTTACACGATTTTTAAATCTTGCACGAATCTCAAAACAAAACATTTGTTTCCAAACAAAACATAATTTCTTAATTAATACCTTATTAAGTAAAAATTTTAGTGTAAGATTAAGTAAAGGTACATACATACATAAGACACTTCCAAAACGATAACAATTATTGCACAAGATCGCGCAAAATATGTAATCATCCGATTTTGTTTTTGAATTATTTTTTTACTGAAGAAAAAATAATAATATTTAGGGAATCTTTACTTGACCCATTGCTTGTCTGTTTGTATACTGCGAGAAAGCAAAAAACAGTCGCTAATAACAAACTCTGTTACAGCGAAAAAAACCACAGCAACCGTTCGACACATCTGACATAGATGTCAAGTAGATGTAGCGATAAAAGTTTCAACATTGATTTTTTTCCTAATTTCAATTTGAATTTGTATATTTTTTGTACTTATGGATTAAATCTTCACTGTGGCTGCCGTGGCCGAATGGGTTGGTGCGTGACTACCATTCGGAATTCAGAGAGATAACGTCGGTTCGAATCTCGGTGAAAGATCAAGAATTAAGAAAACGTTTTTTCTAATGGCGGTCGCCCCTCGACAGGCAATGGCAAACCTCCGAGTGTATTTCTGCCATGGAAAAGCTCCTCATAAAAAATATATGCCGTTCGGTGTCGGTTTGAAACTGTAGGTCCCTCCATTTGTGGAACAGCATCAAGACGTACACCACAAATAGGAGGAGGAACTCGGCCAAACACCCAAAAAAAAGGCGTACGCGCCAATTATATATTATATATAATTTTTTTTTTGTAATAAAAATGAATTGTTTATGTTACATAGGTAAATATTTAATCTATATATATAAAAATGAAATGATGTTCGTTTGTACGCATTTTTTTGGGCCGATACGAGGCCAATTTTATTCGTTCTTTTTTCATATTATAGGGATCCACTAGGGGAAGGTTTTTGGCAAAAAAAAATTTCTTTTAAATATTTTCTTCATATAAAAAAAAGAAAAAATCAAAATATTGTACAAAACAAAACTTGCTCGATTCTTAGATTAAAGTAAGTTTATGTGTACAACTTTTTTTGAATTTTTCGTTATTGTATACAGAAATTTCAAATGATTCGAATGAAAATTTTTTTTTTTTTTATTTCTTCCATAAAATATTACACCTGTCGTTAGACAATAAGTAATTTGATTTACAAAAAGATGGAATGAGAGTGATATTGAAGGGCCAATGCCCCCAAGCTCATTTAGAAGAAATATATACATATTATTTAAAAACAAGTGGTTAACAAACAATGACATATACGATTAGTTGACAATTGATTACAAGGATTTTGCAAGATCTGTTGGTGTTTGATGGTTAAGCCGACTTTGCGTAGATTTTTCTTTATTTGGTAGTCTTCTCATCATAGGATTTGTATGCGTTAATAGTCTATTTATGTGTCTTCTGCTAGCGCTTTGTATTGTTTCATCAATAGTATCGATGTCAAGGTCGCGATGAATATCTGCGTTAGGTATGTACCAAGGTGCATTAGTTAAGGTCCTAAGTATTTATGAAAATAATGTTTCAATTCAATTGAGCAATGCTTTCTTTGACCAATTCTATATGGAAATGAATGCGTTTGCAAACGATGTTTTCGGCTATGAACAAATGTTGGAATCGAATGAAAAAGGAAAGAAACGCGAAATGATAAAAAAAATTCTTGGAAAATTTAAAATGAATGGTGCTTCATTGGAAAAATTCAAAGGTAATAAGAACATACACAAGATAAAGTTAGAATTCGAATTTTTAGATTTATTTTGTTTATTTCTCATTTTTTCAGAAGTACACCACACAACAACTCATTCCAACTCTGATTTTGAAATCCTGTTGGAATTGGTGATCGATAATTTTGTCACTATAATGGTCAATGGAAATTTGCGTGTATCAGACCCTGCATATTATTTACCATATCAACTTTTTATGGAACATATGGACCAAATGAACACAAAAAAATAATTTAGTTTTGTTTTGATTTTTTGCAACATTTTGGTTTTCAGTTAATACAATAAAAACAATACTGTTTTTTCGTGAACACAAAATTCTAAATTTATTACGTTGTTTGTTTAGAATTTTTTTAGAAAAAAAGTAAATTTTTTGGTTTTGAGGAAATTTGTTTATTGTTGCTATTTGTGAAAGCGTAGATATTTGTAAGTATTTGACTATAATCCTAAAAGTTAATGGAATACCACTATGACACATAGAAAACATTTTTTCAAAGGGGTGTTTTTCGAAAATTATAAAAAAATTGTTTTCAAAAATTTTGAAGAAATAAAGTACAATAAAAAAATTTCGAAAGCATGAAATTTTTTCAAAACCAAATTTTCCTCAAAAAGATAAAAGAAATTTCTTCGAAGAGGTGTTTTTCTAAAATTACAAAAAAAAAAATTTCAGAAATTTTAAACAAATAAAATAAAATAAAACTTTTTCAAGGGTATAAAATTTTTTCAAAACAAAATTTTCTGAAAACCAAACAAAATTAAAAAAAAAAATGGTGTTTTCAAAGCATTTCATATTCCACTATTAATAGAGAATACATTTTTTCGAGGGGGGAAAAAATCTTTTTTAACAAATCAATTTAAACTTTTACAAAAGTATGAAATTTTTCAAGAACAAAATTTTCTCAAAAACGTTAAATTAAAAAAAAAATAGTTTTTTCAAAATATTTAATTTTCAGCAATTAACTGAGAAGAAATTTGTTAGAGCGAAGTGTTTTTCAAAACTTCAAAAAACACTTTTTTCAAAAACAACAGGAATGATAACATTGCCTACCAATTTCTGCACTTTTGCACAGTCTAAAGAGGCATTGATACAGAGTGTATTTCCAAACATAGTTCAACATTACAAAAACCATGATTGACTTAGCGAAAGAGCAATTTTAGCTGGGGAAAATAAGGACGTCAATGATATAAATTCAGCTATTTTAGATCAAATACCTGGTGACATAGTTGCGTATAAGTCAATGGACACTATTACTGATCAAGATGAGGTCGTAAATTATCCAACTGAATTCTTAAACTCACTCGATTTGCCTGGCTTACCACCTCATAATTTACGATTAAAAATTGGAGCACCGATTATTATGCTGCGCAATAGTAATGTGCCCCGACTTTGCAACGGTACCAGACTCGCTGTGAAGAAGCTAATGGGTAACGTTATCGAAGCAACAATTTTGAAAGGGAAGTACAAAGGAGAAGACATTTTGATACCCTGAATTCCACTGATTCCGGCGGATTTACCATTCGATTTCAAACGTTTGCAGTTCCCTATTCGCCTTGCCTTCGCTATGAGAATTAATAAGGCGCAAGCAAGGACAGTCTCTACAAATGTGCGGTATTAATTTAGAATACCCAATTTTTTCTCATGGACAATTGTATGTAGCTTGCTCACGAGTTGGCAAACCATCGTCATTATTCACGCGAAAGATGAAAAAACCAAAAACGTTGTCTACCAAAAAGTGTTACAATAAAGTTCGAATGAAATTGTATCAAAGAATTTGCTTTGTTTCGTATTAATTTTATTTTCTTTCAGCAAATCATTGAATTTATCGTCTAGCGAAGCGGGCGAGGGTGCGCTAGTGTAATATGGATTTCATTATTACTTCTTTTGGTTTTCGGTTTTTTGGGATAATATTTTTTAAACTTGAGGAACGGAACCTATCCCCAATTTTACTATATGTCGCATGTATTTTTTACACGATTTTTTTCACATTTTTTAAGAAATCTACCATACAAAAACTGAGTTGGGATCCCGGGTTTTTTAAGTCCCAAATTTTCGGGTATTGTAATTCTTTACGAGGCATATGAAATAGAGACTGAAAAATGCCTCTTTTTGCAAGTATGGGTATGTTTGAACGTTTTTTTCTTTTTAATATAAAAAGCAAATCATACACACCATGTGTGCGCCTCTATTGTACAAAATACATAGACATATTTTATTTTTTATTTTTCGAGGGTTGACTTTTATATTTTGCGCTTGGCTTTATATTTTTATTCAAATATTCTCCTTGGAAGATAGAACACTTCCGCATACGCTTGAACCAAAGCACTTTTGATACTCAGAAGTGGGTATCTCCAAAAGGAACTGTTTAAAGATCTCAATAGCTTCTTCAGGGGTTGAAAAACGTTGACCTCGTATTTTATTTTTGATGTGCGTGAACAAATATAAAGCATTACCTGCCAAATCAAAGCTGTAAGGCAGACGACCCATAAATCAAATATTTTGAGTGTTCAAAAACTCTCTTGTGTAAGCCGATACATGACAGCTAGCTTTGTTTTGGTGAAGGATGACTCGTCTTCGGTTGTTAGTAAACGAATAATTGTGTATCACTCAGAATTGACTGTTAAGTTGCTCTAGTGGTACAGCTGCGGCATGACCAGATTTTCCGGAAAAACAGGCGACCATTTGTTGTACCTCTTCCGCGAGTAACTTTCGTTTGCTTAAGCTCCGCTTGAAACACCCATACTGTCGATTGCTGTTTTGTTACCGGCTCATATGCATATATCCAAGATTCGTCACCTGGTGCGAAGTCATAGCCGTGTTTTGAATCACTACGGTTGAATTTCTTCAACATTTCTTTACACTAAGCGACACAAGTCCTTTTTTGTGCAGTTGTCAAATTATGCGGTCTCCAACGAAATATTCATGATATTGTATTCTGGTCCCACTAATGCCCAAGGATGTCTCTATCTCACGTTACAGCGCATGACGGTCTCGCGTTATCAATTGACGCACAGCATCCATTGTTTCTGGCACAACAACAGTTTTTTGATAGCCTTCACGAAATTTACCCTGCAATGGTCACGGCCACCAGGGAATTCGTTATACCAGCGTTTCACAGTGGGTAAGCGTGGTGCTTCAATGCCAAAAGCCGAAGTAAAATGATCAATTCCTGTGTTGATATTCCAAATCGAAAATCATAATGAAACAATCCACGAAAATTTCCACGAGCTAATTCTATCTTTTGGGGCGAGATGAATTGTTCAACTCACTGAAAGAAGAACAAATAAAGCTTCACATAAGTTATACAAGGTGAAGTCCAAAATAAACAAGATTGAGCTAAAATAGAAACGACAGGGGCTTTATTTTGATAATTTCGAGTTTATTTATTCAAAATAGTCCCTTGTGGAAAATTCCCTTGAAATGGAAACAAATGAGCATCGACTTGATTTTTCACTTCTCCAAACGCGATTTTTTGAATGGTGGCTCGTCTGGGGCGTACGATTCGGCACTTTGACGCTTAGTTTCAGGTTTATGTTGGAAACACCACGATTCATCACCCGTTACAATGTTGTAAAGGAAGTTCTCGTCTTTTCTCGCCTCTTTAATGAGGTCTTTCGAATGTTGAATTCTGAGCAATTTTTGGTCCTCAGCTAACTTGTGCGGAATAAAACGTGCACAGACCTTTCGCAAGCCGAAATGATTAGTTAAAATGCAATAAATCGATCCGATTCCATGAATTTCAACGATGAATTCGGTTCATTTTTGATAAATTTACGAACAATTTCGATGGAATTTTCGATGATTACTGATTTTGGGTGGCCCGTATGCTCATTATCATTTATGTCCCCACAACCGTCTCTGAAACGTGTAAACCACTCGTGAACTCTGGCACGAGATAGACAATCATCGCCATATACTTTTTTCATCAATTCAAATGTTTCGGTGAACGTTTTACCGATTTTAAAACAAAATTTGATATTAGCTCTTTATTCGAAACTCATTTTTGTACCGATGACACAAACTTACTGACACTTTAGACGCAAAAACTTCACTTCCACTGAACCGAATGTCTCCAAGCTTTCACTAGAAGTCAGCTAGGGATGTAACTTCCAACGCGTGCCATCAAAAACATTTTTAAGTCGCCAGTCTTGTTTATTTTGGACTTCACCTTGTATGTAAGTTTATACTAAAAAATACAAAACTTTCCGATGAAAATATCGAATTACGATTCATCACACGTAGTATCGAAAAGGCATAAAATATAAAAGATATTAAATAAATAATACATATGTATTAAATCCTTCTACTCTCCGCTTATTCCACTTAAATTGTACGGCATACATTTGTTTACTTGTTAAATCTTTTTTGCATCGAGTTTTTTTCGACTTAAGTTATATACTTCATCAATCAATCAAACCTGCTACAAAACGACAGCACCTCAACATTTTTGACTATTTTTCTGTTTTTTTTTATCCAGGTTGTCTATTTCGATGAACTCGGTCCCAATTCCCCGTATAGATCCCTCCTGTAATTAATCAACTTACAGTCCCTTGATTGCAGCCGGTCGATTTTATCGATACCTTTTGTGTTAATTTTAATTCAAGGTGAAATTAATTGTGCGTTTCTTTTGCCACGCATTAACTTTCATGTTCCGACGAGAAATTTACCAAGCTCTAACCTTTTTTATCTCAAACGAATTTCTAGTCCAATGCTTCTATTGCTTGAGCTCCTCGCAAATTTAATGAAATCTCGAACTCCATTTCGTTTGATTTTTCAATTTCTAAAAATTAAATATCTCTTGTGTTGAATGCATCATTTTAGTTCAAATATGCTTATGAAATTATTGATCCAGTTAATCTTAGTACTTAGTTAGTCTTAGTACTTTTATTTATTCATTTGTATAGGATTAGAAAGAAGTCAATAAAAAAGTTTGTGTTTTTGATCAGTTAAATAAAGGGTGGTTAAGTTTCAAGGGCCGGTGTTGATTTTGAATAAAATACAATTTTTTTAGGAAATTATTGTCATTTCTCTTTATTATGATAATATTGGTATGGCTCAATTACGTATGGGACAAAATATCGGCCAAATGGCCGGCACGGGCTCGGCGGCACACCTCCAAATACTTCCTTATCTAAAGGGTGGCTAAGTTTCAAGGGCCGGTGTTGATTTTGAATAAAATACAATTTTTTTAGGAAATTATTGCCATTTCTCTTTATTATGATAATATTGGTATGGCTCAATTACGCATGGAACAAAATATTGGCCAAATGGCAGCCGCGGCCTCGGCGGCACACCTCCATCCGATGATCTCAATTTTCGATGACGCTGAGGCATAATTGAGGTTCAGTGCCGTTAATGTGCTGAACTATCTCATCCTTTAGCTCTTGAATAGTTGCTGGCTTATCGACGTACACCTTTTCTTTCAAATAACCCCAAAGAAAGAAGCCCAGCGGTGTCGTTGACGTTTAGGTGTGGTTCACATTCAACATCGGCCCTGAAAATTTAACCACCCTTTACATACATGGCGCGTACACACGTTTTGGGTGTTTGGTCGAGCTCCTCCTCCTATTTGTGGTGTGCGTCTTGATGTTGCTCCACAAATGGAGGGACCTATAGTTTCAAGCCGACTCCGAACGGCAGATATTTTTATGCGGAGCTTTTTCATGGCAGAAATACACTCGGAGGTTTCCCATTGCCTGCCGAGGGGCGACCGCTATTATATTAGAAAAATGTTTTTCTTAATTTTTGGTGTTTCACCGAGATTCGAACCAACGTTTTCTCTGTGAATTCCGAATGGTAATCACGCACCAACCCATTCGGCTACGGCGAATGTACATACTCGTACATAAAAACGAAACGAAAAAATATCTGCGATTCGAAAGAAAGTCGGAGCGAAAGACGCTGACTTCTGTACAACATAATGTTTCGTAGATTCCTACTTTGCTGCTGTAGCAGAAACATGATCTCGTAACAATTCACAGAAACATAGTATTGAGTGCACTATATTTTGCGCTGAAAGGTTCTAATTAACTAAAGATTTGAAAGTTAATGACGACACTCATCGATATTCCTGATCAAATTGCAATAGAGTTACTATTTAACCAAACACTGTAATGGTTTCACCAGTATGGTAAGGGTTTCACAGTATGGTTTTTCGATCTCTTTCCAGAATTATGCATTTGCCAGTGCTAGGTTTTTCAGGATAGTCCTTCACGAAATATTAAGAGTACGTAATTTAAGGTTCCGTGTTCAGCTAATTTTAGGTCCCTTCCCTGTGAAATGCGACGAATTTAAGGGGTAACACCACTCTACACGCGTAAAATAAACACGATTTTTAAAGAATTTTTTTGTATAGAAAGAAAGGGAAAACAATTACTCTGATTTGGGAAGTTATTACATATATACTAAAATACAAAACTACAAAGTTTGATCGAAAAATTTTACAAAATGGCGGCATTGGAGACATTTTTGTAATGTGGTTTCTCTTGAAGGAGCTCCGCGGCACGCAGCACAGAGGGTGCAAATTTTAATCTGGAACAAAGAAACATTTTTTTTCTTAATCTAGATAATAGCTAGAGAAACACGTAGGGGATTTAAAAAATATTTATTTTTGTGGAATTAGCAAGCATTTGAAGGAAAAAACTCTATTTTGGACTAAAAAAACGGCACTTAAATAATTATAACAATCGTTTAAATTAATCTATCAAAAATCCCCTACGCTCTTCTCTTAAGAAGGTTATTATACAGACGTAGTGAAAAACCTGATTAAAAATATTTAAAATTGTTTGAGTTATGCTGCGTGCCAATTTCAGAAAACATGTTTTGAGAAAAACGCGTTTAAAGTTTGGAAATTTGGAGAAATCGTTAAGTAGCAGTCACTAACGCTTGGTTAAAAGCTTAAAATATTTATGAAATAAACTTCGGTAACGTATAAAACTTTTTGTTCTGTATTTTAAAAGGTTCAAAGAATTTTTTAAGCTTATAAAAAAAAATCAATTTTTTGAAATTTCTACAGTGGTGTTACCCCTTAAATATTGTAACTAGAAACTGTTCTGACTGCTCAAACAAAATAATAGCACAAACATCCTTACATACATTACGACTCGCAAATAAACTGTTAAATTTCATCGCAATAACTTCAAAAGCTTTAGATTTGTGTGTCTGAATACTTATGTTCGAGACTTACATATGTTATTTCCACTCGTGTTGTCGTGACTTAAGCAGCTCCGACATTTGCTTTTTTAATCGGAATGACGAATCAAATCATTAAGATAATTTTTCAAAATGCAGTGGATTTCTTTCATAAAAAAACGAATACTCTTCGGTGATGACGTCGTTATTTTCATAGTATGTGAGCTCATATGTACCTTCATTTATTGGCAATGAATCATTACAATTGCGTTGAATTGCCTTTGCTACTGTTTATTTGTTGGAATATTTATACAGGGTGGCTGATAAATTTTGCTACATTAAGAAACTCAAATAACTTTTTTTTTAGTGTATGGAATTCATTTATTTTTTTCAAGTTGAATGTCATTAAATTTTATTAAATGTAGCTTAACTAGTTTTAAAAATAATTGAATTTAAATGCCCCCCATGCTCGTTGACACAAGGGCGGCATCTTAGTAAAAAGTTGTTCATTGCTGCTTTGAGAGTTGCGACAGGAATAGTCGCAATTGTTGCCCGAATGGATTGTTTTAGTTCATCCAAATTTGTTGGCTTTGTTTTATAAACTTCTTGTTTACATAAACCCCACAAGAAAAAGTCAGGTGCAGTAAGGTCAGGCGACCTGGGGGGCCAACGAAATTCAGAGTTTCTTGAAATCAGTTTATTGGGAAATTTTCGTCGCAACTCTGTCATAACAGTCTGGGCTATGTGAGACGTTTCCCCATCTTGTTGAAACCACACAGAGTTGACAGGAATTCTCTTTCGGCGTAGTTCTGGATTCAGAAAAATTCTTTCAGCATTTTCAAATAACGGTCTCCAGTAACCGTAACGGTGTGACCATTTTCTTCAAAAAAATAAGGCCCGACAATACAGCGTGAAGAAACCGCACACCACACTGTCACGCGAAGAGGATGCAATTCCGTCTCGTGGAGTATCTGTGGGTTAGAAGTACTCCATATTCGACAACTTTGTTTGTCACATTGCCGTTTAAATCGAAATGGGCCTCATCAGACATGAAAAGGCAGTTTAACATGTTTTGGTCTTCTTCCACCATTTGCAGGATCTTCTGGCAAAATTCCAAGCGAATCGGCAAGTCTGCTGCATTCAGTTTGTTAACCATTTGAATTTTGTAGGGAAATAAGTCTAAATCTTTGTGCATTATTGTTCGCAAAGACTGTCGGCTGACACCAAGTTGAGCAGATAAGCTTCTTGTTGAAACCCTTGGATTGCTTTGTATAGCTGCAGCTACAGCAGCGATCGTTTCCTCCGTCCGAACTGGTGGGTTTCGATGATAAGGCCTTCTTGCGACTGTTCCTTGCTCAGCAAAATTATTCACCAGTCTCATGATGGTCCATCTGCTCGGGGGATCGCCGCCAAACATCCGCCTGTACTCTCTCTGTACCAAAACTACGGACTCCAGTGCGTGATAGCGGCGGACTATCCAAATTCTTGTTTGCGTGTCCCAGTTATCCATTTTAATAAATTTTAAAGATCAACCTGCAAATTAAAACAAAAATGGAACAGATAACTTAAAAAGAAAAAAAGTTATTCAATTTTTTTTTTTGGTAGCGGCTTTCATCAGCCACCCTGTATAATTAGTAGATGATTTTTCGGCATTTTTTTCTCACGATTTCGGGCCAAAAAGTTGGCTGCAATTTGGAATCTTGTGTAATCAGGGTTGCAAAGTGGCAAGTGTATGCGATGTAAACGTTTAAAAAAAAATATAAATATTCGTATCTTTATCAACCTCAAAATAAATCTAAATTTACAAAATGACCTCGTTCCCTTTCGGAGTTTAATTAGCTGTAAAACTCAGACTAAAAAGTAATACATTTTTAAGCTCGTTATTTTCCCCTTTTTTCTCCTTAGCAACTGGCAGGTTTACTAATTTCACGTCAAATTATTGGCAACCTCCGCGAATCGGCAATACCTTACTTCATTGAGCAGTGGAAACTTGCCAAGTTGAGCTTTAACATGTGGGGCGCATTAAGTCCTACACAGGATATCAATCGCACCATAATGGACTCTGGAGATGTAACGGCAACAACGACTACGGCAGCGACTACAGAGGAAAAACTTAAAATGGGCATACCACAACAGACACCTACGAAACATGAAGCAAGTACTCCACATCTGGAAACGAGTTTGACAGGAACAACAACATCAGCGAGCAAACGAAACATTGGACAAGCGGAAATAGAGAGTACTCTGTACAAAGTAAATTACAGAAAAAATTTAAGAAAACGGATACGATACTTATGCCTATGAATTTAAATTACAGTACGATGGCACATTTTCCGATCATTTAGAGATGCTGGTGCAGATGGGTTACGTAGTTCTTTTTTCAGCAGCGTTTCCACTTGCCGGCATATGTGCTCTAATTAACAATTTTATGGAGATACGTTCGGATGCTTTTAAGTTGGCGCATGTGCACCAACGACCTTTCGGGCAGCGTGTGGCCAACATTGGAACATGGCAAAATGCATTTAGTATTCTGTCATTGGCTGCAGTCATAGTTAATTGTGCGTTGATTGGACTATCTGGGCAAGTCTCACGTTTGTGGCCAGGCCTAACGACCGCCCAAACAATTATCTTAATTGTCACATTGGAGGTATTGTACAATATATTTTCACCGCATATTAATTTTATAGAAACTAAGCTCATTTCTGTTAATTTAGCATATTATGTTGGGGTTGCGTTCTGCACTGACATGGCTACTGCCAGAATTGCCGTTTTGGTTGGCGGCAGAAATTGCACGCGCCGAACATTGTCGTAGAGAGATGCAATGCAAAGGAACTTCCCCGCGGCCTACGCCACCGACCCCGACGTCGACTACTTCCACACAGCCGGATCAGGAAGCTTCAAACTTAGAGGGCACTACTACTAGTGAACAATCGATAGAAAATCAAATGGCTGAGGATATTTTTTATCAGAAACAGTTACGCCAAACTACTAACTATCCACAAATAGATGAAATCACCAATTTTGGCCTACAACGCAATATCGAAGCAGATGTGAACATATTCGAGAATCGCGACTCATCTCCAGATTCGCCACCATCACAAGTATATACAAATTTTACATTCCATGTTAAATTACTTAAATATACATATCTGTTTACCACTATTGCAGACGAGCACCATACTGATAAGACCTTTACATGAATCAACACCTCCTAACAGTGGATCGTCCGCGACAAGTTTAATACAAGATAGCGGTCATGGACATGCCGGGTTAGTCTGCAATAAACTGTATTTATTGAGATTTATAAGCTTCCGCATTACTATTTGATATTTCTTTTATAAATATACATAATTAACACAATCCTATCACACCCTTTAAAATACGCTTTCAATATTTGCCTTTATAATACAGATATTTTCTATACTTTTTTATTTAAGTGCTTTGTCTTCTTCGTCTTTTTTGTATTATCTTGTTTTTAATTGTTGTACAAACTCTGCCTAACTCAGAGTGCTGTTTCATCAGCTGATTATTGCCTGATTTGATTGGTCAAAGTGAGAGTATTTGTATTATCTTTCCCTCTACTTTTTTCAGCTGAACTCTGAATAACCCACCAAATTGTTGTATTTGTAGAATTGATATCACCTTGTACAGATTGGCCTTGCAAATGGCTAGGGTTTTTAAATAGAAATACAACTTTTTTTATTAATGCCAAAACGTCACTCAAGGCTTACATTTTTATCATAATGAGGTTCACGAATGAAAAATATTTGGAAATTATTAAAAATTACTACCGAAGTTTTAAATCGCTAGTCGCAACTATTTATAAGACGTGCCCAGCTCAGTTCACAATGATCTATTAAACGCACCAATAATTCGTTTTCTGAATTAGCCATGTATAGGCGCCTTCGATTTACCATTTCTCCCGCTATGTTTAGACTCTGCTCGTTTGACGAAAATGTTGCATGTGAAAGCAACAATAAAGTTATCGAGCAAGATTCGCCATTAGCGAGTATGTTTATAAGTCATAAAACTGGTATAACTCACTATTTTCAATGCTGCCAACTCTTTTTTGATATCATTCAAGTCTCATTAGACTATGTTCAGACACGGCAACTTTTGTTGCAGAAAATCGAAACTTTTGGTAGAGAGATCGCCGGAGAAGAGGGAAGGGCACCGAGTGGCTCTGTTCTCTTCTGTTCTGGCTTGTGTTCTCTTTTTTTCATTGTTGTTGACTGTAGACTAAACAGAAAAACAAATGTAATTAAGTGCTTCCAAACAAATGTCGTTTTTGGCAGCTCTTTTTTACTGCTGTCTATGTATACTGATTTATGTCAGTTGCTTCATCTGTTCGCCCCTCGATATATGTATGTATAAGAAATACTTAATCATTTTGCTCTGCAATGAAATTGTGCATAAGTTAACAGCTACTCTGAACTTACTTCTTTACAGGACGTAGCTTCAAACTCTTCCCTAAATGCACGAACACCTTAAAACAAGGCTGATAATACATCAATTTTTACTTTTACTTATCCCAAAATATTGAAAAACACCCTCATTAACATGACCGCCGTAGCTGAAGAGGTTGGTGCGTGACTAAAAAAATTCGAAAGTGCGCGGGTTCGAATCTCCGGGCATGAAACACCAAATGAAAGAAAAATTTTCTCGGTAGGCAAAGGCAAATCTCCGAATGTATTTTCTGAATGTATTTCTTCCTCACAAAAAAATTATCTGCCGTTCGGAGTCGGCTTAAATTTGTAGGTGCCTCCATTTGTGGAGCAGCATCAAGACGCATACCGAGGAGGAGCTTGGCTAAACACCCACAAAAGGGTGGAAGCGCTAATTACTTAGTCCTACCAAAAGTTCTGTTACAAGTTACGTCCGTTATAGATATGTAATTATAAAACTTTTTTTTAAGGAAGCTAGTTTAAAAAACAATTAATTTTCATTCGAAATAGTCGCCATTTGCTTTTACATAAGCCTTCAAATGATTAGGATATTCAGCTATTGCAGTACGCACGCTGTCCATAGGAGTTGACGTCGCTGCTGGAACTAAGCCAAACTATTGGTGACTCTCGAAATTTCTGTGAGGTCTTCGACGGACCATATTCTCCAATTCTGCCCACAAACTGTAGTCCAATGGATTTTGGTGAAATCAGTATATTGTTTTTTGGCCACTACTGGGTGGTTTTTCCCTTATGGGCTGGAGCGGAAACTTGCTGGAAGATCGAACGCTCTCCATTAAAGAGAGTACTACTCAACTGCCTCGCCACGCCTTCTAAGATATCCTCCTGGCACACTTTTACCCCGGTCTTAACGCCTGAAGAAATGTTACGCCTTTACAAGGCACTCCTCACCAAACCATTACGGAGGCTGGATGTTGGCCACGCTGAACCTTTGGAACAACATTTTTTGCGTCTTTAGAAGCTTTAGCATCGATTTTGTCGTTTTACTTATTAAAAACTTCTTCAACAGTGAAAATTTTTTCATCTGTGAAAATAATATTTTTATGGCCGTTGACGGTGTGTCACCGAAGAAGCTGTTTGCATCTGTCGAATCTAGTTTTCTACAAGCGCGTTGCCAAAGGAAGTCCAGATGAGCGACGGAAGGCTTTCATGTGGAGATTATCTCTAATTAGTCTTGATATGGATCTGGTCGATACATTCATTTCCCTGGACAAGACTTGCTGCTTTCTAAGGAGATTTCTCCGAATTCTTACTCGAATGGCTTTTATGGCTGCACTGGTTCGAACTGCGCGAGGACGACCACTTCTTTTTCTGTCTATCACTTCAGACATTTGGGAAAAGATTGATCGTGCGTTAAACAAACATTCTCGAAATATTAAGTTTTTTCAGCAATTCGTAAATCTCACTTGCACTCTTACCACACTTATGTAATGCAATCACTGCAATCCGATTTTCCTCAGCTCCCTACTGCATTATCACAGATTTTATGGTAATATATGTACCTATATATAACTTGTGGAATTTTCTATTAGATCACAATACAAATGAGTTCGGAATAATGTAGCTGTTTAAACTCCTAAGCCTCGTGATTCCAAAAGCTATTTCTCATGCCTTTATTTCCATCTGGGGCAAAAAACTCTCACAATAACTATCTGCCGTTCGTTGCCTTTCATTTGTAAAACATCAGGACGGTCACCACGAAACTTAAACAAACACTTTTTATTTTGATAATTATATAAACAAGGGTTTTTGAAGCTTAAAAAACAATATATTTTGTTTTTGAAATTTACTTTTTATTTTTAAATATTACTAAATAATTTAATTTTTGATAATTTTATAAAATCTCTTTTAATTTTAAAGCGCTTTTGTCATGGCACTTTCTTTCGGATACACCGGTACACTTTTTCACTTGAATTTTATATACTTAATAACCATGTCGATATGTTACAGGTTTTTACTAATTTTATTAACAAATTGTATTGCATACTAACCTACTTTTTGATATAACTTTTAAAATATTATATTTATTATATTATTATTATTTATATTGACTTCATATAGCGCATGTAAAAGTTGTAAGCTGAAAATGAAAAAAGCGGAAATACCCCCATTTCATGGATATTCAGTTCGTAATTTAAGCTCAATTCAAGCTAATCAAAGATTGCACGCTTTTTCAGGGTAATTTTTACTAATTGTATTTTATGTGTCATGGCATACATACATATATACGTGCATATGTAAATATATGCATTTTAATAAAATATTATGTAATGGTACTTTTGTATGTTCACAGCTGTATGTTAATATATATGGTGTATAGGTATATGTGTGTGTATGAATTTATTCGTATATACCATATAAATATGTTAGAGGTGTGGCGAATGTTTAGTTGTAATTATTTTGTAAAATAGGGGTGAACATTTAAAGTTAAAGCATCGAACAACCTTGTAATTTTTGATAGCCGTGTCAGATCGTTAAATGTCGTACCGCATTGGAAGCGTTAGGCAAAGAAAAGTGTACCACGGACAGAGAGAGAAAAAAAGAAGAAAATTACCAGGCGGCCGCTCTAGCCGAATAGGTTAGGGCGTGACTACCATTCGGAATCCCGAGAGAACGTTTCGAATCTCGGTGAAACAAGAAACTGAAGAAAAAGTTTTTTCTAATAGTGGTCGCCCCTCGGCAGTCAATGGGAATCCTCCGAGTGTATTTCTGCCATGAAAAAGCTCCTCATAAAAATATCTGCCGTTTGGAGTCGGCTTAAAAGTGTAGGTCATTCCATTTGTGAAAAAAAAATAAGAGGAGGATATCGGATGTAATATAATATATAATATATATTGTATATATACATACATATATATATATTATATTTAAATTGGCATTTTTTGGCCACCGAAAACTCTAAATCAATCGAAGAATTGTTTACGACCAAAAAGTTACAGTTTGGTGGGGCATTTGCGATGATGATGAATGATAAAGGGATGATGCATTACCTAATCTTCGTGAAAATGATAATCAAAAACAGATATGCAATTCGCGGCATGTGATGGAAAATGGCAAAGAAGAAGCACATTTGGTAGTCGCGATGTAATCATTAGTATTCTTTTTTCAGAAACAAATTATTTAATATTAAATTATCAACCCTGTCATATTAAGTGGTAGTTTAGTTTTGGAAACATTAATCCATTGGCAAAATGCTCTTGTGACACGGTGTTCTAATGAAAAACTTTTTTTTTTTCTTTTGCATACTAGGACTTTTTCTCGATTTTTTTCCGTCAGCTGGTCTAAAAGGTTACAATAATATTCAAAATTTATTGTTCTACCAGTTTGCAAGTAATCGACAAACAAAATTCTTTTCGCATCCCAAGAAAGTGATGCTAACACCTTCTTGGCGACCGACGGTTTATGACTACCATTCGAAGAACGTAAGTGCGAATCTCCGTGAAACACCAAAATGAAGAAAAAGTTTTTTCTATTATAATAGCGGTCGCCCTCGCTGGCAATGGCAAACCTTCGAGTGAATTTCTGCCCTGAAAAAGCTGCTCATAAAAAATATTTGCCGTACGGAGTCGGCTTAAACTCTAGGTCCCTCCATTTATGGAACAAATGGTTTATTTTGATTTGGAATAATGGTGATAGACCCAAGTCTTATCCATAGTGATGAATCGACGCACACAATCCACTTTATCCTTTCGAAAACGCTCTAAATGTAGCTGAGAAAGTCGCATTTGAATTTGTTTTTTTTTTCATTGTTAGCGAACGCGGCACCTATTGTGCACACAGCTTTCTGAAACCCAATACTTCACTCAAAATATTCCTTACACTGCCCGATTAGATGCCTAAGGATTCTACTTAAGACTGAAAGAGAGTCACCCGACGACTTTCCAATACGATATTCTGAATTTTTTCTAGGATTTCTGGTGTTGTTGCCGTTTTTGGACGTTCTTAACGCGGATTGTCTTGAAGGCTTATACGACGACGTTCAAATTCAGCAATCCATCTTTCTACTGTAGTTTGATTATTGTTGTTTTAATTAAATTAAAAGTATGAATACATTACATCATTATATAATCTGTAAAATAGGGCTTAATTCAACTTTAAAAGGGTATAACAAATAATTATAGGGTGGTCAAATGAGAAAATTTAGAACTGCCATCTAAGATTTAAACCAGATGATCGATCTCGACATGATTCCATCGCCCAATCAAAACAGTCCTTCGGGGCGAAAATATTAAATATGCGACTTATAATATGGAATTATTTGACGATTTAAAACTTAACCTTTAGGTATTTAAAAATTTTACAAATGTAACCTTTTGGTATTAAATTAAGTGTTTACTCTGTGCATGGATGGTCATATAATCTTAAGTGGGTAAGACTCCGTCATAGCTGCGTGGTGTTATTGCCGGTGTCATATTCGGGCAAATGAGCGCAAGAACGAAATGCCCTCTAAATAGAGCACAAACAGCCTAGAAGTGCTGGAGTAAAAAAAAGCAATTTCTTGTCCGAAAAAAGCGCCAAAATTTTTTTTTTCTATTTTTTGTAATTTTAATCTTCTCTTCTTAAAAAAAAATTGTAAACAGCTCAATTTTATAGTCTTCACAAACTCACTCGGACTTTTTTCGAGGGTGAACAAAGAAGCCAAGACAAATCTATTAAAGATGGTATCGGTGAATCAATGAGTTATTTTTTTTTCTTTTGCCGTGTCCATGTGGCTGTCAATTCAGAATAAAACAAGGCGAATTCATTCTTTGTTTTCTACTTTAGGTCTAATGCCACCGCCTTTAATACTTAAATGCACCTTGAAAGGAACAGACTGAGTTTTGTAGAAAAAATCTGAGACATACTGACGTACATACACTTACATAGATATGTAGGCAATGAGTTATATTGAATGCGTTATTACTGTCAGATTTCAAAGAAAAATTGTTATTTATGCAGGGTGGTTCATGTACTGGTTTATTTTTAAAAATTTCAAAACATTAACACAAACTTTTTTCGGTATATTATTGGATAGATGAAAGAGCAAATATACCCTTTATTATAGAACGCAATTTGATTCATGTGGCTGCTTTAACTGGTTTCGCAGTAGTCCAGTTTTTCAATAAATCGGTCATGATTTCTGACTGGATATTCACTGCAATGGCCTGAATCGTGAATAAATTGTTCGTATAACATCAATCGGTTCTCCATGTCACTCTACAAAAAAGTTTAACGGTATCAAATCGCGGCACCGAGGTGGCCAATTGGCATCGCCGAAACGGCTGCTAAACAATTACCGAAATAGGCGCGCCACAGATTGATTGTGTCATGGCGCACCATCCTGCTGAAATTAAAAACCTTTCAAGTCCATGCCTACAATTTTAGCCAGCTTTTTCCCCTCAGGCCTCTGAAATAGCGTTTTCAACACCATTTTCAAAGAAAAATGGGCCAATGATGTCACCACACGAAAATCCGCACAAAACTGTCACTCTTTGAGGAGGCATCAGCTTCTCGACGATCACATGCGGACTTTCCCATCCCCTTGTGCGGCAATTTGGTTGTTAGTATAGCTGGTGAATGAAAATGCGCTTCGCCAAAATGCCTATTTTCAATAAACGCACTGTTTGGTCTACACAACATTGACTTTGGAAATAAGTTTGAAATACTATATTTCCCAAAATTTTTTAAGCGTAAAACGATTCATTTTGTTCCGCAGAGATGTGATATTGATTTTCTGTTAAGATTCCTAGCGGTCATTGTGAAAGTAACATATGATTTAAAAAACACTATATGGACCAGCCTGTACGTACATATACATATGTATGCCTTGAAAACCTTGTTGATATATTAAAATAGTTTATGGCGAGTGGAGTAAAACTCCTACCAGATCTAAACAGAATTAATATATTACCCTAGCGTATGCATGCACATATACATATATATTTATTAAACATTTGTGAATTTATATTTTTTATTTTATTTTATTATATTGAGAATTAGGCCATAAGTTGAATTCGACAATTTGAAAAATAGAAATTTTGCATGTTAACTTTAAATGCGCACTTTTTAATTAGATAAATTTTGCACCAAATTTCTTTTGGTTACACATTCGTATATAAAACATTAATGTCTCCCGCATATACCTTTACAAACTTACATTAGGGCGGTCCTTATTTCGAAACACTCGAGTTTGTGGAATACTTCACCAAGTTTTTTTCTTTAGTTATAAAAACAAATATTGTTGAATACCAAAAAAATTAACTTTTTTTTATAAAGAAAAGCCAATATTACTCTATGGTGCTCTGGTGTGGTGGACTGCATTAAGAAGAACGACACACAAAACACCTTTGGAAAACATTCAACACTCTGCACTACAGGGGCAATTAAAACTACTCGGGCAGCACTTGAAAGAATACTCAACCTACCACCCATTGAAATTGCGGCAGAAGGTCTAGCAGCTAGATCTGCCGCAAGACTTAACGCAATGTGCTAATTTACCTGTAAAATATTCAGACATGCATAGCTCAACAGGTATGATTTATCGGACCAATATGGATTATATGACTCCGAAATATAATTGGGTGAAGAGATTCCGAACAACAATAAATCAGGCGGCCAATTAAGCACCCGGACCACTGCAGCATTTCTCAAGCAAAAGTCTTTGCGGTAAGAAAGCAGAAAGAGCACTAGCAAGGACATCGAGCAATTCCAATATAAAGCAGGTAACTGGGTGCCACATAAATTGAAGGATGTCGGAGAGGGATATCGAGAGACGTTTGGTGACGTGTCAGATGCTTCTTGAACGGCAGAAAAGAAAAGGCTTTCTGCATCGCATCGTCACTGGCGAAGAAAAATGGATCTATTGTGATAATCCTAAGGGTCGAAAATGTTGGAGTCTACCAGGGGAACCAGGTTCGTCGACAGCGAAAAAAAATATTGACGATTCAAAGGTTATATTGTGCATCTGGTGAGATCAGAAGTGTGTCGTCTATTATGAACGCCTTAAACCATCTGAAACCATCATTGGCGATCGTTACCGATTGCAGCTAATGCGATTGATTCGAAATCTCAAATAAAAACTGTCGGAATGGGACGGTAGACATGACAAACGGATTTAGCGGCATGACAACGCCAGACCACACGCTGCTAAATCGGTCCAGAAATATTTAGAGGGACTGAATTGGGTAATCTTGTCCCACCTGGCGTATTCCCCAGACATTACACCTGCGGATTACCATCTATTCCGATCAATGCAGTCAGCCCTTATTGGAGTGCGGTTCACTTCTTACGAGAGCATTGCAAACTGGCTCAATGAATGGATCAAGTCAAAAAAACTCGAATTTCGAATTTTTCGTCAGAGGAATCCGTATGCTGCCTGAAAGATTAAATAAAGTTGTAGCTTCCAGTTGCACATACTTCATAGGTATATTATCATGTATCATTTAATTGTTTAAATAATTCGTAACTTTGGCTAAGAAAGGACGGAAACTTATTCCAATATACCTAATAAATAAAATATGTTTTCCACTAAAAATTAATATTTTATTTTTAATCAATTTAAAAATATTTGTAAGACGAACGCAGACTTTATGCACTATGTGTATGTATGTGCAACAAATTGGAAGGGAAAACCTCGTGCACTGTGCCTATTTAATAAATCCTAAAACCAGCAAAACTAAAATAATATGAAAAATAAAATTTCATATGAAAAATAATGTCTAAAAATTACATAAACTTATGCTATTATGTAATTAAATAATTGGTAAATAACTTTAAAATTTAAGCAACTACGTCCTTTAGTATTCCATTGACAATGGTGTCATAGCATTAACGTTCACCTATGTAATAAAGTAACTAATGAACAATGGTTATGTTCCTGCTCGAAGATTTAAAATACGAAAAAAGCAATTTTATTCTAACATTGTATACGAAGACCGCCCTAAAGTATGTATGTAAATGTATGCATATATTTATATATTATCACCGAAACTCTATATATTTTATAAACTGTTAATAATGGAACATTTTCTCTTTTCTTATTCTCTGCTTTTCCGTCATTATCTTTTTTTTTAACTTTCAATACTTTTAACCTTTTAACTCTATCCTTCCACTCTCTTTTCATTGACATACACTACATCATTTTGAAAAATAATTTTTCCTTTTTTATTCGCTCGCTACCCTTATTCTGAATTTGCTTTTGCTTTTTGATTTCCCTGTATTTTATTTAGAACTTCTCTAAGCAGTGCAAGCACCTTGGCATTAAATATTACCCGCCAGCCCATACATATTCCAGAAATACCGCCATTCCGGAAAAAATCAAGTGACTCCGCTGAACATACTGGTAGCAGTGCTAGCAGTAGTCCACAGCGTTCCAGGCAGCCGCTTATTTCAACACCTCCACCCATTTTGCAGCATCAACCCACAAAAATAGCGGAAATACCACCTTATAAACAACGTAAAATTTCCGCTGAAAGTGCCACACATTTACATATGAGTGTAAGATTTCACAAGTATTTTACATGCATACGCTTCCACTAGAGAACGACCGAACAACAATTTTTAAGGCCTGCCTTAAGGGGTTCCGTGGTCTAGAGCTCGAAAATGTAGGGCATTTTCAGGAATTTTTTTTTACAATAAAAAAAATGAAAATCGATATTTAAATTTTTTAGGCTTTTTATTTAACTTCTTTTACATACAAAAATGAAATTTTTGGTCTTTAATTTTAATAATTTAAAAAATGGCGCCGAAGCTGACCCTAACGAAAAATTGGACCTGGATGGTGTTGTCCATTTTGGCTCTTCTATTTATCTGAAACACAAAAACCAAAAAAATTAGAATAGAATAAAAAAAGGAATTTAAAAAAACATGGCGCGGTTTTGAATTTGTCACTCTAAAAATCTTTTTTTTTTTCTAGTTAAAAAAAAAAACGAAATAATTGAAATAATAATATGATTCTAGTACGAGCGATACCCACTGATGTTGTGAACAACATATTAAAATTTCAAACGATTCGATTGAATAGGTTTTTTTTTTACCACACCTGGCCGAAAAAAGTCTCTTCGACATAAATGAGTTTAAAGTTTGTGGTACAGGAGCGCGCGGATCGCTCTCTACTTAGTTAATGGGCTATAAAAGCTATAATATTGGGAATTTCCGTATGAAAATTTCACAGTATATTCTTAAGATACTACATTTTCGAAATATCGAAAAAACAAAAATCGATTTTTTGAAATTTCTGGACCACCCCCTTCTGGTCGCCTTAACTGAATTGAATTACGGCCATTTTGAACCGATGTCAAACCGAAACCAAAGCGAATATTTTAAGGAGTCCAAGTAATAAATAAACAATGATTTTTTTTTAATACATAAGTCTCAATCACATTTATTTCAGCTCATAATATTGTATAATATGTATATACTACACTTATGTTTCTAAAAATAACAAAAAAAATATTTCTACTTGCACACACGTGTATTGGCCAAAGTTCGGCTCTTTTTTGGCCGAAATCGAACTGAAATTTTATGACCGAACATGGCCGAAGTCGAAGTTCCGTCGTTCTCTAGTTTCATACCAATCCTCACCCATGTAAATTCACATTATGTAGTCTGCCTACACTTGACGGTTTTTTGAAATCCACTCCCTTTGTGACAGTAGTATCGTAGTATCGAAAAGTGATTGTAACTGAAACGTAATAGAACACAAACACCCTTACGATGGCATTTTATTTCGTAAAAAAACAAATAATTAATGATGGCATACATTTTTATTAAAACGACTGTATATATTTCCCTTTACATATATATCTACTTGTATATAAGAACATAAAACAAGACAATATTTCATCACAGAGGAAAATCTGTTAATTTTTTTTATTGCACAGAGTTTGAAGCTTGGATTTACGTGGTTTTAGTAGGAGAATTAACTATATTTTCATAAAAAAAATATATAAAATCTTAATAAGAGTCAGATAAGTTATCAAAACGTCTCAATCAGTTTCTGTGTTATAGTCATTAAAAGTAGTGTATATACTTTTATGTACATATATAGTTATCTTTTTCTATACTCGTATTCCTTTATTACATTACTCACTAAGAAAGTTGAAGAAATAGTCTTTGATGTCTTAAGATGAGAACATATTGGAGCGGCGATCAAAGCAACGATGAAAGCAAAGAAAAAAGCTTAGAGCTCTGTTAGCCGCGGCTTACACTTTACTTACTTAGTTTTCATAGAAACTTAGAGCTTGTTACTCAGCACGTGATCACGATTGCAGCAGCAATATTTTTTACAATGTTTGGGTTTACTTATCTGTTTTCTTTATCTTTAATTTCAGTCTCACGCGTCTTCATATGATTCACATTTGTACCAAAAATCCATTTTGTGTAGTATATTTGGGGGAATACTATTCAAAACAGGCACCAATTACATGGCAGCAATGATTGCTTCACGGCTCTCACTTTACGTAAAACACATAACTGAAGAATATAAAACCTACGCTCTATATGTCTTCTATGTTAAGTGGAGTTTAAGCTAACCACAAACACGTGTTGCTGGTAGATTGGCCTAAAATTATGTCTACGCCTTGGCTAACAGAGTACTTACTCATTTATGCGGCTCGCGAAGAAATACTTTTCTATGAGTTTTTCTTCATTGCTCGCCCAAAAGGCAAAACAGATTTGTTTTATTACTTCCGCATTCAGTGTAAAATAAGGTAGCATCCCCATACACTGAAATATAGGGAGTAGCTCGAATATTCTTCTGGGTATAATTGCAAGAATAATAGACACAAGATTGCGTCAATCAGAGAGTGCGTGACGTCGCATTGGTACAGTTGCATGACAGAGATGTGAAAATGCGAACAAGAATGCAAGAGGAAGAAGAAATTACACAAGAAACACACGAATAAATTACACAAGTGCGACGTCACACACACAGCGATTATGTCAAATTCGCTGAGAGCAAAGTAGCGGTACCGCGATCGGCACCACCTCATTATTCCCTCCATTGTGGTATAACTGTAACTACTTGTACATACAATACATATGTATGCACTATATCTACCATTTTTTTAAACTCAGTTCCGTAAATGAAAACGCAATAATACCAGACCATAAGTATAGTACCAAGGTTGACGGCTTATGACAATTTTAAATTAGTTTCTTACGCCAAAAAAAGTTTCCCAATTACATACTTAGTAATGTTTTACTATTCAATTATGAGGAGATCAAATAGAAAACCTCCATTTTATAATGTAAAACTTTAGCCATGTCTGTAGGTCCTTTGGTCCGTCCGTATGCACTCGAACTAAAATTTAAATATTTCAGTGAAACTTGGTACACATTATCCAAGGTATGATAATTTGGTATTGAAAATGGGTTAAATTCAAAATCAATTTTCAAAAAAGAAATACTACTCAAGAAATATTTAGAAATTTGTGGGGTGTCCACTCCATTTAGTGTATCTCGATAAGGAAATTATAAAACTCGCCCAAATTTGGTGCATGTATCGCTCTCCACCTCATTTAGATCTGACATAAATATTACCGGATAAAAAAAGCGTCCACTTTTCATATGTTAAGACTAATTTTATGTTCGTTTGGGTGTGAGGTTAAAAGCTATCTATGTCTATGAGTTGGTTTGCATCCAAAAATCCAAACAGCCAGCGCAAATTCAATTTTCTTAAAATATGTGCGAATATATAAATTTCAGTCTGAACTGAACTTCCTCAATAGTTTTTGTTTTGGTTTAAGGCAAAAAGTTGCATATCAATAAATATAAAATAAAAAAATACATATAACATAAATAGAGATACATACATAGGGTATGTACGACGCCGACAGAAATTCATAAATATAGTGTCGAAGCTTACCATGTGGCATTTCGAATGTAACAATTTTGACCAGCATTTACCATTAGCGTCGTCATTGCAAAACAGCGGACCGCTATTTATACTGCAATATTTAACACTTTGCTCTCGAAGATTTTTTTTGTACTCGTTTAAACCGTAAAACGCATCCCCTCACATTTTTTATTATTACTCGTATTAGAGTTTTTCCTCCATAGGTGATGTTGTCCTCCTGAATATCTTGTATGTCAGGCGATAGCACAAAAGTCAAAGAATCGATTTGACAAAAAAAATTAATACAGTACAATCGTGATAGTCCGACATTTCTTAATCCGACATGTTCGGTAATCCGACAACCTCATAACGTCTATGGATGCAATTGGCATTATTTTACTTTGATCAGTCGTAGCAGAGCAGCAGAGGGGATTGTGTTTTGTTTCCCGGTCACAACGTATTTGTCATTAAATTTGAACGACGCCAGTTCTCTCGCGATTTCTGACGGTGTTGATGTGATTTTTTTCTGTCTTTTCGTGTCATTAAATGGAACCTTCGGTAGTCCGGAATATTTGATAATCCGACAACGAGTCGGTCCCGTATGTGTCGGACTATCACGATTGGACTGTATTTATAATTGTGTATAGTAGTTAAATAGGGCCGAAGCAGAAATGTACCCCCCTTTCCAAACCTGCATTCCGTGAATGGAATACAAGGTTTTGTACATATCAAGAAAATATTAAAGACTTTATTAATACACAGTTTACTTCGAAGTACAGCTTTATTACTTACTTTATAGTTACAGTTACAGGTATAGGGTTGCTACTGAAGTTTCGGGATACACAGGTAGAAATAAACATTTGTAATCGAAAATGTAATTATTTTTCTTACAAAATATTGTCCTTGAAGATCAAAACATTTTTGGATTAGTTTGAAGAAACTTTGATGTGCTCGGCACGATTCACTTTTTGAGCTGTTGGAAAATTATGAGGTATTCAAAGCGAACGTTCAAATGCTCATGCAGTATAAAATGTATATATTTTGAACGCCCAAGTATACCTCTGTTTCATGGTATGCCACAAGACAATCTGTAGTATTAAGTTTTGGCTTACTTTCACGAAATTCGTATCGAAGTGCGATCTCGATTGATTGATTTCTGGGAACTAGTGAGAGGGTTGCTCGAGATTTAATTGATTTTAATTCTATTTATTTATCAAGGGAGATTTAGATAATTTTAGTTATATTTTTTTATCATAATGAATGCGGCAATTGATTGGACGACACTCGATAGTTATAAGGTGAATAAAAAACGTATGTACTTTACAAATATATTCGATGTAGAGAAAACAGAAGGTGGCGTCTTCCGAAAACTGTTTCATTTGTCTTGACGAATTTGAAATTTTAATGACGTCAGGATTGAAAATAAACAAACATTTATATGCAAATGTATATATGCACGATTTATTCTGTTATTCTTGGTTTTCCACTTGTTTCGAACAGTTCTCTTCATTTCGTTTGTTTATTTTCTGTACTGACATCGCGACCATTGGGAAGGCGCAATCTTATATTCTATTATTTTTGATGTATTGATAGGAAGGTAGATTGAAGTGGTAGTCGGTTTTTAAACTAGCTCACTTAGACCGTTTTTTTACCATTGCCGATCCATGGTGATACGACAGTAGCAGTTTACCTGTATATGATGTATACACATAAATTAAAAGGCAGCCAAAGCAAGTAGATTTTAGGCAAATATTTTCTATATAATTGCTGCATATTTTAATTGCTTAAGTCGCTGCTCTTCTGCATCAAAGCAACTAACAAAAATTTACAGCAGTAAAAGTTACGAATTGGCATAGGAGAAATGTCAAAAAGTTTTTCAAATAGAACTTTCTACCGATTGGCACAGGACCTAAATAGCACTAGTATGGCAAAATGATATGAGTACTTTTACCACACTGGTGTTGTTGTATCTCAAAAATTAAGTAGCAACCTACGTATTTATGCAATACAGTCCGGTTCGCTTGGTTAGAGGCAATAATTTTAATGGAAGAAAATGGTTATTAAAACAACCGTATTTGATCTAGCAATCCAAGGCATTCTGATAATTCAAGTGAAAACTGTACTTTGCTCGAAAATAAATATGCATCAAAATATTATTCCATCTAAATCATCATCAGTTGTAATACTGTGCTTGATTTATGTGTTCACTTGAGTAGAGGCACTAACCAAATAATAATAAATATAGGAAATTTTATTTTCTTTACATTTATTATTTAGAGGTTAATAGTCTGTGCACCACTTTGTTTATAAATTACTTCGTAAATACTTTGCTGAATGGATTTGTACAAATTTTCCACATAGCCTAATGAAATTTCAGACCAGGCCATTTAAACGATTCGAATTAAAGTATTTTTGTCTTCAAATTGTTGTCCATTCTCATAAACCTTACGAGCATAGATTTTCAATCATTTTCAGATCTGGGGAATATGGTGGACATACTAAAGTTTCAACACTTTGGCAGACAATCCAAGTGTGTTCAAGTGTGTACAGGTGCATTTTTCTGTTGAAAGATCCTATTAATAGGTCCAAATGTTTCACGAATCTCGGGAAAAGATGATTATAGCAGAGCTTTATAGTCGTTTTCCGGCATTTTGTAGTGTACAATTTTCAATTCGAACGCGCCATAGTACGAAATTGCTCCCCATCCGATGACCCCACCTTCACGGTCGTGATGTCGACTCAAGTACCTTTTCTCCTTTCCTAAGTCATGGAAATAGTAATTTTATCCATCCGGCCTATCCATATTCAACTTCTTTTCGTCACTAAATACTACTTTTTTTCCATTCACCGGGATCGTTATTTGTAACAGATCTCCAAGACATATGTTCCTTTACAAAATCGAGACGGCGTTCTTTGCAAAATTTATTCAAAGGTAGTTTTTTTGTACTCTTTTATGCTTCAGATGTGGCGATTTTAGAATGGCAACAGTGGATTTGCTGGCTGCAACATTTGCCACTTCTTTAATTTTTGCAGTTGAAAGAGCGGAATTGGATGCGCTGCTAAGCATTTTGCGGGTTTCCTTCGTGTTAAAGCCATCGCAGTCCTTCATTTGTACTTCTTACCATAGAAGGCAGCTTTAATGCGCAAATGAACTATTAATAAAGCATTAATGCGCATTTGAATTATCAGAAACCCTTGCGTTACTAGGTCAAGTACGGTTGCTTTAATAACCAATTTGTTCCATAAAAATTATTGCCTGTGATCAAGTGAACCGGACTGTACATAAATACATACTATGTACACACACACACTCTTCCTATATCGAAATCGGTAAATTTCCCAAAAAAATTAGATTATTTAGTAGCTAACAGAAATAATCAAGTTGCATATAATGCCAGTCTTCTTTCGTTTCAAAGGACTATCGTCAATTTCCTTTCAGATTTTCACACCTCTCATGACGTGTCCCTGCTTATTTTTATATGAACTCACAAATTTTCAAAACTTCTATTTTTTTCTTTTTTCACTTTCATTAACACACATCATGTTTACTAAATGTATGTATGTATTCAACCACATAAAGGATAAACTAATGCTTAAGTCACATGCACCCGAGTGGATGTCTCGCTTGAAGGTCAGCGATAATATAAACTTGCATAGGAGTATAGATTGCATAGCAAAGGTACACCGATGTATTAAAAGCAAATTGTAGTAAATGTTTTAATATAAAGGATGAATTGACTCAATGTGCCGATATTGTGATGTAAAACAGTTGATGTTGATAAAGTTAATTTTTGGTAACGAATGATGAAATGTATTGCGTGTACATAACTTTGACATAGCGGAGTAGTTGAATGTGTTATATGTTTATATACATATATTTATACATACATAGATGCATATGCTTACATACATATACCAAAAAGTATGGTTTTTATTGTCTAAAATGTATTCAGAAATTTCCATAATCAGTGGATTTGTCATTTCGATAGGCAAATTTTGCTATAAATTTAGAAGTTTTTATTGATGTCAGTTCAGTAAATTTAGAAGTTTTTATTGATGTCAGTTCGTTTATCGTTCGTGACCATTAAGTTGCGTTCATATTCTTACATATTTTCTCGCTCAGCGCAAAGATAACTAAAAATTGTGTGTGCTATTGATTTACCAACTTTGCATGAAGACCAGAATGGCCATAAACAAAAACAAAATATTGTTGTAACCCGTCATTGACCGCTTCTTTTGTAGGTGTAGAAAGTTGTACTGGATTACAAGAAAATCTGAAAATGTGTGTGGACACATGAGAACTTTGAAAAATTTTACAGATTTTGCTCGATTTGCGTTTTCTATAATATATTTTAATATGATGGCGCAATACTTTTTCGTGGATGACGAAGGCCGCATAGTAACTGTCATTTTTTATCTATATCGCTCCATGATCATCACCGAATTTTTGCAGATTATTTAATGGAAAATATCTACATTAACAAAGGAGCCCAAATATACATCACTGGTAATGGGGACCATTTTCTTCATATTGTTTGTGATCATTGACCCAATAGATTGTATTATAATATTATATTGTATATCAAATAAAATAAAATTTTAACCAGAGGAAATGGAATCTGATGAATTTTTCACTTGTTATTCATAGTTCTCATGTGTCACGCACATATCAGGGATCAAGGGAATACCCTGCATTATACATATACATTCTGTCAAAAAAGTATCGGGAATTCGTCAATAAAACGCAAAATAATTGTTTAAGCATCAACATTTATTTTGTCGCCTTCAAAATAGGCTCCATTCGAAGCAATCCACATATGCCAACGATTAGTCCAGTCATCACCTAATACACGCGTTTGAAGAGATCTTAAGCTCCTTCAGCGAATACTGCTTAATGGACTCTATCGACTCAAAGCGGCGGTCAATTTAAGTTTTGGGAAGAGGAAAAAGTCAAAGGGGGCTAAATCCGGCCATCGTAGGATGATATTTGTCGAGTTTTTGGTCAAAAAGTGTTCACAATATGAGCCTTGTAAGACGGTGCGTTACGCACATTCTCTCTCAAAACGTCGCATAGCTTCCAAATAGTATTCTTTATTTTCAGTAGAATCATTTGGAATGAATTCCGAGTGCACAACACCATGAATTATCATCTTTGATTACAAAGAAAACGAGAAGCATAACTTTTACTTTTGACCGACTTTAACGGGGTTTTTTGAGTTTCGGCTCATGTGGATAGCGCCATTCAGCCACATCAGCCGCCTATTTACTGGTTTGCATATCAAATTAATATACCCACGTATCATCACCTGTTATGATGCGCTGGATAAACGTTGGGTCCGAATTCACTTGCTCAACCATCTTCATGTCTACAGTCACCTTCTTCCGATGAATTTTTTGAAAGAAATTCAACTCTCTTGGAACGAATCGAGCAGCCACGCGTCTTGACGTCATGCCCAATTGATGGTGTAAAATTTTGCGAATTGATTCGTGAGACTCGCTAAGGTCACAAGCTACCTCCCTCAAACTTAAATGATGGTTTTCCAGCACCATTTCCTTGACTTTTTCGACCCTCTGCAAAAGCCTTATACCACTCGTAGATCCGTGTTTTGATAAAGTACACTCGCCATAGGCTTTCTGCAACATTGTGAACGCTTCGGCACACGAAATCCCGTTCAAAACACAAAATTTAAGACAAATTCTTTGTTCGATATTTTTATCCATAGTGAAGATCGCTGAGCACACCTGCGGTTGACTGATATAATTAAATGCCAAAAACCAACTCTGCGACACTATAAAGGACAGTTGTACCAACATTCCAACAAAAAAAATTAGACATATCGCACCCTAAATACAAAAGGGTCACAACTCAAAATTTTCCACACTCTAGCTTGACTTGTTAACAGTAGCACAGAAAACAAACTATGTGACATATCACGCTGAAATTTGCCATGTAAGCTTATTGCAGTCCTACCAAAAAACAAAAAAATTATTTTTGCCATATGTCATCCGCGGACCGTTTTATTGATAACGTCTCGTTCATATTTGAGCAGAAGTACATTTTGAGTTGTGACCCTTTTGTATTTATGGTGCGATATGTGTAACGCGCGATTTTTAAATAAATAATTCACGATATTTTTTGACAGAATTTATATGTAGTCGTATGTTTTTGGTTAGATTTTCGTTGCTAAAAATTTCATTTTATCATGCATATGATAAGCAGCACTATTAAATATGCACTCATCTATAGGTATGTATGTTAATACGAAGGTTGCTATTAATGACTCCACCAGGATCCACTGAACATTTTTCAAAAGGATAGCTGATGTTGGCGCAAAATTAATCATCCAGATTTGTTTTTGAATAACTTGCAAAATTATTATGAGTGATGGAAATCTTTATTTCGACCTTTACGCGCTCCATTGCTCTTCTGTTTGTATACTGCAGCTGTATAATTCGCAAGTGTCAACTACAATTAACGTACGACGCTATTTGCAAAAATTATAAATCTTCTAATAGGCTGAATAATTTTGCGCCAGCTTGTAAAGCTTTAAGTTTGTATTAATTAATTCGATCTTTTGAGTGATCAAAAAGCCTCTTGCGTGAGCCGAGAGAATTATCCGAAAAGGGCAACCGATTGGTTTAATACCACTCAGAATTGTTTAAGAGAACTGTTTTAAGATTATCTATTAATACATTTGCGACACGACCAGATTTTCCCAAAAAAAAACAGGCGACCCTTTGCTTTGAAGTGCCTATTCATAGATCCAATATTCGTCACCTGTTATAATGTCATAGTCATGCTTTGAACCGGCTAAATTTCTTCAACATTTCTTTACACCAATCGACACGAGTACTTCTTTTGGTAAATGCCAAATTATGCGGTATGCAACGAAAATAAATCTTGACGACTAAATGTGGATGCAATATTGAATGTATGCTGATCCCACTGATTCCCAAAGATGGCTCTATTCCGCGATATGTCTCATGTCGATCTTGCATTATTAATTGACGCACAGCATCGATTGTTTCTAGCACAACAACCGTTTTTGGATAGCCTTCATGAAATTCATCCTGCAAGAATCGACGGCCACCTTGAAACTCGTTGAACTAGCGTTTCACAGCTGCTAAACGTGGTGCTTCAATGCCAAAAGTCGAAGTAAGTTGATCAATGCACTCCTGTCTCGATAAACCACGTCGAAAATCTTAAAGTCATAGCACGAAAATTTTCATGAGTTAATTCAATCTTTTCTTCGCATTTTTCAACTCACTGAAAAAAGAACCAATAAAGTTTATAAGTGAATTTGTTATATGTGCGTTTATTTCAAGGTTTGTGGTACGCAAAGATGTGCGACATATAGACGGTTCCACTAACCTGAAAGGCCACAGAAAATATTTTGCACCACAAAATAAGATGTAGGATTTATATTACATTTCCTATAGATAAAAGTCTTAAAGTGACTTCTTTTTAACGATTATCAAATTTACTGTCATATATTGGTAGGTAGGCAGGTGAAATGGTTGAAGTGCCAGTTTGGCACTCCTCAAGTAGCGCTGAAGCGCCGTTGTGATACCATTATGAGACTTCCAACAGGCAGATATCCACAGCCAGCCAGAGCTATTGATATTGTATAATGGAGAATATTGACGGGATTTAGGTTGGCGCACTGCCCCAGGCTGTCGATGAAAGGAGCACCCAGTGATCTTAACCGTCTAGCTGCCAAAGCCGGACATTTACAGAAAAAGGGCTCAACAGTCTCCTTCTCTGAAAGGTCGCCACAACTTCTGCAATGGGGGTTAAATGGTAACCCTAGCTTTTCCGTGTGTGTGCCGATCGTCCAGTGACCGGCAAACACAGCTACGAGTTTGGAAATTGAATGGCGAGAAGTCCAAAGGACTTTCTGAGTCCTTCGTATATTGTAATGGGGCCAAGGATTTTCAAAATAACACATGAAGAAATTGAGCGCCATCTTTTCTGCGCTTTCCTAAGAAATAATTTGTGCAGTTCTCCTTTAACAACTGTCAGGGGTATGCCGACAGTCATATTATATTGACTTTTATTCTAGAAGGGAAAAAATAAAAGTCCAATTATAACGGTAACGAAAAGCAGAAAAAATATCTGTCACGAAAAGACTTTTATTTCTGTTTCCAAAAATGAAAGTCATAAAATAACACAATGGGTTGAATTTAATTTTATGAGTTGAAAAATAATCAAGGCGATTCTATTAAAGGTGTTATCTGTAAACAATTGATTTGTTTTTTTTTTTTTTTTTTCGCCGTGTCCATGTGGCTGTCAGCCCAGAATGAAACAAGGCGAATTCAATATTTATTTTCTATTATACTTTGTTTTGGCAATCAAACATACAAAACATTGTTATTGGTCTAATGCCCATACCTTTAATGAATGCGTCTTTAAAATAACTGATTCTTCTTACTTTTTCGTGAAAATTTTAAATCAAAGCAAATTTGGAAAAAGCTAAAAAAATTAACCATGTTTGTATTTGAATTATTGGGTGCGACATCTTTTTCTTAATGATTTTTTAGTTGAAAATTGTTTACATTACAGTTATTTTCTGAAACAAACGTATTACAGTTTAAACACAAATTCCATCAAACACACAGTTCACAATTCAAACAGGAAACAGTTGACAGTTCTCTTAAACCTAAAATCTGCAAGCCCAAGGTTTGGCTTTGTGGAAACCTATTATTAATGTTGAACGCGCTATTAAATATAAAGATTTCTTTAATTTCCGTAACTTTTGCATGGCCAATGTTTTTCGCAAGTTTTATGTTATATGCATATGTTATAATATTGCATTCAAATGCTTTAAATGTGATCAAATCAAAAAGGCGCATAATACTAGCATTTAAAATATATGTACATATATACATATATTATATATAGCAGACACACTTGTATAAAGAAGGTTACGCATAAAATTACACATACACTGCCAACCGACATTAGACATTAATCTGGCTTCGTCTAATTATGAACACAGTATTACACCATACTGCACGATTGGCTCTATGAGAAATTCTAAAAGCTTCCGAGGTATCCAAATAATCGCTTGTAGGCATTAAAGTCGAAGTAGCTTCCGCCCAGCTTTCCATTCGGCCAAACTACTATAAATAAAGCAAGAAACTAAAATAGTTTTATTCAACTCTAAAAAATATAGTATTTTCGTATGTATGAAACGTACGTACGTTTTCAAAATACTCAAGTTTTTGGCTTTATATAAAGTAAATGGTTTTTATTAAATGCAAAGGTCGTTTGAGAAGCCTTATCCTCTGAATACTCTCTTTGGAAAGCAGCAAAAAAATTCAAAAGACCAATCTAAACACAATCAGCCAACAAAATGAAAAATGATGAGTGGGCTAAATCGGATCTTGAAAAAGCGTATACCTTTGCTCGTTACTTATACCAAGTCTTTATAGCACATGAAATCGAACTCTCACTAAGCACTGCCCAAAAAGTCAAAGACACACTGAAACTCATCCAACAGATGGACCCACTCACAAAAAAAAAATAATAAAAAAACAGCATTAAAAAGGTTCAAAACAAAGAAAACTCCCGGATATGATCTTATCTCTTGAGAACTACTCAAACAACTGCCCGATAAAGGAGTCTCTTTTCTCACGTATATACATATATAATGCTAGCGAACTAACTGTTCTTGTTCCTTCCCAATGGAAAGTCGCACAAATAAAAATGATGCTTAAACCAGGAAAAAGCGCAGAAAAAGTTTAAACTTATCGTCCCATTAGCTTATTGCTCATTGCCTCTAGTTCTGGAATCCATTTTCTCAGAAGAATGATGCCCACAATTAAATACCGATAATCAATTCTAAATCACCAATTCGGCAGCAGAAATTCATACGGTATCGTCGTAAAAGCACAAGGACTCGTAAATACTTTTCACAAGGGTTACTTAATCGAAATTCTCATGTTTCTCTCAAAAGTAAGCTCTTACTCTAGTCAGTTATCTTAAAATAAATATGGACCTATGGCATACAACTCTGGGGCGCTGCGGTCAATTCTAACATCGAACAGCAAAAACCCTAAGAAGGATTACAAAGGCGCCATATTACATCACAAATGCACAAATACATCGTGATATCAAATTTTTCTCAATTCCATCTCCTTTAACAGACTGAAGAGGAAATCAACAATGGACTTATTATTTCAATAAGCAAACATTTTAGAAATGGTTGCACCACTGTGTGCTTTCCACTCATATCTAATAAAATGTCTTAGTTTTAAATAAAAATAGAAAACAGATTGCAATAAATATATGGATTCAAAAAAAAAAGAAGAAGTCCGTGCAAAAATAAAAGCTTTGGAGTGAACCATTTTTTATTTTTCGGCATAGTCTCCTTTTAGGCTTTTACACTTCACTGTTCCAGGTTGTTTTATGTCTTTCGAATAATAGGATTCGTCCAAGTCTGAAAAATACCCATTTGTTTCCGCAATCACATCCTCGTTGGAATGAAATCATTTTCTAGCCCGCCATTTCTTCAAATTGGGAAACAGTCTGCGGGATCCAAGAGAGCCACGTCTGGAGAATAATGGGGTTGTGAAATGAGTTGGAAGCCTATTTACCATTAGTTTTGCGACCACAACTGCTGAGGTGTGATCTGGTTTGTTGTCGTGATGGAAAAGGAAAATCACTGGCCTTGCTCGATTCAAACGAATGCCAAACATAAAGAAATATACAGATCTGGTACGGCAGTCGGTTTAACGTAACCGTAACGACGCAAATTTATATCCTGCCAAGGACTATCACTTCAGCAGTGTTCCCCGTATATATACGGGGAATGTTTATGCTGCTACAATAACAACAACAACGTATTAAGCTGAAACTTGGTGTGTATGTCATCTCTCTGTCTTTGCACGGACTTTTCAAACGACCCTCGTATATATAAATATGACTTGGAAAACTTTAAACTTCAGATAATTTCATTTTAAAACTCAAGAAGACGCCAGGCTTTATTGAGCACGCGCACACAGTACGTTTTGTTTTTTTTTTTTTTGATTTACCGGATACGTATGCGAGTTCATACTACAAGGTGGCGCAAAATTAAGCATCCAATTTTGTTTTTGAATCACTAAATCATTAAAAAATCACTTTTTTTAGAATTTGAGTGATGGGAATATTTATTTTGACCTTTACGCGCTCCTTTGCTTGTCTGTTTGTATACTGCAGCTGTCTAGTTCACAAGTGTCAAATATGATTTTCGTACCACAACATTTGCAAAAATAACAAAACTTCCGATAGCGTGAATAGTTTTGCGCCACCATATGTTTACATTTTTTTTATCAGACTTTGTTTTCTAAATTTGTTTAAAGTAAACAAAAAAACACTTTTCAACAAATAAGTTTTATTGAACCATTATTGTAAGGCAATTTAGTATTACTGTTTCATATAAGAATATGTGTAGTAAATATTTAAAAAATTCTTTATATATATGTACACATACACACATACATATTTATTTTATCATGCACTGAACTTGAATCACACTAATAAAGCTATTTTCTTCTTGTTACTCGTAAACTATTTGAATACGCTGCGATTTGCTTGAACTTACAAAACCGCAAACATATGTAAAAATGCTTAACTACATACATACATACATATATATATGTATACCTATGTACAAATGAATTTTCTCACATTTACTACCGATTATGATTTATTGGTCCTAACACGGCTGCACCAACCCCGCAATTAACCACTTCCTAACAAATGCATAATTTGAAAACGATATAAAAAGGAGTTACAAAGTAATATAGATACAACGGATATTTTAAAGCCCGCACCGTCTTGGAGTAACGTCGCAATAAAGTCCCCATCACAGCAGCAAGTAGCTGCTTCTTCATCTTCGTCGTCTGCTGGTGGTGGTAGTGCTGGTAGTGCTAGCGGCATTGGAGGAAGCATTGGCATTACTGGTCGTGCATTCGACAGTAGCCGGCCTAGTATGGGCGCCATTTCCACAACATCGACGTCATCGAAGAAAATTACTGACAACATAAAAGACTCCGCTTCAACAGATTTGGGCACAAACAGAGGTAGCACGAGCGGTGTGGGTGCAGGAAGCACAACACAGAGTGGCAGTGCAGACGACGAGGCGAGAGGTATGTTCGATTTTTATTACACTGTGCGACAAAATTCAATTATTTTGTTATCTAGAAAAAATTGCATGTAATGACACAAGTATATACTGCGGTATTCATATATAATAGTAATACTGCCTAGGTACTGAATTTCAAATTTTCTTATCAATTAAATTTTAATTTTCGAAAATGGGTTTAAATGCCTACCTTACTCATGCTTGGAAGAGAACAGATTTACTTTTCACCAGGGCAAATACAGTAATTAATGCTCCTTGAAATATTTATCCTTGATGTATAGAATTTCAAAATGAAATATTTTGAAAAAATATACGCTAAACTTCATATTTTAAATACCTCAACTTTATTTTTCTATGAAATACCCAGAGAGATATCTTGACGCCTTTGTTGTAATTAGAGGGTCACCGGAAATCATTATTTACGTACAGTGACTCAAACACTTAATCGTGCAAACTCACTAATCAACATTAATGAAAATTCTGTTTATTTTGTCAAGTATTTATGTATTTCCTAGCCAAAGTTACGAATTATTTAAACAATTAAATAATACATGATAATATGTGAGGTATGTGCCATTTGAAGCTACAACTTTACTCCATCTTTCAGGCAGCATACGGATTCCTCTGACGAAAAAGTAAAAATTCGAGTTCTTTTGATCCATTCATTGAGCCAGTTTGCGATGCTCTCGTAAGAAGTGAACCGCTCTCCAATAAGGGCTGACTGCATTGATCGGACAGATGGTAATCCGCAGGTGTAATGTCTGGGGAATACGGCGGGTGAGGCAATATTTCCCAATTCAGTCCCTCTAAATATTTCTGGGCCGATTTAGCAACGTGTGGCCTGGCGTTGTCAGGCAGCAAAATCAGCTTGTCATGTCTACCATCCCATTCCGGGAGCTTTTCTCTAAGAGCTCGATTCAAACGCATTAGTTACAGTTCATAATAGATGGCATCCTTCTGATGCCAGCAGATGCACAACATAACCTTTGAAGCATGCATTTTTTTTTCGCTGTCGATGGACCTGGTTCACCTTGCAGGGTCCAATATTTTCGACTCTTAGGTTTATCATAATAGATCCATTTTTCTTCGCCAGTGACGATGCGATGCAGAAAACCTTTTCTTTTAATCCGTTCAAGAAACATCTCACACTCCACCAAAAGTCTCTCGATATCCCTCTCCGATATCCTTCAATTGATGTGGCACCCAGTTGCCTGCTTCTTGAACAATTCCCATCTGTGAACGGTCTATCTGTCAACATCCAACTCTTTATACATATCATCAAGGTTGTAGTTGAGTATTTTCGAATATTTTCGGTGCCCCTTCGCGATCTTTATCACTCACGTCAAAATTGCCACTTTGTAAGCGTTGAAACCACTCTTTAGAAGTTGTATCTGATGCAGCGTGATTACCGTAAACTTTGATCAATATACGACACGTTTCAGCTGCACTTTTCTTTGAAAGGTAATAATGAAGCATGACTTCCCGCAAATGCTGTTTTTTCGGGACGAACGTAAACATTTTTGACGTCAAATAAAAAAGGATATTTACACTGCAAACGAATATCAAATCGAGACCTCACATAGTATGCACCTTCAAATCACCAGTATATTAATAGAGCGAATACAAAAATTGTATCAGCAGTGACACCTCTTTTACGAGAGCGGAAACTTATTCCATTGCCCAATATTATGAACGATATCATTTACTTCAATAGAGTCAGAAATCAAAAAACCAATATGTCGAGGAAAACGGCTTCAATGTTTTAAATTTACTATGCTTTCCTAAGTAAAAGTGAAATCATATTTTCATTTAATGAAGTGTATGGTACTTTTTGAGTCGGGTGCTAGTTAGGCAACAAAATCAAAAAAGTTTAGTGATCGCACGGGTGACATAATCCTAACAGACCAAAAAGCCAATGGCTGCACCTAAATATCATACAACGAAACTGCAGTGCCCCTATTGTGTATTTACTACAAACGTTTATAAGAAGAGTCAGAGCAATGCAGTTGTATACTGAAAATCGAGATAACAGTTGAAAGTACTGTTAACAGATATTGCCATGAATTTTTTGCACAGCACAAAAGAAGAGCTGTGGTCATGGAGAAATGAATGTATCGACCAGATCCATGTCAAGACTAATTAGAGATGATCTCCACATGAAAGCCTTTCGTTGCTCAAGTGGTCTTCTTTTGACAACGCTGTTGAAGAAAACTAGAGTCGACACGGGCAAGCAGTTTCTTCGGTGGCACACGGTCACCGGCCATAAAAATATTATTATTTTCACAGATGATAAAATTTTCACTGCTGAAGAAGTTTTTAATAAGCAAAACGACAAAATCTATGTTAAAACTTCTAAAGACGCAAAAAATGTTGTTCTAAGGGTTCAGCGTGGGCACCATCCAGCCTCCGTCACCGTTTGGTGGGTGGTCTTCATTTCTGCTAAAAAGGGCTTAAGACTGGGACAAAAGTGTATGAGGAGGAGTCTTAGAAGGCGCGGAGAATCAGTTGGCTCTCTTCAATGGAGAGCGTTCGATCTTCCAGCAGGATTCCGCTCCATATAAGGGAAAAACCACCCAGCAGTGATACTTCATTAAAAAAAAGGATTCTAATTTCATAACCTGTAACAGAACTTATGGCTGGACAAAATAGTATCTTAATTTTTTGTATGTTTTTGGATCATGATACTATGGAAGTAAATGAGCGACCTTTTCTGGTTTTGGAAATAAAAGAGATTAAATATTAAAAATTCTTCCCTAATTATTATTCACGTGTTGTGACACTTTTCTCATAAGCGGACACCTCCCATAAGCAGACAAAGTTTTAGTCTCTTGGGTGTCCATTTAGGAGAGAGTACACGGTTGCTTATTTTTAATTTAAACTTGTTAATTTTAAAAATCCTCTCGTACTTATGTTTCAAAACAGTTTTATAATATTTTACACTAACAATTATTCCTCGTTTAGCAGCGGAGATTGCAGCCAAAAAGTCGCGTTTAAAGCAAAAGCTGGTAAAAAGTGCGAGATCGGTTGGCATTTTCTCACTGAAGCTGAAAGAGCGGCGGCAGCGTGAAGCGGAGAAGGCTGCAAATATTGCCATTGAACATGCCAAGGTAATATTATACTTTCATCTTAAGAAATAATATGGTATATAGAGCATTACCTAGTATACATACTTACATATTCACATAAATGTAAATGCACTTTTTGAAATTTTCCTTGAAGGCTTTGGCTAAATTACCACCCATACCGCAACCAGGCGGTGAGCTGTCATTGATACCGATTGAACAACTAATACAAATAGAAGATATAAAACCGACAACAAAACCACTACCCACCACTTTGTCAACAACAACGGCGTCAGCGCCGACATCCTCGTCCGGTGCAGTGACCTCACCACAAATAGTGACACCATCATCAAGCGCATTGGCGGCGGCGATGCAGCAATTCCAGAGTTCGGGAAATCACTGAATAGTAAATTTTGGATGCGAATTCTCACGCGATACTAACTAATGCGATAAACATACAATATTACAAGCATACTTACAATTGTAAATACCTAACTACATATAAAATACGAGTACTACAACATTTTTGAAATTTTCATACAAAAATACTCGAATATGTTCAAATACGTGTATTGATAGCTACAAATGTCCATTGAAAACCTTCATATTCCAAAAATCTTGCAATATTAAGCACAAATGCAATACACTAATACTAGCATACATTCAAATATATACATACCTATATATACATACGCAGTTTACAACTACATTTTGCACTCTGAAATGGTTTTACAAATTTTAAAGCTTCTTTAAAATCACTCAGTTTTAGCATAAATATATGTAGGTGTAAATGCTTATGAACAAAAACAAATAAATGCATCAACGATGTTTCTAATTATTTAGTGTTCGTTACATGCAAATCTAAGTCAATTCACTTATTTATTTAATGATAATCTAGAAATACAACATTTTTTACACACTATTAAGCACATGAAAGCTTTGCGATTAAATTTTATTTAAACAATTTATTTAGAAGTAATTTAAACTAATTTAAAGAAGAAACATCCAAAACTAAAAAAAATTGAGATCAAATTAAGTTCTCTGAAGGCTCTAAGCATGGGAGCATAATAGGCATAAGTAGTCGTGATTCGCTCTAAAAACAAAAAAATATTATGATTCCGAACATTTTTTATGGAATGTGAAACTAAATGCGCCCAAGAAGAGGTGGAGAGTCAATCGCACCACTTGTGATATCAAAAAAGAGAGAGAGTGAAAGAGTGGTTCCTCCCTTTTACAAAGATTTTAAAATATTCAGTAAAAATCTCGAAACCGATCCCTCCATGGTTAACAAAATTCAACCGAAAAATCATGCTTCAAATGGATGGTCTTATTGCAACTACTATATTTTTATCTGATTTCCTACACCGTGGAAGTTAACCGATTTTAGCGTCCTGCGTTCGCACAACAAGAACAGAAGAAGTAGGAGGGGCAGATAATAATAATCAAGGATGATAGATATACCAGGTTTGCCCTTCAGCTATAAAAAAAGAAAGTTGAGCGAGTAATGAAAAGAAAGCGTGCGTCCCCAGGTACTCGACAGTCGAATTCTGCCCGCTCATTTCACACGTATTCACACACTCGTCCAATCAGTTGTTGTTCAGACGCCATCGAAGTAAAATGAGCGAAAACTGTGTTGATTTTTTTCGTATATAACCAACTCAATCTCAGTTTTTTATTCATTTATTTAAGCAAATCGCTGTCATAACCCCAGTACCTTAAGCCCACCAGCTGATTCTGTCAAATTCGCTGAGAGCCGGTTAACGGTCGAATATTGGCCACGCCTTCTGAATTTTATTCACCATGATAATAATCAACTTAAGCACACACACTCAGTCTTGCTGAAAGATGTATGGGCAATCAGCGCAGACACTATCGAAGTGGATTGGTACTACAGTTTTTAGAATTCACTCGAAATCTTTGAGTAAAGAAATGTGGTGGCATGACATGCGGTGGCTCAATAGGAACCTCTGCAGAATTGGAACATAGCCATCTGTTATTTTGGACATTTCGTCTGAAACAAAAACCATAACATCTCATGCGCTTCAGGTTTTTAAATTTTGTTTAGAAGACGTTTTGAGCGTATAACTCGCTGTTCTCATGTTTGCTCCGACATAAACTGTCTTCTGCGCATAGCGTAGGATTTATACAGGAAACCTTCGTTAACAACTTGACGGATAAGACCTTCAGAAATATTAAGCTTCCTCATTAATTTTGAAGTGTCCTCGTCAATTATCGCTTCTTCTTCTTAATTGGCGCGATAACTGCTTAAGCTATTTTGGCCGAGTTTATCAAAGCGCGCCACTTGTTTTTTTCTCATGCTAACCGATGCCAATTGGAAACAATAAGTAAAGACAAGTCTTCCTCCACCTGATCTTTCCTACGCGAAGAAGGCCCCTTCTTCCTCTGTGACCACCAGCCAGCGAAGCCGGAAAGCTCATTGTTCCATCGCCTGCGATTCTTTGAAAACTTATAATTATTGTTTTGGCTTTATAAGTTGTGATTAGTAGGAAGAAAAATATTTGGACTATTTTTGATTTGGATTAAGGGGTAACACCACTGTAGACATTTCAAAAAATTGATTTTTTTTTATAAGCTTAAAAAATTCTTTGAACCTTTTAAAATACAGAACAAAAAGTTTTATACGTTACCGAAGTCTATTTCATAAATATTTTAAGCTTTTAACCAAGCGTTAGTGACTGCTACCTAACGACTTCTCCAAATTTCCAATCTTTAAACGCGTTTTTCTCAAAACACGTTTTCTGAAATTGGCACGCAGCATAACTCAAACAATTTTAAATATTTTTAATCAGGTTTTTCACTACGTCTGTATAATAACCTTCTTAAGGGAAGAGCGTAGGGGATTTTCGATAGATTAATTTAAACGATTGTTATAATTATTTAAGTGCCGTTTTTTAGTCGAAAATAGAGTTTTTTCCTTCAAATGCTTGCTAATTCCACAAAAATAAATATTTTTTAAATCCCCTACGTGTTTCTCTAGCTATTCTTATCTAGATTAAGAAAAAAAAATGTTTCTTTGTTCCAGATTAAAATTTGCACCCTCTGTGCTACGTGCCGCGGAGCTCCTTCAAGAGAAACCACATCACAAAAATGTCTCCAATGCCGCCATTTTGTAAAATTTTTCGATCAAACTTTGTAGTTTTGTATTTTAGTATATAAGTAATAACTTCCCAAATCAGAGTGATTGTTTTCCCTTTCCTTCTATACAAAAAAATTCTTTAAAAATCGTGTTTATTTTACGCGTGTACAGTGGTGTTACCCCTTAAAATAATCTCTTCAAATTTTAAGTCGATCCGGGTTAAACGAGTCTAACCATTTGTTGGACATTTTCTCTATGGACATAACAAGTTATTTTCCTGTGCTTGCTAAGTTCCAGTCGCTCGCACCTACTACTTACTCACTTACACATACTTATATACTATACATACATACATAAGTGACTTACAGTTGTAAACGAAATTTACATTAAGTTAAGCATACATTGAAAAATATAAATGAAACCAGTAAAACATACTTATGTATACGTATGTATTGTGCATGCATTTGTGAGAGAAAATGCTGTAAATGTTTGCGCATAGTAGCAATTATAGAATATATATATATGTAGGTTGTGTATGCATACATACATACCAACGCAATTTATAGTTAGTATTGAAGTTTACATAAGGTACATAGCATATGCTGTATTCTTTTGCAACCGACCTGCAAAAGAACACAGCAAACATACAATAATGCTGAACAAATTTAAAACTCGCTTTAATATTGTTATTCCTGTATGTATGGTCTTGAATCATACATACAAATGTTCAAGCTGCATTGCTGTGGTTATGAGTGAAAAATGAAAGCTTTGTAAGACCTATTTTTAGAAAGTAAAAGTATATACATAGAATTATAATTATATTTTAACTACAACAATTACTTACAAATATTTGTAGTAAGTAGTACCTACAGATTATACATGTGTTTCTACGAATATACGAGTATATTTGGGAACATAAAAACCGTAGAATAGGATTAGCGGATTAGCGGATAAACAAAAGGGTACATACAAACATATACATGTACTTATAATTACAAAGAAATTCACATTCACATTAAAGAAAAACAACGACGAAAAAATATTAAAAAAATAAACTAAAAAAATAGACTAAATTGTAAATAGTTAGTTTATCTATAAGTTTTTGTGTTGTTTACAAGAATAAAAAATAAAACAAAACCAACAGCAAAGAGAAAATTGATGATAAACGGTGCACTAGACAGGGCTAATTTATTGAAGCGTCAGCCCTTGATCGGGATCAGTGTCAATTGAGTAGTAAAGCCCACTCTCGACAAACAAGGCTCTCATCAAGCCCGTCCTATCGTTTGACGTGGACGATGAGGCGCCCCTTGGCGTGTTTGAGAAAAGATTTTTGGACCTGTGCACAATAGCGACTGCGAGTATCACAGGCGATGGCACAACGAGCTGTAAGAGAGAATGAACTTTACGACGACATAGACATAGTGCTGCGAATAAAGATACAGCGGCTTCGTTGGTTGCGTCATGTCGTCCGAATGGATACAAACGCTTCGTCTATGAAATAGTGAATGATGAAAGTTTAACTCGTTTAAGGGGTTACATACGTCCAGCAGCGCCAAAAATGTGCTAAAAGAAAAACTGTTTTTAGAAGGGATAACAATAAAAACAAATATACAAAAAGTTTATACACTGTTTCTTAGTACTTAAACTTTATAAAAAAATGCATTTTAATTTTTCTTTACAAAAATTTTTATATAAAAAATCATGTGACCCAAAGTACAATGAAAAAAAAGTTGATCCACCGTCTGCATCATTTCTCCTTGAAATGTTGATGGATCTGTAAAAAGTAAAAAAAATCATGTGAAATAAAGTTGTACTTATAGTCCATCTAGCCGGATTTTGTAATTTCGAAAAATTTTGTAATTTAATATACGACAATTTAAAAAAAGTATGCGTTTTACGTTATAAATGTCACACTTTAATTATGTTTATAAAATTTTTGGATAAAAATATCAAAAATCAAATCTATAGAGAAAACACTTTCAAATATTAAAAAAACGCATCAAAAATATTAAAAACTGTATGAGTTATCATGCAGACCGTGCCGGAAAAAGTAATTTCGAGAAAAACGAGTTTAAAGTTTAAGGTACAGGAGCGCGCGGACCACTCTCTACCTATTTAATGGGCTGTAGAAGCTATAGTATTGGGAATTTCCCCATGAAAATTTCACAGTATATTCCTAAGGTACTATACTTTCGAAATATCGAAAAAAACTCGATTTTTTGAAAATTCTGGACGAATGTAACCCCTTAATTAATGTTTTGGATCCTTGATATCACCTGTCATCTAAAAATCGATATGAAACAGCTAAATTAGAATTAAAAACTTACCTTTAAGTTACGTTGCATTTAGTTGGGATTTATAGTGCTCGAAGGCTATAGACTCCTATTTGAACGCTACTTGTCATTTTATTGATCGCGAATTTAATTTAAAATGCAAGGTCTCGTCAACCAAAGCCCTGCTTGACTAAACGAACCATTCAGCTGAAAATATTGAGTCGTCGCTGTCTGAAATATTCGAAGAGTGGGGCTTGAGGGAAAAAGTCATATGCATTGCCACCGATAATACATTTTCAATGCTGAAGACTTGTGAGCTTCTGAAAAGGCGGCATCTGCCATATGTTGCACATTTAGTTAACTTAGTTGGGTAAGATTGATTAAAAATACACGAAGTTTCCTTACTTTAAAAAATGTAAAGATGTTGTAAGATTTTTTAAATCTAGCACCACTTCTACTGCAAAACTTCTCGTAGAACAATGCACTGGCAAAGCTTTAAAAGTTATTCAAGAAGTTTTAACCAGATGGAATTGTTGCTATGGAATGATTGCTCGAATTATTGAAAAAAAAATGCAACCAACATAACTCTGTTAAATTGTGGCAAATATGCACCAAAGCTCCACTTGAGGCTTGACTCTGAGGTGACTCTAAATTATTTTGAAGCTTTTCGTTGATATAATTCAACGATTATCTTGTTCAAAGAAAGTGACTTCATCTCTTATCACGGCGACACATAGAGCCTGACGACACAGCGTTTACGGAGGGCGCAACCTTGTATTGTACCATCCTTGATCTCTTATAATCTCACTTATATGTGTACTACACTAAGGAAATCACTATAAATGAAGAAAAAATATTTTATACAGGTATTTTAATTGCAGTGGAAAGCGATTATTTCCCTATGAAAAATAAACCCTGCCCCGGATATGTACAATATTTGACCCATGCTGCAAAAAAGAAGAGTTTAGAAGTAAAGAAAACGCTGGACAGGCATCCTAGGCGTTGGAATCCGAAATGTCAATACATATCTGCTTTCCCGAAACTAGCAAATAACGAAAATACCAAAAATACAGAAATACAATCAACCAGTACTGAATCCAGTCCTTTATTTAGCTTTCTACGGCAAAGAGTAACCAACAAATACAATAGAACACCAACAGTGGCGGCAATTGTCACAAAAAAAAAAACAATATTTGTTCTTTCTTAAAGATTGACAATAATTTGCTGCTTGATCCCCTCTATTATTAGATTAACTAAACTTGTTCTATTTTGCTTGTTTGATGGTTATAACTCTTGGGCTTTTAATAATAAAGAGGAAACACAAGTTGAAGTCCAAAATAAACAAGACTAGCGTCATAAAAATGTTTTTTGATGGCGACATCTTTTTAATGAGTTAATGCGTTAGAAGTTACATCCCTAGCTGGCTTCCAATGAAAGCTTCGTGACATTCGGTTTAGTAAAAGCGAAGTTTTTGCGTCTAAAGTGTCAGTAAATTTATCAAAAATGAACCGAAATCAAAGTTGAAATTCATGGAATCGGAGTTGAATATCTCCAAAGCATCGATTTATTGCATTTTAAGATCTGTGCACGTTTGATTCCGCACAAGATAACTGAGGACCAAAAATTGCTCAGAATTCAACATTCGAAAGACCTCATTAAAGAGGCGAGAAAAGACGAGAGCTTCCTTTACATATTGTAACTGGTGATGAAACTAAGCGTCAAATGGCAGGCCCAAATCGCGTTTAGAGAAATCAAATCGATGCTCATTTGTTTTTACGATTCCAAAGGGATTGTCCACAAGTAGTTCGTTCCAACGGGCCAAACCGTCAATGCAATTTTCTATCTTGGCGTTTTGAAACGTTTGTTGCATCGCATTCGTCGGATTCGCCCTGAATACCACGCAGTAGGAAACTCGTGCTTATTGCATGATAATGCACCATCCCATCGATCCACTCTTGTGACTGATTTTTTGACTACAAATCGCTTTTTAACCATCAATCACTCACCGTATTCGCCTGATATGTATCCCTGTGACTTATACCTATAGAGAGAATAGCATTTGGCCATGGAAGGAATATACAAACAAACTTGTTTGTGGAGAGGAAGGGCAGGCGAAAGCTTTAGAAACTGCCAAATACAAAACAATAACATACACAAACATACTTTCTAATCACGGCGCCTTCGGCATAAAAATGAAAAACAAAAAATGAATTTGGAGGTATTTCTATAATTCGTGCTTTCACATTTTGACACATTGTTGACCGGGAACGTCATATGACGTAATTCGATAACCTAATGCAATGGCGAAGAACAAACTCCAGGAGTGTACCCTGCTCTGGTACACAGATGGCTGGAAGACCCCAGAACCATATGCACTGTAATTTACGGCCCCAGAACCAGGCGCTCTGTGGCGATGGGCAATTTTCCAAGCCGAGATGTATGCCATTTGTCTATGTGCAGAGACAAACTTAGACAGAAATTTCCGTAACGAGCGAATTGCCATGCTGAGTGACAATCAGGCGGCACCTATGGCCCTATTGTCGTGTGAGATGATATCCTCACTGGTAATTGAGTGTATCGAGAAACTTAACCTACTAGGAATACACAACTGCATCCGGCTAATTTGGGTCCCAGGACACAGTAGTATAACTGGGAACGAAATAGCGGACGCATTGGCGAGAGAGTCTGCGGCCTCGCCTTTAATAGAACCCCAGCTCTTCCTTGCTATGGGTCAACATACCATACTAGGGCTAAGGGAGCCAGGTGGAATCCCTACTGGGAGGGTACAACTAAAAGAGGTTTAAAAAATGCATAACCCTCCCCAAGGATAAACTGAAAATGCTCACGGGCATTCTCACAGGCCACTGCAGACTGCGAAGTCATCTGCACATGATCAGGCGACTCCAATGCAGCTTCTCCTGGAATGCAGCGCTATAGCGCGGAGAAGGTTGAGAGATCTTGGCCAACTGCTGCCTGAAGAAATGCACGTACGCTCAATCCAACCGAGCTCCATCCTGAGTTTAATAAGGGAACTGGGTCTGGATGAAGTACTGAGATGAGTAGAGGGCACAAAAGACCATAAGGTCGAAGTGCAAGCCACATAAAGAGTCTAATATAATCTAGTGATTCAGAAACTGATAGTTTTTCAAAACATAGTTCTGATTCAGACGATACAAAGATCAGACCAACAAAACGACGAAAAACCGTAATTATTGAAAGTGACTCCAAATATGAAGATAACGGTTATGATGCTGGAGAAAATTCCTCTTTGACCTCCATGACATCAACAAGGAAAAAACAGGAATGCTGGCCATGATATAATTAAGCCAACTTGTATATTAAAGTATAACAAATACATAAAAGGAGTGACCTCTCAGATCAATTTTCTCCTATTTCAATATATTGCGAAGAACCAGAAAATCCATCCAGAAATTCCATCCAATTAATTGCGGATTATTAAATGTCTTTAAAATTTGTTATACCTTCAATCCACACAATAAAACGTTCCAATCCACATATAAACGTTGTCCAGATCAATACCATTGAAGTCCGGGCATAAAAAATCGTTAATCATCTCTCGATAGCGCAATCCATTCACTGTAACTGTTGCTCCACCTTCATTTTCGAAAAAGTAAGGTCCAATGACTCCGCCGCACCATAAACCGTTGAGGATAGAGAGGCTTTTCAAGAATAACTCTGAGCCCCAGATCCGAAAATTTTGCTTGTTGACGAAGCCAGCGAGGTGGAAATGGGCCTCATGACTCAAGATGATTTTTCGATGGGGGAACATTTTCATGCATTTCAAAAACCCAATCAGCAAAGACACGACGTTGTTGATGATCGGTCGGGTTGAGTTCTTGTGTTAACTGGACTTTATAAGCCTTAAGACCCAAATCTTTATGCAAAATACGGTGTAATGACGTTTGTGGAATGCCTCATTCAAAAGAACGACGAGGAATGGACAAACCTGGGTTTTCTTCAACACTTTTATTTTTATATTTTCGGCTGTTCTTGAGCGACGTGCACGGGTTTTATTCTTCACATCACTAACTTGTCCCAACAGCTCGAATTTTTTCACCAATTTCTGTATTGCGGTCCGACAAGGTGCTTCACGATGTCCCAAAAATGTTCGAGTTTTACGAACCGTCACTGCCAAATTTCCACCATTTTTATAATAAATTTTAATAGTTTCAATGCGTTCTTTAAGCATGTATCGTTCCATTTTTATTAATGGCGTAGTTTCTACTTGTCAAATATCAAAAATTGACAGCTTCAAAAGTGACATCTGCCGAAATAGCGGGCTATTCAAAATAACACCTGTTATTGGAAAACCCTTTATTTCCCATTTTTATGTATTTTTCTTTTTCCGCCGCGGAACGGAGACGCCAACCATGCAGCGGTGGCAAAGCCGATGGGACACTGAATCGAGTGGTAGATGGACGACGAAGCTGATTCCTAGTGAAGTGGGCTATTTTATGACTCAGTTCCTCTCGGGCCACGGATACTTCTGGAATTACCTATACCGCATGGATAAGGTAAGTGGCCCCAGGTGAATATATTACGAAGCACCGAACGATGATGCAATTAATTGCGACAGATGGCTCGTGGAAAGATATGCTCTGATGGGTGCCAATGTGATCGGCAAGATGCTTGAACGCGAGGATAACTGAAATGCGGTTAAAAGATAGAGAGAGTACGGCTGTGTTCGTAAATGCAACATGACGCCCAAACTACAATTGCATAACAAACAGAAGGTTCAGAAATGCCAATATGGCAGCACTGCAATAATCAAGCGTTCAAAAAGACAACAATTCTATCAGTTGTCACTCATAATTTCTATCAAAAAATTGTTTACTGCATTTAACTACGATGTCTGATGAAAAGTAAGTGCAAAACTGTTTTATTTTAATTTTTGTATTGAAATTTAGTTAAATTATGTTAATAATAATTGTATAAATTATTATTTTTAAATTTTTAGTGAAAATCTCAGTAATGCGGAGACACACTTATTGCTGAGAGTACGGTTGAATATGGAGGACGAGTTTAAATCGGATAGAAGAAAAAAAAATGTATTGTGGAAGAAAGTTGTGACCGAAATTAAAAATGTAAATCCCAATATAAGACTGGACAGCACCACAGCGCAGAAAAAATTCTTAAATCTCTTGGTAACGTACAAGCGCATTAAGAAAAGAAATAATTCTTCCGGTAGAGAAGCTACATCCTGGAGGTATTTTGAGGACTTTCCATTTTTCTCTTTGACTTCAATTGCCTTCTTTTTCTTAAATTTAAAGAAAATCTATCTTTTCTTTGCTCACAAATTTTGTCTAGTGTTAGATTCAGCAAAATTTCCATTTTAGTATTATACGCGTTCAAAAATGCAAACAAACGTATTTGCAAATTGTCAAAAATTGTATAAGAAGTATCAAATGTCAAACTTGCAGTGTTGCCACTGATGCTTATGCTGCAAGTCATGTCGCATTTACGAACACAGCCTACAACACAGTACAACAACTACAGGCTCACAGACAGAGTTATAAGAAGACGAACCTTTAGCATGAAGCTGGCTACAAGCATGGTGGACCCAGATGTGAATGAATAGAACTGATCCATTTCATGGACGTCATTCTAAGCCCTTCCGAAGTAATACAGAAAGTGGTTCCGGGAAGTGAGTCTCCCCAGAAGTGGAGGAATGATTGTTTTAGTGGCCACAGCACACGATGCATTAGACCACGGTTGCTGTAAGTGCGAAAGTATTTTGGATCCTACCTCACCCACCAAAAAAAAAATCAATCACAAAGATCCACTACACGAGTTTTGACATCCGTTGATCCAAAACATATTTATTTAAAAAAAGAGGCATTAATGTATATATTTTTCTATTTTTATGTATTTTTCTTTTTATTTTATTAACATTAAAATGCGAGAAGCGTATTCATGGATTCACTTAAATTATATGCTGTATTTTAATATTTAAAAATGTAAATTATTTTATAAAACAGCTCTAAATAAAAAAAAAAATATTTCAGTTTCTAATTTATCTTATGCTTTAAAGAAAAATAATAAAATATCAAGTCCATTAGTTAAATAAAGTGTTCTTCAACAATGATTAGAAAAATAATAATAAATGCATAAAGTGCATTGAATTAAGTGATTAGTTTTTGGATACGTTTGTTTGTATTTCTTTTTTTTTTGCTTAACTTAAAATTCTATTTATATCTAGATATGTATATATGTATAAGAGTTATAGCTTAGTAACTAGTTTAACTATTTTATATTTTCCTTTTCTATTTACATGCATTGATTTCATGCGAAAATCCTAAGAAACAATGTTTTTTTGCCTCTCCTAAAGTCATCATACGATTTGCATCCTCACGCCATAAATCTGATGCAGAAAGAACATTGAGAATATGCTATTAAATTCATTTTATTACCCAAGGCAAAGAGCACAAACTAATTGCTTACATTATTCTTGCGTAGGTAGAGTGAATGCAACAAATGTGTGTGTTTTTTTTAATATAAATGTTTTTTATTTGGAAATTTTGACGCTTTCACTATATAAATATTACCAATTCAGTTCCTTTTGAGGATTTTGTTTAAAAATAATTTAAGATCATTTTTTACATCATTCTGTGAATTTACAAAATAGGAACGCACGACTGCATAACACCAGCTACACAAGACGCATACATATGTATATAAGACTATGATCAATCAAAAATATTAGTTAAGAAAAAAGTAAAATCTTTCTCTCTGGAATGCTAATTTATATGTATTTACGATACGTATTAACTCGTCTTCCATAGCTGCCGTCGAATAGCACGCGTACCTTACAGTTGATATTTCATTTCACGATTGGTTTGTGAAAGGAAAGAGAATGAAAGTCCCTCGCTTATTTAAAACTATTTTAGTGTGTGAGTAACAAAAATATTCATAAGAAATGCGACTTGACCAGTTTTGAATATATTTATGTGAATTTGATTTGATGGTGAATATTGTTAGTGGTATTAGTTATTTGGATTAAGCAATAAAAATGATGGAATTGCAAAAAAAGACCATTGGCAATTTTTCTTTCACGTTTTGTTTGTTGTTCTAATGTGGTCTTGCGGAGAAAATGCTAAGCACCATAAAAGTATGATACGATTTACATTTGAGACAGCATCATACTTTAAAAACACTTAAAAAACACGGTACAATCAACCATTTACTCTAAAACACATCTCAACTCTTTTTAAAAATAACGGGTTTACTAATTACCTTAACTATGATTAATTATCTACATCTTACTTAAATGTCTAAAATGTATTCATAAAAACATTAGTATTTCCTTTTCATATTGAACTACATTAATGGCTACTACTTAAATATTTTCATTTTGCTAAACGTGAAAAGGTGTAATGATTTTGTTAGCAATATGCGTTAATATTTTTAATAATTTACTTGATTAGAATCTACTATATAAATATTAGGATTTACTAAGTATTTTGCTTGAGGTTTACGTGAGCGCAGGTTTTTCTGCGCCTATTTTCACTTCATTTGCTGAGCTTTTAGGTTTGCCGACAGGATTTGTGCCTGTTACAGTTGCCATATTTTTTAACCGTTCAACGGAATTCGGATCATGATCCTCATCGACATCTGTTGCATCAACCGGTTTTCGACTAGACGCTGGCGGTGTCAACAAGCCCTCGGGGCATAGCAAACCTGTAGCTGGCGATGCTTCCGTGCAGATTTTATTTGCTAAGCTATGTTGCTGTAGTTGGGCAATGCGATCCTGGTATTAAAACAAATATATGGTATTACATTGCTTGCCATTCAATTATCGAGACCACAAAGTGCATTTTCATATGTGTCACCACAAATACTTACAAACATTCCCATTGATATTGTGTGCGTTTGTATAATGTGCGAATCATCTGTAATAATATTTGGGCAAATGTGGGCTAAACCGAATCGATTTGTGACCTGATCATTTTGCTCCATCAGTGCAAGGTATGTTGACTCTTCGCGCACCACTTGGAAAAAGGGTTGCATCCAGCGCGCACATGGGCCAATCGCTTCCCAATCGAGCCCAGAACAACGTAGTGCTATCTCTCTATATTCAAAACAAACAGTTTATATTAGTATATTAATATGAAATAGGAAGAATTTATTTTATGTTAGTACCTATTGAAGGTGTGACTCATGGCGGCCGCAGCTATGATTGAATAGCTATATTCGGCAATCCCCAAATCTAGCGAACACAAATCCAGCAACTGCGCAGTTTGCACAAATTCCATGCCCGAGAATTGTGGATAAATGAAGGCATCGTTGGTGTCCTCTTCACCCTCAGTTGATGCCGCTGATTTGGTTTTGCACGTAATACGTTTAAATGACGCAGGAGTTCTATTGTTAACGTTCAGCTGCATATAGACGCCAAGCCATCCCATGGGTGTAACGGGATTTATACTCCATTCCAGCGTTTGCAGTAATAGCACTTCATGCTGTAAGATATCTGATTCTTGGCACGCGCCGTCCGTCACATAGGCGAATTCACCAATTTTTGGCGGGTAAATTTCTTCTACTTTCGCTGCAACAAACAGACATGTTATGCCAATCAGCTGTAGATGTGTCTTCTGTATGTTTTTTTGCACGCTGAGATAGCGATCCAAGTAGTCAACTGCCAGGTAATAAGTTTCCCGTTGTAGTTTGTACACTTCGCACACCTCAATTAGCCAATCAAGCAAAATTGCACGCATACGCGGTTGCAAGCTGGGATGTCGTTCCAACATTGAACCTGACCGCAAGCAGGCTGCTTGTTGGTCCTTTTTGCACATCAGCTGCCAAACATCGTCGGCATTTGCCCAACTTAATGATGGCAAAGGGCACTGTCGGAGCTCTTCTGGTTCCGCACCAGGAGTCATACAGTTGAATTGCGTACCCGTATAGTCGTCCAACGTCTGGATTACCGTCACGTTACTTGGGTTCGCAACAATTTTATTTGCCATTTGAGTAATCTGTCCGGGGGTACGTTCGCCTACTTGGTTGATGGTATGCATCTCGTATATGTGATGCGTTCCTTTAGAACTGTCTACGGAACAAATTGATGGCGATGTCGTTGCAGACACAACTTCATCATCTTCTTCCTCGACATCATCGTCATCTGGCCGTAGACTGTTCGGACTGTCGGGTATGCAATCTGCAGTCGCATCAAAGTCCGCTTCTGCAGGCAGGTAGTCGCAGGAACTGTGAGTGTCGATTTCGTGGACAAACATGTCGACAGGCGATGGATACATGGACGAAGCCATTGAACTGGCATCGCTTTTGTATGGTGAGGGAAGCGCTTGCTTGCGCTTAGCCGATGGTGGTTCAGAGCCAAGATCGGGATCCTGAATAGAAAAAGTGATACACTTTAGTTTTTGATATAATATTTCTTACAGTTAATACAGTTAATTTATTATAATATAGTTAAGGCTAATTTAAATTAAAAATAAGTAGTTGATTTGCTACTTTATTTTATACACACTTTTTCATAGAAATTTTCTTTTTCAATATGCTGAGGTACAACATCTCATTTGCGCAGACAACTACGCTTATAGCGGGTATTGAATTTCTACATCAATAAATTTCTATTATTTACAACTTTTCTTTTACACAAATAACAAAAATCGCAATCGAAATTGATCTAGCAAAGTGGCAAAGCTTTGCTACCGAAATCCCTGAGTCGCTGAGTGGCTGAATGAGGCGGAGCTGCAGCGTTTGAAATATTAGCGAATCAGCATTCGTGCAACGGTCGCCTGAACTATGAAGTGATCGAGCGGTGCCTGGAGCAGACGAAATTGCACTCGGAGCAACACAACAAATGCTTTGGCGTTTTGCTGCAGTTCGTTGGTTACACATGCATGTGTGTATGTGTGGGTAGCATAGTGATCTTTGCCAGAGGTAGAACGAAGTTTGTAAGCTGTCTTTGATACGGACCAATTAACTACGAATTTCGGGTGGGTCTTAATTTATTGTGTCTAAGGATCGTTGACCAAAACAACACACAATTAAAAATTATATTTATGTTTTTTCCAAATCCATTATGGGGATAAAACCACGTGTCAATACAAAACATCCCAAATATTTTCATAATTCCCATTGAATACTTTTCACAGGTACAGATAAATGGCATTGTGTGTTGTATGTACCTGTATGTATCCGGCAACTCGAATTCAAAAAACCTAAGGTTAAGTGCTTGGCGCGATTTTAGTTCGCTAGTTTGCTAGTGGCTAGACAAAATATTCGCGGCTCATTTGTTCTTGCTGCGTTGTTGTTGCTTTTAAATGCGTAAGTGTTCTAATCGTTTGTTGTTGTTTTGTGTGCTTGTTTATATCCTATTTGCAATTTTACCCCTAAATTTTGTTGTTGTACTATTGCCATTATCTTGTGTGGATTCAGAGACGATGACAAGAGCTTGGCACTACCTGAATTACCTGCAGAACGAGGGTATATAAGGCCGAGGACAAAATTTAATTCTGACTTGCAGAACCAAGTACTAAACTACATATAATTTTCCGAAGGTTTGGGACAAGCTAAGTCCGAAACTAATCTCACAACATCCCGACCACGGCACTCGATATATTCCGGCATAAAAGTGCAAACGACATAATTCTCGGCTATATTTGAAGTTGTTTTTTTAAAGGTCTTGAAAGTATCTCAAAGTACATACAAAGTGGTGTCAGAAGATAAACAGTTGTACTTTGAGATAATGTTACGACATTAAAAAAAAACGTATTTAACCTCAAATATAGCTCAAAATAGTATTGATAAGTCTGCATTTTTTTATAAAAAGTTAAACTCAGACAAGAATTATTGTTTTTTTTTTTAACCAATACGAAAAGCATCAACACCTCAACGTTGAAATGCAGTTTTCCGAAAAGAAAAATATCAAATATCAATGACGACAGTCGCTTCTATGATACTTATACATTACCGAAACGGCCCGAATTTATACTCGACCAAAGCCTATCACTTCAGTAGCAGCCCCCCAACATTTATGGGGTATGTGTATGGCGTTAGCTTGGCTGATCCTGTAGATCGCACATAGATCCGAAATTGATCTGCACTGATACCAAGTGTTCGTATGGCGAGTGTAATAACTTTATATTTTGTCTTTAATACACAGTTGAGATAATTTAAGTAGGCTGCTAATTTTTTGAACTGCCACACTTTCTAATGTTGAAAATGATGCAGAACCTAAGCAGTTTATTCGTGTTTTGCTAAGTCCAGGGCAGTGGTAGAGTAGGTGTTCCAGAGTTCCTCCCGCATTGACTTCGTTACATATTGTGCATATATCGTTCTGCACTACCATCAGTTTGGCCGCGTACTACGGAGTGAGACAGTGTCCCGGCAGTATCCCCACTACAAATTAACACTCTTTTCTGGGAAGAGATAAAATTTAGTTTGTAGTCCTGACATTGTGCCTGCGTAGCATGATTTCGCGATCCTGCATGAGCTGGCACTTTCCATCTTGAATTCGCTTCTTGAATCATCTACGTTTATTCAGTCGTTGTTTGCAGAGAGATGGTTGAATACCGGCCGTGCTAGCTACAAGAAGATTTGCGCCTGCTATGGTTAATATATCCATTTTCTCATCTCTTTCAACTCCCTTGTATCCTGGATCTAATAGATGGTGGCTTATTTCCCAGTTCCTAGCTCAGCCATCCTGTTCCGTTTATGACGTTATAACAACAACAATATCATTAATGATTTTCAAATAAAATCAGCACCTTCCATTTCGGACTTAACAAAGTATGGATCAGAAGGCGCGAAAAAAATTCTGGCGAATAAAAATGATGTAATTTAATCCCATAGCTGAAGAGAGCTTGAAATTCAAAAGGAACACCCAGAATCATTCAGCAAGTTCAGATATGTATTTGAATTTGGAAAAAGATATTTTGTAAAATTTTGTATCATTAGGAGATAACTGATTTCTTTCGCATTGAGGTCATATTTAGACAGTCTTGTATGTATAGTATGTACACCTTTACGCTTACACCCTTTTATTGGGTATTTGCGTGAACCACTCCTCCTTTTCGTGGTGCACGCCTTGACATTTTCCCACAAATGGATCGACCTACGGTTTTATGCCGTTTTCGGTGGTTTTTTATGAGTTTTTTCACGGCAGAAAAACTGTCGGAGGTTTGCCATTGCGCGCCGGTGCGCTATTAGAAAACAACTTTTTTATAATTTGCTGTTTCGTGCCCGGCGTTTCCAACCCGTGCAATTCCGAATGGTAATCACGCACCAACCCATTCGGTTGCGGTCCAATCGGTTACCAGCCGAAACGACAGTCTTTAGAATATTTTATTTCAGAAGAAATTTTCAAACTTTTGAATTAACCCGAACAGATCACGAATAGTTTCGATTCCTATTGCATTTAAATCTTAACCTGCAGATATTAAAAAGAGATTAGTAGTATCGGAATTTAAATTGAAATAAAACAACGAAAATTCAAATTTATTAGGCAATCTTTTTATTTTTTTTTCGTAGAACCATGCATGCCCTTTAGTTTTTAAAGGTAATCCCTTTCAAATGTTGGCCGCAACTGCGCCGTAATTCAGTCATCCGTAAATACCAATTTTGAATGACGTGCTAGAGCTGGAGGACTTTTGTCGGTAGCTCGTGAATAACTTTACTAGTGTTGGCTTCCAATGCTTCAATCGGAGCTGGTGTATCCACAAAGCATTTAGACTTCACATATACCCCACAAATAAAAGTCCAAAGGTATGATTTCACACGATCTTGATGACCAATCCACTGGTCCGAGACAAGAGATAAATTGCTCACCGAAACAAGTACGCAGTAAATCCATTGCTCCACGGGCTGTATGGCAAGAAGCGCTGTGTTGTTGGAACCAAATGTTGTGGAAACCACGGGCTTCAATTTCCGACATCAAAAAGTCGTTTATCATGGCGAAATAGCTTTACCCATTCACTGTTACATTGGCGCCAGCCTCGTTTTTGAAGAAATATGGACCGATAATTCCTCCAGCCTATAGACCGCACCAAACGGTTATTTTCAACGTATGCAATGGATTTTCTTGAGTGGCTTCGGGTTGCTTGTCAGCCTAAATACGGCAATTTTACTTATTGACGTAGCTATTTAGTCAAAAATGGACCTCATCGCTGAGGCCATAAGTTGGACTGAGCGCGCGATGAACACTTTTCACAGAGCGTCGATTGTCGTAATACAATTGTACGATTTGTAAACGTTGTTGAGGCGTAAGTCTTTCCATGACGCCATGTCAATGAATATATTTAGCTTGACAGTAGTCACTCTATTGAAAAAAGTATAATATCTCCGACCCGATCACCCTTTACATAGCAAGTAACGCTCATAATTAACGCGCCGTCAATGAGTATGCATCCGAGGCGTTTTTAAGTGTGTACTGTTTGGCTATTTGGCGCCATGATGTCGAAAATTTTTTTTAGTTGCATTTAACTGAATACGCTTTTTTGATTTTTGTGCAACACAAATATTATTAACGTAATAAACAATATAAAAAATGCATTTAATTGAAGTGGTTTTTTATATATACATTTTTCCCCTCGGATGGGACGCACACAGTTCACTGATGGTGTGACAAAAAATATGGCTATGGTCGCCGGGTTGCAATTTGTAACCTACTCTATGTAGTTGGAGCAAGAACGACAGTTACCTTAGATCTCACCAATCACCAACCGCATTTCTTTAAAGAAAAATATATTTAACTTTTTTTTTAATGTATTTCCTATTTTTTTTTTACAGTGATAGCCTGGAAAACACTTTACGCATTGCGCAAAATCGCTTTTGTTGTACGCAACAAAATATCAGCATCACAATCTCAGTTTTGTTGTAAACAAATTTATTATTATTTATATAATAAATTTATATCTAGTTAAAGTAATTATATTCCACGACTTTTTTGAGATCTTTACCATTTCAACTACTTTTCTTTTTCGCTCGCACTTCATAATCGTATTAACTCCGTCTAAAATGAATCGCAGCGAATCTATGGCCAGTATGACAAATGTAAACTGCAGTAAAATCCTCAATTCAGCAGCAGCATTCAGAAATACAAGGGAGATTTTTGGCAGGCGCAAGTAATTAAATAGAGCTTCGCAGCCACACACGTAAATGTACAATTAAAAGTACATTCAATCTTCATTACAATTACATATATGTAATAGGCATTTGGTTTCCGTGACGGTTGAGGTTACACAAGCGCGAATGGACGATAAATGCACTTTTCCAATTCAATCTATTCTCAAAATATTTATGTACACAGCTTTGCTTTAAAATTATATCTTTGGTTTTGTTGTATCAATTATTTTCACTGGTTTGTACCGAATAGTTTCACATTGCTTTAAGGTCACCTGTTCGCCGCCTTTGGTATTGAAATAGATTTGTGTATTTTTCGAGTGCGAATTTAATTTGCAAACACGAACACAAATGCAATACAAAAAGGGGAAATGCGGAAACTTATTTTACCGGAGACCGTTCACAGGGTGTAGTATATGAAAATATGTTTATATGCGCACAACTTCCGTGCGCATTGACTATCTATGTTAAACTGATCGTGTGCAGCGATCGTTGACGATATCCTTTGTGCAACGAAGAAAGGCAGCTGCAACGAGGGTTGTTTGTTAGCAAACTGTAGTCGTTTATGTAGGGGTATGAGAAGGTTTAAAAAGGCATCAAAAGGATACACACTGAAGGTTTTGGCTTTCTCATTCCAACACACATACACACAACAGATAGCACACACGTACACACATATTCATAATTCAAAGTGAAGAAAATTGAGGATAGCATAGTGGACAAGAAAAACGTTACACGAATTCCAACGTTCGCCTTAAGATATTTTTTTGATGTTTTTGCTTATAGGTATATACACGCACATATGTGCGCATGTGTATGTCTGTACACAAAAATGCAGTAGGTAGTTCAATTAAACAAGGATCTTTCAGTCAACCCAAAACGGCTTCCTTCTTATTTGTGTTTGTGATGAGTGTGAATTATTTTTCATTTTGTTTGCAATCGTTAACTTTTTGTAGTCTCCGAACAAAATTCCGAGGTAAGCCAGTTATAGTCATAGTATGCTCGTAATCGCCGTACTTGCGATGCATTTCGAGTTTGTAGTGTTCTTGGAGAGTTGCGAGAAATGCTTAAGATAATGCAATTCTCTCAAATCTATCTAACCAAACAACATATATATGTATGTACATATGTTTGTATGTATGTGAATAGGTATTTTAGGTATGTACCAAAAACTGTTTAAATATAATATATTATATTACTCGTATGTGCAAGCGGTGATGTTGAAGCTGGCATTGATTTAAAGATTGTGTCAATCGATTTTATGCCACTAAAAATCAGCTCGTAAGTCAAGCAAACGGTAAACATGGCCTGCCATAAAAACCCCTTTAATGTTTTAGTATTTATTTTAATTTTCATGAAATTATATGGCCACGGTAAAAGTCTTAACAACTAAATGTATAAACATTACATGTAAAGGCTTTATAAAAAGCTCAAGAACCTCCATCAGACAAATTGTGAGACTGAAAATTTTACGCTTGCAAGGAAATTGCGACAGTTAATATTTATGAACGTTCAACACAAGACAAATCTGTGGACGGAGCAGTTACAATAATTTAAGACAAAAAACAGCAGCTGCATATGAATGACCTAATGTGATAAGGGTGTTTTATGCATAGAACCACACATACATAAGTTGTAGCATACATCTGCAAAAGCCCGCCTCACAATTTGCTCGCCTATAAAGAAAATCAAATAGTTGCACATTTTTGCATGTAAAGCAACTTAATATAAAGGAAACATAAACATAAAAACATTTATATCCTTCAATAGACGATAACAAAGAAAAATAAGTAATAGGTATGTCTCAACTAACGATTCCGAAACTCAACTCAAACTCAAAAATCAGAGCAAACACAATCATGACACATTTATTCCCACAAATTTATTGGTAATATATTATTTTTATTAGTAAAGTGAAAAAGAACTTTGAAAACTAACGTATCTTTATTCTCAACGATGACTGATACTGGCGGTGCGCATCTTACTGGCCTGAGTAAAGCGGCGCGTATTTCAATACCATTCAACCACCAAAACAGTGCCTTGGAGTTGACATTCTATTTCTATATTCTACCAATGAAAAATTCCTTTATATAAATGTGCATACGTATATATGTGTATGTGCATGTATGCCGTTAGCCTGAGAGCACCATAACTTTAAAAACGGCTTATTTATATTAATTTTTCAGAATTTTTACGGGGCCACTTTAAACGGCTGCAAGAAGAATACCTTACACTAGTAAAAAAACCCGTCCTATGACGAGAATAAACCATTTTGATAAACAAATTTACTATTTAGATATATAAAATAGATATAGTTCAGTTTTATTAGTTTAATTTATTAATTTTATTTGAGACTTCTAATTTAAAGCGGGGCAAATATTCATAGGATCGTGCAAAACTTGGTACACATATTATTCTTTATCCAAGATAGGTTGATATTTAAAATGGGCAAAGTCTGTCTACAACTCCGAACACCTCCCACCTCATAAAATAAAGCATAAAACATTCATCTGCTATAAATGCTGCAAAATTACTAAAACTTGTGACAAATGATGAACTCCAAAAAAAAAAACTAAAAAAAGGAATACGACACAAGTAAAATTTTGAAAAAAATGGTCGGTGCCATGCCCACTTATGGGCAAGCACGTGTATTTCGATAATAACTTAAATTGACCAGCTAACCATTTGAATTCGATTTGAATATTATTAAGATGAGGCGAAAACCAGACCAAAGTTCGGTCTTATATAAACTTCGGTTCAGACCGAATTCAGTCTCGATTACTCGTTATATTCTTTTCTTGAAAAAAGTCGATCTTTTCATATGGCAAACCTACGAAAATGCTACTCTGCGCCTTGCGAAAATGTTGTATATTTCATATGTAATAAGAAACAAGGAAAATTCAAATTTTATACAAATTGTAGTCGGGCGCCGTAGCCGAATGAATCGGGCGTGATTACCATTCGAAAGTCGCAGGTTTGAATCTCCGTTCATGAAACACTAAATGATAGAGAAAGTTTTTTCTAATATCGGCCTAAAAAGAAACCATCTGCCGTTCGGAGTCGGAAGGAAGGGAGGAGCTCGGCCAAACACTCTAATAGGGTATACAAATTATATATTAAATACAATAAAATTAACGATTTATTCATTTTTTTCAACAATTTTCGCACAACTTCTTTGAGAAGTTCATCACGTTTTTAGAGGGTAAAAAATGTGGCACTTTTGCCCGCTTCAACTGCAACATTTTGAAAGGTCAGGCGAAATTGCGACAGCCCAGGCGGAGAAAGGAATAAATGTAAAATTATTACGAGAAAATAAAACTTTATAAGACGCAGATATATGGCTGGAGGTTGTCCACTCTGCAGACTCTTGGGTTTACCAAAACTTTCGAAGTTCTTCTTAAGTACATATCGTTTAACATCTTTCTTCTCCATTGCTACTGTGGTTTCCTAAGCTTCACAAAACTACGTAAATATGAAGTCAATACCTTAACTTATGATTTATATTTAAAGAAATCGCACAATTCTTACGATGAGGGTATTGCAACACTCGCAGCTATGAACACAAAATATACGTATAAATCCTCAAAGGTTCTGTTAAACCGAGCGGCACGAAGGGTGGTATTTAATGCAAATAGCAGATGTTGACATTACACCAAAGAAAATGGTACGAGACACACGAAGAACAAGACAAAGGGAATTAAACAAAGAAAGAGAGATGAAAAAATGCATACATGCACACCATAAATATACCCGTCTTACAAACGTGGCATCAACATGGGCGAATGTGGGAAATCGAAAAGATTTGCAGTTGCACAAAAAATTACCATGCGCTGCTTCGGCTCTATACAGGAGTAAAGAATTACAATAACTTAAAGCAAAACTGGAAAAAGGTTAAATAATGTTTAAATAAATTCTTAAAGAACAATAAATTATGAGTTGTCTGACGCCACCCTCTGAAAGAAGAGAGGAAAACGAACATCAAGGAATACTGAGAAAAGCAAAGCACAAGAAAACTCCTTGACGAAGGTTGTGCATTCTATGCCACAATTCAAATAAAAGCCGGCATCTGCGCGTACTCACTATTAAAACACACATTCATGCACACGTACGTAGTCGCAATCGAGCAGTAGCGCATGCGTGAACACCTTGAGTGCAAAGAGGGGTTGTCAAACGTTACATGGAGACTTCGCGATCCTGCTGTTGCCGAACGCTCCCCAATGCATTGCTGTACACACAGTGAGGCGTATTACTATGATTGCCGAAGAAAAGTTAAGAAAAAATCGTTAAGTAGTGAATGCGTATGTATATGTACACTTATTTGTGTTTGTAAATACAAGGGCGTAGCTGGCCAATCATAGAGGGTGAAGTGGGTGAAATTTTTCTGAATATTCCATTTTTATTCCATTTACAGCGTTGTAAACATACAGAAAAACTAAATGATAACAAGTTTTTTCGAACTTTTTTTCAAACTCATCTAAATTATATGGACTGTGGGCACTCAGAGTACATAAGCCTTGAAAAAAAAAGAAAATGTATTTATAATAGTTATTATATTTAAAAATGATTTTATGACCAATTAGGCAAAACTCCGTCATGGTAGTTATCAACCGAGTTACTATTTTTATAATGCTGATTGAGCGTTCCACTGAGGCTGTGATGCATTGCACATCTTTTTTTATAGAATTGGAGTACTTATTTGTTAAAAATCTTTCCTTCCTTTAAAATCTAAAGAATATCTTTTCAATGCTTAAAGCTGAATAAAAATTCTAAAACGACCCATAAAGTCAGTGAAGTGATGAGCGTCGAACGATAGATGAGTAAGAACGAAAACCTTAATCGCGTTTTTCTCGAAATACGTTTTTTTCCGCGCTGTCGAATATAACTCAAAAAGTAATCAAGATATCAACTTAAAATTTTACAGGGATATTCTTTAACATATTGCCTTTGCATGTACCTCAAATTGTATATTAATTATTTGATTTTTTCTCTCACATTAAAATTTTAATTTTTTTTTCGTTAAAAGTAGGTAAATGCAAAGCGGAAAAACGCATTTTAATGAAAAAATTTTGTATGGTTGATTTCAGTTGATTACAAGAGGCTCTACATTCCACGGCGCGAATTAAAGAAGCCACGTTGAGCGGCTGTAGCACCGCCATTTTTTTATTTTTTTATTTAAAGAATTTTTTTGTATATTCATTTAAACATGAATATTAATATATAATTCATTGTAAGATAAGAATTATTATCAGTTTTTCGCAAAAAATTATTGAAGAACTCGTTGTCTGGAGGAGCTGCCCCCATTCAGTTTGTCCCTATGACCGACGTAAAGTTAGTTGATAAAAGGGTATGGCAGAAGAAAAAGGAATAATTTGTATGTAGATTTATTATTGTTTAATCAAATTTCTTATTGGTTTTATAAAAAAATCGTATTCTTTTTATTAATTAGAATATTTTATCGATTAGATTACTTACTCATGTCGCAGAATTTAATATAGATTATCAAACCTTTACCAATTGGAAATAAATGGCAAAGGTATTAATATTTTTTGATGGGATTTGGAAATTCAAAAATGTGTTGCGTTGCTCTTCCCCCTGGCTGCGCTCTTGTGTATACATATGTACACATGTATGTAGGTTTATGCTATGCGTACATTCCTTTGAATGTATGTTGCAACCTTTGCTTCTCCTCGTTATTTTTTGTGTTAAAGTCCGCGCGAGCGTTCACATGTTATTTTCACAGGATAATGTTATTGCTGAGATATGACTCTAATCAGCAATTACAAAGCACGTTATCTTTGGTCACAAAAAGGAACTAGCAAACTGAAGAGCTGTCGGTTGAAAATTCAGAGCAATTGAGGCGCAAACGATTAGTCTTGAAAAGTTATCATTGAAATAGAAACCAGTACTGCTAACGTACTGATGTATGTCCTCAAACCTATGTATGTGTATGTATATATATATATATATAGATATGTATATATATATATATATAGATATATATATATATATATATACACTTTATACACACCATTATATATATGTATGTGTAGGCACACACTTATAAACGATACACACATTTGGAGGGACCAACGGAACGGCATGTACTAACTGTGTGCATGCATCCATGCATATACATACATACACACATATATTCGTATAACGTTGTCTAATTAAATATTCATAGGAACGACATTTGGCCCGTTCACAGACATCTTGGCAAGATGGTTTACTTTAGGAAGTCAAAAATTACAGCTTTAAGGAAGTAATGCAAGCTATGCTATGCATGTTATGTTTGAATTTCAACGGCAAAAACCAAAATAGAAGTTACATTTCTAGTTAGTTGTTTATGTTTAGATCCTGCGGCGTTTATGAGCATAGGCACCAAGAAGAAAGCGAAAACAGAAATATTTAAAGGTTGGTTCGTCGGGCGACTTATTTTTAAAACGCATGCTATTTTGATACAGGCAGTTATTTCGCATTCAAACACGTGTAGCAGACTCAGCACATGTATGTACACTCATACAAATGTATCTCTCATGTACGAAATGGACCGCTTTACGGCTATGTTAATAAATTTGCCGCATCTGGTTACCGGAAAAATCGCATCTTATTTTTAAGAAGTCAATACATTTCCGGCCGGCTTGGTGACGCGAATTGGCCACCTCGAAGCAGCGATTCGGATCCGTTAGACTTTTGTCTGTTGTGAGTAAAATGATCGATTTTATCATTTTATTTGATGAGATAGAAAATCTAATTTTCACTTCATAAACATGCGAGAGGGGTTTACAATTTTACACCACAACCTTTAAAATTCTGCAGGAGATCAAATACTTTGGACGTATTTTATGAATATTAAACAACATTAAACAATTTCAATGGATATAAAATCAAGCCACATTGCAAATCTAGACCCGATGAATGCGGAAAGAATTTTGGTTTTGGTAAATTGCATACTTTATAGAATAAGTGGAAAAATTGATCAAAAAAGTATGCGTATTGACAGGTTTACAAATCTGTAGGAGCAAAAGAAATCGCGCGACTTTTTATTACAAATTGTAGTCTGCGGCGCTATTTTTTATAAAAAAAATTTATTTATTCATTTGCCTGTATATTGCCGATAAAATATTATTTTATAGTGAAAATTTGGAATAAAAAGTCGCGCTTCTTTCTGATTTTTTTTTTAAATAGGTATATTTATTTGCCTGTATATCTCTGATAAAAATGATGTAATTAAATATATCTCCATTCCAAATTTCACCGCCAATATATTGTAAATATGTAAATCTTGTGATATTAAGTAATTGACCCTCTAACACCTTATAAATGTACGATCGCTACATTTCAAAAGAGTGACAATACCAAGCATGATTCAGTTAACTATTCCTTCGTCATGCGAGCTTTGTATACATTCTTATTAACACATATATGTACATATATAATAAGTTAATGTTACTATTTACCGAGTTTTTGTAGGAAATATTGTTCAAAAATATTACCTTGTGTGAAGAGAAAGTGAAGTTTGGCCCTTAAGTGTAATAATTTTCGTGTATTTAGTGATTGAAAAGAGCAATGACATAAGTGTTTTTTATTACTGACTTTTGAACGGAGAAAAAAAATCATTTTGCTCCTTCAGATTTGTAATCCTGGGGTCAATACGCATCGATTGGTATCCCCCTTCACTTTTTTGATAAATTTTTCCACTTATTCTATAAAGCATATAATTACCTTGAATTTATCTAAATCTACAATAAGAAGAGTCTCTTGTATATTTGGTACAAATTTTATTCAAATATCTGAGAAAGAGGAAACCGGCTCGTCACATACATATGTATGTATCAGCACATATTGACAAATTGAGAAATGTAAAAATATTTGCGCTATCCTCTACACATTTCTGCCTGTGAGTAGGGTGTGCGAGCTCCTTTAGAGCCTTTGAGTATTCCTAGACAAATACAATGCCTTTCCAGTCAAGCTCACCAAAACACAACTCTCTATGATATAGCGAGTATTAAACGGGCGCATGAAAGGAATTCTTGTGACGAGACTTACGATTAACTCAAGTCTCTACTGTGGTAAAGATGAACTGGGCTGAAGGCTACGGAGACCCTTTTCTTCCCTCATGACTCTCCCAAGGCTAAGATTAGAAACGTTTACTTCTCACCTTTTCAACACTTCGCTGGATCTATTAACCGTTTGCGGAGTTTTCTCATCACCACTCAGCGTTTATCTAATTAACCTTAAATCGTTACACTTCCAAATTATTTTTTTGTTTTTCGCTTCTATATTTCTTTTACTTATTTCATAGCATCACAAGGTACGTCTAGCAAAATATGACTAAGTCCACCCATTTTGGGGCATTCACCTATACATACAATATTGAGTTCATTTTCACATAGCCACATTAAGTCAAGCGATAAAATTTCTTAAACATATTATAGTATGTATGTACATATGTATGATGATAAACTTACTACTTGTACTTCATTGATTGAATCTTGTCTTTTACGTTTCCTAGTAGCGTTTCGGCTATTAATTTTGGTGAGCAAATGCGAGGTATCGGTTGAAGTGGTGGGCATTGAAGACCATCCGCGTAATAAAACTGAATCTACGGATGATGACGATGGCGAAGTTGAAGAAGCACCAGCAGTTTCCACATTGAAGACTGAAGCACTCTTGGTTGTCAACACTGCAGTTTCTGACCCTGTCAGTGTAGAAGACGGTGGTGATTTTTGTGGCTGGCGCATATATTCCAGCGAGCTTGATGTTTTTGATGGCAGCAGCTTAGACGACGTTGCAGCAAACGGAGATATTGTGTCGCAAGTCCTAACAGTAGATTCAATATTGCTAACGCTTGCCGAGAGATTCCAGCGGTTTTGTATGTTGTACGGCTGTTGCCTTTGACTGCTTCTTGAGGTATTCTGCAATTTATAACTCTTATGATCGCTATTGCTTTTATGACAATTATTTTGGCAGTTATTATTATGACTTATGTCATTGTTGTTACTCCGGTCCTTCTCCATCCTGAAATTGGCAAAAGAAATGGAAAAAGAATCAGAAATTAGCTTGATATAAAGGGCTATTAAAGTACATATAGACGTATTTGTATTTTTGGCGGAAGTGCGGGAAAAACCGCTTAGAGAAATTCAAATGCGAAAACTCACACCGAACGTATAGTAGTTGCCTTTGATACTTACGCAAAGAATACAACTACACGCATAAATTAGAAAATGTGTCATTATTTTAACAATCAAAAAAAGTTTACCCTTCCAATCATGTCTCCTAATGAAGGCAAACTATGATCAGAGCTTGTGCTGAAATTAAGTAATTCACATAATTGCATTCGATATGAAATTTACATTTCTTTTGCATATTACACAGTCTAAACGAACCGTTAATAAGCATCTATACATACTTATACCTACATACATACATACGAATACATGTGCAACTAATGCAATGCAACCACTTTTTTCGATTTCCGTTGCTTTTCTTTTAGTTTTAAGAATATATGTATGTACATATCTGTCTTGCGTTTTTTGCCTTTCCTACCTGGCGCCACACCCAAAATCGAGTGTTTGAGATTGAGATTCTTTAAGGCTTTATAGCTGTTCTGAAGCGAATTAGAGTCGTCATGATTGCGCCAAACGACGCCCGAAAATGTATTGCAATTTATAGCATGATAAAAAAAAACAATACCAAGGATATGTAGCACGGTGCGTTGCAATTACAAATGCATGCATTATATGATATTTAACCCTTAACTCGCCTCAAGAATTATAGTAAATTATTTGCTCATTATGCCTATGAAAAACTGTACCAATTTCCTAATTGTTATTTTTTTTTTTTTTTTTGTTAAAAAAATTCCCAACATTCACTGAGCTAATCACTTAGGATTAAGACTGCATTTTCATTTTGTACCTAGGATTCCGATAACTGTGATTACAATCCGGAAAATTTTTAGCATTATGATGACTGTTATGAATGATTGCGAATACTCGTATAGTACGTTAATTGAAATTCTAAAAATTGAAGGTTTAAAATTGCCGCAATCGATTAAAATATTTTTTTTTTTATTTTTGTATATTGTATAAAATAATCGTAGCATTAAGCAAATCACACAAAAAAAAAAACAAAATGTATGAAATTAATACTACATATTATAAATGGAAAATAGCAAGAAAGCTCACTAAATAAATAAATAAATTTCAAAATAAAATTACATAATTGTAATTGAACAAACGAATCGTAATCGTATATTTAATTATTACAATTACACTAATAAGAAATATAATTGCGATCACTTGCGGAAGTTGAATACGCAACACTTCAGGGCAAATGTAGATTTTCTATTTTTTATATTAATATACCTTACAATTTCATGATCACATACGATTTGATATAAGCCAGTGTCAAAAAAAGTGTACACCACCACAGATTGACAATTTTTGACTATTCATCTATTTTTTAATTTCAATATTTTTTTTTTTTTTGTAATACTATAGCTTATACTACTACAAAAGCATACCTATAACGCAAACTTTCAAACTTTGTACAACATTTATAAAAATTCGGCGAATTTTCACCAAAATTTCAAGCTTTTTAATCAGAATTTCTGAAAAAATTTTGTATGGAAAAATATGAAGTTTTGTAGCCCATTGAATTTTTCAAATGGGCCAAAATGCGCGTTGATTTTTAAGAATTTTTTTTTTTTGTTTGTTAGTAAAACTCAGTTTCATCTAACTCAAAGGGATTAGGTCTTAATAATCTTCCATCGTTTATTATATCAAAATCAACTCAAAAATATTAAATCAAAAATCATGAATTTTCCGATATTTTGTTTTTAATCCCTTGCCGTGAAATTGAGATTAACGAAACTCGGGCCCAAGTGTTGCAAAGCCGAGCCGAAATGTAAATGCCTCTGATGTAGACACTGCACAATACTGCTGTTGTGGAAATATACTCTAATACCTTTCGAATTTATTATTTGAAATCGATTCATTACATTACAATCTATTCACGAGCCTGGCTCGTCATATTCATGCTTGGGCCAAAATTTTCATCACGAGTGGACTCGTTAAAGCACGGCAAGGGGTTAAAAATCGAACATTTCTTTATAAGTTTTAATAATTTTATCGCGCCGTTCTATCGAGTGAAATTGTACATCTGTCTACTCGACAAACAAAAGGAACTGACACTACTGACATTTAGGCGTTACTTTTGAAATACCATATAATGATATGCATTTCTCGCGAAATCCAAATTGTTGTGTTGGTATGATGTCATACTATTAAGGAAAGTATTTTATTTACATAGCATATAAATATATTTTCGAAAAGAGGCGAGGCAAGGCAGTAAGTTGATTGTTATACTTTATGATGACCGATTAGAAAAATAGCAATTAGCATCTTTTGAGTTATGCGGTCATATCCGATAGATCTAACATTTGCTTGTTATTTTTAATTTCGATCACTGTAATAGACATATTTAACTATTTTATTTTGCTGCGAAACATTTTTTATTCAACTTTTCAGGTCTTAATGTAAAAAAAAATTTCTGCCCGAGTTTACGAAATGAAATTAAAGACAATATGCGGATAATACCAAGTTTGGTGTGGTTTTCGCGATTTTTTTTAAGGAGCAAAGACTCATTAATGTTTCAACATTTTTGGGAATTAGGTTATAGCAAGAGTTGTATCGGATGTTTTTTTAAGAGCTTGAGAACTTAAAATGATAATATAAAAAAGGGAAATATTGTTTGAATGCATTCTGGTAGATAATTTCATGGCATTTATTTTTCGAATATGATTAATATCCGGCATATGTCCGACGCGGCTACGAGTTGCATGGTGGTCCATTCGATCAGTCCAATTTTTGACTACTTTTTCCAATAAAAGAGCCCAATCAGCAAAAATGCAACGCAACCGATGGTCATTTGGCTTCAATTCTTGTATGAGCTGTATTTCACAGGAGCGTAAACCAAGATCCTTACGTAAAATTTTCCACGTAGTCGAAGGACAGAGGTCAACAAGTTGAAAACGACGACGAATCGACATTTCGGCGTCTTCTTCAAAACTTCGCTCCATGAACTTCGCGAACAGATTCTTTTTTTTTTTAAGTAAATTTCCACAATTTGGAAGTGTTTTTCTGACCTTAAACTATACATGACGATTTGCCAAAACTTACTGAACAGAAATGTCAACACAGTTTGCATTCTCAACTGTCAAACCATAGTTATCAATATCAATAGTTCTCATGCAGCTAAAAAAACACCCAATACATGTTCCAAGCTTTGTGTAATTTTCTTACAGTCAAATAATCACATTTGAAACTAGTTTTTATGGCAAAGAGGCTAGAAACAAATTGCATATCACCACCAGCTGTCATGAAAACTTTCACTTCCACAGTCTGCATACACCACAAGGTGAAATTATATGATTCAAGATAATCTACCCCGATTGTTTTTCTATTCCACCAATTTTTTGCGTTAGTCATTACGATGTGGACACGAAATACTTTGCCTGTGGAGGCATACAGATACTGAGGTGTCAAGATCGTTGTTATGTCATACTGTAACAGCCGTTTACAAATTTTCTGCGTTCCATGTAATGCTGGTGATACTATGGGAATGCGATGAAAATGTAATTGCTGTTACATGAAAAGCTTAAACTTTTAGTATTGGCAACCCTTATACACACATACATTTTGATGCGTACATTCTTACAATATATATGTCAACAAATGACACAAATGCCAGTAATGCACAGGTATGTCATGGCGACGGATTGCAACAATTTGCTTGTTTGCAGGATGACTATGATGTTACCCTTGATTGCAAGTGGGCTTGACTCGTCATTGTCGCCCCCGGCGTGGCCGCTGACATTGCGGTACGGTCCTTGCGGTTTTTAAGTCTGCCGACTAGTGCACCCCTATACGAAGGTGGGTGACTATTGCTTTGAGCGTGCATACTTCCATCATTAGTTAATGTTTCAGGTCTTATAATGATCATCAAATTAATTGAAGGTAATTTCTAACACACCCTTCTTCTACCTTTTGGCTTAAAATAATATAACAACATCATTTGGTCATTTGGTAGAAGGGTTAGATTCATAAACGATCCTGCAGCTGAGTCCAGTGCGCATGTTGCTAAATTTAATAGCAGGTTACTATTTCAGCACGATTTCATGGCCTTGTTTTTGCACAATTTGTCAAAAGTATCTCAAAATATGTGGGAAAGAAAATGCATGTAATTGATTAGCAACATATAAATGAATGCAACTCACTTTTTGTAATAATTTGTAATGCTACGATTCATGTTTGAGCAAGGAAGAGATCGCCGATCGAGTGTAAACTGAAAAAAAGAAAGAGAAAGGTTTTGTATAAATACCAAATATGTGAGTATATGAGTATATTGACGAATGTCTTAAATTACTATATGTATATATATATGTATGTACAACCTATTTTTAGCAAACTCAAATGCTCAAAGCTGGATGCAAACACATACATACATACTAATGCACTCAAAAATAACAAACATGCAATTAAAATAACGGATATTCGGTTAAAATTCCTATTCCTCAGGAGTCATACTATAATGGAAGGTGTCAAAATGAGTACCTGGCTGACTTTCAATCGCCGGCACGCTATCCAAACAAAATGTACTGACTGCTCCGCTTACAAATTAATACCGGTAAATTAACTATTACATATATAAAATACTGAAAATTGTCATTAAATTGGCGACCATATGTCATATTTCTCTGATAACACAAAAGAGCACCACCTAGAAATCATTCACCATATGGAACAACGATCGGAAGTGGTTAACTATTAGTACAAGGTGGCACAAAACTAAATTCCAGTTTTGTTTTTGAATAATTTTTTTACTAAATGAAAAAACAAAATGAAATGTTGGGTTTGCATTTTTGAAAATTAATAGTTAAGACAGCAAAAAACCGGAAAGAAAAGTTGACAGAGTAAAAACAGTAATTTGATAAATGTTAAGACATTTGATAAATATTATAAACATATATATAATTGTCGCGTACATCCTTTTTGGTTGTTTGGCCGAGTTCCTCCTCCTATTTGTGGCGTGCGTCTTGATATTGTTCCACAAATGGGGGACCCTACTGTTTCAAGCCGACTCCGAACGGCAAATATTTTTTATGTGGTGCTTTTTCATGGCAGAAATACACTCGGAGGTTTGCCATTGTCTGTCGAGGGGCGACCACTATTAGAAAAACTTGTTCTATAATTTTGATGCTTCGTGCCCAAATCGGGGTGCGAACCCGGACACTATTAAATGGTAGTCACGAAATACTTATCAAACTATTTATTGTTCTTCATGAGCTGTGAATTGTCTCCATAGGCATTATATTGCCTGGCACAAGTATCAAGATACATACATATAAACTTTTGCCTAAAGGAGATGTGAGACAAAAATGAGGCAAGTTGTTTTCGGATTTAACCCGCTTTACTTTCATCGTTTTTGTTTTATAAATGGCAAATTAACGCTTCCTGTTAATAATCAAACGTGACGTAATGGCGAAGCACAATGCTCGATGCTCTTTTCGCATAGTGGAATCATAACAGGTGCTAATCAGTAATCATAAGATGCCTACGTAGATGTCCAGGAGACTAATACGTTATCTTCTTCTTCTTAATTGGCGCGATAACCGCTTACGCGATTTTGGCCAAGTTTAAGAAGGTGCGCCAGTCGCTTCTTTCTCTTGCTAACCAGCGCCAGTTGGAAACATCAAGTGAAGCTAGGTCCTTCTCCGCCTAATATTTTCAACGTAGAGAAGGCCTTCCTTCCTTCCTCTTTATTTTTTGCATCATGTCTATGTCGCTGTAAAACTCACAAAACTCATTGTTCCATCGCCTGCAATAATTGCCACCGCTAACGTGCAAACGTCCAAAACTCTTTCGCAGAATTTTTCTCTCAAATACTCCAACGGACTCCTCATGGGATGTTGCTATCGTTCAAACTTCTGCGCAATACGTTAGGGCGGGCATGATGAGAGTCTTGTAGAGTTTTAGTTTTGTTCGTCGAGAGACGACTTTACTCAAGTATCTACATATATTAGTCTAGACTAATACGCTATGCCCCTATTTTAATATATGGAATATTCCGGAAACCTAAAAAGTGGGTAAATGATGCTGTAATCTTGCATTACAAATACATATTATATATTTACACACACATATGCATATGTATATAGTATGGTACTTCAAATTCATACAAATTTTGATTCAAAATCCACTCATACAAAGAAAATTGTACTTATGCCCATATGTATGTATGTGGGTACGTACTCGTACATATCCAATGAGTTTCTTAGCGATAGTTGGGCAGATCTCTTAAGGAATTTTTCTCATTAAAAAATTCTAGGAAAACCTTTTAGGTGTTTCAATAGACAAAACAAATTCACATTCAAAACAAAGACAGAATAAATTCAAATATTTAATGAAATAGAAAATCAAGGCCAAGTGACAATACAGAAGTTTAAACATCCCTGCAGTAAATTCTAAGGACAATCTCATTAAAGATACTGGTTGCATACTACGCATTCATTTAGTTATTTAAAACGAAGCAAGTGCATAGAGCAGGTGCAGACAATTACGAGAACAAATTTGGCTTATTTACTTTTGTTGAGGAACAAGTCCGGACTAGTACCGTCCCAAATGGTTCACTTCTTAGAAAGTCCTGAAACACACTGATTTACTGCTGTGTATGTAGGTACATACATACATACAAGCATACATACGTTCAACGTATCAACATTAAAAACAAACGCCGGGGCGGCATTCATTCACTATTTCTTTGTGTGGCAAAGTGCTGTGCTGTAACGCTGTCCATTGTAAAAAGGAAACGAAGCATGTGAAAGTGATGCCATATTAACGGTCGAGATTGTATGTGGCTACCATTCCACGCATATTGTGGACATGAAACATCAAAAGAAATAAACGATTTTTTCTAACAGTGTTTGCCCCTCGGCAAGCAATGGCAAACCTCTGCGGCATCAGGAATAATTCGGCATAATCATACGTAAAAAATGAAATTGTATTGGATACAAGAACAGCAAGTGTCGTTCCACACCAAAGTGCTGATCATGACCATTGTGGATCTGGCAAAACGTTGTTGTTGTTGTTGTTGTAGCAGCATGAACATTCCCCATACATATATGGGGAATACTGCTGAAGTGACAGTCCTTGGCCGGACATAAACCCGGGTCGTTCCGGTAACGTAGAACCGACTGTCGTGGGAACGGCAAAACGTCATCGTGTTCGCTTTATACAGTATAACTCACTTCACAATTCAGACTTGCAATATGGTAATAGCAATTACACTTGGGGTCGTGTTGGTCTGAGTCTGACGACCTCGCCCAAACAATAATCATTTAGAATCGAAACTTGAATGTTGCCGATAGTATCAATCCATACATTACTCTTTTCTTGTTGATATTTTACCTGACTGAGAACGGATCGAGAGTGAAACGTAATCGGCATTATTGTAGGCCCTAAAAGCTATGTTTGCTCGAGTAGGCATTCCAACAACACTTCTTTTTGATAGGCGTGATAAGCGCTTAACCGATTTCGGCCGAGTTTAACAAAGCACGCCAGTCGTTTCTTTCTCGTGCTAACCGGCGCTAGTTGGACACACCAAGTAAAGCCAAGTCCTTCTTCTGCTACCACCAGCTGGTACCGTATGGAATACTTTCAGAGCCGGAGCGTTTGTATCCATTCGGACGACATGATCCAGCCGATAAAGCCGCTAGACCTTTATTCGCTGTGCTAAACCTGTGAGTTTAAAATTAAAATCTCCCAAAAATATGGCCCTTCGACAACAACTTACCAAAACAAAAGTAATATATTCATCTCAAGTATATATGTATGTATGTACTTGTATATAAAGTATTTTTTACTTTATGATTAAAAACTAAATTCAAAATATATTAATATACATAATATAAAATTTATCTTTGTGATTAGTACCTGGCCGACTTACGATTCCTACCTACTTTTCTCTTGTTAAACTGTTGCACATATTTCTTCATTCATGTTTCTCAAGAAGCTAGTTTTTTCAGCTTATTTGTTGTAACGTTGGAGTAGTTGTTGTTATCACTCAATATAGACAAATTTCATATCACTACTTCTAGATGTTGTTTGCCTAAGCGAGCGGCAGCTATCGTAGTTACACATCTACGATACATACATAGATACATACATACACACATACATACATACATATGTACCTATGTATTATATATGTAATAAAATACGGTGTGTGTACACACAGGTTGTTGGAAGCATGAGAAAAGGACATTATACATACACAAAATATATATGTATATATTTTTTCATGTTTGACTTAATGAACCTAAGAACGAAATGCCCTCTCAATAGAGCGTAAACAGCCCAGAGGCACTGGAACACAAAAAACACCATCTCTTGCCACGGTGTACAGAATACAGAATGTGGTGCCTTTCGAAAACCACTAGTTTTGCAATTTTGATTTTAACCGATGACGTCAGTGCCACGAATAAACGATCAAAAAGAATGGCTTAATAAATATTATGATTTTTAAATAAACGAAATAACAAAAATGAAGTGCCGTGTGTTAAATTCTAAAAAACAACAACTATAACAATACTTCTAAATGCAGTTTTTTGCTTTTACTGCTGATGAAGCCGTGTAAAAAAAGAGGTTGTCTGTAAAGTCGGTTTACTGACGATAGTTTAACGTGACAACGTCATAAGAAAATATTGATGGAATGGTAGCAATTTTCAAAACAAAATTTTAATTTTATTTGTTTGATAGATATTTTGTATGGATATAGAGGAGGAGGTAAATGGAATTGCAATGGAATAGGTCAAGTTACCTTTACACAAACGTGAAAAATGACGAAACATTTATCAAATTCATGAAAGATATCTTCAATTTCGATTGTGCATCAGACGTTAATAAGTCAACAACACTAAGAGGCATCATCATCGATTTGCCTTTTTCAAGACACTTTACACTCGAAACACTCCCTTTCATTTCCTACTTTTTCTATCATCGTCCTATTCTCAACAGAGAAATGGTTCATTACCATGCACACAGGAAGAAGGCATATGCAAATACAAGTATGTGAATTTATATACCTACATATGCGCATATACATACATATATAAGCTCACTTAAGTAGGAGAGAGCAAGATGTCGAACGTTGCCGTTCGTTTGCTTTGTTCGTTCCGCGCTTTCGCTTGCAGTTCATTCAAGGTAACGGCAATGAGCAAGGTAACGACAAATGAGCAAGGTAACACTAATGAGCAAGGTAACGACACATTTTTTCGTGTGTGCAGCCGGCTAAATCGAATTATAAGACGTTATCACGTCAAAATGTTTCTTATGTTTGGCAGTTTTCACTTGCTCTCGCTTACTTTTCCTCTTATTTTTGTTTATTCGCAATACGGGCGTCATGGTAAATTTGACAGTCGCAATCCTTTATTTTATTATTCTTGATTTCCAGCAAGCAAAAAAAATCGTCAAAGTTATTTGTTGTTGGCAATGGGTAATGGCTTGGGAAAAAAGGAAAGCTTCAGAAGGAAAAGTCGAAAAATCGAGAAATTTGAATTTGCATTAATTTAAATCCGTCTACAGGTAAAATGCGCTACACAATCGATTCATGAATACCTAATTGTTGAGAATGTCAAGATATCGATGTTGGAGGTTGTTCAGCAACACTTTGCGCTACAACAGCAATATTCTCAATAGAGCGTCCAGTTTTTGGCCTCAGTTTCTTCAAATTCTGTCTCTAACGTTTGAATTGTCGACTCATTTGGACGATTGTTCCAGCAAAAAAACACGAATTTTGCGATATGTTGCGGCCGCCGTAGCCGTATGGGTTGGTGCGTGACTACCATTCGGAATTCACAGAGAGAACGCAGGTTGGAATCTCGGTAAAACACCAAAATTAAGAAAAAGTTTTTTTCTAATAGCGGTCGCCCCTCGGCAGGCAATGTCAAACCTCCGAGTGTATTTCTGCCATGAAAAAGCTCCTCATAAAAAATATCTGCCGCTCGGAGTCGGCTTGAAACTATAGGTCCCTCCATTTATGGAACAACATCAAGACGCACGCCACAAATAGGAGGAGGAGCTCGGCCAAACAACCAAAAAGGGTATACGCGCCAATTATATATATATATATATACATATATATATGTTCCTAAAGATCGACTATTTTCATAACGAGCTTTAATAATTTCAACACATTCTAACGTGTAAAATTGTACATCTGTCTACTTGACAAATGTCAAAGACGACATAAAAAAGGTACCGGCTTTGAATTATTCATTACTAACATCTAAGCGTCACTTTTAAAAGACTAAATACTTGTTATCATTAGTTATTTTTTAACCACAACCACGACATATCACAGTTGCGCAAGAGTCCTCACGAGTTGCAGTTCGTTGGTTTTGCAGAAAACATAATAGTGACCTTCACACAGAGCTCGTTGCTTCGTTACTTGAATTTTACGTATATTTTTATTTTTAGATCTAACACCAGTATCTAACAAAAAGAAAAACAGCTACTTGGTAATTGGCATTTGATCTCCAGGCGCGAAGTTTAAGTATAAAATATTAAACAGTGAAGAAAAAAAAGTAAATAATTTTTGTAGTCAACATTTTACGTGATTCAATAGAAAAGATGTATTGTTAGATGAATTTTATTTATTTATTTATTCGTCTACAGGGGTTCTTACAGAATACTACATTAATTAAACATTTTAAATAAATTCAACTTAAAGTTATATACACTTAATTAAAATTTATAACAACGCACTAAGTGTTGTAAGGTCAGATGCATCTAGATATCGGTTCATTATATGCATTATTAGATTTATGTAAAGCAATTGAGATATACAAATTAATTTACCTTCAGTCAAATTAACTTGTATGCAGTGCTTTTTATATGCCACAGGTTTTCGATGTACGAGGGGTGCCTTTTATATGTCGGGATTAGAGAACAAAAACAAATTTTAATCATCGAAAATCACTTTATTGTGTTTCAAAATATTCTCCATGAAGACATATACACTTTTGCATGCGTTTGAACCAATTGTCGCAGCACTTTTGCCACTCTGAATGAGGTACCTCCAAAACATGCATTCTGAATGCCGCAACCGCTTCTTCAGGTGTCGAAAAACGATGACCTCTCAGTTTGTTTTTTACGTACGGGAATAAAAAGAAGTCATTCGGTGCCAAGTCAGGACCATACGGCGGATGACCCATTAATTCGATGTTTTGGGTGCTCAAAAATGCAGTTGTTTGAGCCGATATGTGAGAGCTCGCATTGTCCTGGTGAAGAATGATCCGTCTTTGGCGATTGGTTTTCCTAATTTCTTGGAAGACAACTGGCAAACAAATGGTTGTGTACCACTCAGAATTTACTGTTCTGCGTTGTTGTAGTGGTACGGTTGCGACATGTCCAGTTTTTCCGAAAAAACAGGCGACCCTTTGCTTGGAAGTGCTTCGTGCGCGAACAACTTTTGTTGGATTTGGCTCATCTTGAAACACCCATACAGTCGACTGCTGTTTACTTTCGGGCTCATACGCGTAAATCCATGATTCATCACCTGTCACGATGTCATAGACGTGTTTCGAAGCCCCGCGATCGTATTTTTTGAGCATTTTCTTCGACCAATTGACACGAGCGTTATTTTGAGCGATTGACAAATTGTGTGGGATTTAGCGCGAACAAATTTTTTTGACAGTCAAATGTTTATGCAATATTGAATGTATGCTGGTCCCACTAATACCTAAGATTGTCTCAATCTCAAGATAGGTCACATGACGATCTTGCGATATCAGTTCGCGCACAGCATCAATGGTTTTCGGAACAACAACTGATTTTGGACGACCTTCACGAAATTCGTCTTGGAGTGAACTACGACCACGATTGAATTCACCATACCATCGATAAACACTGGTCCTTGATGGAGCTTCATCGCCAAAAAATGAATTAAGTTCATCCATGTAATGTAGCTGAGTTAATCCACGTCGAAAGTTGTAAAATAATCGCACGAAAATGTTCACGATTTAATTCCATTTTTGGACCGAGATGAATCTTTTAAGTTACTGTAAACAACACAAATAGCGCTGGTATTTCAAAACGTTTTGAGTACGTAAAAGCCAAAAATTGTCAGACTTTGCGATACAGCTGTCAGTTGCCAGATTCCAACACCAGGGTTGCCAAATCCCGACATATAAAAGGCACCCTCGTACTATTTTTGTGTATTCAAGATTCTAAAGATAAAAACTAATATAACCTTTAAAAGAAAAGTCGACTATTTGTAAAAACACGGGAAATAATTTTTTTCACGAGCGATACCTATGCAAGTTTTTTAAATTAATAATAATAGATATTCAATTGCTGTGGTGTACTAAAATTTATTAGTGTTTTGGGTCATTATTTTGAATAAAAATCCACCAAAGTGGCATATTCTCCTCAGCGAATGGTAGCATCAATTCTTGTGTAAATAAATTTATCCATTTTATTGGTGATGAGGGAATGGGTCCTTTATGTTGCCGCCACGGTTTTTAACTGTGTTTTTTGTTCTTCTTGTCCTTTAGGACATCTGACATTTTGCCCAGCATCTTTTCCAAACAAATAAATTTTTGTTTCATAGCTCCAAAGTATTATACCATTTTTTCATGCCCTTTGGTCCACACCATGCCTTGTGTTATTGAGCAAAAGTTGTCATCTTTAAATTTGCTCGTTTCTACAGAGGAACTTTACGAGCTATTCTGTCTGGTAGATTCATGTTGTACGATCGACACCCTACAGTTCCCTCGCTGATGGTACAGTTTGGATTTCAGCTGGAAAGACCTTTGATGACTTAAAAGGATACCTTTTGGCAAAGAGTCACAATTAAATTATCTATAGTGCAAGTCGTTTTCTTTTTGCCACCTCATCGTTCTGTGGATTTTTTGAGCTTAAGAGTATTTACAACAAAATTTTTGGACCGTCCAAGTGACTTAGTGATTAATTTGTACGATTTCTTTTTGTTTTCTAAGATTGGCAACAAGCCTCCGTCGATCTGCGCACGACCCATCTAGAAAAGAAATTCATATTAATTATTACTGATTAAATGAACTATCAATCACCATAATTTGTTACTTACGTCAGGTTAAAATGTTCTTCACTTAATTCCTTATAATGCAACTTATCCGCCAAGTACCTATTTTAGTGGCTACGCAAAATTACACTTTATGAAAATAACCGAATCTGTGCAACCAATAACGCAACATAATATAACGGGACTTCACAACAAAGCAGTGATTACATTTGTAAAAAACGCGAAATTTAAATAATAGTATTAAATTCTTCCTAGCGACACAAGGAAATCGATAGATAAAAGCAGCGTACCTATTTTAATGATCATATATGTATGTATGTGGGTGACAGCTCGAAAAGTATGAGATAAGAGAACAGACCATTTGATAATTAACTTGACTCTGGCCGCACATTTCAGCATTTATTAAGAATCAATTTGCAAATAAAAATATATTTATTGTCAAAGTGCATACGCATATGTATGTAGGTATGTATACATATGTAGATCAAATATAAATGTATAGAATTTTTTTACGTAAGTGTATTTAGCCATTTGCACAGTTGGTCCAGAAATGTATTCGTAATATGTAGATATATACATATATATGTACAAAATATGGGAGAAATTTTAATATCGACGAAATTGTGAGCATGCAATTTTTGCGTAACATTTAATCGGATACCTATTTACGTACATACACACACATGTGGTACAAATGTGTGTTATGAGTGCATAAATACATTTGTATGTATGTAAGTAATATACATGTGTATATAAATATTAACACACACTCATAGTGGATAGATTTATTATTCGAATGCTACACGATTTCCATTTGCGCCAGTTTTGGCACAAATCTCCCAATGAGACAAGCGAAAGTCGGCGATGGCGCGCGAACTCACAATCGCGACACCGCAATGAAATGTCAAAAATCAGAAACTGCATCCACGCGGCGAGTTAGTTTAATCGTACAAACACGAGCGCCAAACAGCAGGAACGCTGGCGCGAAAACATCAACTTTGCCGCCGAAAAATGGGGGTCGTCGAAATGCCACCAAAACTTGGAACTCAACCTTCAATTTACATTTGATAGAAAAAGCAAATGAATGCAAAAGGTTTGATAAAAAAGAAAAAAAAAAAAACAAAATACACATAGTATGTGATTTGCTACATGTACCTGCATGCATACATATGTACGTATCCAACTAAAGGAGTATAGAAAAACTTCCCCAACAAATTCATTCATTTTTATTTACTCGCATGTTAAATTCTCCACATCCATTTTTTTACTAAACATATATATCTACATACATACATATGTGTGCATCATATAAAAGAAAACACAAACAAAGCCCCAGCAGAAAGCCTGCACAACAAATCCGAGGACACCTTCATTCGCCTTAAATCAATGCCCTTTAGGAAAACTGCACCAAAATTGTAACCGGTCATAATAATTGCGCCAAAACAGATGATCGGGGCGCCAAATCAATTGCAACTACACAAATACCATGACAGCAACAATATTGTCAATTCATTTCGCGCATTCCCTAGAAGACGACGACCGCGCCAAGAGCGCATACAATAGAGAGAGGAAATTTCAGGCGAAATAACAGAAGCGAGAAGCTACGGCAAACCCACACGTTTGGAATTCTCCCGCTACATTTTACCCGACGTCAAAACCAATTGATTAACTGCCCTTGTTCGCCGTGATTCTCATCTCAGATCTGCAGTCTGTTGAATCAGCTGTTCGCCGTTTTCTATTCGATATGAGAGCGACAGTAACAGTGATGCCAATATTAGCCACTTCGTGCCAACCTTTTGATTATAAGAAATAAGTATCTCTAGTCTTTAAAATCTAATATATACGAAAGCATTTATGCTATAGAAGGCATAAACAGAGAACGTGTAAATTAATTCTATTAAATCCAATTGCGGTTTTTTTTCGTGTTTTACCGTCGATAACTGCCTTTTCGGGGTGTAGTGCATGAATTGAAACTTCTCTGCTTTAGACGATTTATGTTAGTTACAAGATATAACCACACCATTCTATTGTAGTATATCATTCCCATGGCAGCCGGTTCTACGTTACCGGAATGACCAAGGGCTATCGCCCCACTAAACCAACTCTGTCTAGTATACCGTATCCCAATGTAGTATTTACATAATTCACTATGTTTACTGAAAAATATCAAATTTAAATACATCGACGAGAAAATGATTTAAAAGGGGTATGAAATTTCGTCTTCGAGTTCAGTACCGCGAATTAAATCATTGAAATGGGTTTCGACGAGATTTTGAACCATTGTTTCAAGAGCAGATATTAATGTTAAAACCGGCAAAGCTAGATTGGCGTAGTTTAATTCTTATGTAGTTTATGAGTTTTTAGCTCATACTGTAAACAATTGATCAACTACCAAGAATTAAAAAAAAGCCGAACAATTTAATAGCACAAAAATAATTTTAAGCAAATCACAATTTCCACATAATTTTTCTTTTAAGCCAATTAATCCCGCGACATGCATGGGTAGGTGAAAAATAATTCCCTTAATGCACACCAAATGAAGAGGCAACACTGTTTATAATCTAAACAAATGCAGCAAACATACACAGCGACGCCACCACGTCGACTCGAAAATCGCGTTTTAAAAGCCAACTTTCACACGATATTTCACAAACTTTATGAATGAAAACTTATGCATATGTGGTACCAATTAAGAGGATAAATCTACAGGAGTCAAATTTTTCGAGTCTAGAAAAAATTTGGAGTAAAGTTCACAAGTTATCAACATTTCAATTGGACAATTTTGGCGCGCGCGGGCTTTTTGACGGGCGACATAAGAGCGAAATGGATAAGACTCATATAAAATGTAGTGGCTCGCAGCGAAGTTGTTGCTGAAATACCAATGCGCGCGAGAGAGAACTAGCACTTAGGAGTAGTCAACAACGATGGCCACATAAGTCACTTTTTTATAGAAAATTGCTACAAATCAAGAATAATAACGACGAGAATTGCAGAAAATCGTAAGCGAAGCCGAAGTAAGGCGAACAAAAAGAAAAATTAGATAGCCAAAAATTTGTCAATTGGCTTAAAAAGTCCACTACACGCCATATTGGAAACACTTCACAGAAATTAGGAAAATGCATAATCTCGATCAAACAGGAAAACTTTAGGTTTCCCTTAGAATTGTACATATCGCCATGCAAATGGATGCGTTTAACTTGGCACGATTTCAATATGACCCAAATGTACTCTACACCAATGTAACAGGTGAAACTTCTACAAACCCCTGTATGATATTTTCCTCACCCAACTAGCATGGTACTTACCCATATATATATCCTCCCGTGCCAAATATGGATGCGTATATTTAATGTATAAGACTAGTTCAGCTCCGCGAAATATATTACTTTGCCATGGGGGAATTTACACTTCAACGCTTCATCAAATAAATTTTAGGCAACCATTGCATCTCACTGTTTATCCGTACAATAATGACTTCAGCTAATCCAAAACTGCCACTCGCAAAATCACAGGTTGTTAAAACTAATACCTAGACTCACATAACCAAATCCATTCAGCCACGCGTTTACTTTTACTCGAACACAATTAACACAACAATAAAATGGTATCGGCAACCTTTTTGTCAACGCAATAGCAATGGTAAAGGAACCATATATGAATAAGTTCCTTAAAAAATTTGATTTTTGCTTATATTTCTTAGCGAAATTTGTTAACTTTTCAGGAGCAGAATAGCACCGATATCGCAAAGCAGAACCGAGTGGCAAATTATAAGCGGCTTTAGCTGCAAACAGTAAAGAAATTCGTTCTCTCCTTACCATGACCAGAGATTCGCCGCGTATTTGCCACAGAGACGCGCGCTATTTGACAGCTGTCAGCTGATCATATCGTTGTATTCAAAGAATATAAATAAGAAAGTACCTGGGAGCATGTCTTCGCTGAACATATCGTCGAAAATGAGATAAAGTTAATGGCTACACAAAAGTTGATGGAAATATTGTTGCTCGATTCCGCGTAACCGATATTCAAAATTATTAGCGAGCTTACTATACAGCATTCGATTTTTAATTAAATTCTATACAAAATTAGCATACATACACATACATATATTTTTTTTTAATTTTTCCTAATGTCTGTTCCATTTAATTAAATACGTAAATAAATAAATAATCAAACAAATAAATTTCGGTGTTATATTTTCAATTACATGTTTTTTCTTCCAGCTGTCAACGATTTTGTATTTTATTATTTTATTATTATTTTGTAAATTTTAATATAGATAAACTAATCATTCATTTTTGTTTTTGAATAACTTTTTACTTAATAAAATTAAAATTATTTTGACCTTTTCGTGCTCCATTACTTGTATATTTGTATACTGCAGCTGGCAGTAGGAGCGGTCTAGTTTCCAACTTCATTCACTTCATTCTGTTAATTTCCGATCCGCGCCGTTATTTTTATTAACCTTTGTGCATTGCACAGATCCATAAGTAAAAACCCTGTCAGCTGGTTGTCAACCATAGCTGAGATCACCTCATTCCCAAACGCTCTTTTATGTAACATGGTTGAAAAATGATTAAATTTCACAGCAAATCATATACAAAAGTCGAAAACATTTCGTAAAAATTCAGATATTTCTCGATAAAAAGCATTATTATTGCTAAGAAATATATTAAAAATATTTGTTATTGTAATTTTTCCAAGTCAAAGATATTACATTCTATTTATGTATTTCTGATCTGCGCTTTCCTCTGCAATTCCCCTTTAACAACAGTCAGGGGGATTCCGATGAGCGGGTGGGAAACCTCTGAGACAAATGCAATCGACCCCTTCCTAGTAAGCTCATCAACAATTTTATTTCATTTTATGTTCCTATGACCTGGAACCCAGATCAGAGAAATGTTACCTGCACAGCCAAGATATTTGATCTCCTCCTTACAGTAGTCGACCAGTTTGGATCAGCACCATGGCGTCGTCAGATTCTTGATCGCAGCATGACTATCGAAAAATGTTAATATCTCCATCGCTCCCGCGTCCCCTAAGCATGCTGCATGCCTGCAGTGTCGCAAAGACTACTGCCTGAAAAACATCAGCAGTACTCGGCAGTTTTAAGGAAATAGGTAAATTGGCTGATTTAGAGAAAACCTCTGCTCCTATTGCCGATCCCATCTTGGAGCCTTCAGTGAAGACAAAGGTACCCTCAAGGTAAAAGTCGATGACACACAAATTCCGAAGGTAAACAACCCCAAAATTTTAAGTGTAACCTTCGACAGTATGCTCCCCTTCCCAGCGCACACAACCGCTATTGCCACTAAAGTCCAAAATCGCAACAAGGACCTCAAAGCGCTTGTCGGCAGCACTTGGAGCAAAGACAAAGAACTGTTTCTATCGACATTTAAAGCAATTGGCCGGTTCTAAACTATGCTGGGCCTGTCTGGTCGCCTGGAACTAGTGACACGCAGTGAATAAAGCTACAGACATGCCAAAATACTGCCATTCGGACAGCGACCTCCGATGCCTCTTGATGTATTGAACACCTTCACAATGAGGCACAAATGCTCCAATAGAGCACAACAAACTGCTCAGCAAGCAGTTCCTGGTAAGGTGCTACCGCAGGTTTCACCTTTGCACACACCTGCTTGAGCCAGATCCGCCTCCTAAGCACGTCAGGAGACACCTTTTAAACTGCGCCGACGAGATCCAGGACAAAACTGACAGAGAGAGACCGTCACCACCTTCTTAAGCTCCCGTCCTGTGAATGCCGTAATCGGAGTCCAACCACCACCTACTGCAGATGAAGAGCTCCAGCTTCCTCGTGAGACACGCGTAACACTGGCACAATTACGTTCTGGATACTGTAGCAGGTTAAACTCCTACTTATCCAGAATTGACCCCGACATACCAAACATATGTCCAGCATGTGAAGGTACCCCGCACGACACTAACCACCTTTTCACATGCCCTTTAAAACCTACTCATCTAACACCCATCTCCCTCTGGACCCAACCCGTCGAAACAGCATGTTTCCTGGGCCTACCTTTAGATGAGCCAGACGAAGACGACCGGTGATATACCCTACACTTACGGGGCTTCTATTACTGTTAAAACAACAACAACAACAACAAAGGTACCAACCTCGGTATAGATTCTCCTCTCGTTCCAATCCTGCCTACTAGACTCCTTAGCTTAGCGAAACGATCCCTTTGAGGACTGCGTAATTTTTAAACGTTTTTGGGAAAGGAATTTAAAAAAAGCCACGTATAAAGGCAAGGGTGAAGGCTTTGATGATGGAATCGTTGAGAAAAGCTATTGGTGAGTCAAAATTAAAAACATTATTAAAAGAACACCAAGATAAAAAGCTTGGGAAATACATGCATAACTTGGGAGCCAAAAAATGTAAATACGAGATACCCAGAAAAGAAAATCAAAATGACAACCTCAGCAGAAATCAGATATCATTTGAAAAATCTGAACAGTAAAAAAGCACCGGGCTGCGATCTAATAAATGGAAAAATCTTAAAAGAACTACCTGACGCAATTACATACAGACGACAAATATTCAAGAGCATATTAAGGACACAATGCTTCCCACGCCTCTGGAAAGTTGCACAAATAGCGGTAATCTCCAAACTAGATAAAAATTCATCAGAAACGACATCATAACAAAAATATTCTTTGTCAGATTAGACAAAATACTGACAGAAAAAATATAATACCAAGCCATCAATTGGGATTTAGACGACAGCATTTAACTGTGCAGCAAGTCTACAGAGTTATTAACTTTATCATTCTCAATAGCTATCAGGAAAACCGACATTTTTTTATGAAGTTTGAAGCCGAATGCTCAAGCATGATGCAAATGACAGCAAGGTGTACCTTAAGGTAGTGTCCTGGGACCTATTGCACCTGATATTCACAGCAGATATTCAAATTCCAAGAACAAAAAATTGAATGATATTCACATTCGTGGATGGCACTGTCTTAATGGCTACTGACATTCTTCTCAAACAGTAAATGACACTGTAACATGGCTCGATAAATGGGGAATAGAAGTCAAAAAAGATAAAAGAACACAAGTAATACATACAAAAAGAAATCATAAGAAACATAAACTAACAATAAAAAATGCAATAAAATACATCCTAGTGCAAAGTATATTGGTGTAACTACATAAGTAGACGAACAACTAAATTGGAAACGACATATAGAAAATAAACGAAATGAAATCAGAAACAAGTTTAGACAACTATACTCGCTGTTGGGTAGAAATTCAAAACTAAGTCTTAACAACAAAGTAGTGATACGTAATAATTAATAATCTCACCCATTTGGAAATATAGCATAGAAATCTGGGTCACATCAAAAAAACCAATATCAAAATAATTCCAAGAACCCAATCTAAAATTCTTCGAACAATAACAAAAGCAGACTGGTATATACTAAACGAAGTGATCCACAGCGACCTCAATATCGACACAACAGATGACACAATTAGAAAATACAGCATAAAGCATATACAACGACTAACAAATCAGATACATTCCCATAGCAGCCGGTTCTATGTTACCGGAATGACTCGGGTTTTTCCCGACCAAGGGCTGCCGCCCCAGTAAACTAGCCCTGTCTAGTGTACCGTATCCCACTAACAAATCATACCCACTCATCTAACACCCCTCTCCCACTAGACTCAACCTGTCGAAACAGCAAGTTTTCTGGGTCTACCTTTAGATGAGTTACACTAGACTTACAGGGCTTAGCTTTGCTAAACAACAACAACAACAACAACAACTAACAAATCATCAATATGAAAAAAAAACTACCACAATCGCAGAAAGTAGGCAAACTAAGATTAAAACGATTAACTCCAACAGAACTCACAATATAAAAAAAATTATTATAACACTTACAAAATACTATTATGTAACAAAAACTGAATTTAATCTGAAGCTAAATTGAATATTTATAATATTGGTTAGAGAACAAAGAGTTTCAATACTACTTTTGAAATAATTATTTTTTGTTTAAATTTAACAGATTGTAATTAAAAAAATGAAAATAAAAAATAAAGGCAAGAGCCTTGTCGGAAGAAAAAAAAAAGAATTAATTTATCCAATTCCTCCGAAAATCTCCATAATTTTCTTTCTGACATAAAGTTTTCGAGATATCGTCAGTTTTGGGCAAACAAAAGAAGACAGATCATACAAATTTGTAACATCTGAAAAATCTGTAAACCGATCCAAAAAAGTGATATATTAAAGGTAGATAATTAATTTTTTTTAAATATCTTTCGTTAGTGCTTAATTTTTTTATTAAAATTAAACGTTTTGAAGATATTTACCAAGTTTTAAAAATAAATATAATAGTTTAATTTTTGCCCAAAATATGAACGATTTCTAATTTAAATCGTAAGAATTATGTAGGGTAAGGCTTTCTCAAGTGGGCCACAAAACTACCAAAGTGAATATTTTGCAATGAAATTCAACTAGGACTGAGTTTTATCATCCAGAAGCACACTCAGAAAATTTTGTTGCAAAGTTCTAAATAGTTTCTTTTCTATTAACTATCGACGTTTTTTGCAGCGATTGAATAATTATCACATTTCTCGTAAAGTAAGTATCCGATTACAACGATTTTTCAACTCCAGATTGATAAAGGATGATATTTTCCAAATATGCTACTTTTGTTCCGAAACTTGATGTTTTGTTGTTGTAAATAAATTTTTTAATAAACAATTTAAAATTTAACTAATTTCTGCGCCTCTGGGATGAAACATTTTTAAGGATATTTACGTAATAAACATCTGTGCATTTATGTATTTTTTTATCGCAAAATATTCACTTTGGTAATTTTGTGACCCACTTGAGAAAGCCTTACCCATGTGTATAAGAAATCGATTTTCGAAGTTTTTTCAACGCATTTCGTAAACATAACATATCTAGAAAAAACTTCAGTTAAAGTTATTTACAGGAGAATAAAAATTATAATTTTTACATTGCCCATACTTAAGTTAAGAGGCCAATAAATAATCGATTATTCTGATACATCAATTCATTTTTTTTTGTAACAAATTACTTACAGTAATAAATTAAACTACATCTTTTAAAAATGTTTCAAGCAATAATGCACAACTTGAAAGACGAATCAACTATATCATTTGAAAATTTCAATAGAGCAATATAAATTTAGATAAATAGATGTCCCAGAAAATAAGCCCCTAAACGAATTATCTTATTTGAAATTAGTTTTTTTAACATTAACCAAAATATACTTGAGCGACGGAGTAGAAATTGAGAGTCCAAAAACGTTAATACAGCAAAAATATAACTAATATTTATTTACTCATTTAACTTTTGTCTGCGCAACTCATATTTTCAACTTCAAAATGTTCTAAAATTATTTTCTTGACTCTTGAAAATCCATTTTTTTTTTAATTGTAACGTTTCGGCAACGGAAGATAGGAAACCCGTCAAAGTTACATGTTCCATGTACCGGTTTTTAAAGTTTACGTCTGATTTATTTGAAATTTAAATTGTTTTCAATAATTTAAGCATTAATAAATAAAATGCACATATATTATAGTAAGACGATTTTATTTGGACGTACAAAACCTAACAAATTAGTAATATAATATTTGCGAATAAATGCTATTGACATTTTGTCTAAAACAATACCTTTGGTAGACGTTCTGACTGATTGCCGAACTTGAAGTAGGGCTCCGAAATTGCTTTATCAGATATAGCAATAGTAATCACAATTCTTTGTGTAAAATATATAGTTTCCTAGCATTGGTAAGAGCGCTTAGTGTAAAATAACTCTCGTCATCCAAATTTAACGATTTTTCTCTGTATTTTTAAAAATCCGCCAACGCTGAGCTTGAACGGTTCGGAGAAAAGAAGGTTGAAGAGGTAGTTTAAAGAAATTCTGTGAGGGTATCACCTTAGCTCTCTTTGCGGCAAGGTCCCACAAAGCCCTGGCTGCCGAGAGAGTACACATTAGTTAAGGAGTTAAAAAGCTTGATAGCACCTACACGTGCAACAAGGAAGATAGAGAAGAAGCCCTGCTAGCCAGCCATTTCCCAGAGTCTGTGACCTAAATTCTGAATACCTGTGCACATCGAACAAGAAACTGGCTAAGTATTTTACCAATTAATCCATAAAGTGGACCGCGAGATCCTTTGATCCGTACAAGGCTCAGAGGGCATATGGTACTGGGTAAGTACTTCTGATCGATTCATCTTACCGCCTTTGTATTGAGGTGTTACACTTCTCCAGTATCCGAACACTGCGCTGTATCAATTGTCTGTGGAGTTCCAGAGAGCTTTTGCAGACTTCGAACAACCAGTACTCTGTGCCTTACTTCACACCGAGGGAGCGTTCGATAGCGCTTCTAGTTTGAGAGTGTGTCCAATACTAGATACTAGGCACGTGCAAATATAGATGGCATCGCAACGGCGGACAGCATTACGAAACTTCAAATAATTAAATCACACACATGCTTCAGAGCTTGCATATATGTGCCACTTGAGAGCGTACGGGCACCTACCTTACAACTACGATGGAGGTGATGCTCGAACTGACACCACTTTTTTTTATACATAGTTATTCAGCAATCAGCCAATCGAAACCTGATGCTTTCCATTTCAATTCAAAAAAAAAAATTGAAATTTTTTCGAAATTCAGTATTTTATAATTATTATTATTTTTTCTTTTTAACTTTTTCCAAATCAAGAGGACACCTCAAACTTCAATTGAGCTGAATGCCTAGTAGCTAAAATGAGTTGTTTTTGAGTAATGAATTTTTGAGTAAAAAACCTGTTTCGCAGTGGTTTTTTTTTTGCAAAACAAAAAATTTTCAACTACTTTTTTGCAATTGTTTCTACATGAAGTCGCTCGTGTAAGTAATGACGATTATTTTGAACCCAGAATCATTAAAAGCGGTTTATTTTTGACTAAGTTATTAGCATTTAAAAAAAATTTGCCGATAAATCTTGAAAAAAATTTTTTTCGGGCGAACAAAAAAATACGGGTTTCATTATTTTGACCAGAGAGAAACATATTTGAGTTACATCGAAATCGAAGAACATGTCTCGAATAGCCCGGTTGAATTGAAATGGAAAGCATCACCTGTTTTATATTGGTCCTGTGGTCTCATATAAGAATATGGAATCGTTGGAGCTGCAAGCTCCCACTTGTGCAACTACCTACAGATGACATCAATACGGCCATAAAATTTGAGCATTCCAACTGGAGTACGAAACACCAAGAGTGTACCTTGGCCTCTTATACAGATGGCTTGAAAACACCCGAGCTTATGTATGTTTACTGAGCTCTATGGTCCCATAACAAAGCTGTATGTGCCAATAGGTAATTTTTCAAGTATATTCCAAGTAAAGTGTATGCCATCTATCTATGTGCAGAGATAAATTTAGAAAAAAAAAACACCGGAATTAGCGGATTGCTGATCTGAGACAGGCACGAGGCACTCAGGATCCTGTAATCGTTTGAGATTAAGTCCTAATTAGTCCTTGAGCGCATATAGTCCAATAAGAGCGCGATATTGAAGTCGGCTTATTTGGATCCGGGGGCATAGGATCAAGAAATTAATGAAAAATCGATTCCTAAACTCAGCCAAACTCACGAGTAGTTCAAGCTTACTTTCATTAGATTGATTCAAACCCGATTTACTCCTTTATCTGACTTTGTTCGGATGGTAGTTCCCGCTTTGTAATAGTAATATATATAAAGGGTTTTCCAATAAGAGGTGGAAATAAGAGGTGTTATTTTGATATTCAAAGAAAAATCCTATTTTTTTAAATAATGGATCGAAGGTTTATTTCATTATAAAGAGGAAGGTCATTTGTGATCACCTCTTCGAGAGATAAACGGGAAACTCTTCCCGTAAAAGATCAATGGTTTCGTTGCTTGTGTGGCACGTATCGCCGTCTTGTTGAAAATAAACGTTGTCGAGATCAATGCCATCCAATGACGGCCATAAAAAATCGTTAATCATCTCTCGATATAGATAACACCTGTTATTGGAAAACCCTTTATATGTATATATATATATATATATATTATTATTACAAACTGAAGCTTATAATTAAAATTATAAGCCTAGTTAGGAAAGCTATGGCTGCTAAGGCCTTCAGCTTCTTCTTATGAAGTAAAATTAGTGCTTAATTAATGCTTAATACTAAGTGCTTATGCGTCGTTTAGAATTTCATTATGAATTAGGAGATATAATATATTTATTAGACCTGTTTGTTTAAATTTCGTAATATAATTTTGATATTTTTAAGAAAGCTATAATTTTTTTAATATTATCGATTGTGGGGTTGGAAATGCATTGAATGGGATCGGTGTTATGGAATATATGGTTTCTTAGTGAGTTGAAGGGATAACATTCGGACATAACGTGATTAATGGTGATTGAGGTGGAGTTACAAAACTGACATATTCTGGGGGTATTGCTGTCGATAAGGTGATTATGGGTTCATTTTGAATGGCCCAGACGTACTCGCGTGAGTTTAACAAGGTCCATTCTAGAAAGTGAAAGGTTAGCGTGTTTTAGGAGGTTGCTTACATTAAGCTTTTTAACATTTTGCGCTTTGTACCAAGCACGTACACCCTTTTGGGTGTTTGGCCGAGCTCGTCCTCCTATTTGTGGCGTGCGTCTTGAAGTTGTTCCACAAGTGGCAGATATTTTTTATGAGGAGCTTTTTCATGGCAGAAATACACTCGGAGGTTTGCCTGCCGAGGGGCGACCGCCATTAGAAAAAACGTTTTCTTCCGTTTGGTCTTTCACCCAGATTCGAATCTACGTTCTCTCTGAATTCCGAATGATAGTCACGCACCAATCCATTCGGCTACAGCTATTAGTAATACCAACTAATAGAACAAAAAAATAAAATTGTTAGAATATAGCTGAATGCATATGTAACATAGAAACAAAGTGAAAGAGCTTAGAAGCATCAGATGTTAATAAGGGAATACAATAAATTTTAATCGCGTTTATTAGATCCGGACGGTACGCAAAGGGTTAAACAGCTCCAAAAACAATACATCTCAATACAAATACAGGTTCAGGCAACATTTAGTGAAAATAAAGATTAATATTGCAAGGCTGTCATTTGCTTCAGCTACTGAAAACAAAACCGGATGCGCAGTATATGGCGCTAAATACCACGTCGCTCACCTTTAAAGCCAACTAGATATCAACACTAGGTGAATTTATGGCTGTGTTGCAAACAGCAATTTTGGCCAAGATATACTACTGGGGTGAATTCTACATTTATACGTAAAGAATATCAACAATTTGCTAAAAACCATATTCAATTCAACTCACACATACAAAACATCATTATTTTGTCATCATGTAGGCATCTCCTTCAATTAAAAATTAGACATCGCAGCCAAGCCTATAATAACTCTTGGTAAAACTGCTAAAGAAGCGGATAGAAACTTGTGTTTGCTGTTCATAATACAAAAACATTAATTGCAACAACACGACGAGAGATATTGACGAATAGAAACCTATTTTGCTTTTGATTTGTATGCTATAGAACATAAATACAACAGATATCCTCAATCTAGTTACGCTTAGGTCAAATATTTCAAGATTTTATGCGCTAATTAGATGCTTATATAAAGTCACGTGAATCGAAGTTTTAAATATTAAAATACTGTTAACCTCTCGATGGCTGATAAAATAAATTTCACTCGAATTGATTCAGATTCAAAAAAGCATTACTTGACACAAATAGTTTTGTCATTCCGGATGACCATTGCATCTATTATAGACGCACTACTTAATTTTTCGAGAAAATAGTTCACTTAACGGATTGCTGAAATAAAAAGTAGGTCCACTAGATGTGGACTCCTTGCCTTTAAAATGCCAGCAATAGTTAGTACGAAGGCGCACAAAGAAAATAAATTGACTTTTAATAAGCTTCGGATTTTTGTTTTATATCATTCGTTTGCATAAACCCGTGTATTTTGTTCATTTTCTACATGTTAGTTGTCAATTATTTCAAAGAGATTCAACTACACTCGCGAAGATGTATACGATGCGTACTAAAAGGAAATTATTAAACACTTTTTGGAGCATATTTATTTATTTGATGAAAGCCGAAAAACTTACACGGAACTAAAAGCATAACATTCACCTAGAAAGCTCGAAAGCAATGGAATAAAATGAACTGACCGACAACAAAATGCAATTGTCAGCGAAATTTTGTTAAACTCGCAAAGTAAAATCGATGTTGACGAAATTGTCGACTTGACAAAGGTTTGTATTATTTCGCAATAGTCGTGATACTTTTTAGTTTTGTATTTTTATTTTATTTTTTATTTAATCCTTGGAGCACCGTATGAAGTTTTAATATTTAAGGTTTTGAAATTGCTCACATCCATTCTTTCATAATTTACTTAGTAATTATTATATTGGAGACTGCTTGAAACCACGCGCTGCATAGTCTGAGGGCTGTGTACGTTCAGACAGTTTTGGATAACCCTCGTCACCAGGATTGCAAGCAGGACGTGAAGTTATTACACGCCAGCCTCCTTTGCGCGTCCAATCCTAAAAGTGATCAATAATTGTGATGTGCATCAAATTTTTAAAAAAGATTATGTTACTAAAATTCAAATAACAAATATATATATATATATGCACCAACTTGGGAATAAAATATTGAACATACAAGTAATCAAGAACACTTACGTTTGGATTGTATTTGAAATAATAGGCACCAGCGTAAATTGCTGCAATAGCCATTGCAAATTTTCCGGTCCAAAAGCGGATTGTATATGCCCGCTGTGCGCCCTGCAATATACAAAATATTAATTTGCTTACATTTTAAAAGACATCGCATATCAATTTTTAACTATTACATAACGTTAGTTTAATAATATGGCTTTATTTAAAAGTTTTTAGCGACACATACTAAAACTGGAGTTAGCGCCTCTCCCATTTTGTCAAGAGGGAAACGATAGAAACGTTTGATTGGGTTCCGTAATTCCCTTTCCAACTCGGGCACTGTACGAGCCCCGTGGTGTAACTCCAAATCTTTCAACCATTGCTTGCGCCATGCTCGTTCCTCATTTGACATGCCAATCAAACGTTCACGTTCGCGCACCATGCGCCCGGCAATAGTCATGGGTTTTACACCCCCCGTTTCTGAAGAAGCCATCTTTATTCTCTGAAAAATTTAAATTTTTCATTAAAAATTCTACTCGAGGCAACAGAACCTTCATACTTTTCCGAAGCGCAACTAAAACAATCTAATTCGGCATATTATAACAGCTGTTTTTCGTGAAAATGAAAATAAGATAAATGTCAAAAGGGGTTAAAATGGCAAAAATGTAGGAATTTTGTTTTTTAAACGACATAGCAAGGGAAATTTAATAAGAGACGGTTCACATATATTTTTACCTTATTTTTGTTTTTAGTCAGGGCTAAAAAATTGTATTGTTAAACAGCTCAGAAGCTGGTTCCATAATAGGCAAAAACAGGGAAAATTCTAAGATGTGATTAGACAAATTTATTTCCCGAGAATTCAAAAGGTGTGGCCAACAGCAAATCATTAAGCGTATCTCAATGATTTTGAAGGAGCTAGCTGGTTTACTGACTTAATAGGGATTTGATAGCGGATTGTTTATGAAAAAACTGAGTTTGCAGCCCTCAGCACATTACTTCGTTGCTAGTCTAGATAGTGATAGTCGATTAATGATTTAATTTACAATTATCTAAGGAATTGAGTGTAACTAATGCGGCTTGACAATTAGACTTAATTCTCATAAAATAAGCGGATTAGGGAAATTTTCGATGGCAACATTGCCAAAAAATGACAGTTAATATCTATGGTGAATGAAAAATAATGAAACTTTTAAAGAGACGAACACGAAAGACCGAAAACCATCATTGCAACATTAAAATTCAGGAACAGCTGCAAAGCAACAGTCGGGTATGGGATGGTAGTGCGAGAAAATTATTAATATTTTTTAGTATCAGAGCAGCTAATACCTATATATCTCTCTTGCGATCCATCTTTTACTAACAAAACTATTCCATAAACAAATCGCCTGTTCACTAATCCGCGTAACAACCGTCTGTCACTAATATTTCAATCAGAATTGACTGCGCTGGTAATCCCGTTTAACTCCACCGTCTGTCTAGGTTATTAGAATAGGAGTGAAATAAGCGCGCTCAATGCTGCGAAATCTGCGAATCCCTTACGGCGTAACAGCCGAAGTTACTCTCCCAATTTTACTTCGGATGGCCAAACTTTGTATTCCACGAGTATCATCATTGATTTCACTCATTAGTACACTTTGATGGTAAAATAATTGGCAGCCCTGAAACCATTCTGACATCTCGTGTTCGGCGAATAAAGTGTAATAGACAAAATACATTATTTGACATTCTACCATTGATTTAACGTGGTTATTTCTACTCTACTTTTTGGACGCTGTTATTGAATTGGTTTTCATTCCATAATTACTATTGAAAATCATGGCGGATGTAGATGATTTGTTTGACTGTTTCAATGAGGACAATGAAGAAAGTGTAAATATCAACCCAGTGGTAGAATTAGACAAAGTGGAAGCAGACAGTTCAACTGAGAAAGGGTACAGATTGTACATACTTCTAAAATTTCGAACACGCTTACCAAAATTGATTACTTCTTTAGGAAAGCTGACATCGGTGAAAAACGAGGAATCGCTTCAGTTAAAGAAGATGTAGAGATTCCACAAAAAAGGCTGAAAGAAACTGAATCGATATTGGACGATATTTGCGTGGACGCATTACGTTCCCGTATAGCCGTTCACGTTATCGAAAGTCCGGAGTCATGCACGCATGAAGTAGCAGTATATCCAGGTCAAGAATATATTCCCTTGCAATCTATCACAGGACCACCAGCAAAAGAGTACCCATTTGTATTGGATCCTTTTCAAAAAGAAGCAATCTTGTGCATTGACAATCAACAGAGTGTTTTAGTATCAGCTCACACATCGGCAGGAAAGACCGTGGTAGCCGAATATGCTATTGCGAAATCGTTAGGCTGCAAACAGCGAGTAATTTATACCACACCCATTAAGGCGCTATCTAATCAAAAGTATCGAGAATTCAATGAAGAATTCAAAGATGTTGGACTGGTTACCGGTGATGTGACGATAAATCCATCGGCGTCTTGTCTTATCATGACCACAGAAATTTTGCGGAATATGTTGTACAGAGGAAGTGAAATTATGCGTGAGGTTGGTTGGGTCGTATTCGATGAAATTCATTATATGCGAGACAAAGAGCGAGGTGTTGTATGGGAAGAGACATTAATATTATTGCCCGATAATGTGCGCTATGTATTTCTTTCCGCCACTATTCCCAATGCCCGCCAATTTGCAGAATGGGTTTGTCACCTCCACAAGCAACCGTGTCATGTAGTTTATACAGATTACCGACCCACCCCGCTACAACATTATATATTCCCTGCTGGTGGCGATGGCATACATCTTATAGTCGATGAAAAAGGGCAATTCAAGGAAGATAATTTTACAACAGCAATGGCCGTTTTACAAAACGCTGGTAAGTAGTAAAATCTTGTTCTATACTGAGCATTACTCAAAAATTCCTTGAATATCATTAGGTGAAGCAGCTAAAGGCGACCAAAAAGGGCGTAAAACTGGTATTAGAGGCGTAGACAGTGGCCAGTCAAATATTTTTAAAATAGTCAAAATGATAATGGAACGTAACTTTGCACCAGTAATCATTTTTTCATTTAGTAAAAAAGATTGCGAGGTGTACGCTATGCAGATGGCAAAGTTAGATTTCAATACTGCTGAAGAGAAAAGACTAGTTGATGAAGTATTCAACAATGCTATGGATGTACTCTCTGAAGAGGATCGTCAACTACCACAGGTGGAGAATGTATTACCGTTGTTGAAACGGGGCATTGGTATACATCATGGTGGTCTCTTGCCTATTCTCAAAGAAATTATTGAAATTTTGTTTGGTGAAGGCTTACTTAAAGCGCTTTTTGCGACTGAAACATTTGCTATGGGCTTAAACATGCCTGCTCGGACTGTACTTTTCACAGCACCGCGCAAATTCGATGGAAAAAACTTTAGGTATGTAGAAAAGCAATTGATATTTTTCGATTTTTGTTAACAAAAAACTGATTAATGTCATTACATATTTAATAGGTGGATTTCCTCAGGTGAATATATACAAATGGCCGGTAGAGCTGGTCGTCGTGGTCTGGACGATAAAGGTATTGTTATCTTAATGATTGACGAGAAAGTCTCACCATCAATTGGTCGTGGCATTGTGCAAGGAAAAGCGGATCCCATAAATTCAGCGTTCCATTTAACTTACAATATGGTGCTGAATTTGCTGCGTGTCGAAGAAATTAATCCTGAATATATGTTAGAGCGTTCATTCTTTCAGTTCCAGAATCAATCCTCAATACCCGAACTGTATAAGCAAGTTCAGGATAAGCAATCGGAGTTGGAAAAGATTAAAATTAAAGAAGAGCATAGTGTTGCATCCTACCATCATATACGTGAACAACTCGATTCTTATGGCAAACAATTCAAGCGCTGGATTACGAAACCTGAATATCTTTTGCCATTTTTGCAGCCTGGTCGTCTAATAAAAGTTCAAAACGATAAAGAAGAATTTGATTGGGGTATAGTTGTAAATTTTAAAAAGCAAACAAATAATGCACGAAATCCCATGAAAGCCGAGACAGTTATCGTAGTCGATGTTTTACTACACGTTACCGAGGAATCAGCGAAAGCAGATGAACCTAAACCATGCAAACCTGGCCAGAAGGGGAATATGGAAGTTGTTCCTGTGCTTCACACTCTTATATCACAAATCTCTTCTCTCCGCGTATATTATCCAAATGATCTGCGACCGGCTGATAATCGGCGTAGTGTCTTGAAAACTATCGCTGAAGTGCAAAAACGTTTTCCTAAAGGACCACCCCTCCTTAATCCTGTTACCGAAATGAATATAAAAAGTGCTGAATTCAAACAGGTTGTCGAATCTATCGATAAATTCGAAGAAAGACTCTTCGCACATCCGTTGCATAACTCTCCTGAACTGAACAAAATTTATGAACGCTACACCCAAAAAATAAAAGTACAAGAAGAACTTAAAGAGGTAAAAACAAAGTTGAAAGAGGCGCGCAGTTTGTTACAGATGGACGAGCTGAAACACCGAAAGCGTGTATTGCGTCGTATGGAATATTGTACAGCAGCTGATGTGATTGAGTTTAAAGGACGTGTTGCTTGCGAGTTAAGCTCTGCAGATGAACTGCTAATAACAGAAATGATATTCAATGGAATTTTTAATGATATTACAACACCACAGGCAGTGGCACTACTGTCCTGTTTCGTTTGCGATGAAAAGTCGTCAGAAACCCCTAAGGCGACGGAAGAGCTGTCGGGTCCACTACGATCAATGCAGGATCTGGCTCGACGTATTGCCAAAATTTCAACTGAATGCAAGTTAAGTATAGACGAGGAGAGTTACGTGGAAAAATTCAAACCATTTCTTATGGATGTAGTGTTGGCTTGGTGTAAAGGTGCCTCGTTTTTGAGTGTCTGCAGAATGACAGATATTTTCGAAGGTTCAATAATTCGCTGTATGCGTCGTTTAGAAGAATTGCTGAGGCAGTTGTGTCAAGCAGCCAAAACAATTGGTAACACAGAATTGGAAAACAAATTCTCCGAAGGTGTAAGACTCCTAAAAAGGGATATTGTTTTTGCGGCTTCTTTATATTTGTAAATATCATATGTATGCATTTTTAATGTTAATTTAATTTTTCAAATAATGACTTGGCAAACGGGAAATTGAGAGCACCCGCACTTTTGAGGTTAAAATTGGATTGACAACGTATAGGAAGGCACCCGCTTACTAACAGTGGTACTCGCCAAGTGCAAACCCTCGTAATTTTTAAGTGATTTATTGTTAAAATTGTAAAATTCAGCGGGTGCCTCCTCCACTTCATAAATACAACGGGATATGATACATACACTATTATTATGTCTAACTCGTTTTTGGGTTAGTAGCCTTCGGTCAAACTTCATCGGACCAAATCTGGCGACGAAATCCACGTCATTTTCGCGTAAAACTCTTTTTGCGTATAAACAATGGTTATATACAAATTGTGTTTTCATAGCGAAAATTACTCAGAAATTGCGACGTTTCCCATGCCCACAAATCGAGTCTTTTGATATTTACTGATAGGATACTGACGTTTTGCAATGCCAGCAATTTCTGTCAAACTTTTATTTCTGGAAGTATTTGCCTTGGAACGCTTATACAAAATTTGATACACAATATTTTCTTTAAAATAAACTTGGCAAGCTTAAAATGTGAAGATTTTTGTTTCATTAGTCATTTCATGACTTTATGAGTATTTTCAACCGTATTGTTAGTGGAGATAAACATGCATAGGTTCATTACTATGAGCCTGAAAGTGAACAAGAGTCTAAGTAGTGGCATAAGAAGGTGCATACCCTCCTAAAAATATCAAGTCACTTCATCAGCCGGAAAGATTATGGCCATTTGTTATGTTTTGGGATTTGAAAGAAATTTTATTAATGGAGTACACGAAAAAGGGTGAAACCATAAGCTCAGCATCTCACGCAACCACTTTACATACTTTATGGGAGCATTTAAGAAAAAAAAAATGACGGGGAAGACTGCCTGCCGATGTGTTGCTTCTTCACGAAAACGCTCCGGTTCACATAGGCCGTGTTTCGAAGGCCGTTGTACGGAATATGTTCGAGCGAAAAACACTTTCTGGCGATGAAAAGCTCAAGGCGGCATTAATCGAATATTTTTCGACAAGAAGGAAATATGTTTTTTAGAGAGTAATGGAAAATGTATTTCAAGATAAAATAAGTGTATTGAGGTTATATTGAAAAATAAAAATATAAATATAATTTAATTTGAATTGTTTTTCGTAATGATTCCGAGAATACATATGTCTGTTGCTTTTGGATTAAAAGTTAATCTGCTACAATATCAAAGAACGCAATTGATGGTCAGTATATTTAACATATTGTATTTAACTTCTCTAGTGAACACACGGAGATAATTTCTGAAAAACCTTCGTTGCGGTCTAGAAGAACGTAATAGTCTAGATAGTGGCTTTGAATGGGATTAATGATTTAACTTACAATTACCTCAAGAATTAGGTGTAACTAATGTGGCTTGACAACTAGACTTAATTCTCATAAATTAAGCGGATTAGGTAAATTTTCGATGCAAGATTGCCGAAAAATGAGAGTTAATATATATGGTGAATGAAAAATAATGAAATTTTTAAAGAGACGAACACGAAAGACCGAAAACAATCACTGCAACATTAAAATTCAGGAACAGCTGCAAAGCAACAGTCGAGTATGGGATGGTAATGCGAGAAAATTATTAATATTTTTTAGTATCTTCTTCTTCTTAATCGCAGCTAATACCTATATATCTCTCTTGCGATCCATCTTTTACTGACAAAACTATTCAATAAACAAATCGCCTGTTCACTAATCCGCGTAACAACCGTCTGTCACTAATATTTCAATCAGAATTGACTGCGCTGGTAATCCCGTTTAACTCCACCGTCTGTCTAGGTTATTAGAATAGGAGTGAAATAAGCGCGCTCAATGCTGCGAAATCTGCGAATCCCTTACGGCGTAACAGCCGAAGTTACTCTCCCAATTTTACTTCGGATGGCCAAACTTTGTATTCCACGAGTATCATCATTGATTTCATTCATTAGTACATTGTTGGTAAAATAATTGGCAGCCCTGAAACCATTCTGACATCTCGTGCTCGGCGAATAAAGTGTAATAGACAAAATACATTATTTGACGTTCTACCATTGATTTAACGTGGTTATTTCTACTTGTGGGAACAAATGGCCTCGGGAGACGTTCCAGCATGCTTGACTGAGCTTTGTGTGTGTTAGTGCAGTCGGGTGTCGTCGTGTCACACATACTTGTTGTCGGCTTTTGAATGATGAAAATCAAAAATTTTTGATATTAGCGTCAATCAGCCGACACGCACACATATAAAGTTCTTGTCAAACAATGTTGACCGTCACCAAAGGCCAAAACTGAACAATCCAATGTGGCAACACCAGTATTCGTAAGGAAGTTCTCACGAATTCCTTTTGTTTTCTTCTTCGCAGTTTTGTAGCAAGAACTTTTTGAATAATCATTTTTCTTAACTGAAATTATTAGCTTGCAGAACCTTGAATCGAGTAACACGCAAAGCAGTTTTATCAAGTTTGTAAAGTTTGAATCGTTTACATATATATATGTGTGTGGCACATTCATGTCTCCACATACTCTACTTTTTGGACGCTGTTATTGAATTGGTTTTAGTTCCATAAATACTATTGAAAATCATGGCGGATGTCGATGATTTGTTTGACTGTTTCAATGAGGACAATGAAGAAAGTGTAAATATCAACCCAGTGGTAGAATTAGACAAAGTGGAAGCAGACAGTTCAACTGAGAAAGGGTACAGATTGTACAAGTTCTAAAATTTCGAACACGCTTACTAAAATTGATTACTTCTTTAGGAAAGCTGACATCGGTGACAAACGAGGAATCGCTTCAGTTAAAGAATTAAAAGAAGATGTAGAGATTCCACAAAAAAGGCTGAAAGAAACTGAATCGATATTGGACGATATTTGCGTTGACGCATTACGTTCCCGTATAGCCGTTCACGTTATCGAAAGTCCGGAGTCATGCACGCATGAAGTGGCAGTATATCCAGGTCAAGAATATATTCCCTTACAATCTATCACAGGACCACCAGCAAAAGAGTACCCATTTGTATTGGATCCTTTTCAAAAAGAAGCAATCTTGTGCATTGACAATCAACAGAGTGTTTTAGTATCAGCTCACACATCGGCAGGAAAGACCGTGGTAGCCGAATATGCTATTGCGAAATCGTTAGGCTGCAAACAGCGAGTAATTTATACCACACCCATTAAGGCGCTATCTAATCAAAAGTATCGAGAATTCAATGAAGAATTCAAAGATGTTGGACTAGTTACCGGTGATGTGACGATAAATCCATCGGCGTCTTGTCTTATCATGACCACAGAAATTTTGCGGAATATGTTGTACAGAGGAAGTGAAATTATGCGTGAGGTTGGTTGGGTCGTATTCGATGAAATTCATTATATGCGAGACAAAGAGCGAGGTGTTGTATGGGAAGAGACATTAATATTATTGCCCGATAATGTGCGCTATGTATTTCTTTCCGCCACTATTCCCAATGCCCGCCAATTTGCAGAATGGGTTTGTCACCTCCACAAGCAACCGTGTCATGTAGTTTATACAGATTACCGACCCACCCCGCTACAACATTATATATTCCCTGCTGGTGGCGATGGCATAAATCTTATAGTCGATGAAACAGGACAATTCAAGGAAGATAATTTTAAAATAGCAATGGCCGTTTTACAAAACGCTGGTAAGTAGTAAAATCTTGTTCTATACTGAGCATTACTTAAAAATTCCTTGAATATCATTAGGTGAAGCAGATAAAGGCGACCAAAAAGGGCGTAAAACTGGTATTAGAGGCGTTGACAGTGGCCAGTTAAATATTTTTAAAATAGTCAAAATGATAATGGAACGTAACTTTGCACCAGTAATCATTTTTTCATTTAGTAAAAAAGATTGCGAGGTGTACGCTATGCAGATGGCAAAGTTAGATTTCAATACTGCTGAAGAGAAAAGACTAGTTGATGAAGTATTCAACAATGCTATGGATGTACTCTCTGAAGAGGATCGTCAACTACCACAGGTGGAGAATGTATTACCGTTGTTGAAACGGGGTATTGGTATACATCATGGTGGTCTCTTGCCTATTCTCAAAGAAATTATTGAAATTTTGTTTGGTAAAGGCTTACTTAAAGCGCTTTTTGCGACTGAAACATTTGCTATGGGCTTAAACTTGCCTGCTCGGACTGTACTTTTCACAGCACCGCGCAAATTCGATGGAAAAAACTTTAGGTATGTAGAAAAGCAATTGATGTTTTTCGATTTTTGTTAACAAAAAATTGCTTAATGTCATTACATATTTAATAGGTGGATTTCCTCAGGTGAATATATACAAATGGCCGGTAGAGCTGGTCGTCGTGGTCTGGACGATAAAGGTATTGTTATCTTAATGATTGACGAGGAAGTCTCACCATCAATTGGTCGTGGCATTGTGCAAGGAAAAGCGGATCCCATAAATTCAGCGTTCCATTTAACTTACAATATGGTGCTGAATTTGCTGCGTGTCGAAGAAATTAATCCTGAATATATGTTAGAGCGTTCATTCTTTCAGTTCCAGAATCAATCCTCAATACCCGAACTGTATAAGCAAGTTCAGGATAAGCAATCGGAGTTGGAAAAGATTAAAATTAAAGAAGAGCATAGTGTTGCATCCTACCATCATATACGTGAACAACTCGATTCTTATGGCAAACAATTCAAGCGCTGGATTACGAAACCTGAATATCTTTTGCCATTTTTGCAGCCTGGTCGTCTAATAAAAGTTCAAAACGATAAAGAAGAATTTGATTGGGGTATAGTTGTAAATTTTAAAAAGCAAACAAATAATGCACGAAATCCTATGAAAGCCGAGACAGTTATCGTAGTCGATGTCTTACTACACGTTACCGAGGAATCGGCGGAGGAATCGGCGAAAGCAGATGAACCTAAACAATGCAAACCTGGGAAGGGGAATATGGAAGTTGTTCCTGTGCTTCACACTCTTATATCACAAATCTCTTCTCTCCGCGTATTGTATCCAAATGATCTGGGACCGGCTGATAATCGGCGTAGTGTCTTGAAAACTATCGCTGCAATGAAAAAACGTTTTCCTAAAGGACCACCCCTCCTTAATCCTGTTACCGAAATGAATATAAAAAGTGCTGAATTCAAACAGGTTGTCGAATCTATCGATAAGTTCGAAGAAAGACTCTTCGCACATCCGTTGCATAACTCTTCTGAACTGAACAAAATTTATGAATGCTACACCCAAAAAATAAAAGTACAAGAAGAACTTAAAGAGGTAAAAACAAAGTTGAAAGAGGCGCGCAGTTTGTTACAGATGGACGAGCTGAAACACCGAAAGCGTGTATTGCGTCGTATGGAATATTGTACAGCAGCTGATGTGATTGAGTTTAAAGGACGTGTTGCTTGCGAGTTAAGCTCTGCAGATGAACTGCTAATAACAGAAATGATATTCAATGGAATTTTTAATGATATTACAACACCACAGGCAGTGGCACTACTGTCCTGTTTCGTTTGCGATGAAAAGTCGTCAGAAACCCCTAAGGCGACGGAAGAGCTGTCGGGTCCACTACGATCAATGCAGGATCTGGCTCGACGTATTGCCAAAATTTCAACTGAATGCAAGTTAAGTATAGACGAGGAGAGTTACGTGGAAAAATTCAAACCATTTCTTATGGATGTAGTGTTGGCTTGGTGTAAAGGTGCCTCGTTTTTGAGTGTCTGCAGAATGACAGATATTTTCGAAGGTTCAATAATTCGCTGTATGCGTCGTTTAGAAGAATTATTGAGGCAGTTGTGTCAATCAGCCAAAACAATTGGTAACACAGAATTGGAAAACAAATTCTCCGAAGGTGTAAGGCTCCTAAAAAGGGATATAGTTTTTGCGGCTTCTTTATATTTGTAAATATCATATGTATGCATTTTTAATGTTAATTTAATTTTTCAAATAATGACTTGGCAAACGGGAAATTGAGAGCATCCGCACTTTTGAGGTTAAAATTGGATTGACAACGTATAGGAAGGCACCCGCTTACTAACAGTGGTACTCGCCAAGTGCAAAGCCTCGTAATTTTTAAGTGATTTATTGTTAAAATTGTAAAATTCAGCGGGTGCCTCCTCCACTTCATAAATACAACGGGATATGATACATACACTATTATTATGTCTAACTCGTTTTTGGGTTAGTAGCCTTCGGTCAAACTTCATCGGACCAAATCTGGCGACGAAATCCACGTCATTTTCGCGTAAAACTCTTTTTGCGTATAAACGATGGTTATATACAAATTGTGTTTTCATAGCGAAAATTACTCAGAAATTGCGATGTTTCCCATGCCCACAAATCCAGTCTTTTGATATTTACTGATACCATACTGACGTTTTGCAATGCCAGCAATTTCTGTCGAAACTTTTATTTCTGGAAGTATTTGCCTTAAAACGCTTATACGAAATTTGATACACAATATTTTCTTTAAAATAAACTTGACAAGCTTAAAATGTGAAGATTTTTGTTTCATTAGTCATTTCATGAGCATTTCATGACTTATGAGTATTTTCAACCGTATTGTTAGTGGAGATAAGTATGCATAGGTTCATTACTATAAACCTGAAAGTGAACAAGAGTATATGTAGTGGCATAAGAAGTCACTCCATCAGCCGGAAAGATTATGGCCATTTGTTATGTTTTGGGATTTGAAATAAATTTTATTGATGGAGTACACGAAAAAGGGTGAAACCATAAGCTCAGCATCTCACGCAACCACTTTACATACTTTATGGGAGCATTTAAGAAAAAAAAAAATGACGGGGAAGACTGCCTGCCGATGTGTTGCTTCTTCACGAAAACGCTCCGGTTCACATAGGTCGTGTTTCGAGGGCCGTTGTACGGAATTGAAAATCAATCACCCCGTATTATCTAGACCTGATTCCCAGTGATTATTTTTTGATTCTCTTTGAAAAAATACAATATGTTCGAGCGAAAAACACTTTCTGGCGATGAAGAGCTCAAGGCGGCATTAATCGAATATTTTTCGACAAGAAGGAAATATGTTTTTTAGAGAGTAATGGAAAATTTATTTCAAGATAAAATAAGGTATTGAGGTTATATTGAAAAATAAAAATATAAATATAATTTAATTTGAATTGTTTTTCGTAATGATTCCGAGAATACATAAGTCTGTTGCTTTTGGATTAAAAGTTAATCTGCTACAATATCAAAGAACGCAATTGATGGTCAGTATATTTAACATATTGTATTTAACTTCTCTAGTGAACTCACGGAGATAATTTCTGAAAAATCTGTGTGCTTGGCTTCTAGAATATGGAGTTGGAAGTGATGTTTGAGGGAGGTGGGAAGGCATTCTGTGGCTGTCGTCAGCAGGGAATTATGGAATATGTATATACATTGTACTCTCTCTTAAGCGGACAACTAAGGGACTGACAAATTTGTCCGCTTATGAGAGATGTCCGCTTGTGAAAAAAATATAAAAATAGTTCATAAAAATGTGCAATAGATGTATGTTTAAACAGCTTTATTTCCAAAACAAGAATATTAATACATACAGGGTCCGGCACTCGAAGTTTAACCAACTTCAGACCGGTCGCGCAGCTGATGCACGGGCATCTGCAACATCACGTGAAATGGTTCAAAGAGTGAAGAAGTGACTTTGGCCAAATTCCCGACGAAGTGCCAAGCAAATGGCGAAAGAACTGAAAATATGTGACCGTAGCATCCGCCGCATACTCAAAAATGATCTCAAAGTCAAGCCTTACAAGAAGTCAGACTTCAGAGAGCGAAGGAGTTGCCTCGCTTGGCCGAAAGCGGTCACTTTCCGAACATTGTGTTTTCTGACGAGAAAATTTTTCAAATTGAGCAATTAATTCGTAAACTCCCAAAAAGATAGGGTTTATTTGACCGACCGTTCTCACGAGGATTTCAGTCATCGATTGGCTACCAGTAGGCAGCACCCGCCATTGGTAATGGTTTGGGCCGCTGTAACCGCAGATGGGCGCTCTCCAATCGTTTTCATCGAGCCTGGCGTTACGGTGAATGCGAAATATCATATTATCGGGAAAGTACTCTGGAGGTTGCTTTGAAACCGTGGGCAGACAAACCTTTCGGTTGCAAACCATGGACGTTTCAACAGGACTCGGCACCGTCTCACAAAGCACGTGTGAAGTAAGAACGGCTAAAACACAACGTTTCCAACTTCATAATGTCCACACAATGGCTCTAAAATTCACCGGATGCGAATCCGATTTATTATTCTCTTTGGGGCCATTTTGAAGAGCAAACCCGAACTAAAAATCTCACCAGGCTCGATCCGCTGAAAAAAGCCATTGTCCGCGAATAGGCCAAAATACCTGCAGTCACATTCGCGGAGCTTGCGATTCGTTTCTGGACCATCTCAAGGCCATATACAAGGCAAAAAGAGATCACATCAAGCAAAAGTAAATTGATTCTTAATTTTGTATTATATTCACACATTTTTTACTTTAAATTAAATGAATTTAGGGAATTTTTAATTGGTTACACTTCGAGCGCCGGACCAGGAGCATACATAAAAGACAAAGAAAAGATTTTCATTGAACAATTTATTATACAAGATATTCAAATTGATTTAAAAAAGTCAGAAATTTTAGCTTGGCGAGTTTTTCCTTGAATTTCAATATCTTGAAGATGCATTTGAAGATTAGTAAGCAGTTCGACACCCTTAAGGTCGTTGTGGTTTAGAGAAAAAGATTTTAGTTTTCTTATAGCTAAATAAGCCTCTTTATAGGAACTTAACTTGTCGTCAATCTAATTTTCTATTTCATCTTCAGGCGAGATGACCCACGATTCTTGGGAAACAGTTAACACTTCAGTATAGATATTTTCCGAATCTTCATCATTAATGAATATTTCATTATCTAAATTAAGATAGTCTTCCATGTCAACTTGGATTTCGCTCTGAACTCGATTAATAACGTTGGAGAACTGAGCAAGTGCTGATAGCGGAAGCTCATCTTCTGCGGTCCAACCAATAACTATCGTTATTGGGCATATCGGTTTTCCCAAACCCAGCTTTAATGAAACAATTTTGTATTGTTTGTGGACTCACCATCTGAAACAAAATGTGTTTTAAAAATAACGATTCATACGTGAACTAAAAAGTTTTTTATAACGACAAATGATGTTGTGTTTGTGGAAGAAAAACAACTTTAACATTTTTCAATTTTAGATCGCGAGGATGAGAAGCCGCATTATCTAGAAATAGAACGACGCTCCGCGTACCTCTTCGGTAAAACTTTTGACATCATCTTGATGCAATAAAATCGTCGTAATTGAGTCTTACCGAAATTTCTTTAGCTTTGCAACTTATAAGTGTGCCTGACAAAGGAATGCCTTTAGTTCGTGCCTTCACAAACCATTCGTAGCACAATTTATCAATATTAACCCTTAACTGGTCCGGTACTCCATGAGTAACATAACTGGTCCGGCGTAGTCTGTGAGACGAGTACGTTTTGAAGCTCAATAATAAAACACAACATAAAGTTATTATTATTTTTTAATAAACATCGATATTATGAACACAAATGAACTATATTTAGTAAAAATATATGCAATTGGGGCAAAGTCTAACAAATTATAAACACAAGAAGGAATAATGTACCACACATCTACAAAAAAAATGCTTATTCTTTCCGAAAATCATAAAAAAGTGAGAACAAGCTAGTTAACTATTTTTTTTTTTAAGAATTGATTTGTAAATCATTATATAACCATAAAACTCATAAAGATATGGAAAGTTGAAGGTGGTTTTGTATCCAGCAAGGCCCAAAGTTCACAAGTTTGAGATACAGTTTTTGCAGATTGGATCTGTGCACCCTAAGCAGACTGGATTCTTGCAATAAACGCATAGGTATTTGGTCATCCTGTGTTTGTTGCTAGGACATATATGGCAAATCTTACGTTTTTGGAGAATAAGATTTGTTTCATCATTAGTTGGTTGTTCTTCTGGAACTCTAAGTATCCTTCTAATCATGGTTCGTATTTCACGTGGTATATTCATCATTGTTATGCGCCGTTTCATATGATCTTCCACCAATTGCATAGCTAGCTGTCTTCCAAAAACATTTTTTTCTTTTATTATTGGATTGTTTTTGTAACACTGATGAAGAATATAAGAATTTACCGCAGAAATATCCAAGGCACGGAAAAAGATTGTCAATGGCCACCTTCGACTACGACGACTGGATGTACTTTTTGAACACTTTTCGTCAATGAAATCAACTCCTCCTTTATTTTCGTTATAAAAGGTGATTATTTCTGGTTTATTAGTTAATTGGTCAGTGTATTCTCTGTCGTGAATGGAAGATATCAGAATTGTGGCTTTTCCAACTTTTCCAACGTGGGAAATTATTGTGCATTCCTCCCTAAATCCATAGAATGTTGATCCAGCAGCTCTTTTGCGATTGGGTAGGAAGGTCTGTGGTATTTCGGGTTTTTTTTTTTTTTTATAGGGTGCCTACATACGTTAAATTTTTCTTTAGAAGGACGTCCACTAACTGTATTGAAGAATACCAGTTATCAGCTGTTATGTTGCGATTGCTGTTGAAGAGCGGCGTTGCTAGGCGTAATACTGCTTGCGTAGGTTTTAAAAGTTTCTTATCTTCGTCACTGAGACCAAAACCATCCGAGTCCTTTCCGCAATAGATATAAGCATTATAAAGATAGCTGTTTCTCGCGTCTGTTAAGCACTGAATTTTAAGGCCATATTTTGCTGGCTTGTTTGGCATCTACATCTTAAAGCGGCATCTCCCACGGAAACTCACCCGCATTTCGTCTACAGTAGCAGATTGCCCTAATCCATATAAACTTTGGCAATTCTCTATAAAACTGTTAAACACGAAGGATATAGCTGCAGTAGGGTCATCCTTTTTGCGTTCTTCTCTATCTTCTCGATTATCAAATCTTATCGCAGCCAAAAGGACAGCAAATCTTTTCTTACTGAGAACTGCTCTGAATATGTCCCTTCCAGTTCCATCTGTTGCAAATAGGTGGTGTTTTGAAACAGCAGAATATTTTTCACTCATCGAATTTAGCTTTTTGTTAGTGCACTGCATAATATGTTCAAATATATTGTCACTAAAAAGTAAGCCCCAAATAGCTAGGGGATCTGCAGACTCACCAAGCATCCTTGCCTTTGATTTCAGTATGGGAACTTTCATCACAATGTTATGTTTTCGGACTTTAGATGATGGATGAACTTCTGAAGTACACCACCTATACCGATTTTTGCCATATATATATTTCTTTTCACTTTCCGTTGAGTCCACTTCATCACTGTCATTGTCCTCCTCATATTCAGATAATTCCGAGTTAGTGTCATGCTCTGACTCAATATTATAGTCGTCTGACACATCATCTATAGCACTACCACTATCAGTGTCTTCATTATTCCACTTAGAGAGAGTTTCTTCATAATCACTATCGCCCAAACGCACCCGTTTAGATGGCCCAGTCATAACTCACTATATTTGAAGCACGCACTAAAGTAACGTAAAGGGTCCGGCGTAGTCTGACAGACTACCGCGCAAATATAATCGTTCCTAACTTAGAGTATAACTGAACCAAATCGACAGAAATGTGACTATTTCTTAATGACCAATAGGGGAAGGAATAGGCGGAGCGACCCGTATGTAGGTGGTTCCCGTAGCAAATAAACAGGATTTGTTTATATGACGTAGTCTCTCAGACGACGCCGGACCAGTTAAGGGTTAACACCTTTGGGCTTTAGCAGACTCTTTTTCTCTCCGGATTGACAAAAATTGGAAAATGTGCGGGACGCCGATCACTATTAAGTACCGACTTATAAATGTGCTATTTTCTAACTCTACCAAACTTTGTCCACACTATCTTACATTATTAAAATAGCAATTCTAAAGCTCGAGAATGGTGATATTTCATTCACTAGTGTGGAAAAATTTTTATAATAGGAGGTGATCAGTATGTCTATTCGCCAATTTGGCATGGTTCGGATTGATCGCCTACTTTTATATGGTTAGTTGGGGCAGCAACGTTTCAGCAAAGAATCGCCGGCGTTTATTGGTCAAAAAAATTGGTTTTACGACAACCATACTTGGCAACCCAATAACGTGTTTCTTTTTGAGATCAGAATTATGTAAACGGTTTCAAACAGTTCTCTAGTTAATCTGTTGCTGGGCAATGGGATAAGAACCCACACGCTGATCTGACTTCACGAGTTCCATGATTTTTTGCATCTTCACATTACCGTAACGGAATCGTTGAAACCACCGCTTTACACTGCATTGGCCCCAGAAAGAGCATACATTTTTTTTTGTCATCTGCCCGATTTTTCGTCTTGATCCTGGTGCTACTGAAAGATTTATCGAACTCTATCTCTTTTTACCTAAATTTTGGAAGGCTGTAATACATAACTGGCCTCGGCAAACTAAACTGTGAAAGATTTTTGTTGAAGCGTAGTGTATGACGCACTAAATACATATAGCCGAACTTTTCAGTTCATGCGACACATTTATACATATACATATTTTATAGTATGAGCTCTTTCTAAAATATAAATGTTATTCTTTTCTGACTACAACGTTTTATTAGGTTGGGGAATAAGTTGGTAGCGTTTTTACCGAAGACTTTTATTTAACCAAAAAAATAATAATTATTATAATATACATTCACTTCCTGTGATTTTTTTGTGTGCATATTTTTCGCAGTGCCGTTTCTCGTGTTTTTTAAAGAATTAAATAAAAAATAATAATATGAATTATATAAAAATGGAAAAAGAAAAAATATGCTTTGTAATTCTATAGCCGTTTTGAATATTTTCAGGTTGAATTTTAAAACCAAAATTTTTTTAATAAAATGTATCGCAAAACACTGCAGGTCTTTGCCGGTTATTTCAGACACACTGTAGTTGCTAGAATTGATTTTGAAGCAGTAACTAACATAACGCGGTTGCCCCTCGGCAGTGGCAAACCTCCGCATAACTAGTGACTGACTATTGTACGCTTTTATGCCTTACCTATTAAGTTCTGCGGCTCGCAGGATATTTTCCAGCATCAGGTTAAAGAAATCACACGACAGCGAGTTACCTTGCCTGAAACCTCGTTTAGTATCAAACCGCTCAGAGAGGTTCTTCCCAATTCTGACGGCGCTGATGGTATTGAGCAACGTCATTTTGCATAGGATCAGTGATTGCAAACGGATAAAAACTTATTAAATTACATTGAAAAAAATGACTACTCAGTGATTTCTGGCGTCGCTGTTGTGGTGACGGACACAAAATCAAAAAATTTTGCGAAGGTCATCAAGTTGAACAATCTGAGGTCTCCTCACTGCGAGGAACCTACAACTTTCCACCACGAAGTCCACGGCAACCCTCTTCACCAAACAAACTGCAACTTAAGGTAAAAGTCGACGACACACCAATTCCGACCCCAAAATCTTGGGAGTTACCTTCGACAATTTGCTCTCCTTCTCAGCGCATACAACCCCTATTGCCATTAAAGTCTGAAATCGCAGCAAACTCCTCAAATCACTTGCCGGCACCACTTGTGGCAAAGACAAAGAAATGTTGCTATCGACATTTAGGGCAATAGGGCGGCCGGTTCTAAACTATGCTGCGCCCGTCTGGTCGCCTGCAACTAGTGACACGAAGTGGATAAAGCTCCAGACATGCCAAAACACTGCTATTGGGACAGCGACGGAATGCCTCCTGCTGTCCCCTCTTCAACACCTTCACAACGAGGCACATATGATACCAGTAAAAGAGCGCAACAAACTGCTTAGCAAACAGTTTCTGCTAGGGTGCTGCGGCAGGTTTCACCCATGTAGACGCCTGCTTGCACCAGAGCCGCCTTCCAGGCACGTCAGAAGGTCTTCAACTACTCCGGCGAGATCTAGGACAAAACGAATGGACAACTACTAAACTGAACAGTGTACAGACAGACAATAAACGACATTCATCGGGAAACCCTTACCACCTTCTTAAGTTCCCGACCCCCGAATGCTTTTCTGGATACTGTAGCACGTAAACTCCTACCTATCCAGAATTGACCCCGACATACTAAACATATATCCGGCATGTGAAAGCACCCCGCACGACACTGACCACCTTTTCAAATGCCCCATCAAACCCACTCATCTAACACCCCTCTCCCTCTGGACCCAACCTGTCGAAACAGGAAGTTTCCTGGGCCTACCGTTAGATGACCTAGACGAAGACGACCGGTGATTTACACTACAATGACAGGGCAAAGTTACTGCTACAACAACAAAAACATCTGAAGCCGAGCGTGTTCGGCCATTCTGAATGCTCAGTTAATTGTTGACAGCTGCTATGCTTGCACGTGTTTCGGCTCGTCTTCGATGTTTACCTATTCAAAACGATGGATCAAAGAACCTATATAAAATTTTTTGTGAAAAACGAAAGAAAGTGCGCGGATGCATTCCGAATGTTGACTGTGTCATATGGAGAAGCTACTTTGGACCAAAGCAACGTTTATCGATGGTACAAAATGTTCTCAGAAGGCCGAGAAGATGTGAACGACAAAAAACGTGCCGGACGCCCGAGCACTTCAACAACAGATGAAAAAATTGATGGAATGAAGAAAATGGTACTGGCCAATCGTCGAATCACCGTTAGAGAAGTTGCTGAGGACCTAGACATATTGATTGGCTCGTGTCATTCGATTTTTTTTTCAATGATTTGGGCATGAGACGGGTCGCCGCAAAATTCGTACCAAAACTGCTCAATTTCAACCAAAAGCAGCATCGCATGAGCATTGCTAATGAGATGTTGGACTCTGTCCGCGACGACCCAAATATGCTCCAGAGGGTCATAACTGGTGACGAATCGTGGGTTTGTGGTTATGATGTGGAAGCCGAAGCTCAATCATCTCAATCCAAGCTGCCACACGAACCAAGACCGAAAAAAGCGCGCCAAGTTCGGTCAAAGGAAACCTTTTGCTTACCGTTTTCTTCGATTGCAGGGGCGTTGTGCATCATGAGTTCTTGCCACAGAGTAAAACGCTCAATAAGGAATATTATCTGCAAGTTAGCGCAATTTGCGAAAAGCAATCCGCCGGAATCGCCCGGATTTGTGGAAGAACAAAAATAGCTCTTGCATCACGATAACGCCCCTGCTTACACAACGTTGCTTGTGCGCGACTTTTTGACCAAAAACTACACACTAATGATGCCACAGCCTCCGGATTCCCCAGATCTGGCCCCCTGTAACTTTTTCTTGTTCACGAAACTGAATAGGCCCATGAAAGGACGACGCTACACTACGATTGACGAGATAAAGAAGGCATCGAAGGAGGAGCTGAACAAAATAAAAAAAAAAAAAATGATTTTTTGAAGTGCTTCAAAGATTGGAAAAATCGTTGGCACGAATGCATAATATCTCATGGGGATTACTTTGAAGAGAACAAAATAGATATTAATGAATAAATAAATAATTTATGAAAAAAACACAAAATTCGCCATACTTTTTGAACACACCTCGTATGGCACCATATATAAGGTGATGCAGATCTTTGACACAACTATTTGTAATATCTTAATTTCTTCCAGACAAATAACTAATACCAATTGTCCATGTCTGAATTCCGACATAAATTTTAATCGTAAGTAAACAGATTGAAACACGTTAACTAACTGTTAGAACATTTATAAGGAAAATTCGTTGAAGCTGTAAACGTAACAAGTTCCGTTGGACACTACAAATAACTTCGACAAAAGCTTAAAAAGACAATATACAAAATCCACAACCAAACATATGTGTAAGTAGATACGTGTATATGTACACACATATGTATATCGTTCACTTACTGCGAGAGTGCCATAATCAAGCAAACCACATCAAGCCAAATCATGTATGTATTGTATGTTACTTGATATCGCCATGAATTTTTGACCAATCATAAAAGAAGGGCTTGTGGTCAATTCCGCATACTCATTTAAAAAGAAAATTATTTTTGGATTTTGACACTCGCAGCAAATGAGCGATATATGAAAGACAACGCGAACAGGACAAGAACAAATTAATACAATTTATTAAATGCATAAAAGTACGGTAAAAATTACAAATGAGCGATATATGTGAAAGACAACATGAACTGGACAAGTACAAATATAATTTATTGAATACAAAAAATACAGTAAACATTACAAACTAACACTTGACATATTCAATAAGAATGAAATCAAATCAACATACGTCTATATGCACTTATATATTATACAAACTTATTGGGTGTATTTGTTGTGCTCTCACTCATGTCTACCTTTTAAATATTTACACAAACAAAATCATGAGTTGGAAATTTACAATGCATGTGAACTTAGGCACTTACGTTTTGGACGGATTCCACCGATAATTCGAGTTGGTCACTACAAATGCGTAGATAATCCAGTTTAAATGAATCGAAACTTAAATATAGATAAGTTTTTTAGCACTTATAATTATTTTTATTACAAGTAATTATTATTTAATGCTTATTTCCCTTAAACAAGTAAAATATTTAGAAGAATGACAGCTTGGTTTTACATTTTTGGCGAATCAAAAACCCCTATTCCTATAACACAAAAAAAAAAAATTATCTTCGCTCCAGAAACTAACGTTTACCCAATTCGAGTTTATTAAAACTTCTCGATTTTACAAAATAAATTTCAGTGCAACATTAGGTCTGCTCATGTAAAAATTATCCAGTAAAATAATCTCCGATAATTCTTTCTCATAGAGAAAAATATCAAAAAAAGTACATGAAGGCAAAACCAGTAACAATTTGCAAGTTTTACGAACAGCTGATTAAATTGTTCGCAGGACAAATCAGAAATATTAAACAATTTTTCACTTGAGCTACCTCGTATTAGGTATATTTAAAAAAATTAAGCAAGTAAAATGAAAGTAACGAGCTTTGGAATTACATGATTTCATTTTGTCCATCATAATCTATCCCATTTCATCATTGCTGTCAGATGAAGAACATTCCATTAGCAATTGCAATTTGCAAATTTTAATTCGTGTTTATTTTTACTTAGCGATCAGCTGTTTTTCTTACAAGCAAAAATGTATCCAGTAAAAACTTGCAACTTCCCCTCAAAATGAAACGTCTTTTTGCTCTCTCACTTTCCCCTACTTTGCAATTTTTTTTGGGTACTTGAACACCAAAACGTGATAATTTCTAGCCATTCTTACAAATTATTTGCTTCATGAACAGACCTATTCTTGCTCGATTTATATCTCACAACCCACATTTAAAAATTTTAAAACAATGGCAGTTCATTTTGGCATTATCGTTTAAACTCTTCTTAAATCATAGCAAAATGAGCGGTTTGAGAATTAGTTATTAGTTGTGATATTTTTGCAAGCGCAAAGCTTCATATCGGATTTTATTTCTAAGAAAATGCAGGATCTGTTCCGATTTGCGGTAATTTTCATAACGTAACAACTGTGGGTCGATTAGTCTAAATTTTGATTTCTACGAACCAATACCACTTATGGTGCCTTCTACGCTGTTTGTGAGGAGATATTTGAAGCAAGATATTTACTTTAAGTGTGTTTATTGCTATAGAGAATATTTTTTCTCGCGTTTGATGTTTGACGAGCAGGCATTTGGGATTGAACCCATAACACCCAGACTACTTTATATTTAATTACAAAGAAAATTAAAATTTTATTTTACGAAATACTGAAATGGAGTGAAATATAGTAATTCAAGTAAGGCACAGTTTAGAGTAATCCAATCTCAGTAAAATGTAATACATGTTCATATGTACTTAAGTTGTGTCATCCTAATACAAGTATAACATATATATAAATATATACTTATATATATACACATTTATATACATACATATATAATTCCGAGCCCCGAAATTTTAAAAGAAGCTATCTTTAAATAAAACGAAATTAATATTAACTAAAGTATCATGAATGTAATTTTTTTTTATAAAAACTTGTACTTGAGGGCTTTTTGCTACGAAAAATTAATTTTTGATAGCTATTTTTTAATCTATAGCTTCAAAATGGCGCTACAAAGCAAATTATAAATAATTCTTTAATATTTAAGTGATTCCATCTTATTTTTTTATAAGTAAGTCTTGTAAATACACCGAACACAATTAAATTTTACAATATTTAAAAAAACGCATTTACAATTAATAGTATCTCCCCTAGTCGAAAATTTAACCAAGAACAATTCTCATCGTAAGTAGCAAGTTTTATCCAATTTCATTTGAACTATACAAAGTGATAAAATATACCAACTTGATCAAAATGTTCCCGGAACAACCGCAAGGTGATGCTCTAAGGCAACTGATTTGAGTTCTGTTTTTTTTTTTTTGTTAGGTGGACACATTTGTGATTAACATTTTCACCAAAATTGTATCGCTATTGCTTGACAATTGTAAAATTTTAAAAGTTACGCTGTCTAGAGTCAATCGATTTTTTATAGTTTTAAAAATGGATTTGATTTTGCAACAACGAGTTGGTATTAAATTTTGCGTTAAAAATGGATTCAATGGTGCGAAACAAACCTTATCAATATTAAGAAACTGTTTCGGTAATGAAAACAACCGTTTAACAAGTGGCATGAATGCTTCCGAAGAGATCGTGCGTCCATCAAGGATGATGAACGTAGTGCAGGCCGTCGACACCAAACCTGCTGAAAACATCATTAAAGCGAAAGAAAAGTTGATCAACCGCAAATTAACCATCAGAGCTGGCCGCGGGTTTGAACATTGCTTATGGATCCGTTCAAAACATTGTAGTTAATGATTTGTGTCGCTGCAAATTTGGTTCCAAAGGACTCGAAATTCATGTAAAAAAAGGGACCGCGTTGCCATCGCCAAAGACATGATTTCCTAGCCTCAATCCGACCCAACATTCCTCAAACGCATTGTTACCGGAGACGAGACGTAGGTTTATATGTACGACATGCAGTTCAGCAATCCAGGCATCAGGAGAGTGAGTATTATATTTATAAAATGCTTCTTAAAACAACTTAAATAATCAAATGAAAACGCTTCTACAAAATGAATGTGAATCGCTAATAAAAAAAAGACGTGTGAGTGGAAAAACTGCGTCGGTTTCAGGGAAATGGATTAAAACGGTATTGTACACGACGATTTTATGCCATAAGGTCAGACAGTTAATAAGGACTATTATTTGGGCCATGACGCACCGTCGCACAGTGCCATCATTATAAGTGAATTTTTGACCAAAAATAAAACGAATACCATCCAACGGCTATCGAATTCACCTGATATAGCTCCCTGTGATTTTTTTGTTTTTTTCTTTTTGATCGAGTCAAAAAACCACTACGAGGAATCACTTCAGCGTTTTAACAGTCGAGAGGAAGTAATGGAAAGCGAAGACGGCTCTGATGGCTGTACCGAAAATAGAGTTCCAGAAATGTTTCGAGAGCTGAATCAAACGCTGGTATAAGTGCGTGGCAGGTGATGGGGAGTACTTTGAAGACGATAATTTCACTTTTGAGGAATAAACTTGTATTTTGAATTTTCCGAATATATTCCGGGATCACACATTGACCCAGGTAGTATATTTTTTTTGCAAACCCTGGTAGCGATCCATAAAAATTGTTTTAAGATATTGAAATGTCTGTTGACTCATGTATTTTCTATACAACTTTTGAATTTTAAGTTTGTATGAGAGATATCACGCCCTCTTTTCCAATACCTGCCACTTTTCACCATAAGTACGGTATGCCTGTATACAGTTCAGTTCCCTAGCTTAACTGGTTTTAGAGATATGTTGGTTTTCACATTTTGCTCTATATATCAGATAACACGGAGTTAACTTAAGTAATGGTAGTGGTAATGGTTGTACGGGTTAGGCTAAGGCCTTTATGCACTGAGACCAGATTGATCTATTGTGCGCCCCTAAGTGCTTAAGTTTAATTATTTATTGTAGTATTGCGCGAATTCGAATCAGCTCCTTAGAAGGGAGCATGTGGAAGTCTTTATCCTCTAGTAGACACCAGCTTCACAATTGGTGAATAAGTGTTCCATGGATTCCTCTTCATCACAGCAGAATCTGCATAAACTATAGCTAGATAGTCCTATTGTATTGAATTGCTTATTGTAGGCGAAGTGGCCTGTAAGTGCTCCACAGGGTAATCTGAGACCCTTTTTGTCTAGGGTTAGAGCAGATTTTGCTCTGTTGGTATTAAAGTTTAAGAACTTTTTGGAGTGATTAAGACCGCTGGTGTCATGCCAGTATTTCTTGGTTTCCATTTTTGGTTTACTGTTTTAGGTTGTTGTTGTTATAGCCGAAAATGGGTATGTCTTCTCGTTTCCTTTTATGTCCCTCATGTCCTGGTACCTAATTAATAGTCGTCACTTTGTTGAGTGCATTGTTACGCTCTATAAGGACTTTTGAATTAAACGTAAAGCTATTTAAGGTTTTGAGGACTGATTGACTGTCCGAAAGAATTTTAATTTATACTTTTTGAGCCCTCTTTTGGATATAATTTCATCTGTTACCATTATGGCGAAAGGCTTCGCATGGAAAACTATAGAATCTGTACTCTGTGTTAAAGATTTGTGTGCTCTAGGCCCCACTATTCGTGCTCTTACCCCGTTTTGGAGCATTTTAGATTCATCTATACCATTTTTTCGCATCATCATGTAGCCATGCTGGGTTAGTGTTCCACTCTTCCCTATACGGGAAGATATCCTTGTATCTCTTAGTAAAATTCAGTACAGGTTCCGTGTGATTATTTGCCTGTGCCTAAATTAACTAAAGGATAACTTCCCTTCCTTCAAAGCGGTGCATGTTACATTTAAGTCGGGCGAACGATACACTCAAAAAAGGGATTTAAATACTTAAGTGCGGCGTATTTTTGTAATGATTTTGGCTTAAGATAATTTTTTTCAACACGAGGTGTTTTTTTACTACTTTCTATCTTTATAGCATTAACTTCCTCTTTATTTTCGTGTTAATTGAAGATATCTTCTTTTAAAAGCTTGGAAGCTCAAAACTGATTTGAGATTTATACTCTAATGGGCTTTTTATCTTAGAATTGTATGTATAATCTGCTAGGAACGATGTCGAAGAGAATAGTTCCGTATAAATTGATCAGCCCTAATATACATATATATATAGATATATATACACAATAAATATATATACACAATATACACAAAATGAATCACCCTATCGGAAGATTTGTAATTGTTGCAATCGACGTCTTACGTTAATCATATCTGACACTTGTGAAGTAGACAGGCGCTGTATACAAACAGCCAAGCAACGGAGCGCGTAAAGGTTAAAATAAAGATTTACATCACCTAAAATCATTTTTGTTTATTTACTAAACAAGTTATTAAAAAAAGGGTGATAAATTTTGAGCGACCTTGTATATATATTGTATATAATTGTGTAAGCAAACCCTATGATCAAAAAGTACCGGGAATGTTTAATTTAAACGAACCGCGCACGTGGGAACCGGTTTTTTTCTTATGTTGGTAGGCCAGACAGTCAATAAAGAATATTATTTATCCGTTTTGAAGCGTTTCAGAGATGCTGTACGTCGCGAAGGTTCAGAAATGTGGGCAAACATTTGTTTTGTTTTATTTAAACATTCCCGGTACTTTCTGATCATAGGGTATATAGTATGTTATAATAATTCACTTTAGTTTACAATACATACGTATATACATATATTATTTAACTAAAATATACATATAATATATATATATTTATATTTTTTTTATATTTAATTGGCGTCAAGTTAAAACTATGAAGTAGTATTATAACTAAGTAAATGATTTTTTGTATTTGCCTGCTTTATTAGTAGTTAATTACTTTTTATTGCAATACGCAGACATATGTGGAAGCAGTAATGTCCTAATTTCGTTTTTTATAGAGGAATCAAATAATATTAAAACTATGTCGATGTTGGTTTATATCTAAGTGTGCATTTTTGTTTGTCTAAATTATGTAATTTTGATTCCAACAAAAAACATTTTTCAATTTTGAGAAGAAACAACTGCATCAAAATTAAAAGCGCTTATGTACAATTGTTGGTAATTTTGATACTAGAAATTAGAGGAATTAACGCATATTCTTCTCGGCGTATGTTTTATGTAATAAAATTGTTTGCAAATTTCATGCGAGTGTTTATTTACTGTTACTCTGTTAAAACTAAAAATTATAGCCAATTCCAATCAAGTTACCATTTCTACACGAGACCGACGCTAGGTACATAAATATACATACATACATACTAATCGATGAAATATGATGAGATACTTTGCATTTAATTCTCTCTAGATGAGCTTTTCTGTTTTGCATTGCAATTCAAGTTACCCGCCTTTCTTAAACCGATGTTTGCGGTACCCCTTCAATAACCTGTGTGCGCGCTTGAGGTTGTGGCGGTATCTGTGTGGCCGATGTGGGTGGGAGTGATCGTTGCAGCTGTGGTGCAGAAGTTATGGTTGCCGTGGTAGTATGAGTGTGGGTGCGCGCACTGGGCACCGGTGTTGTGCTGCGACTGCTTATGGCACCAGCTACGTTGGGCCCTGTGCTTGTGGGGACAGTCGAAGGTGTCGCTTTGAGCTTGGAACTTAAAGGAACCGGTGCGGCAGAGATCGCAGCTGTTGTAGTTGTTATTAATGGTGTGCCTGATATTGGTATAGATGGCTCACTTGCTAATAAACGTTTTTCTTCTACATTTCTTGGTTGTTGTTGTTGTACAGCTGCTGCTACTGCACCGTTATTGAGGGAGGTCAAGCGTGAAGGACGTGCGCTGCTCGAGTTGCTAGTCAAGGTACCGCCATTCGTTTCCTTTAGTGAAATCGCCGACTTCAAGGAGGACTGACTGCCCGATTTCTGTGTCATGGCCAATGAACTTGGCGAACGAATGGATGTTGTATCCGTGTGGATTTTACTGGCCAACGTTTTGGACGATGGAGAATCACGGTATTCGTAGATATTGTCTCGAGATCGGAGCGCATGATGATTCGCAACCATATGGGAGTTGTCTACACCGCTATGTTGATCATTAGGTAGCTCTGTGCCATCAGGATTTATGAAAACATCTTCGTCGTAAAAGTCTGAGCGCCTATGTTAATGAAAATAAATTTAAAAAAAATCCTTAGAAACCTTAGATGCAACTTTGAAACATTTGAAAATAATGTGTAACAGAGTTCAAATAAGAATAATAAAAAAGTAAAAAAAAAAACACTGTGTGGCAAAAAACAAATTTTTAATATATTTTTTCCCAGGTTTGGACGTGTTATAGGCCTTGGAAAGTAGGAAAATACTGTATGCTCCGAATCTCGAATTTACCCTCAAAATCTGGATTTCGGTTTAGGTTATAAGTTCAAGTACATAACTAAACTTTATGTATTCGCTAAAAATTGTTGTATGCCATTCAAAATAAGATATTTAGCTGCTTAAAATGGTATATAAAATGTTAATATATCTTAAGGACAGAAATAAAGAACCTAAAACATTACCAAAATTTTAAATATGAGGAGGGCCGGAAAATATTGCCGTTTTTGTACAGTAAATTCGAATAAATAAATTGTTTACAAAATTTTCTTTTTAGTCAATTATGTAATCACCCTCGTTGGCAACAACATTTTGCCAACTAATGTGCAAATTTTCAATGCACAAAAATAACGCACATTTTTCGATCCGATAAAAATCAATTGGTTTTTGAGCAATATATCTGGAGATCGCAAATTTCGAAATTTATTGTTTCTTAAGAAATGTTTCACTGGAGGCAATAAATGCAAATTCCATGGCGCAATGTCGGACGAGTATGGCGGGAGAGGCAGTACCTCACACCCCAATCCTTAAATTTTTTCCAGCGTTTTTCTTGTGCAGTGCGGTTCTTTATTATCATGTTGTAAAATAACGTCTTTTCTATTGATAATCACTGGATACTTTTCAATTAATTATTGATTTATTCGATTGATGATTGATAGTTCACAGTAAAGGTCTGTATTAACAGTTTCTCCCGGTTTAAGCACTTCATATGGACGATTCCACAAATATCCCACCAAACACAAAAAAGTGCCTTTTTCGGATGTCACCCTAGCATAGCAGTCCTTGCTGACAGTTCATTCGGAGAGAGCGTCTTTTGTGTTTTGGATTATCATACAGGACACATTTTTCTTCTACAGTGATAAGCAATCAAAAACAGTTCTGTATTGTAGCGTTGAAGCAATAAGTTGCATGTCGTGCTTTGGTTAGCTTTGTTTTCTTCAGACAGATTATGCGGAACCCAAACACCCGTTCTGTCTGTTTTACGAATTTGTTGCAAATGTTCTTGGAAATATAATTGTAAGTATGATAGCTTATTCACATATAATCATAAACACAACCGCGTAAACGAAATGATCGTTTAAAAAGCTATTTTGAATTAAAAAATGTACAAAAATATCTAATTTTGGTTGTATTACAAATGTTGAGCCAGACATGTCTAAGCATACGAGTATGAAATATTTGCATCTGGTTTATTTTATGTTTCTATACACACATCAATCGATTTTTAAATAATTTCGTGTCATGCGCTCATTAAAAAAAAAGTTGCTATTGAGTGCCTAAAAAAATTTAATTTAAAATTAGAAATTCCATCATTGCATTGAGAGGCTACTTGATCCGGTTTTCCGAGGTGAACGGCGTTTGGCGTTTTTTTTTTCAAAAATCAGCGAACGTAATGCCAAGCTCGAAAGCTCATTACCAGATCATGATTTCCTCGGTAACCACATCTGCCGGGAATCCTGACCGCTTCTCATCAAAAGCGGGTGTTCCCCACGTTTAAATTCGTTGAACCAATATCTAACTATGGTCATAGATGACGAAGCGTTCCAATAGACAGCATCTAACTTTGGTTTTATCTCCTCGCATTTTTTCTAATCCAAAAACAAAAAGCGAAATACCGAACGATACTCTTTTTCCATCTTAGCGGAAATCTCGGAGCACGTCTTACGCGAATAGCTGCCAAATCCAAACTAACCTATCAATCAGTCTGAAATTTGTTTTGCCTCTGTCATCAAACACGGGCACTTATTGAACCGCCCGCGTAAGTCAAATACATATGTTTGCAGAAATTGTTCTTACCTTTTAGCATTACGCCACATAATACAGCAAATTACCACTAAAACGATGAGAAAGAAACAAGCAACCGACATTGTCCAAAATGCAATTTGCAATGGTTCCTTCGGCTCCCACCAAAATTCTGTTGTGGGCGGATAGGTGGGAACTAGCACTCCGACTACCGTTGGTAAATATTGCGTCCAAAACGCACATTCCGTTTGCCGATAATTGAGCAATATTGATGAGTTAAACGTAGTATTGATATTCAAATAACGCAGTTCTCCTTGGTAGGCACGTTGGAAATGCATGCCCAAAACTTGTTGTGGTGTCGGATTGCTGCAGATTTTTTCAATTAATTTTTATTCATAGTATTGTATGTATGTATATGTATTAACACAGTGTGTACATATGTACTTATTAATTAGACTCACCCATATCTAGCGAAATTTGAGTAGGTTTGCATAAAAAAGTGACTCATATTTCGATCATTGTCAGTCCACATGTTGCGCTGTAGATGTTCCTTCTTGGGAAAGAATTCGATGTCCATGAATGGTGCACCTGTGAGAAAATAGTGCTCTATATCGTGCGGATATTTTCTCCATTGTGGATAGTTCAGCGCCTCCACAGTTGTGTTCAGGACATACATATAAACCGGAATGCGCTGTTCCAATAGTAGTTTGACCATTTGGTCAACTGGTGCTCGATAATACAAATCAGAAAGCATATTTATGTACTGATCGCGTAAAATTGTACTATTGTTGGGATCTGGCCAATAGGTATACATGTATTTAATAGCCTCGTACACGCCATTCGGATTCAGTGTGTAGTTGTAACGGAATACATGTTCGCGAATTTTTTGATCAAAAAATTTATTATCGATTTCGTAATAAGGAGCTAAAGACTCATTTTGTGCTACAAAAAAAGCTGCCTCTTGGGTCGTCACACCTGTCATATACTGCAAACCACGATTGAATTGCCCTTGTCTAATTAGAGTTTCGGGTGTTTGTGTAAGGAATCTCCAATCTTTTTCACGCCAACCTTCATACCAATCATCGCCGGGCACTGTGAAGTTGTGATCCAGCACTGGACCCCAAGGGAACGTACCTACTTGAGGAGGAAATTCCGCATTGCCTAGCTCATAGAAGCTGCGCCCAGTCCGGAGGCAGTTCACTAATTTCCATGACGATTCTATGGAACAACCGAGCAACTGGCCTAACACACGACTGGTGTTCTGTGCACGATATTTATCTTGGATCAGCGCCCAGTCCGCCAAGGCTGCTCCTGATTGTGCAATAATTCGTTTCACTATGTTTTTAGTTTGTGGTGCAACCATTAACAGGCCCGCAGATGCTGCGCCCGCACCAGGACCAAACAATGTAATCGATTCCCGATCACCGTTGAAAAACTCAATATTGTCATATATCCACTTCAGAGCCATAACTTGGTCTAATATCCCATAATTGCCAGGCGAGTTCTCATCGCCGGTCGATAAAAATCCGAGTGCTCCAAGTCTATAATTTAAAGTGACAACAACAACATCATAGAATGATGCGAGTATATGACCTTGAAAAAGATTCGAGGCACCGCGAATGAATTCCCCACCATGAATATAGACCATCACAGGATATTTTTGCGCCACACCAGCACCAGTCTGTTCAAAATTAAAATATGTACATTTGTATAAAGCACAAAGCATAACTTAAATTTTTACTTTTGGTGAAAAGATGTTCAAGTAAAGACAATCTTCATCCATGTCCGTTATGCCTTTGGTTGCGCCTGTATAGCGCACTGGTTGTGGACACGCCGGTCCGTAATCAACAGCTTGCAGCAGCTGCCATCCACGGTGCAAACGTGGTGGTTTAAAGCGACCCTCGAAGGTTGGAGGTAAGGCATAAGGAATACCCAAAAAGACTGAGCATTCACCCATCACCCTATCAACGGTCGAATGGTATGGCCTGTAGAAAGATTTGGGATCAGGATTGTCGTACATGTAGACTTTAAATCCTTGCACTTGTCCATAATTGGTCGTGACGAATACGTCGCGGTCTAACGTGAGCGAGTCACGGCGCTGTTTACCCTGCAAATCTTCACGCCAACCTGCCAAAATGCCAGGGAAAGGAGTATGCGCAGCATTCGGATTGTTCTGTAAAATAAAGAGTAATGAAATGATAAACGCATACGAATACAAAGAGACGCACATGACACAACTTTTTAACTGCACAAAATTTGATGGTATATTTTTTCATAGGTTTATTGCGCATTGCCTGACGAATAGGTCAAGTAGTGCATTGATCTATAGTTCAATTACTTTATTTGTGTAATCAATGTCAGACCTCTGCCCGGCACATACACAGTTCAACAAAAAAGATGATTTTCTTGCGCTTGGTTTAATCCGTTATATGTACATATGGATGTACATATGTATATTTGGGAAAAAGAGCAATAGAAATTATTTGTAGTAACGATACGGTTTTTATGACTACGTATTGTACATAGGCATGATTCATGGTACAAATGTATGTATATTATGTACACATTGAAATAGCTGAGTTTGCTTGTATGTCGTTTGAAACATTAAAATTATAAAAAATTATTCTTCTGACGATCGTCAGCGGTAATCAGAAAAAGTAGCACAGCCGAGAAGTAAATTCATTTCAAATAAATTGACTAAGCCGGACTGAATAACCTTGCGCCTAGTGCGAAATATTTTTTAAATAAATATACTTTCAGAGATTCCAGTAGAGTGCATTTTTTCTGCACTGTAATAAAGGCCAATGTGTTTGACACATCGTCCAAATCTGTGATGAGTTTCATGATTGCGCAAATGTACATGTCATTTTTCGTATTATTCCCTAATATAGTTACTCTACTAACATATAGGTATGTATATACAATACTTTGATTTTTAAGTTAAGTAATGGAAAATATGAGACTTACATAGTTTTTTTTAATAGCGGTCCCCTCGGCAGGCAATGGCAAACATCCGAGCGTATTTCTGCCATGAAAAGCTCCTCATAAAAATTATCTACCGTTCGGAGTCGGCTTAAAACTGTAGGTCCCTCCATTTGTGGAACAACATGAAGACGCCCACCACAAATAGGAGGAGGAGCTCGGCCAAACACCCAAAAAGGGTGTACGCGCCAATTATATATATATCATATATATACAATATATATAATGGAAAATATGATATCTGGCTCGCTAAAGTCTTTCCAATTTCCCATACCTATTCTTCTAGTCTATATTTATTCTATATGCCTCTTCGATTAACCAAACATTAGCAAGTGACGAATAGATGAAGCAACTCGTTTAAATAAACAACTCACATCAGCTCGTTACTTGTGTTGTTCGAGCTCTGTCAACACTGTTTGTATTCTCGTTCTTCTTATTGCTGTTGTGGACTAAAAACTAAGAAATAGAAGATGTGTGAATACGACGGGAAACTCTAAAAAAGAATTCGCAATGTTGAAGTAACAAAAGTCTCCCTGTATGAACACGGTCTAATGAAACTGTCATGAAATGGAGTAGGCGGCATTGAAAATAGTGAGTTATACCAACTTTATGAGGTATAACCATATTCGCTAGCCCGGAATTTTGGTCTATAATTTTATTGTTGCCAAGTGAGTCGAACCAAAAGATAGCGTCCAGAGAAGTAGCGAACAGAGGGTGCCTTATATATAATAAAAAAATAGTTTGGAGAAAAAGAAATCCATTATTTGGTCAGTAGATGGCTGTAGTGATCGATATCGCGTAAAGTTGTGAATGGTGTTTATCGTGCCGATACTGTAACACCGAATTACATGCAATTTTGGATTCGTCTATTCCGTTCAGGCATTTTTAATGTTAAAGGAAATGTCGAGAATGTCGATAAAATCACAAAAATAATCGAAGTTGCCGGCATGTTAATAGTAAAGCATGGCCCAGGACCTAAAGAACGACCAGCAATTTTAAGCCATTTGCGCAAAAATTTTACGCAAAACAATAGATTTCTTTTTCCCAAAACTAATATATAAAAATGAATGTCCGTATAAAATCAACTAGAGAGCCTGAGTATAGAATGAACTAGAGAGCCTGAGTGTTTTAGGAGCCACCAAATCTCCTGGTGCTCCTTGGCTCGAATTTTTCAAATTTCAATTTCTATTTCAACTATGCCCTGAAGCGAATTAATTTAAACCGACATGTTAAGTTTGGTTTCGAGCCTATGAGCGAAAAATTACCGAAAGATGGCGCTATGCCCGGATCAGTTTTCTTTTATTTATATGTATACAAATGAGTCTCTATTTCCCTATGTAACGTCGTAACTTGAGAACAACTTTTGAGATTTCATTCATCTTTTTTCTATTTTGCTTCTTTCTGGCTGTTTAAGGTTTTCGAAGAAAAAACTTGGAAAAGGGTGCTGCCAGATTTTTAAAAAGAAAAAATTAACTTTAATGAACCACATTAACGATATTTTTCAAAGAAAGTATGAAAATATTCAAAGAAAAATTAAAAATCCTGGGTAAAATTACCACCTATTGAAATGAAATTACAAAAAGCGTATTTAGAAATACTTATGTATACATACTATTTAAATATATATACGCAGGTTCGAATAGAAAAAGTGGTCGCCCCGGGGCAGGCAATGGCAAACCTCCGATTGTATTTCTGGCACGAAACAGCTTCTCACAAAAAAAAAATTATTTGCCGTTCGGAGTCGGTTTAAAACTGTAGGTCTCTCCATTTGTGGAACAACAGGAAGACTTAGTGTTAGTAGGAGGAGGAGCTCGGCCAAACACCCAAAAAGGGTGTAAGCCGTTAGAAAAAATACTTTTGCCGGGTATTTGCTAGTATATATACCATATATGTATTTATATGCATAATATATGTACGTATATGACTACAGATTTACTTTTTACATTTGCAAAGGAGTACTCTTTCATTTCTTACTTTGGCAGATCTTATTTCAGTTCTACTGGGTTTGTACGCAAAATCCAGATATCAAATTCAATTTATCTAGTGTACTTTATATATGAACATACCCGTATGTGTATATGAATATATGCTTAACTTAAGCTTGTCAGATTCAGTAACTCAAAAGTATGAAAATTCAATAAATCCACAGCATCATTAACGAGCATCGATTAATAACTGAGTTCTTGCATAGATATGTGTATGTACATACATTCATATATATGGAAAAAACTCATACAATAATCTTATTGTTTAAAAATCGGTATTATTTGAAGGGTTGAAGAAATTATTAACTTTGGCTTTGAAATGCTCAAATGATGAATGCATACAATGACCGCGTGGTCAGAATTTCTACATTGGGCACACCAAATTGTTTTTCCCAGCCCAAACCTGCGGTTTGGAATTATAAATATATTTTATAAGTATCTAAAGTGTAGCCATGCCCATCTAGAGTAAGATTCTATATCAAAACACACGTTAAGAGTCGTAAGCTGGCACGAAATGGATGCTACAGCACGAAGAAGAATAAGATATCTCGGCCGGAGAAAAGGCACATACGCTCTGTCCAAACCATTTCTATCTTAGGTTTATTAGAGGAACTGGGTTTCGATAAGGTACTGTGATAGTGCAAACCTCATTTTCATTCATTCATTCATCAAAACACAATTAGTTTTTGGAAGATAATGATATGTCGTATCTCGTATAAATCCATTGCTTTTATATAATGAAGGTGGATCAAACTAAATACATATTTTTTTAGTATTCATCATGGAAAGACTTACGCCTCAACAGCGTTTACAAATCGTACAATTGTGTTACAAAAATCGACGCTCTTCTAAAACTGGAAGAATATAAGGCTATAATCGAAATATGTATATATGTTTATTCCAAAGCGCTTGAATAAAGAATAAAGAAATAAATAATATGAAAATCATATATTTTCTGTTCTAAACCATATCTATTCTATTTTAGTGTGCCCAGCGAAGGGGGCCGGGTTTGCTAGTATGTATATAAAAGTGGAAACTCCAACAAAAAACTTGTTAATATTTTTATAAAATCGCATGCGACTAAGTTGTATAAAACGAAAGGGTAGATCACGAAGTACCGTCAAGCGGATAGGATAGAACTAAAACGTTTGCAAATTCAAATCCATTGATTTTAGCTCCAAAAACTCTTCGCAGAAGGTTGAAGCTGGCAAAAACCCGCACGTTGACAAGCTCAACATATAGTGTTTTAGAGTTCAAAGAATAACGTTTTACTAAAATTATGTTTTGAAACCACAAGAATTCTGGAATAAAATATTTTGCACAGATTAATACAGTTGAAATATTCTCATGGCTGTGTCTGTGTATGGAGAAATAAAGGAGAATTCGTGACTTATAAATGCACTGAACCGGCATTTAAGGCGTCTAAAAAAGGAACTATGGTTTGGGGATGCTTTTGCGAAGTGGACCAGGGAAATTAGTAATGCTAGAAGGAAAAGTAAATTACAATATTAACTTAAATATATAATTGTCGAAAAAGTCTTGCGGTATTTCCGCAAGCTTGTCTTTGCAAGCGCGTAGTTCTAGTTGTATTCGTCGCATCGGTTCACGCTAGAGCTTTTTGGAAAGCTCTTTTCACGTGCTAACACGTGTTTGATTAATTGTTGTTTGCTTTTAGTCGTTCGTGAGTTATAGCGTCGCAAACATGGAGCAAAATAAAGAGAAAATACGGCATATTTTACAGTACTACTACGATAAAGGCAAAAATACATCTCATGCTGCCAATAAAATTTGTGCAGTTTATGGACCCGATACAGTTTCCATTTCCACCGCACAACGATGGTTTCAACGTTTTCGTTTTGGTGCAGAGGTGATCGAAGATGCGCCACGGTCCGGAAGGCCTGTCGTCGAAAATTGCGATAAAATCACTGAATTGAGCGAAAGAGACCGGCATAGTAGCAGCCGTAGCATCGGCCAAGAGCTGGGCATGAGTCATCAAACCGTTATAAACCATTTGAAGAAGCTTGGATTCAAAAAGAAGCTCGATGTATGGGTGCCACACGACTTGACGCAAAAAAAATTTTTGCCCATATGGATGCATGCGAATCGCTTCTGAATGGCAACAAAATCGACCCGTTTTTGAAGCGGATGGTGACTGGCGATGAAAAGTGGGTCACTTACGACAACGTGAAGCGCAAACGATCGTGGTCGAAAAGCGGTGAAGCTGCCCAGACGGTGGCCAACCTGGATTGTGTGTTTGGTGGGATTGGCAGGGAATCATCCACTATGAGCTGCTCCCCTATGGCCAAACGCTCAATCCGGACCTGTACTGCCAACAACTAGACCGCTTGAATGCAGCACTCATGCAGAAGAGGCCATCTTTGATCAACAGAGGCCGAACGCCAGGCCACACACATCTTTGGTGACGCGCCAGAAGCTCCGGGAGCTCGGATGGGAGGTTCTTTTGCATCCACCGTATAGTCCGGATCCCGCACCAAGTGATTACCACCTATTTCTGTCCATGGCGAACGAGCTTGGTAGTCGGAAGTTGTCCACAAGAGAGTCCTGTGAAAATTGGCTCTCCGAGTTTTTTGACAATAGGGAAGCGAGCTTCTATAAGAGGGGCATTATGAAGTTGGCATCTTGTTGGGAACTCGTCATCGAACAAAACGGCGCATATTTGACTTAAATCGCATTATTATAACCAATTTTATGAACAATTGAAAATTCAATAAAAATACCGCAAGACTTTTTTGACAACCTTATAATTAAAGAAGTAGCAATACCTAAGGATGCTGATAGATAGCGGTTAACTGCTTCGATTGCCACCGCAAGAAAAGTAAAGACACACTTAGAGGAATGAAATATAGAAATTGCCGCCTCAAAGTCCAACCCTATTGACTAAATGAAATGAATTGAAAATGCTTTGCAATATTGAAACTGCGTACATATGTATATCGCAGCAAACATCTAAAAGATCAAGGGATCTAAAAGATCAAGAAGGATATTCATGAAAATTGGGATAAAATGACTTCGGATGAGTGCAAGAATGTTGTTGCTACCATAAGTGATCATTTAGCCAAAATCTTCCCTGAACGGAGCCTATTAATATTATTAATGTTTACTTTTGTAAACTTTTTTTCACATGTCTTTCGGTTTCATGTACAAGATTTAACAAAATAATTGGAGGTTTATTGAGTTTACTTTATACTTTAGGATTCTATTATGTTTATGTTATTAATTTATAAAAATATTTAATATATTTATATGTGTGTATTAGTTTGGGGAAAAAGAAATTTTATGCTCGATCTTTAGTCAACTCTGCTTAGATTCGCCAAAAGCGCTGACATCCTACATGATGTCTACTTTCGGCATTCATAGAGGTCGGTCTCCATCTGGTATCGCAAGGGACCAAAAAGTCTATGCGTGGCTTATTGCCAACCAGGCTAACCTATCCTAACCTTAGTCAACTCCGATTATTTCTGTGATTTTATTGACATTTTCTTTAACATCAAAAAAGCCTGAACGGAATCAACGCAACTAAGATTGCTCGATTGCATTTTAGCTTAATATATGGCATTTATCTAATCTTTAGGTTGAGGCGCCTGTAGGCTCCTCACAGGGTCGTCTTAACAAAATTAGGGTTCGTCGGGAGTGAAATACGTTGCTTGTTATGGTGGATTTTGAATGACTAACACTGAACTCAGGAATTCGGTTATTGCGGTATTATTTTCGTCTTTTTATTTAAAACACTTTGTGATGTGGGACCCGTACCCTCTTGCCTCCAAATGCTTTTATAATAACTTACCGGATCAAATCGAAATCGGTCCTCGTTGGGCATTCCCTGTGGATATTGCCCAGGTGAATTTCTGCCTGGATAATTTGTGCCATAACCGTTTGGCAAGTAGTGCCCATAACGCCGATCATTAAAAATATATGTTCTAAAAATAAAATGGAGCAAATATTAAAAATACTATATTTAAATCAACTTACTAAGTCTTACCTGTAATCAGGATCACCTGGGTTTGGCCAATTATAATCATTGACACCCGGACGTGAGTAAAAATGGGGATCACGAGTCTGCGCTTCAACTCCACATAAAATGCTTAGTACCACATAAATAGATATGGCGAAGACTGTAGTGAGATGCAGTTTGTCTCGATATTTAAAGTTTTTTATTCGAATAGTTGTTATACTAAACAATGGAGTAAGTTTGTTGTGGTGTGGCTTGCCGCTCCTGAATGTGTGGCTTAGTTTACGCATTCGATTTTTTGTCTGTTTGTGTGTCTTCATATTGCTTGTGGACAAATTAGGGACTTTTTTGTTCTCTGCTGTCGATTGTTCGGAAGTATGATACGAGTAGTTTAGATAGTTATTGGCCTCAAATCTTTCAGGCGCATGGCAGTGTTATGTGTTGCTGAGTCGTGATATATCTTATATTCTGAAAATCAAAGGTAAAAACTTCATAAACGGTCATTTGTTGAGTTCTCAGGGATTAGAAAAATATCTAAAAAATGGAAAGCATATGAACTATGCCGTATAGTTTAGTTTAAAATGGGATAGAAATACTTTCAATCGATTGAATATTAATGAAAAGAAATGAAAATGAAAGAATATAGAATAAGAAATCTTATATATAAAATAAAGTCAACTTTTTGTGTGTGTTCGCTAACCGGCCGTGTCTTTGCACCGAATTAAACCAAACTTACACACATTGTTAAGAAGGTATTGAAGATGGTTTCCGTATAGTTTGGATACCTATTGGTGGATAGGGTTCGAGATATAGGTCAAAACGTGGACCCGGGTAACCTTTGGATGTGTATATACAATATGGATATCAAATGGAAGCTGTTGGTGAATGCTTTAGTTCAGAGTATTTTTCATGCCGCTCCGTGACTAGGGTCTCGAGATAGAGACCAAAACGTGGACCCTAGAATGTGTTTATACAATATGGATATCAAATTGAAGCTGTTGGTGAATGCTTTACTACAGAGTATTTTTCATACCGCTCCATGACTGGGGTCTCGCGATATGGGTCAAAACGTGGAATGGGTAACCTTTGGTTGTGTATGTACAATATGGGTATCAAATGAAAGCTGTTGATAAGTGCTTTAATACGGGGTAATTTTCATACCTATTGATGACTAGGGTCTCGAAATATATGCCAAAACGTGGACCCGCCGTGTGTTTGCCCAGCGAAGCGGGCCGGGTTTGCTAGTATAATATAAAAGAAGTCACTTTGTTTTTAATTTTTAGTAGTACCACAATTAATGTTTTGACAATATTAGTTTAACAACATGTATTCCTAATATGTACACCTGACATTGCAATATGGTATTTCATACTAATTTTTTGTCTACACACTAAAAAAATGAGATACAAATAGGACAAGTCGTCATTTAATCTTCAAATTAACTGTGTCGAAAAAAGTCTGACTAATGAAGATGATTTCTTGGCACAGGTTAACCACGTTTACTTGTCATATATATAAATGAGAATTGATATAGGATTATTTTTTATTGGATTAAGAATATATCTATGACGACAAATCAATCACAATTAAATTATTGAAGCAAAAACTATTCGTGTTATTAACGAAATAAGGCCATATATTTTAAGAGGCCGAAAATTTGGTTCATTTGGTGATACAAAAATATGTAGATTTGAGGTGAACAGTTTTTTGACTCGCAAAGCAGTCAAAGAGCCAGTAAATACTACGCAAAGAGCTGCTGAACTTGAAGAAGACAACAGGATAAAAAATATATACCTACTTCATATTCCCTGCGCATGATATCGAACTCTCAAAATGCAAAGCTTAAATAATATGAAGCCAAGATTTATTTACAAAAGTTTGGGCATTGCGCAGGTTCGGCAATTTTACAGTAAAGTGTCGCCACAGTGCGATCTTATTTGAAATCAAATTAACGACGGGAAAAGAGACAAAATATACTCTCCCGCGTTTTTTGGCATTATAAAAAAATGTAATGAAAAGAACGTGCCCAAATATTTTGACTGCCTGCTCATTAAACATTATTTTCCTACATATTTGATCACTCAAATCAAAAAAATATGAACCAATGCACCGCTGTTTGTCTTTTTATGGCTTGCTTTGAAAAGAGATAAACTATCTCCGAAGCTTACTATGCCCAAGTTGGATTGATGCACGGACGCGTAATCGGATGATAAGATTCAAAGAAGTACGTTACGAATTGTCGTCTCGTTCAGCATACACATTCTCTAGCTCAGCGTTTCTCAGACTGTGGTGCGCGTACCACTCTCAACGTCTCAGAGAATTTTAAAGAACAATCTGATTGGTTGACGTCACCGGGGACAAGACAGCGGTTTGTTTACGAAAAAACTGAGTTCGTATTGGTGATATGCGAAAAAATCAAAACAGTACCCGCTCATCTTGCTTCGTTACTGTCTGAGCCATGACTGAGGGGACGAATGTGTGAAGGGCAGAAATCGGCTACGGAACATAAGATGACGTGGCAACCGATGTTGCTTGCACAATTTTGTTTTTCACAATAGCTGATGGCTAAACTTGGTAACTTAGTGTTACGGGGGTATCCGAAGGTATTAAACTAGGAGATAAAAACGACAAATAAAATAAATGATTGCTGAATTTTATTTGTTTTTGTAGTACTGATTTGTATTTTGTGGTACTTTTTCGAACTTCGACTTATAAAAAAATCCTATTCCGTGAAGTACTATTTTGCGAGTATACCTAAGCTGGAGATGCAATGGAAACTGTGACCACCTACACACAAAATCAGATTCTCAATATGCTCTAAAGGACTTAAAACGTTTACACCTCTTCAAAAATCCACCAGAAATATAAATTGAGGCTGTACTCTGTAACCGGTTGGAATGAGCTTGGACCTGTGTGGATGTTATGATATTGTGATGTTCAAGGCAATAAACTGGCTGATAATTGACGAACTGCGGTTTTTTGCACCGGAGCGAATAATTTATTTGTTTTATGGTCGATCATAGCAGGAGCAGTGGGGTACATAAATAATTTCATTAATAAATCTGAGAGTCGCTCGTGCAGTACTGACACCTTCAAAGCAGCCAAGTTCTTCCTGAAAAGGTCTAACAGTGTGGTAGCAAAATTCTTTTACACACAGAGATGGAATAGTACGAGGTCTGTTAGAAAAGTATCCGACTTTGTTTTTTATTTCTAACACCTGATAAATTTGAATTACGCGCGCTTGCATAAGCAGACCTGCAACCTTCCTGTACATGTGTGAATTTTATCCCGCCTGTCGCTAGCGTCAGTTGCTGTCAAGCAGTGTGAACGTAACATGGTATTTAGTGCTCTCGTCGGTTTTTGAATACCTCTTGGTGACGTGGAATGCTTCCACTGTGACTACTGCATTTTGGTTTCCGGGTCGTACCCTTACACCCAGGACTCATCACCAGTGATAATGGTGTTCATGAAGTCAGGATCACTCTTTATGGAGTCCAGCATGTCTTCATGAGACTTCAACACGAATTTCCTTTTGCTCCGCCGTTAGTAGCTTCGGCACAAATTTAGCCAAATCTTCGGTCACAATGGAGTGAGCCGAAAAAGTGCTGATATCTACCTCTTCTGCAATTTCTCGGATAGTCGCACGACGGTCCCGCATCACCACAGCGTTCACTTTGGCAATAACATGCTCAACTGACGCTAGCGACAGGCGGGAGAAAATTCATACATGTGAAGGAAGGTTACAGGTTTGCTTATGCAAGCGCGCGTAATTCAAATTTGTCAGGTGTTAGAAATAAAAAACAAAGTCAGATACTTTTCTAACAGCCCTCGTATAGAGCATGTTCATTGCCGCTATATCGGATATATTGAGAATGGACAACATATCGCACCCTAAATACAAAAGGGTCACAACTCAAAATGTAACTTCTGCTCAAATATGAACGAGACGTTATCAATAAAACGGTCCGCGGATGACATATGGCAAAAATAATTTTTTTGTTTTTTTGGTAGGACTGTTATAAGCTTACATGGCAAATTTCAGCGTGATATGTCACATAGTTTGTTTTCTGTGCTACTGTAAACAAGTCAAGCTCGAGTGTGGAAAATTTTGAGTTGTGCCCCTTTTGTATTTAGGGTGCGATATGTATAGTCTTTTTCTCTCGAAAAACTGCTAAGATTCATAAAATAATCAGGAAAGTTTGCAGAGAAGCAATAAATTACCACCCCATATGCCTTTCCTTATCCATTAAATACTCTCTCTAGCGCTTAAGTGTAATCGGTAATAATGGAGAGTGCTTGAAAATTGCGGTCGGTCACAATTCCTGCGCATTCTACTCCCTGCCATCCTTTATTAGTAGCGTCTAATTCAGTAACTTTTAGAGGAAAATATATAACTGATTGTATCTTATTCATCTAAAAACTCGAAAATATACTATTTTGGAATTATTACGTTAATAGTCAGATTGAAATGATAGGAACATTAATGAGAAGAAGTTTACAAACTCCGGAGCACACAAAAGTTGTTTCTAACCATGTATTAATTTATTAACATAATACACAGATGGTACAAAGATTGAGAGCCGACAAAACAAACTCGTATTTCGATTGGCTTGGAGGAATTAAAGAAAAATCGATTTCAAAGTTATTCTCAAACAACAGACCAAAATAAACGGAAAGCCATTAAATCCAATGCCAAACAGGGATTATAAAGCCCAACAAGTTATTGAGAACATGTAGATACGATATATATTTGTTTGGCCGAGCTCCCCATTTAGTTTGTGGCGTGCGTCTTGATGTTATTGCACAAATGGAGGGACCTACAGTTTCAAGCCGACTCCGAACGGCAGATATTTTTATGAGGAGCTTTTTCATAGCAGAAATACACTCGAAGGTTTGCCATTGCTTGCCGAGGGGCGATCGCTATTAGAAAAATGTTTTTCTTTAATTTTGGTGTTTCACCGAGATTTGAACCTACGTTCTCTCTGTAAATTCCCAATGGTAATCACGCACCAACCCATTCGGCTACGGCGGCCGCCAATACTGCACTATATAATAGATGAACTTAATTTAGATATCGCACCCTAAATACAAAAGGGTCACAACTCAAAATTTTCCACACGCGAGCTTGACTTGTTTACAGTAGCACAGAAAACAAACTGTGTGACATATTACGCTGAAATTTGCCATGTAAGCTTATAACAGACCTACCAAAAAACAAAAAATTTATTTTTGCCATATGTCATCCGCGGACCGTTTTATTGATAACGTCTCGTTCATATTTGAGCAGAAGTTACATTTTGAGTTGTGACCCTTTTGTATTTAGGGTGCGATATGTATACTCGTAAGTAGATATATTTTATTAACGTTGAATAATTTTGCACGAAATGTTGCATGATAATTACATATTTTTTGGTTGATTTCTGGCGTACGGAATGACTAAATTTAATAAGCAAATAAAAACAGTCTTAGTCAAAATACTTGGAACTTAAATAGTTTAAACCAAATCTATATGGGCATGTACAAACATTAGGGCAAGTCGAAAACAATTCAAAAACTCACCTAATCGCTATTGGAGTGGAGATTATCTCGGAACAAAAAATAATTTCGATGACTACACGAAAAACCGTCAATAATTGTATTTTTTGTAACCTTGGCATTTAATGCTGGATTTTTATAAACGATATATTGTTGTAAAAGGCTTTACGATTGCTATATTCTGTTAAGGGTTTTATTAATCTCATAAGTCATTAGAGTTGTACCTATTAATCCACCGAATTGACGTGACAAAAAACAATTTTTACAAGAGAATGGTTCCAATTATCTGTGGAAAAATTACATTCCCCTTGTATTCCCATTAAGCGGTGCCCAGTAATGATACAATTAGCCGAATTAAAGCAAGCCCGGCCTAGATTGATGAAGGATACAGTTGTGTTAATTCCTTCTAGATCAGGCCTGTCTTGTTATCTCGCAAGTGGACCACGTGGTCCACCTACAGTTGGCTTGTATGATGTCGAACCACCTGATCCACAGCTTATTTCAGGATAGAGGAATGTTCACATACTGGCAGAATTGGATGATATAAGATCAGTTACAATAGTAACGTACTGCAGTAGACAGGTAGCCGCAGACTTAGATTCAGATATAGCACTTTTGAGTGGAAAAACGATTTGAATTGGGAAGCAGTGTAATCTAGCTTCTTATGTGTTCCCGGAAGAGCTCAAGAATTTTGAAGTTCGCAAATGTGAAATAATTCCAGCTTAGTTATGCATTCAGTTTGATTGTGTTGCAATTAGGCCGGAATTTACCATAGACATCTATGCGGAGACGGCCTAATAAAGTCACAAGAGCCTTAGTAGGGGAAGATAGCGCTTCTGTGAGTAGCATAGACTCCGCCCTTTGTACCCCTTCCAGTTTGCTATTGGATACCATATTTCCTACCAAACAGTGATCCCGTAGAAGAGGATGGACCTCACAATCGCTGTATACAATCAGTGTACTATGCGCGGTTTTAAGGCCCATCTTTTACATACACGTATAACCATTTGCATGCATATAGGACAGTGGCCGCATTTCTGGATCTGTCTTCGATGTTTAGGTTCAAGTTGAGTTTATGGTCTAAAATAATCCCTCGGTAGTGAGTGTAAGCCGGCCCCTTTTAGCCTTGAAAGCAGGTATTCTATATTTGATTGTGAATATCACCATTTCAGTTTTTCTGGGGTTAACATCCAATCCCCTCTCTGGGGAACGCTACCTTAAAAGGTAGTGCAATAGTTCGCTCTGAACTTGGAGATATGTACTTCCCTGATGCTGTTAATTAATAATATCGTCCATGTAGGTGAAATTTAAAAGTAGAGGTTTACAAAGAGATTCAATATTAGGACAGCGAGGACGCCTCCCTGAGCAGTAAAGCCGTGCGTTCTGCATGCTTAGTAATAGCCGCTCCCCCTATCTTCCCTATCCGATCCAGATGATGTTGAAAGCGCCTTCTATATCAAGAAAGTCACCTAGCGTAAATTCTTATAAGCTCCTTTCACTTTTGTTTATAAGAGTTAATAAAGTCATAAAATGACTTTGGGCTAGAGGTAATATATATTAGTTTTGAATTTAGCAATGCATTTCTTGTAACGCAGTTTGTTTATTTCCTTCAGCACACAGCACACTAGTGAGAAGTTAAACCAGGTCATTAAACTACTTGGCATTTCGTGGTTCATTGAGCTGCTTAAATAGTGGAAGACATTTACGTAATATGAAATTTTATACATGTATTGAAATGTATTAAAATGTATTTTTTACAACAAAGTAAAATAGGCTTAATTGAAAAACCACAATAATGTCAATGTGTACAGTACGAGTATACATAGAACAACGGCATTGTGTGCAAGGCTATGCTTAAAATATGAAAATTTAAAATTTGTTTAGTTTGTTTTAAACGCAAAATAAGTATCTTCACGAAAATTTCAATATTTTAAAATAACTCTTAGGTTATCTTGGTTTGAAAATATTTAATACTAATCAATTTGAGATATTATTGAAAATCATTTAAAATAATTGTAAATTTTTTTTTTCAAAAGCCCTGTTAGCGATCCATAAATATTGTTTTAAGGGGCTACACACGTCCGAATTATTATTTTTTATAGTTTTAGGCGTATTTCTGTGGAAGTCGATTGTAAAAATTTCCCATTGATACAAAGTTATGGTAGAAAATGTAACTGCCCGAGGAGAGTTTGATGCGCACAGGTAGCTGTACTTCGTTTGAGGCACTTGAAAGTTTAAACTCATTTTTCTCGAAACTACTTCTTCTGGCACGATCTGAGCTGTCAATACAGTTTTTATTATTTTTTGATGTGGTTTTTTTAAATATTCGAAAGTGCTTTCTCTATAGATTGGATTTCTAATATTTTTATTAAAAAATTTTATAAACATACTAGCGTACCCTCGCCCACTTCGCTAGGCGATAAATTCAATGATTTGCTGAAATAGAATAAAATTAATACGAAACAAAGCAAATTCTTTGATACAATTTCATTCGAACTTTATTGTAACACTTTTTGGTAGACAACATTTGTGGTTTTTCCATCTTTCGCGTAAATGAATAATGACGATGGTTTGCCTACTCGTGAGCAAGCTACATACAATTGTCCATGAGAAAAAATTGGGTATTCTAAATTAATACCGCACATTTGTAGAGACTGTCCTTGCACCTTATTAATTGTCATAGCGAAGGCAAGGCGAATAGGGAACTGCGAATGGTAAATCCGCCGGAATCAGTGGGATTCAGGGTATCAAAATGTCTTCTCCTTTGTACTTCCCTTTCAAAATTGTTGCTTCGATAACGTTACCCATTCGATAACGTGCCCCAAAGTCGGGGCACATTACTATTGCGCAGCATAATAATCGGTGCTCCAATTTTTAATAAGTAAATTATGAGGTGGTAGGCCTGGCTAATCGAGTGAGTTTAAGAATTCAGTTGGATAATTTACGACCTCATCTTGATCAGTAATAGTGTCCATTGACTTATACGCAACTATGTCACCAGGTATTTGATCTAAAATAGCTGAATTTATATCATTGACGTCCTTATTTTTCCCAGCTAAAATTGCTCTTTCGCTGAGTCAATCATGGTTTTTGTAATGTTGAACTATGTTTGGAAATACACTCTGTATCAATGCCTCTTTAGATTGTGCAAAAGTGCAGAAATTGTAAGGCAATGTTATCATTCCTGTTGTTTTTGAAAAAAGGTTTATTTTTTTGGTTACAAAGTGTTTTTTGAAGTTTTGAAAAACACTTCGCTCTAATAAATTTCTTCTCAGTTAATTGCTGAAAATTAAATATTTTGAAAAAACTATTTTTTTTTAATTTAACGTTTTTGAGAAAATTTTGTTCTTGAAAAAATTTCATACTTTTGTAAAAGTTTAAATTGATTTGTTAAAAAAGATTTTTTTCCGCTTTGAAAAACACCCCCTCGAAAAAATGTATTCTCTATTAATAGTGGAATATGAAATGCTTTGAAAACACCATTTTTTTTTTAAATTTTGTTTGGTTTCAGAAAATTTTGTTTTGAAAAAATTTCACACCCTTGAAAAAGTTTTATTTTATTTTATTTGTTTAAAATTTTTGAAATTTTTTTTTTTGTAATTTTAGAAAAACACCTCTTCGAAGAAATTTCTTTTATCTTTTTGAGGAAAATTTGGTTTTGAAAAAATTTCATGCTTTCGAAATTTTTTTATTTTACTTTATTTCTTCAAAATTTTAGAAAACAATTTTTTTTATAATTTTCGAAAAACATCCCTTTGAAAAAATGTTTTCTATGTGTCATAGTGGTATTCCATTAACTTTTAGGATTATAGTCAAATACTTACAAATATCTACGCTTTCACAAATAGCAACAATAAACAAATTTCCTCAAAACCAAAAAATTTATTTTTTTTCTAAAAAAATTCTAAACAAACAACGTAATAAATTTAGAATTTTGTGCTCACGAAAAAACAGTATTGTTTTTATTGTATTAACTGAAAACCAAAATGTTGCAAAAAATCAAAACAAAACTAAATTATTTTTTTGTGTTCATTTGGTCCATATGTTCCATAAAAAGTTGATATGGTAAATAATATGCAGGGTCTGATACACGCAAATTTCCATTGACCATTATAGTGACAAAATTATCGATCACCAATTCCAACAGGATTTCAAAATCAGAGTTGGAATGAGTTGTTGTGTGGTGTACTTCTGAAAAAATGAGAAATAAACAAAATAAATCTAAAAATTCGAATTCTAACTTTATCTTGTGTATGTTCTTATTACCTTTGAATTTTTCCAATGAAGCACCATTCATTTTAAATTTTCCAAGAATTTTTTTTATCATTTCGCGTTTCTTTCCTTTTTCATTCGATTCCAACATTTGTTCATAGCCGAAAACATCGTTTGCAAACGCATTCATTTCCATATAGAATTGGTCAAAGAAAGCATTGCTCAATTGAATTGAAACATTATTTTCATAAATACTTAGGACCTTAACTAATGCACCTTGGTACATACCTAACGCAGATATTCATCGCGACCTTGACATCGATACTATTGATGAAACAATACAAAGCGCTAGCAGAAGACACATAAATAGACTATTAACGCATACAAATCCTATGATGAGAAGACTACCAAATAAAGAAAAATCTACCCAAAGTCGGCTTAACCGTCAAACACCAACAGATCTTGCAAAATCCTTGTAATCAATTGTCAACTAATCGTATATATCATTGTTTGTTAACCACTTGTTTTTAAATAATATGTATATATTTCTTCTAAATGAGCTTGGGTGCATTGGCCCTTCAATATCACTCTCATTCCATCTTTTTGTAAATCAAATTACTTATTGTCTAACGACAGGTGTAATATTTTATGGAAGAAATAAAAAAAAAAAAAAAAATTTCATTCGAATCATTTGAAATTTCTGTACACAATACATTTCTGTATCACAATACAAATACAAAAAATTCAAAAAAAGTTGTACACATAAAATTACACATAAAATGAATGTCGATTCGAAACTTACTTTAATCTAACAATCGAGCAAGTTTTGTTTTGGACAATATTTTGATTTTTTCTTTTTTTTATATGAAGAAAATATTTAAAAGAAATTTTTTTTTGCTAAAAACCTTCCCCTAGTGGATCCCTATAATATGAAAAAAGAACGAATAAAATTGGCCTCGTATCGGCCCAAAAAAATGCGGACAAACGAACATCATTTCATTTTTATATATATAGATAATAATTAAAGTGTGACATTTATGACTTTTTACTTACTTCAAAAATCCGGCTCGATAGACTTACAAGAATTTTTTTACTTTTAACAGATCCATCAACATTTTAAGGAGAAATGATGCAGAGCGTGGAGCAACTTGTTTTTCATTGTACTTTAGGTCAAGTTATATACTAATTTTTGTAGAGAAAAATTAAAATTTTTTTTTATAAAGTTTAAGTGTTAATAAGCAGTGTATAACATTTTTATATATTTTTTCCTACCGTTATCCCTTCTAAAAACAGTTTTTATTTGAGCGCATTTTTGGCGCTGAAATTTCCGTTGATTCAATTATTTTGTATACACAATATGAGATTCAAGTTTATATGGGGGAGAAAAGCTATATGAAGGTTTCAGTTTGTATGGGAGGTGCTACGCTCCCTTTGCCAATACCTACCACTTTTCACCATAAGTCAGATATTGGCAATTTGTGTAACTGTATCAACATTATCTTAGCTTTTGCAGTTCCGGAGAAAAGCGATTTGGAAATTTGAGTTTCCAATATCTACTACTTTTCACCATAAGTACGACATATACAATTTATGCATTCGTGTCAAGTTATAGTTCTGTAGCTGAATTTCTTTTAGAGATATATTGATTTTCGCATTTTGGCCTATGTGTCAGATCCCATTAGTGTGGCGTATTTATGCTTACAGCAAACCAAAAATTAACTAGGGCACTTGTTTGTTCTGACTTCAATCCCTTATAACTCAATCAATTTTGAAAAGGCAAAAGCCAATGTAAAGTATTGTGGGTATACATCCGCAATTGACGAATTTTTAAGTGATTTGGCAATATTAACTGCAGAAATTTTCGGGTTCTCGTTTATTAAACGTATAATCCTTCTCTTCATCACATTTGAGTTATTTTTGGAAACTCTTTCAGTACCACTTTTTCTAAGAAAAGAATAGTTTTCATTATATTTTTCAATATATTAAATACTGTCGACTTGGTTTTTTTCAAAATTTCCGCGGTTTAACGCACACTTTTGCCCTCAAAATGGTATTTCACCATAAGTTCTTTTAAATCACTCGATGTTTGCTTATTCATCACCACTCTTAAAAACTTGCAACGTCAATGGCATAAATATAAAACCAAGATTTGCAGTTCAGTTATGAAAAAATATCGGAATACACATAGTTTACTTAAATATGCTAATAAATTAGGGTGTGCCACTTTTTTTTTGACTTTGAAAAACTATGCTATTGCGGTAATTACTTAAATAAACGGAGTTGCTGTTAATTCTAAAACAAAAATTATGCGTATTGAATAGTTAAAAATGAAATATATTCAACGCAAATGATTTCTTAAAAATCTGTGAATAATTTCTTTATTTATATAAATTAGAGTTTTTTGATTATTGTATTTTTGGTTCACTGTATATAATATATAGTAATATATAGCAACGATATAAAAGACTATACATATCATATACACGTATGTCAAATTTGGGGCTTCTTAAAAAAGTTTAGAATGATGTATTGTAATTAAGCTTTGAGGAATGAAAATCTAACAAAAAAAGCAAATTAATTCATTTTTTATTCAGTGTTGATAAATTTAAAAAAAATTATCGGAAAACGAATTAAAAATTATTCGCTTAAAACTGTAGGTCCCTCCATTTCTGGAGGAAGAGTTGCTCTGCCAAAAAGTATGTACGCGCCAATTATATACTCATATTGTATGTTCCTGACTATTCTGACTATTCCTATATTTTTCCCTAGGCTTACCTATGATCTGAAAGTACCGGGAATGTTTAAATAAAACAAAACAGAGTTAAATTTCAGGCAAATTTATTTTATCTCCTTCAAAATATGACTCGTCTGAAGCAACACAGATGTGCCAACGCTTAACCCAGGCCTCCATGCACCCCTGGTATGCCGACGAAGGGATGGCCTTCAGCTCTTTCGTCGCATTCTCTTTGATCTCCTCTATCGACTGAAATCTCCATCCACAAAGTGGTAACTTCAACTTGGTAAACAAAAAGAAGTTGCACGGAGCTATATCAGGTGTGCTCGCACGATGGTATTTACTCGGTGTTGGGTCAAATAAACCAGCGCAATTCGGGCTCGGTGCGATGGCGTGTTATCATCATGCAAAATCCAAGAATTGTTTGCCCACATTTCCGGCCGGCCAGGCAGACACTAATGATCCGATGGCGCTAAAAAGTGACAGTTGTGTGTCTTACCAACATAAGAAAAAAATATGGACCGGTTCCCACGTGTGCGGTTCGTTTAAATTAAACACTCCCGGTACTTTCTGATCATAGGGTATTTTAATTTCAGTTGCATTGCATTTCATTTCCATTAAATTTAAATAATACATTTTCTAAATTGTTAGTTTTAAGTTTGCATTGTTTAAAAATATAATTGATTTCGAATTTTGTAGCTTCCAACAGCTATGCATTATAAAAGACTTAAAAGTATTACAAAAGTCTTACCGTCTTAACAGCCCCATTTCTTAAATAAATAAATATACGATGATTCAATAAGAACTTTGAGTGCGAAAAGTTTCACTTGATATCGTACGGTGAAGCAGCGTATGCTATACTCGTACATACCACATATCAAAAACGAGGTACTGCCAACAGAAATAGAGGGCAGTATGCGGTTCTGTTAAATTTCGTTGTACAGGCCAGAAATCAACAACATTGCACATTCCCCTTCATTATACGTCATCGCTTTGGGCCTTACTTGTAGTGTATTATCTTATCTTTAATTTACAAATTCATAGTATTCGCAATACCCCTGCCTTTGCATACAAAATTTTGGTACATATCCACAAACATTATCTACTTTGCTCACATTTTATTAATGAAAAGAAGTTTCTTAAAAGTTAAGTAACAAAACTCACTGTTTCTTTGAAGGCATGCATCCACACATATACGTAACAACTTTGTTTTTGAACAAAACAGTCGAAGAGCTTCAACCATATGCGGCAACGCCCAAAATAGCGTCAAAATCGTGCTTGTTGTTACCTTGTTGTTTGTTTGCCCAAAGTTGCTATTAACATTACAAAACAACAAAATACGAGCACAAACCGTAACTCGTCTACATTCACATAAACTCGATCGCTTTGGCAGCGCTGTTATGAACACTTTGACTCTCACTGGTTATATTTTTGCTTGCTATTGCTATTATGCTTTTCATTTTATTCAAATTGACATTGTGACAAACTGGCATTAGCGACGGTGTGTCAGCCAGCGCGATCAACCCAAAGTTGCAACGTTCCACGAAAAGGGTTGACTAAACGTGGGTAATTATGGGCTTACTAGTAATACTCGTACACATGTAAAAGTCACACACTTGTTTACAGGTAATACAACTACATACAAACATACACACTAATGCATATATTTATGCATATGTATATGAGTACATATGCAGCACTCTCGGAGAATCCACTACATGCACACCAACATTTTGTTAACACGCACACATTGTTTCGCTTTTTGGTAACTTCGTAGGTGTAGTGTGTGTTAGATATGTTGAAAATTACTGAATTTTATGCATACCGTTGTTACTGTACTGGAAAATACATACACTTGGATTTCTTTTCATTATTTCTTATTTGTTAATTGAAATTGAATACACTTTCAATAAAACAAATCACACCAAATTATTAACAACACTTTAGCGTTTTCCATACGAGCACAACTATCTGACGCGACGAGTAAATTTCAACTAATAATTTGCTGGTTATAACACCGTCATTCGATTGCCTAGTTAAGCGGCTAGGTGCTCTCAGTTGCTAACTTTTAGCTCTTGCTGACTTTGACTTAGTGCTCTCATTCATAACCTGACACTGTGTTTGGTTACATTTTCCTCTCACTTTAACCAACATTCAAAACTCTACGATTGTTAGCGCTTCACTCTCCGGCTGGTTAACTTGGAAGTATCTGTAATTAATAATTTTTCAGCTAGAGATGTGCATGAGAAAATATTGAATCCCGGATTCCGAGTTTATGTGCGATTTATTTAATTCAATTGATTTAGCGTAAAAGGAAATTGCGGAAAATGTTCCGAGTATTCTCCTCAATCTATCTTTTATGTGCCGATTTTAATAAATCTTTTGTTTTTTTTTATTCTACATCTTTATTGCGATATGTTTTCTAAATATCAAGCCATATTTTTATTTAAAGCTATTTAATTCATTTAAGAGAAAAAACATTTATGGAATACACCCAGTGCTGGAACCATTTACTAATTTTATGATAAATGGTAGTTAAGACTGGCTAATTGGCGGCCGCCGTAACTGAATGGGTTCGTGCGTGACTACCATTCGGAATTCACAGAGAGAACATCGGTTCGAATCTCGGTGAAAACACTAAAATTAAGAAAAACATTTTTCTAATAGCGGTCGCCCCTTGGCAGGCAATGGCAAACCTCCGAGTGTACTTCTGCCATGAAAAAGCTCCTCATAAAAATATATGCCGTTCGGAGTCGGCTTGAAACTGTAGGTCCCTCCATTTGTGGAACAACATCAAGACGCACACCACAAATAGGAGAAGGAGCTCGGCCAAACACCCATATAATTATCATATGAGGCCTTTTGTAGATTTTATCTTAATGGGGCCCGGTGGTCTAGAGCTTGAAAATTTAGGGTATTTTCAGGAATTTTTCTTACAAAAAAAAATGAAAAACGGTATTTGCTTTATTTAACTTCTTTTACATACAAAAAAGAAAAAAACAATTTTTTTTTAATTTTAATAATTTTAAACATCACACATTTCTTAGGAAAATGCCCAATACTTAAAAGAATTCGTCAAAGATTTTTTGGAAAATATAGTTTAAACCGAGATGAAATCATAGACATTTTAAATGGTGTTGGCCCTTCTGGATATAATAACTTATTTAAGTTCATCACTGGTGCTATAGAATATAGAAAATTAATTTTAAGCGAATTCAATACATAGTACCATAGTAACATATGTAAAATGTATTATAAGATTTTGTTTTTTCTTTTTTCTTCCGACAAACGACCTAGTGTCACTGTCGTACGTTCTAATGTTAGTGATTAAAAATGAAATGTAATGTTTATTTTAAGAAAGTCGAACAATCAATAATAATAATAAATAATAATAATTTTAAAAAGGGCGCTGAAGTTGACCCTCCAGAAAAATTTGACCCGGACGGTGTTGTCCATTTTGGCTCTTCTATTTATATGAAACACAGAAACCAAAAAACTTATTAATCAGTATAACTGTAGCTATGTGCCGTACTAGAATAAAAAAAACTTTGACCAAATGGGGCAGTTTTGAATTTGACACTCTGAAAATCGTTTTTTTTTCAGTTTTTTAATTAAAAAGATACGAAATAATTGAAATAATAATATGATTCTAGTACGGACGATAGCCATTGACGTTGTGACCAACATATTAAAATTTCAGACGATTCGGTTGAATAGGTTTTTTGACATCAGGCCGATAAATGAGTTAAAAATTTGAGCAAACTTTCGAAATATAGAAAAAACAAGAAACCGATCTTTTCTGAAATTTCTGTACCACCGGGTCCCCATAATTCTGTGACAGTTTGAGTGCAATTGGAGTCGTGTGTTGTGTGATGTAGCATATTTTCTCATTTCTTCAATTATTGTGGGTACTTTGAGATCACGATGAAATTGTGCCTTTGTGATATAATAAGGGACGTTTGAGATCATCCTGAGGGTTTTCGACTGGAATCTTTGAAGTATTTAGCTGCAGTGCCCCAATGTCTCTAATGTCATATGACCATATTTGTTTCAAGATAGCTGAGTAAAGTGAGAGCTTACTTTCGAGAGAAAAAGGGGAATTTCGATATAGTAAACAATCTAGGCTTTTGAGTTTTATTCCTAGAGCCTTCCGTTTGGTGAAAGTATGGGTTTTTCATGTAAGTGTGCTATCAAGATGCATGCCGAGATATTTTGTGACGTTAGTTTGGGAGATGATTATATATATTATTGAGCTTAACGGGTGGGCAAGTTTTTCGATTTAGTGTAAAAGTGACTTGAAAAAAAAAATTATCCGTCTCGTTTGTGTATGGAAATTGTCAAAGTTGTCAAAGCCCCACTACAAGAGCTCGAATGGGAGGTCTTTCAGCATCCGTCGTATTGGCCGGACCTTGCACCGACCGATTACAATTTTTTCCGCTCCCTGTCAAATCATATGAAGGGCATTTCCTTCGATAACAAAGAGGTACATACATACGTCCGGCATGTAAAGGTCTCTAGGCCCAACCTATCGAAACAGCAAGTTTCCTGGGCCTACCGTTAGATGAACTAGACGAAGACGACCGGTAATTTACACTACACTGACAGGGCAAAGTTACTGCTACATCAACAACAGTATAACAAAGAGGTCCTTAAAAACTGGCTTGTCAACTTCGTTGACACCAGACCAGGCGATTTTTGACGGAATGGTATCAACAATTTGGTCGAGAGGTGAGAAGAGGTTGTAAACAGCAACGGCGAATTAACTTATTGATATAATTATTGTATTTTGATTAAATAAAAATCTTCGCTAAAAACGCTACGATCTTATTCCCCAACCTAATAAAAATCTAATATAATTGTATGCGATATTTTATCGAACACCTTCTAAAAGTCAGCATAAATACAGTCGACTTGTTGCCCTGCTGATAACGTTGCAATACAGTGAAGTTCAGGAATTCAATGAAAAAGGCTAGATTGAAAATTGTGAGCTACCTGTAACAAAACCATGCTGGTATGGTAAAATGATACTTTTAGTTGCAAAATACATCGTTTTTTTGACAATATTTTCCTGTTTGAAAATTAGATACTGAAGAGAGCTTCAACATTTTTCTGTAATTCGTTTTTTACCGCTTTAGAAATTGGAGTACCAACTGTCCAGTCATCGGTAAAAATACCCGCAGTCACAAAATGCGTCCGCGTTTAGAAGATCGCGTAGACCTATCGGGTGTGATAAAAATAAACAACTACATTCTCGTATACATACAAGCCAATCTATCTAAAGATTAAAAATAAATAACAAGAAAATTCCGCTGAAATTAATAATAACATACTTCCAAGGCAACATAAAAACGAGTACAGTATACAGTTTTGCATCAAAAAACAGTTTTATCTTACAGACGGTGGAATACCCTGGAATTTTGTGGATTTTCATCGCGCCATTTAAATAAAAGTAAAAAAAAAGATAATGATACCTGAGGCGAACGATTTGTTAGATATTAACTTGAGGGGCAGAGGAAAAACAGAACAATATTTGCGCAGACCATCAATGTCTGAAAGGCCATCAGAATCAGATATGAACAACAGTATAAGAGGTAGTCAGAATTAAAAAAAAATTGGATTTTTTTTGCATTTTCTTTAAGGGGGGGGTAGGGTCACAAAATCGAAATTTTTTTTCTTCACTCATCTTATAGTAAATCATTTCAAGAATGTTGTGTCAAAATTTTAAGTTGATCGGAGCAGAACTCTCAAAGTTATAGCCTTTGTAGGCACTCTACCTCGAATGCGGAGTATCGATAATTTCTCAGAGTCATTTTTTCAAACGCGTTTTTCCCGAAACGACTTCTTAAAAGTCGGTGCCAATCACAACTCCGAAACTATTCAACTGATTCTTTTCAAATTTGGCACACGTTTTCTAAATCAAAAATACCTCCCCCCTACACTGTTTTTTTTTTATTTTTTGTTTTTTAAGGTTATTTTTCACTTACAAATATGGCGAAATTTTTCGCCAAAAATGCTCGTTTTACGTTTTTTTTGCCACCAAAACTACAAAAATGAAAAAAAAAAAAAATTTATTAATGTAGGGGGGAGCATTACGTCATACTTTAACTGAAAAATTCGACTTTTTTAATTTCAGATGATTCTACGACGAATGCCGATTGGCACCGCAGAGCACCTCTCGAAAAACATATCTCCAAAAAAACTCTGTCATGGGCTTATTTGTCAATATTTTATTATTAATATTTTTTAAAAACTTATTGAAAAGATGTACAATAACATGTAACTGATTTTATTAAAGTATCTTAAGCCATATTTCTGTAAAAAATTCACAAAAAAAGTGTTTTTTTTTTAGCGCTAAACCCTACCTCCCCCTTAAGTATAATATCTTAAAAAATATTGTGTGAAAATTTTAAGTGAATCCGAGAAATATAATACTTTTCGAGTTATTCAACAATTAACAAAGGGTGCTCGGACGCAAACTTTAAACGGGCGTAACTTTAAATGCGTTTATCTCAAAACTATGTTTTTTGAATTGTTGATTACTGTAACTTAAAAACCGCTTGGTAGATTTTAATAAAATTTATACTGTTTTTGAAAAACATGAAGAACTCGTGCCTAATCAAAGAATTTTTTTCAAAAATTTCGATTTTTTTAAACAATTAATTGTCGGTTTTTTCTCGAAATTCTGAAAAATATTTCCTGAGGCCGCCGTATTGTTAATTTAGAAAAAAAGCTTCGGTCAGGTCCAAGATTATCTATTAGCAAAACTAATTTCTCTTGTCCGATTGATTTTAAATGAATCCCGCAAGGGACTTCTGAAGAAACGGGGTCCACACAAACAGCGATAACTTTAACCATTATTAATTTTTTTTTTGAAATTTTGCTAAAGCCAAGTCGAAACATGATGTATTAATGCTATGCTTTTATTTTTGTGAAATAAAGCAACTGAGTAGCAAAAAAAAAAGATTGAAAATCATAATTTTTTCGGGCCTCTGACTACCCCTAACCGCATAAGGGGGTAGTATGGTATTTTTTTTTTCATTTTTTTTTTTTTTTTTTTTAAATTATTCTATAACATCTTAAGATTATTGTGTGAAAGTTTGAAGTGCATTAGAGTAAAATTGACAAAGACACAAAGGATTAAGTATCTACCTCTCCAACCGGATTTCACGCTGCCGAAAATCTTTAAACGCGTTTTTCTCACACTTGCCTTTTTTACGGTCGGTGTCCACTGTAGATTCATATCTACTGCACCGATTCTTTTCAAATTTGGTTTTTTTGTTTCTTTACTTTATTCACGAGGTAATGACGTCGAGTTTTTTTTTTTTTAATTTTGTCATATTTTAAAACAACAAAGTTTTCAAGTTTTTTTTATGAAAAATCGGTGTTTTGACTTCAAAGCGCTTTAAAAAATTTAAAAAAAAAAAAAAAAAAAAAAAATCGACATTGTTACCTGCGAAACTTTATTAGCTGATGAAATCAATTTGGTTTTTTGATTTTAGTTGATCCAGTAATGAGTTCTGAGGGACACCGCAATAAAACTTTTTTATGAGACGTCCGCGAAGATTCGCTGCCACCAACTCATTTCTTCATAAAAATCAATGAAAATTTCACACAATATTCTTTAAATATGACTTTATAATGAAGTAATTTTAAAATTTTGAATAAATCAACTGTGTCGACAAAAAAAATTTCGAAAAATATGCTTGTTTTACACCGAATTAACCATACTACCCCCATAAGGAATGTTCATGCTGCTACAACAACAACAACAATAGTATAAAGCAGAATATGCTCAAAGACTAATATAAAAATGCATAATTGAATACGCCTAATTGTAAATGAATCTGCAACACACACAGGTAGGACAATGACACAAACATATCTACTTATATAATATACATACATATGTTATGTATGTGTCACACAATATTCGTGTTCCCTTCCTTATCGTAGTTCCTATTGCATATTTTAAAATGCATACATTGAGCATAGGAGCCAAATTTTCATAACAATGAAGTCTAATTTGATTAGCAGAACAACACTTGATTTCTTTTGGGGGACATATGACCATTAATATATGTATGTGCATACATTTGTCCCTACATATACATACATACATAGTACATCCCTCATAGTCAGTAATTAGAAATTATGCAAACGTCTTAAGATCGCGACTCTTAATCAACAAGGAACCTCAGATGAGCACTAGTGAATACGTGCATGCATATGTACATATGTATGTATGTATTTTCTTCGTTGCTTGCTAATGCGGTTGGCTTTCGTTTGCCCTAACAATTAACATTTAAATTAGTGCTTCACGCGCCTATGACCTCTGGTGCTGGAGATGCCGCGATCAGCGTTTGTCTTTAGTACCGCTTAGTGAACGGTAGGCACCGTTGTAGTATATGTACATATGTATGTATTATAATGCCGTTAAGGCAATGTAAATACGACTTTCATTAATAATCAAAACAATACATTTCTTAACTCTCCCCTGATGTTTAATTTTAATTCATTTTATTTTTGAAAGCTAAATATAAAAATATAAATAATTCTGCAGAATTCATTGTAGACGTATGTATAATCGCAATCGGAAGTTTTAATAGCACTGCAATGTACCACTTAAAACTGAAGAACAAATCGACGGCGCTATTGCATTTTTCACCAATGAATCATTCACGCAATAACCTTATCAACACCAACAGTCGAACACACAACCAAAAGAAAATATATTCCGGACTACATACATAACACAGAAGATAAAACTTAAAAGAAAACTAAGGAAACAATGACAAACAACAAGACATCCAGACGACAAAACCATCTTAAACAAAATGACTTAAGATATTAAACAGATGCTAGGTTAGGTTAGTTTGGTTGACAATAAGCCACGCATAGATCTTTTGGTCCCTAGCGATACCAGCTGGAGGCCGACCTCTATGAATACCGAAAGTAGACATCAGGTAGGATATCAGCGCTTTTGGCGAATCTAAGCAGAGCTGGGAGATCCGCTTTTGAGACGTCCTCCAGACCCTCCAACAATGGGGCTCCCAGGCATTTTAAACGCGTTTTTAATAATGCCGGACAAACGCACAGAAATTGTTCTAAAGTTTCCTTAACATTCTCTCTGCATTTCCTGCATTTGTTCGTGTTAGGAATCCCTATCTTGTACACATGTGCAGCAATAGATTATGACCTGTAAACAGTTTTTAAAGGAATTTGAAAATAAAAACCTACAATCTTATCTGGCAAGTTTAGACTCTACAAAAAATGACAAATTCTCACTATTGAAAGCTAAGAAGAACAACATTTCACCAACATGCAATTCTTACCGAAAATAATACGTGGGCTAAATCCCATTTGGATAAAGCTTGCACACTTGCGAAACACTTCAAAAATAAATTCTTCTTCTTCTTCAAAATAACTTACCTGATACATTTGAATTCAAAGATGGAAAAATCGAAAAGTGTCCATACATGAAATACTGACAAAAATTAAGAATATAAATAATAAAAAACCTCCAGGCTACGACTGAATTAATGGGCAAATTATAAAGAATCTACCCGACAATGGAATTAAGTATCTAAGGAATATATTTAACTCGTCAATAAGACGCAAATATTTCCCTTCGCCATGAAAAGCTTCTGAAATAATTGCTCTGCTAAAACCAAAAAAAGATGTCAACAAGCCTTCATCATACAGCCCGATAACTTCCTTGCCTATTTTGTCGATGCTATTTGAACAACTGATTTATGAACGCCTTGATCCCCTAATAAAGGGTGATTTTTTAAGAGCTATAGGAAAGTTGTTCAAAAAAACACACGTAAAATTCAGAAAAATCCATGAACATGTCATGCAAGTCAAGCTCTTGCATTTTGGGCAAAAAAAAGTTGGATATCATTTCACGGTAGCGCTCGCCATTCACAGTTACGTTACGATTCGCAGCATCTTTGAAGAAGTACGGTCCAATGATACCTCCAGTACATAAACCGCACCAAACTGTGACGTTTTCTGGATACATTGGTAGCTCTTGCAATACTTCTGGCTGATCTTCACTCCAAAATCGACAATTCTGCTTATTTACGTACTCATTGATCCAAAAATGAGCTTCGTCGCTGAACACAATTTTTCGATAAAAAAGTGGATCTTAAACTTTCTTAACAGAACACGCATTTTTATAATAAAATTCAATGATTCGCAAGCGTTGTTCGATTGTAAGACGATTCATGGTTAAATTATAGACCAAACTGAAGATGTTTGACAGTGAAACAAAACACGAAACGTGCGTCAGCTGTTTAAACCAACTGTTTCAAAAGATAATAGCTAAAAAATCACCCTTTACAATCTAACGGCATCATTCCCTTTCATCAATTTGGCTTTCGGCGAAAACATTAAACGATACAACAGGTACACCGAGTAACAAAAATAAAATACAAAAAGAAATTTACAACAAAAATGATTGTGTCCCAGCATACCTTGACGCGGCTAAGGCTTTTGACAGCGTATGGCATCCCGGACTATTGCACGAATTAAAAAAAAAAAATACTACCAACTGACTATTATCTACTTTTGCGGAGTTACTTTAATGAAAGATATTTTTGTGTTAAATATCAGGACGAATGCTCTGATGTACTACGTATGGAAGCAGGTGTTCCACAAGGAAGCGTTTTGATGCCACTCTTATACATTTTCTATACACATGATATACCCTGCCCAAGTGACGATAGCATGATTGCAACCTTTGCTGACGACACCGTTTGAATGACCTCTAACAAAAACATAAATGTTGCCACACATAAACTATAACAGCTACTTAACTCAACGCTGACCTGGAAGTAGCATATACTTCAAAAGAGAAAAACAGATTCAGACAACTCTACTGGCTACTACGAAACGACTCGCGACTTTCACTTGGTAATAAATTGTTGATCTACAAATCTCTTATAACTCCAATCTGGAAATATGGCATCGAACTATGGGGAACAGCGATCAAATCAAACCTTAAAATAATGCAACGACTACAATCAAAAATCCTAAGGACTATCGCAAACGCAGGCTGCTACACAGGGACCTCAAAATTCAATTTATGGAAGACGTCATTCGAGAATGCTGCGCAAATCATATTCACAGACTACTAACACACACAAACGAAGAAATGGTGAAAATTCTACATTCAGAACTGCAAAAACGAAGACTAAAACTAGTAACTCCGACAGCCCTAGCAGATACTTTATCAATAATAAATATCAACCTGTTCCACGTTTTATGACATATAATTTTTATGTCTATTTATCCGTCCTATGTTATATAATTCTTATATGCATTATTCCTCTTATGCTGCAAAAAGGAATGTACTTTAAATAATGATTTAATGTTACGCTTATATTTGCATAATTGTTATAAAAATTACTAAGTTTCGGAAGTTGACAGATGTAATAAATTGGAAAAAAATGTGTGCCCTGCTACAGTAAGCCTGATATAACGAAACTCAATATAATAACATTTTTTCTGAAACGAAGAAATTATGAGCTTTAAACCTTCAGCATATATTGACGGTTAGGTAAAAGCCTCTACGAGTATATGTATGTATGTGTAGCTTGTGGTCTTGTTTTAACCTTCCTATACCCGCGTTAATTTTTGTAACACATATACCCGCGCACGGTCTCACAGACCGAAAATTCAGACTACATAAAATATTAGTTTTTTCAAACAAAACTAAAAACAATATATTATTTTTCAATCCCGTAGATGTAATAAAAAAATAAAACTACGCATTAAATTTGTATTCACTTATTTTATTGATTTTAAGTGATTAACAAAAAAGCCATCAAAATCGATAATTTTTTCTTAAGTACTACAAAAACAAAACAATAACATATTTTTTTATTCACATAAATAAAAAAAAGTTATAATAACTTCAAAACACTTCTTGGGCAATACATAAATTATAAATTGTATTAGTTTTTAGCCTTGAAATAAAAAATCATGCCATATCGCAATTCATGTAAAAATCTGCCTTAAAAAGAAAACTTACGCTTTTACCTCTTCAAAAAAAAAAAAAAAAAAAAAAATGCCTGTTCTAGCTTAAAAATATTTATTTGCAATAAAAACGTCAAAATAAACTGGGACACACTGTAGTATTTTTGAAACGCGGCTACAACTTCCTCAAATAATTCCCTTATTGGAGCTAGTTTATCTGCGGCAGTCCTTTCAGCTCGCGTGAATTTATTGTCAAATCTTAGACAACGCATTAATAAATAAAATCGATTCCAGCTCATAGTTAATCGAAATATCTCCGAAGAGGAACCATCTGTTTTGAATAAATCTTTAGCGTTGAAGCGACTATTTCTCCTAACTCCAGCAAAGATTAAAAGGCCTAAAAGGGCTTCGATTTCTATGTTGCCTGTATAGGTACAGTCGCTTTCTCTTGAAAAATTAGGTTTTATGAGATCAATATGTTCATTATTATATTTTACAATACGATTTATAACAACTTCAGTAAAAAATAATCTCCAAACCTCGCCTATTTCCTTCAAGTTTTTTGCTGCTTTTCTAGGCCCTGGCAGTTGAGTGACTATATTCCTAGCGAGACGTCTTACACGATTTGACGGAGCATCATTATTCCACCTAGTGTGTCCATCTTTACCAAGATAAAATTCTCTATCATCTATCTCATTCAACTCCTCGTCGATTTCTTCATCATCTGCTTGCTCGGTATCATAACTTTCTACATCTCCTGCAACAAAGTCTTCAACGTCGCTGTCATTTTCATCCTCATAATTAGAAGTCAAATTTTTTTCCTCCAAAAGTAGTCTGATTTGCTCTTCACTCATTATAATATTAAAAAGTACTTGCAAAATAGTAAAACGTAAAAAAATAAGAAAGACACAAAAAAAACAAAATAACTGCTTTAACTTCACAAAAAATTACACATATACCCGCGTCGGTCTCACAGACCAATTTTTATAAAAATCACCAACACGCCTGTCTAGTGCAAACGCCAAATCAACACTAATATAGAGCTTGCAAGAAAACCGGAAGCTAGCAGTAAATTCAACTTTGTAGAGTTTCTGGAAAAACAAAAATTTACGTAAAATCATTTTCTCGGTCTCACAGACCAACGCGCGGGTATAGGAAGGTTAATTATTGTCAGTGAAGCGCAAGCCGCTTTGCCTATGCGTCAAAATTTCAATAATTAATAGATCTGTCCATGAAGCAAATAATTTGTAAAAAAATTTACAATTTATCACGTTTTGGTGTTCATGTATCCAAAGAACTTGCAAAGTAGGGAAAGTGAGAGAGCAAAATGAAATTTGATTTTGAGGGGAAGTTACAAGTTTTTACAGGATAATTTTTTACTTGTAAGAATTTGCAAGTGAGAACAACAGCTGATCGCCAAGTAAAAATAAACACGAATTAAAATTTGCGCATTGCATTGCGAATGGAATGTTCTTCAACTGACAGCGATCATGAAATGGAACGAATTATTGCGGATAAAATAACATTATGTAATTCCGAAGCTCGTTGTTTTACATTTTACTTGGTTTATTATTATTTTTTAATTTAATACAAGGTGAGGTGGCTCAATTGAAAAAATGTTTAATTTTGCGACTTTTCCTGCCAACAATGTAATCATCTTTTCGTAAAACTTGCAAATTGTTACTGGTTTTGCGTTCATGTACTTTTTTTTTTGATATTTTGCTCTTTGAGAGAGAATTCTCGGAAATTATTTTACTGGATAATTTTTACATGAACAGACCTAATGCTGTTGGTCAAAGCGAATCTATACAAGAGCAGCTGATATGTTTATTATATAATATATGTGTATCCTTTTTACTTTTCTATTTTACTAATAAAATACTCTCTCAGTCGTCTACTACATGACAACACCCTTTTCTTACAATTTACATTTTCCCTGGCTCGTGAAAAACAAATCAGAACATGCTGATTCGCAAGGCAAATCTATTAGAGAAGATATCAATACACCAACAACAATCTTTTGTACATTAGAACGATAAAAGTTGGAATTAGGAGCTTTTAAGAGCATGCGACGATGGTGCGGTTGGAACGACTTTTCATCACTTCATTTTGCGCTGACATCCTAATGTACACGACGAAAAAAAAGCAAATCAGCTGGTCTACAGATATAACCTTTAATGGATTCACCTTGGAACATTCTTTCTTAATATTCTCGAAACGCCAAACTTTCTAGCTTGGTTCCGTTATTTCCATGCTCTTAGTTTTCGAGAAAACTGTTCTACCACATTACCCTGATATTCATAACTATGAAAGCGTAAATATCTTTGGAATTATATTTGATAAAAGGTTCCCATTAAGAGAACATTGCAAAACTATTAGAATGTGTTGAGGCAAAATACTCGATATCCTTAAGTACCTTTCATCCAAACTTTGCCTGATAAATTCACCAAAGTTTGTTAATGCCACAAAGACCCTAATCCTTTTAAAGTTGGGTTATGGACTAGCGTTTATTGAACAAAAGAGCAAAAAGCAACTTAAAATTTATAGCGCCACCACACCATATAGGGCAGCTGGTTTGCCGTCACTACAAGATCGCATATTTTAAAATACTTCAATGAAACTAATTCCAGCTTACAACGGACCCATTTCGTGGTATGAGTGGCATGGTGTTCCTATGTGCGATGCGGTTGCCAAACGTAACTCATTCCAGACGTCTTATATTTCAGCAATTCTCTTATATTCAATTCCCTAGCAAAAACTCAAATAAATAATAAAGCGATTGCATTCCAAGCGTCTCTTGCGAAGACCTGAGAATGTCTAAGAGGCTTACTAATTGGACATACCACTATAACATACGGCCAAATCCTCAACAATTGCAACTCTGTAATCATCTCCTTGTCTTGTATCAAAATTTTATCTAATTCAGGGGAAGTATTTTTGGAAAAGCTGTCGAAACTAAAAACATTGAAATAATCGCAATTATTTTAGAGCCAATTTTCAGTGCAAGTTTAAATTTGCTTTCCAACTAAACTAAGATTAAATGCCCAATTTTGCAATGTTAAACTTAAATAAAAATGAGGTCTCAGAAAAATCGGTTGAACTGGTTGACTTGTAATCACGCGTGTTGTTGTTGTTGTAGCAGTATACTTAACGCTGTTAGTGCTGTGTAGATTACCGGTAATCTCCGTCTAGCTCATCTAACGGTAGGCCCAGGAAACTTGCCGATTCGGTCAAACACCAGTGTGAAACAAGATGTATGATGCATTAGTGATATTGATTTATTGTAGTTTTACTAGACTCTGCTAGACATTATCGTATTTATACGTATTATATATAAAGATCCCTAAAAGTGTTTGAATCATACCAACCCACTCGGCTACGACGGTAATAGCATTTAGTCCAATTTTCACGGTATCGAAAGACTATCTTCGTATGAGCAAAACACAAATTTCACAAATACACAATATAAAAGGTTACGGGTTGTTGGATCTTGGATCTTGTCCTGGTTTTATTAGTACTTGAATAGATTTTGTTTTAATAAATGAGTACCACAACAAACGCTCAGATTAACATTTTTGATGAAGGAAAAATATAAATATAAATTTGGGAATTAAAGGAAATAAAATTTTGTCAACACTTAGAAGCATTTGAAGTAATTTGGTTTTTTTGTTGCTCACCAATTTTTACATACATACATATATGTGAGTAAATTACATAGAATAAATCTCTTGCAAACTTGCTTTTACATTACAAACAGAAAAATTATTGTTCAATGTATACATGGTTAAAATTTTAAAGTACATAAATAACGCTGAAACTTTTTATTTTATAATTAAAAAATAACTTTTATAAAAATAGTAGCAGCTACTTATATGCGCTTCTGATTTAAATAAGCATTTCTTGTAAGGAATTATTAATCCCTACAATGCATTACACTTGGCCTATGCGATGTTCGCACTAATTAAGTGTTCAACTAGACATCTCTCTTCATCAATTTTCATTCACCTTTAATCGATGTTTAGAGATGACATACGTTTTTCCACCCTGCAAATAAAAGTATTACGAGAAATAAAAACAAACCATTAGCAGAGCGAAAAAACATAGAAATTATATCACATACGTAATTTCAATGTCTTGAAAAAGCTCTCCTATCCAAGCGATGACAAGACAATAATGTTGGAATAGCTGTATAAGAAGCTCAGCTTCATCAAGCATTTCCAGTCTTTCAACGCGTTGTCGCTCAGCAAGGGATATGCTTTGATAAACTTGTACCATGTCCCAAGCCCGACTTCCTGTCCATCCGCACTCCAGAAACCGGCCCATTTGCGTATCTAAAGAAATGCAGGACTCTACGCCAGCTAAACTGCAACCACGGCTGCGTAAATTGTTCAACATGACTTCTCCGAATCTATCGTTCATATTAACCTTAATAAACCAAAACCAAGAATGAGAAAGCAATGTTTTTCATGTACATAAATTTCGAAAGGTAATATCTACCTGCTCGTAGTTAACAAATACAGCAGTTTTGAATTTACTAGCTATCCATTTGAGTAAATTCTTACAATTCTGTGCCTCAATATATACCAGCACACACTCGGCAAGAAATATCGTAGGAAGGCTGTAATCAATTTCAGCTTGCTGGAGCTTATTGTCCAACTCGTCGACGTTGCGAAGGTCGACGCCCATTAGGTGATAGTTGGGTCCGTGTAAATCAGTCGTACTTAGACGAACTTCGCCATCTTCGTCATGTATTTTGGCCAGCAGAACTTTATTGCGTTTGATTGTGTAACACTTACGTGCTGTGACTGTTGGAAAATCTAGTTCAATAAAATTTTTTACTTGATGTGGGGTATCCCTCAGACGAAAGTATAAGGTGTCAAAGCCGCAACCCAGATTTATGATTTGGCAATTCCCATCAGTTTTCTAGTAGAAGGCACAAGATAAGATACATAGCTGAGCTTAATATGTTCCATTCATATTTTCAAAAACTATTTATGCATGCACATTAGTGTGGTCATAATTTGTATGGAAAAACATAAATGTTTTGCGGACATCTCCTAGAAAACTACTAAATCTTAAGCCGTTCGGAAAGAGTTTAGAATTTTCGACTAGAGACAAAGTTTGGCAATTGCTTTACAAGCTTTAAAAAAATGTTCTTGGTCACCACCCGATTTTTTCTTAATTTTTCTAATAACATCTCAGACTATGCACAGTAATCACTGGAAGTTTAGGAGTAACTTTTGGAATTATATTCAATCAGTGGAAGATATTATTATAGCGAAGCACTAGAATTCAACTATATGCCCTTGTTGCGACGCTGATTTACAGATTTCCTGACTTCATTTTACAGATTTCCTGACTTGCTTCAATCTTTAAAGTACTTTAAAATTGTTAGTTATCTCAAGCTTATCTCACCATTAATAGAGTTCTAAAAACGTAAAGATCTAATGCACTGACTGAAATTTTGTCTGGAAAATAAAGAAGTTATAACTAAGTTTTTTTTACATTAGTTTGGAAAAATACTATGTAATTATTTGAACTTCTGACTCAAGCCGAAAATTCTAAATCTTATTCGATTGACTTTATGTTTCATATTTAATATTTTATTTGGGTAACCTCATATTTTTAGAGGATGTTTTGAACAATATTAACATTTTTAGAAATAGTGACCACTCTAATGTGGTTAATTTATTGCTCATATACATTTTTTTTAATCTGTACCATGCACACCTGGGTTATAGTTTGTCTGACACCTGTATCCTATACACATACCCACTTGCTGTAACAATAACCTACTGGTTAAAACTAGTCATATGATTACCTTGACGTCACTGATACATGTATGCATAGATTTGTTTCGAGTTAAAGAAGTACTATTTGCAGGCACTAACCTTCAGAAACTTTTCTATACACATCTCGACACCTTTTACTCTGGCAAAATAGCCACGATTAATCTCGGGTGCTTTTCGATCCTGGTTACGCACAAAATGCCCAATGTAATCGTCTTTCCAATATCCCAAGCGAACTGCACATCGTTTACAATCGCTGGCATCGTCATTAGTCGCAATCACAGCCTCATCGCATGGGTGAAATGTGCAAGGCGGTTCCATCACTATTAATGTTTCCACGGTCCTCCGTCCTCGGATATTGCTTATCTGTCGTCAACCACTGCAAACAAAAATAATCTTCATAACATAATAATAATTTTTAATTGCTCTACATATGTACACTTTATTTGGCTAAGCCACAAACCTTGAACTTCTATTTTTCACTCGATATCCCTATGCCTTTTGGACTTAGCTATTCCTTTCTTTATTCACAATTCTCTTTGTGCCTAGTTTTAGCAACTATGAATAACAATCAAATATTTATGTTTGCCATACCAGAAGTTTATCGCAATTCCTTGTCTAATTTTTCTCCTTCACAAGTTTTGATTTATTTCCCCCAGTGCCCGATTGTAAATTTTCCGAAATTCTGTTAGGATTAGAAAACCAAGGAAGTAGAGTTGCATTCTTTGTAAATTTTTGGCAATGTCAAACGTATTTATTTTGCTTTGCCAAATTCACCATCGCATGCGATTGACAGGGTTGTAAAATTGATTTTCGAATTTCGTATGCATCCAAAAAAGTACTTTCCACAAAACGAAAGTACTTTTCGAAAATTAACACAATAAACACCCACCCTATTCTAAAGCATATTTATAAACATGAAAAACTGAGAGATTTCCCATTAAAAATATATATCTACTGTTACAAGAGGAACAGAAAATACTAATAGACAAATGTATTTCGTATAACAATAACAGCAAAACAACGTAAATAGCAATATTCACGTAAGAAACCCGTATCTAGTAAATACATTCCCATCAAATTCTTTAGTATTGGTTAAAATTGTTTTATTTGCAATAATTAAATTAAAGAACCATAAACCATTACACTTAGTGTAGTCTTTGGCTTGTATTAAAGCAGAAACATTCCATACCTATAATATATTAAAGTACCGTTTTTTGATTAGGATTTGAACCGAAAACATTCTCTCAATATTTGCTAAATTTTAATTTAATAAATAATTAAATATCGATTAGACCTTAAATCGGGTCACGAATCCAGTAATCTAAATCCATAATTAACGTTGGCCAGTTTTTCTTCTTTTATAACTTGGTACTAGTTTTGCCGTTTTTGATATTTTCTGCAGTAGGCAGCCAGTTTAAAATATCGCTTCTGAGTTTAGCCTCCAAGTTCAAATATGTTCACTATAAAAATATTTCACATGTTCTTCAAACTCGTAAACTTCTCGGTGATAAATATATTAGTATTTTCAAACTTGGAAGCGATTTGCCTAGGTCAGTGTTTCCAAGTTTAAATAAGGTTCTACTTTTCAAACCATTTTTCTAATTTGAAGTACTTAATGAATATTTTTTTACAATTTTTCCTCAACCTTCAACAGAAAACAAACAAAACCAAAAATTTGTGGTACGAATGTCGTCACAGCAATCAGCTGCTCATTCGTTTCATCTTTCATTTACGAAATTTGTCGTATCTTTGGAAAATCTGTTTAAGGTAGCGGCACTAATGCAACAACAACATTTACAAGTATTTTGGTTTTGCGATTCGGCGCAGTGAACATTAAAATTTCCGTAAGAATGTAAACAGCGATAAAAACATCCAATATTTGACGTATTTAAATTTATTTTTCGTAGGGAGTCTAGTTATTTAAATAACATGGATAGTTCTTTATTTTAATTTTATCAATATGAATGTCTGTTAACTTAACGTAAAATTGAAAAACAAATTGTTGAGTAGAACCACTTTAAGAATAAGGGACCTTAACTTAAAAATAAAGGAAACTAAAAATTTGTATATCATTAAAAAAAAAAAAATATGAAAAAGAGCGCCGTCATACTAAACGCTGAATGTGTATTTAGGTCATTTAGCTCTTAATGCAACTCTAAATGTCCATTTATCCATATAAAATTGTCTACCTAAATGCAACTAAATGCGAAATATATTTGCATAAGACCGCGTTCATACCGGGAGACTTTTGGTGTTGCACGTCGGGTTCACGCATGCCAACTCTGGTGCTTGCAATTGCTAATTAGTAGTTCCTAGTTAGTTAGCAATGGTTTCCAGCCTATAGCCAATAGCACTAATGAGAAAATATAATGACCGAGGGCGAGCAACGACTCTCTCTCTTTCTCGTCTCCATCGCTCTAACAAGTTACGAGTTGAAGTCACAAAAGTCGCCCTATATGAATACGGCTTTAAGAATCTAAATACCAAAAGCAACTCTGTAACCTTCGAAAAATTAGTAATTTCAAAATTTTGTGCGCTTTTGTAACTATCCACCGTTTCTTAAATTTGCTTCGTAAACCGGGGTATTTATTTTCTCATTTATAATTAAAATAGAGAACTGATTGATTTTAAAATGAAGTCACATCTTCATACATGTAAAAGAAAAGCGTCCTGGTCTTCACAACATTTCTCTCAAAATATTATGTAATTGCCAGCTGAAAGCCTCCGTTGCTAGCGCTGCGTTATCTTTTTGTTTATTTAGCAATTCTATTGTTATTTAAGCTTAAAAAAAAAATATATATATATAGATATTATGTAATTCCGTTGTTGTCAAAGCCTCCCGCCTGAAAGTATGCATTGGAATATTGTCACACAATTATTCGTGCATATATATTATTTTACAATAAGAACAATTGAAAACTATGAACACAATTCGAAAAAGCAATGGTCAAAAGGCGAAATGTACATTTCGGATTCAGAATGATGGGTTTGTCAAATATCAAATGGAATTCAGTGTTGTTAGGTTTTGAGATTACATTTTGTGGTTACAGTAAAATTTATTTTGCTGTGAAATATTTTCGTTTGCTATATTTGTGAAATAAAATAACAAATATTTGTGCTACAAAATAACTTCTTTCAAAATTATTGATAATTTGCAGGTTATCTTGTGCAAATCGAATATTATTTGCTTGTTATTTGCCTGCTGTTGCTTGTAAACAAATATTGGGTATGGGAATAAGTTTCCGCCCTCTTAAAAGAGGTGTCGCTGCTGATACTAATTTTGTGTTCGCTCTAGTAATATAGAAGAAGATTTGAAGGTGTATATGTGAGGTCTCGATCGCAGTAGTTGACATTCGTTTGAACCGTAAAGATCCTTTTTTATCTAACGTCAAAAATGTCTACGCTCGTCTCGAAAAAACAGCATTTGTGGGAAGTCATGCTTCATTACTACCTTTCAAAGAAAAGTGCAGCTGAAACGTGTCGTGTATTGATCAATATTTACGGTAATCACGCTCCATGAAATACAACGTGTAAAGAGTGGTTTCGACGCTTCCAAAGACGCAATTTCGACGTGACTGATAAAGATCGCGAAAGGGTACCGAAAAAATTTGAAAATACTTAACTACAACAATTATTGGATGAAGACGCATGTCGAATCCTTGATGATATGTCTAAAGAGTTGGATGTTGATAGATTAACCCTTCACAGATCAAACGTTTGCACGCGAGTGGAATGGTTCAGGAAGCAGGTAACTGGGTGCCACATAAATTGAAGGATATCGGAGAGGGATAACGAGAGACGTTTGGTGACGTGTGAGATGCTTCTTGAACGACAAAAAAGGAAAGGTTTCTGCATCGCATCATCACTGGCGATGACCTAACCCAGGTCCATCGACAGTAAAATAATATTCATGCTTCAAAGGTTATGTTATGCATATGGTAGGAGCAGAACGGTGTAATCTATTATGAACTCCTTAAACCATCTGAAACCCTCATTGGCGATCGTTACCGATTGCAGCTAATGGGTTTGAGTCGAGCTCTCAAAGAAAAGCGGCCGGAATGGGACCGTAGACATGACAAACCGATTTTGCTGCATGACAACGCCAGACCACACCTTGCTAAATCGGTCCAGAATTATTTAGAGGGACTGAATTGGGAAATCATGGCCCACCCGCCGTATTCCCCAGACATTGAACCTTCGGATTACCATCTGTCCAACCAATGCAGTCAGCCCTTATTGGAGAGCGGTTCACTTCTTACGAGAGCATCGCAAACTGGCTCAATGAATGGATCAAGTCAAAAGCACTCGAACTTTCGTCAGACGAATCCGTATGCTGCCTGAAAGATAAAGTAAAGTTGTAGCTTCCAATGGCGTATACTTCACATAATATCATGTATTATTTAATTGTTTAAATGATTCGTAACTTTGGCTTAAAAAGAACGTAAAAATAACCGACGGCAAAAAATTCGTCCACGCCGCAATTCATGCTATTAAATGTGTCCTAATTTTGACAGCAGGTACTCGTCAACTCGTTACCCGCTGTCCGCTGCGATTCTATTCAAGGTGTAAATTGCATAACTCTAACACCACTCAATCTCTATTCTATTGACCATCCGTTGGATCTACTAAAAAAAAAATTAATTCGACAGCCTGTAATAACAAGTAAGGAAGCTTTGCGGGCAAAATGAACGAAAATTATAACTTTAGGAAACAAAGAAGTGAAGTCCTAAGCTATCGTGGCTATTCCACAAAATATTTATTTTCGTTTTGTATAGTATTTATAAAGTTTTTTCCATATGTTTTAAATTTTTTTGTTACTATATTACATGCATGTTTCGGCAATTACTTACCGTTATGTAAAATATGAAATGAGGAATCTGGTTATTTGTTTTTGCTTTTATATTTGATAAAGAAATAAATAAATAAAAAATGTCTTCAACTATAAATTTATCTTGTGTTTTTAATTAAGTTAAAAATATTTGTAAGACTTTATGGGCTTTGTGAAGGTATTTGTGGAAATATATTACGCAGTCAGCCGCAGCTAACAGTTCCCGTATGGTCGCGCAGTAATTCATTTCCGGCTTTTCGAGCTGTTGGTGAATGCTTTAGTCCAGAGTATTTTTCATGCCGCTCCGTGACTAGGGTCTCGAGATAGAGACCAAAACGTGGACCCTAGAATGTGTTTGTACAATATGGATATCAAATGAAAGCTGTTGATAAGTGCTTTAATACGGGGTAATTTTCATACCTATTGATGACTAGGGTCTCGAAATATATGCCAAAACGTGGACCCGCCGTGTCTTTAAACCGAATTAAACCAAACTTACACACATTGTTAAGTAAGTATTGAAAATGGGTTTCGTAAAGTTTGGTTGTAATTCGGAGCAGTGGCAAAGGGTACAGCGTTCTTTTGAGCCAGCCATAATGTCGCTTACTTTTTTAACGCTTGGGGCGGAACTGAACTGTCAAACTGACAGTGTGAGTTACAATGTGTCAATATTTCTTTCTGATTTGGATGCCATAAGGAAAAAACGTAAGTGCAACATGTAAAAATTGTTTGTGAATTTTTTTGGAGTGGATTTTGGAACAGTGAATAATTTCTTACGAAATTTAAGAATTTAATGTGAAATCCGAATGAAATTATGTGTTCGTGGAAAAAAAATTTTTTTTCGTTTTTTTTTTTTGAAAAATATAAATGGATAATGGTTAAAAAAGCTCCAATGCTTAATAAAACATATAAATTGAAACGAAAAATTCATGGATGATCAGGAAAAAAGACGATTGTTTATTCATATTTATTTATTCTTTTTTCCTGATTTTCAATTTATATTTTATATTTACTCAAAAACAAATAGAAAAACAAAAAATATTGTTTATGCCAAAGCGCTTGAATAAAGAATAAAGAAATAAATAATATGAAAATCATATACTTTCTGTTCTAAACCATATCTATTCTATTTTAGTGTGCCCAGCGAAGGGGCCGGGTTTGCTAGTGCTAAATAAAAGCGCAGTTTTTCTTAGTGAGATTGTGGAGATTCATGTGAAACGACGGTAATATGTCCACAGTCCTAGAAAATTTATATTTTTGGGTCTTGATGATCATCTTCGTGCATATTTCTAGGTCTTGATGATCAATTTCAAAACAGACTTAATTTTTTTCTTGTCCATATTGAACCATCCTGAGCCTTTGACAAAGCGTAAAAGCTTGTTGATACCTAAAGTGTATCGATTGTCTATATTCATTAAGAAGTAGGATCTTAAATATCGGTTATTGCTTTTGGCTAGAGCCGGGAATGTGTAAAAAAGATGTTGAATTGTTTCCAACTCCTCCTTATTCATGCAGCTACGACAGAAATCATGCATGTAAACGCCGAATCTCCTTATATGATTTCCTATGAGATATTGTCCTGTGAGGGCCCCTACTAAGGTCCTAATTTGAAGTATACTCAATTTTATAATATTCTTGGACAGACGTAGATTTATCGTTGACCTTGTTTGCTTGGCAAATTCACAGGTATTGGCACTGATCCATCTTTGATTTACCGAACTGATTAGTGCGTCCATAAAAAGAAGTTTGCAAGTTGGGAGAGGTTCCCCCATAAAATTACTTATGTTACTACTGCATACAAGAACCTTCTCTTGCAAGTTGGTCAGCCCTACAGTTCCCTGGTATATCTCTGTGGCCTGGAACGCAGCATAAGATTATACGATATTGTTTGGCCATCTCATTAAGAGATTGGCGACAATCTAAGACACTCCTTGATGTTATTTGGAATGCATCTGTTGATGATATTTTGTTTATCTCTAACCATTTTAATGCTTCGTTAATAGCGTTTATTTCCGCTTGAAAAACACTACAGTGATCCGGTAGATTAAAAGACCCATTGATAGAAAACTCTTCGCAATATAACCCTGATCCTACACCGGTGTTCATTTTAGATCCGTCCGTGTAAATCTTAACGTGTGTGTTGGGTGATGGATCTTCTTCAAGTCATTCCAGTCTAGAAGGGATTTTCATTAAGAAATTCCTTTCGAAGCAGAGAATTGGAGGGTGAAGCCGCTGAGTATTTTCAGAAGAGATCTAGGGGCGGCAGATGTAAATGATATCCAAAGCCATGGATGGCGTGGTTTTCATGACGCCACATATTGCTAATTCCGCTGACCTCTGCACCTTATTCAATAAATTAGAATAGGTTTTTTTCTGCATAGCACACCGCCAGACAACATTTCCATGTAGAAGAATGCGTCTGACGGCAGCAGTATAAAGTCAATGAGCAACCTTAGGTTTAATTCCCCAGGCCTTACCTAAGCTGTCTTATAGACGTAAAAAGCTAGGTGCGCTTTCTTAATTCTTTCTAAGAGTTTTGTCTTCCAAGTCAATTTCCGATTAACGGTGTGTTGTGGGCATTAAACACGTACAACGCGTGTTCTTTAAAAAATCATCCGCAATCTACCATTCGGAGGTAGCATAAAAATGTGCAACTGTCATTTGGGGAGCACCATCATAACGGTTCAAATTGGAAGAGAAGTTTGACCTGATGCTTTCCATTTCAATTCAACCGGGCTATTCGGGTCATGTTCTTCGATTTCGATGTAACTCAAATATGTTGCTCTCTGGTCAAAATAATGAGACACGTATTTTTTTGTTCGCCCGAAAAATTTTTTTTTCAAGAGTTATCGGCAATTTTGTTTTTCGGCTCAAAATCGATTTTTTTTAATTATATAAGAAATTTTTTTTTTTAACTGCTCATAACTTAGTCAAAAATGAACCGATTTTAATAATTTTGGGTTCAAAATGATCGTCATTACTTACACGAGCGATTTCATGTAGAAACAGTTGCAAAAAAGTATTTGAAAATTTTTTATTTTGCAAAAAACAAAAAGTGCGAAACAGGTTTTTTACTCAAAAATTCATTACTCAAAAACAACTCATTTTAGCTACTAGGCATTCTGCTCAATTGAAGTTTGAGGTGTCTTCTTGATTTAAAAAAAGTTATATAAAAAAAAAAAAAATACACTTTTTGAAATATTGAATTTCGAAAAAATCTCAATTTTTTTTCTTTTTTGCTAAATAAAAAATTTTCAACTACTTTTTTGCAATTTTTTCTACATTAAGTCGCTCCTGTAAGTAATGACGATCATTTTGAACCCAGAATTATTAAAATCGGTTCATTTTTGACTAAGTTATGGGCATTTAAAAAAAAATTTTTCTTATATAATTAAAAAAAATCGAGTTTGAGCCGAAAAACAAAATTGCCGATAACTCTTGAAAAAAATTTTTTTCGGGCGAACAAAAAAATACGTGTCTCATTATTTTGACCAGAGAGCAACATATTTGAGTTACATCGAAATCGAAGAACATGACCCGAATAGCCCGGTTGAATTGAAATGGAAAGCATCACCTACAAATTTTTAAAGAAAGTGTCTTCGTTATATCTTCCACTGCAAAGGCGTGATTCTAGCCTTTTCCCTGATTTCTCTAAATCATAAAATAAATAAATAAATAATAAAAAATATGTAGTTTGTATTTTCAGGAGTTACACAATTTATTGTTTTTTTTTTATTTCTTAAATTTTAAATACTTCTTTTTAAATAAATTTCAATGTCTCTTAAAAATATATTGGTATTATAAATTTCCATATGTATGATAAGTAAGTAAACCTTAAGGAAAAAAGTGATTTTCTAGACTACAACCTAAACATGACAATAGGAAGACTCGTATTCCTATTGAAGCTAAAGCTTAAAAACTGAGGAAGTTTTAAACCATTCCACAGATTTTTCCAAAAAGGACTGCTTTCGCCAATTGCTCGATCAAGACGATATTTAAAAAAATAAAAGACATCATGCATTGGCGATCCACCCCAGCAAGTGTAGCATGAAACGTAATTAAAATGGCTCCGTTGTGGAAATATTTTTACTTGTTTATTAGCAGACGTGGTGTTCCAATAATTGAGCCATATCGATCAAAGCAGTTAAAAATATTATATCGGTACGTTCTGGTTGGAGTAACTCCTTGACTTATATATATAAGATATCTTGCAACCTTGTGTAACATGAGATGTAGGAACCTCACATCGTCTAAAAGCTGTCAAGTCGTCCAGTAGTCAAGTTGCACGATATGAATGAAATAATTTTAATAAACTTTCCAACCTATTTCTGCACTATTAATTATGTGCTAATTTTTTTCGCAACGCTCTTAACATTTATGTGTTTACGAAAAAAATCCCCATACTAATGTACACCCGTGGTACCTGGATACCTCGCATTAATATAGTACACATAAATTAAAAAATAAATTTGTTATGGGGTATGCATGGGACTTAACGGGGAAAGTAGAAATTAGAGGGATTGAAATAACCCCATCTTCCCCAATAACCCCTTCTCACCATTTTTTTTTCTTTCAATGCAACACATACCGTACAGATTTGGTGGGCTTGCATCGCAAGCAATTCGTTCCCATTTTATGGGCAAATTTACAAGCGTAAACAAACAACAATTCGTGAAGTCAGAAGCGAAGGAGAGGGAGTAGTAATGGATTTGGTTGGAAGACATACAAATGACCTGTATTTACTATTGACAATATTTTTACAAGTCTTCCGGTGTCAGAATTCGTTTCCCCATATGTATTCAGTTGGTACTCTAATGAAAAATTAACCTTATGCTTACCTTATGCCAACCTGTCGAAACAACACTCTGCCTACCTTGGGCATACCGTAAGATGAATTAGACGATGACGACCGGTGACTACTCCGCATTGCAGAGCCTAGTCTACTGCTACAACAACAAAAGGTGTGCACATAAAGGATAGTATGCAAGTGCGCATGCTCTTAGGAGTTTGAGTTTTACAAACAATACAAACAAGTTTTTCTCCTGGATGATTTTACAGGGAATATTGCGCGTTGCTGTAAGACCAAAAATTGAAATATCACGAACAGTATGAAAATATTTTTTAATACGGTTTATAATAACCAATGCAATAATTATTATTTTGGGCTCTTGCAATTACGTTGATTTAACGGTTACTTAAAATCTTAGATTTAAAGAATTTATTTAAAACGAAACTTATTCTAAAAAAAGAACCTTGTGAAGTTATGGTAATTGGAGTAATACAATTAATATTTCTAATGTAACAATGCCTATCGATACAAATTTGTACCAACTTACATACTTATATATGTATGTATGTATGTATGTATATAATACTATGTTGTTGAAAAATCTACAACATACATTGAATTTATAATACTTTCTAAACTTTAGTCTTCTTTTTTACTTATACATATGTAAAGTTGCTGAGTAGAAAAAACGGGAACATGAATGCAAATTCACTTATAACTATGTATGGGTGTACACGTCTCTTTCCTAAAACTTACAGCCAATTATTAGTTCCACGCAATTGGAATTATTATACATCTATTTTTATCTTAATATATGTCTGTGTTTATGTAACAACATTCTTATAAAGGATTTTTCAAAAGTGGCGCTGAGATGTTTTATGTCACCTTTGACATTTGTCAAGTAGGCAGATGTATCAATATTACATTCACTAAAATATACTGTTTGGTGTGGTTTTTGGGCTGGTGCAATAATCGGCCCGTCTTTTTCGCGAAGCTGAAAATGAAAATGGAATTGTTGTTACTGTCAATGGACATCGCTATAGACAACTGATTGAAGTTTTTTTGTGGCCTGTGCTTGAAGGAATAGACATAGACAATATTTATTTACAACAGGAAGGAGCCCCATGTCACACAACACGGAAGAACATTGCATTATTGCGATCTAAGTCTCCCGGTCGATTAATTTCATGTAATGGTGCAATCTAACTCCACTAGACTACTTTTTGTGGGTTTTTTTGAAAAGTAAAGTCTATGCGAATAAGCCAACAGAGCTGAAATACAATATTCGGATCGAGATTGCTGAACTCATTGCATTGTACAAAATTACAACTAAAAACACTCTGCTTCTTTCTATTTTGTTGACAGGCACCTAGGTGTGAGTCTGTTTGGCGCCTAGGTGTGTGATGGTTGAGTGCTAGGACTTTTTGCTTGAGCGTATTGGCGGGGCTGCTATGCCAAATTAGAATTTTATGTTAACATTAAAAACATTAGAATATCGACAAAAAAAAAATATCTTTGATAATTTAAGGGTGTTTTTTTTAGAGGTTAGGTTTTCAAGATGAAATAAAACGTATATAATTTAATGTTATGGTCAAGAATTTAGCTTTATTATAAAGATAAGGGTTTGCCATTATGTTTTAAAAATGATTTCGGGCAAGTGGCCGCCGCGGCTGGCTCGAATAAATTCCAGCCGAGAGGCCCAATTTTCGACCACTTTTTGCAGCAATTGGGGCCGTATGTCAGCAATAACGCGCCGAATATTCTCTTCCAAGACGTCAATCGTCTCGGGCTTATCTGCGTAGACAAGCGACTTCACATAGCCCCACAAGAAATAGTCCAGCGGTGTTATATCGCACGATCTTGGAGGCCACGCCACAGGTCCACGGCGCGAGATAATACGCTCACCAAAAGTTTCCTTCAATAAATCGATCATTGCGTTGGTTGTATGGCATGTAGCGCCGTCTTGTTGGAGCCAAAGGTCGTCCACATCAACATCGTCCAATTCAGGCACGAAAAAGTCATTAATCATGGCTCTATAGCGCTCTCCATTGACTGTAACATTATGGCCGGCTTCATTTTTAAAGAAATATGGACCAATGATTCCCTCTGCCCATAGAGCACACCAAACAGTGACTTTTTGAGGATGTAACGGCGTCTCAGCAATGGCTTGTGGATTATGTTCACTCCAAATGCGACAATTTTGCTTATTGACATACCCATTCAACCAAAAGTGAGCTTCATCGCTGAACAAAATTTTCTAGTGATGCGTCGCGCGAACCGAACCATTATTTTCCTAATAAATTTGCACGATTTGCAAACGTTGTTCAGGTGTAAGTCTATTCATTATGAAATGGCAAACCAAACTGAGCATAAATCAAGTGACAGCTGTCAAAAAGACCATCTTCGAAAAAAGTAGTGCCAACTTGAAAACCTAACCTCTAAAAAAAACACCCTTTACAATAAAAAAAATATTTTCAATAGATTTCTCAGCTATAAAAATGCTTTTTTATTGAGAAACAACTAAATTTGTACGACATTTTTCAGAATTTTTCGCTTACGATTTACGATTTGCAATGAAATTGACATCTTTTGGCGACCAGCTGAGATCGTTCTTTCTTGTGGATCTGCACAATGATAATGCGATATTGTGTGAGTGAGTCCGTGAATTTGAAATTATTTGAATTATCGTCTGACAGCCTGTATACGTGATACGTGCTAGTGGTGGGCATTTAAATTATGACATTTTTCACATATAATTGAAATAACCGAAATAATCTAAATTTTTACATGTTTTTTTTTAACAACATCTAGGCGCGTCTTTTGAATGAGCCTTTATATGTGTAGTAATAAGATTGTCGTAAACTAAAGAAATATCATTTATATTTTGTGAGCACAACAATGCGTATGTATGTATGTATGTACATATGGTTTTATATGGTAGTTGTGAAAGTTTTTCAAAATTATAAATTAGTTACCACTTTTTCAAAGGCTTAATTTTAATAAGCCTTCGAGTGCATACCTACGTAGATATGTACATATGTGTGCATGTTTGATATATATTTGTATTTATAATGGGATGAATATATAGGGTGCTTCTTATTTTTCAACTTTCGAAAAGTAACCATGCCATTCGCTTCTTTTACTTAAATAACGATCGATTTTTTGATTAATTTGGCTGAGTCTTAGCGGTCGCTACCTCGTGCCAAAGTTTGCGAAAATAATAATATGCTCTCTTACAAATGATCGCAGGCGAAACACTTGAATTATTTAAAAAATCTTGATAAATAGTGCCATTGAACATCTCCTGATGCAGCACGCCGCTATTGCCGCGTTGGGCATTTCACTGCGATGAATTACAGATAAAAGTACCCTAATACAAAGAAATCTTCATTATTAGGAAATAGTACGTACCTTTTCTTGAATTAATAGTGCGATTTATGCTACATTATCCTATTTTTCTTTTTTAATTAATAAAAATACTGAAAATATTAACTACTTTTTCAAATTTTTCAAAGAATACAATATCTAAAGGAATGGCACGTGAAAAAAAATTAATAATTAAAAATAGATTTTTTAGGTCAAATAAGAAGCACTCTATGCAAATAAGAAGCACTCTATGCATACATACATACATATGCACATACTAGTATATAACTTTTCATAACAGTTCAGGAAATATTGCGTCCAATAGACACACACATCTAGCGATTGTGCAGGATTATCCATACACCCATCTTTTTTCACTTGCACTATTTACATGCCTACATAAATATGTATAAGTATGCAATAGGTCTCAATTTGGACCCACACATTAACCTATAAACGAAACCTCATTAGAGTTTCCTTCAATTGGTTCGCATCGGCAACATTCCATAGTGTTGCTGTTGAGATGTTTGATGTTGCTGCACTAAAATATGTTGTTGTTGCGATTGCTGTTGGTGCTGCTGCTGCTGCTGTTGCGGTGGAGGTTGCTGTTGAGGCTGTTGTTGTGTCGTCTGTTGTGGAGGTGGTGGAACACCTTGGCCCGAATTCGTCGCATATGTGACAACGCCGGTTGTGATCTGCGAAGATTGTGACACCACAACTGGTGCCGTTACTTTGCGTTCTGATTGCGTGCGCATGGGTGGTGCGCCTACTTGCGAATGATTTGATGGTATTGGTGGTGGTGGTGCATACATAAGAATCGGTTCACCACCATTTTGATTACGTGCTGGAGGTGTTACTGCTGATCCATGGTAGGATCCATATGAGCTATCATCCGATTGCGCCGATTGACCGCGATTACGATGCACTGCCATGCCGTACGCCGATTCAGGACGGCGATCATATTTGATATTACCATCGAGTGGATTAGGATTATGACGAGTGCCATATACTGGCTGGAAGCCTTGTTGACTATCTTGACTAGGTGGCTGAGATTGATGGTGACTTGGTTGTTGTGCTGATTGATGTTGATGAAGTTGTTGATGTGGTTGCTGCTGCTGTTGCTGATGATGCTGGTGTTGGTGTTGCTGTTGCTGTTGCGATTGGTGCTGATGTTGCTGTTGCTGCTGATGTGATTGTCTCGTTGACCCTCGTATACCATATATGCTCTCTGAACGTTGCTGCAACTGATTTTGCACATTCTGGTTTTGCAGATGTGATGATTGTGCCTGTGTTTGCGTTTGTGTCATACGCATACCATACAAACTTTGAGCTGGTACCAGCGGGCCTGGACGAGGTACAATTTCTCGATTTATTGCCGTATTACTTTTTGTATAAACGGACTGTGAACGATTCAGATTTGTGCGTGTAAGTGTGGGTGATCGGCAGTATAGCGAGCGAGTACCTCCATATAGTGGCTCTGGTTGGTCGAACTTAGTTAGTGGAGGCGCAGTATAGAGGTTTTGGCAGTAGTTGGCGCCACTAGAAAGGGTGCCAGTGTTACTTGCAATTGCCGATTTAGTGTTTGTTTGACCACGTGGATATGTGCCTTGGGAATATTTGGCCGGTGCGTGAGATTTTTCCACGTCTACATCAAAGTTCAAATCATCTTCGGAATGTATGGAGGAAGAGTCATTGTCCACGCTCGATTTATGTGCACGTGTGTTTCGTCGCGAACTGAAAACGTATTCAAATAGTAAGCCAGATGCAATGCCGCCAACCAGTGGGCCGAACCAGTAAACCCAGTGATTATCCCATTTATTAAGAACAAAAGAAGGACCCAAAGAACGAGCCGGATTCAAATACGGCATCTGTAAAAAGATACATTATCATTATAAAAGCATTAAACACATAAAATAAAAATATTATAAAATAATACAGTTAGAAATTTTCAAAAAGATTTCTAATAGAAGACCGAATAAGCATGGAAAAATAAAATTGAGAGAGCAGAAACGCCTCACAAGTTGATTTCTTTATGCTTGCGCATTAAATATATATACTAAAATAAATAAATAATTGACGCGTACACTTCTGTTAGGTGTTTGGCCGAGCTCCTCCTCCAATTTGTGGTGTGCGTCTTGATGTTGTTCCACAAATGGACGGACCTACAGTTTCAAGCCGACTGCGAACGGCAGATATTTTTATGAGGAGCTTTTTCATGGCAGAAATACACTCGGAGGTTTGCCATTGCCTGCCGAGGGGCGACCGCTATTAGAAACATGTTTTTATTAATTTTGCTCCCACCGAGATTCGAACCAACGACCTCTCTGTGAATTCCGAATGGTAATCACGCACCAACCCATTCGGCTACGGCGGCCGCCTACATGTGTATATATATATACTGTGGGCAAAAAGTAAGGTGACTTTATTTGTCAAACTTCGCGGGATTAAAATTTCGCTCTAGTTATTTTGTTCATGAGTTGGCAGCACTGTTAATAACATCTGGGCCAACTTTCATGCGAATGTCATTATCAGTAATATATTTACGCTTGTGTTTACCAAACGACCAAGAGTGCATTTTTCGATTTTTACAATGTCTGATTTGATTGAGCAGAGAAGTGCCATCAAATTTTGTTTGCGGAATGAAATTTCGGCAGAAGGCATTTGGTGATTCGACCATGTCGCAGAAAAATGTTTATAAGTGGTACAAAGACTTCAAAGAGGATCGAGAACGTGTTGATGACTTGGAGCGCTCCGGACGACCATCGACGTCAACAGATGACCAACACGTCAATAAAGTGAAGGAGTTAGTGCTCAAAAATCGTCGGTTGACTGTTAAAGACCTTACTGATATGATCGGAATATCAGAAGGATCTGTGAAAACCATTTTGAAAGACCATTTGGGCCTACGAAAAGTCAAATCTCGTTTGGTACCGAAAACGCTCAATTTCTTGGAAGAAAGTCGTCACGTTGATGTGTGTGAAACAATGCTTTCAGACTATCAGGACAAGCTCAAATGCATCATTACGGGAGATGAGACTTGGATTTATGCTTACGACCCTGAAACAACCGACCAATCAAGCGAATATCGTGCTAAAGGCGAGGCCAGACCAAAAAGAGCACGTCAAAGTCGTTCGAAAAATAAAGGTCATGATGACAGTTTTTTCGATTTTCGTGGTGTGGTGCACTATGAATTCCTTCCACCTGGCCAAACTGTTAATAAGGAATATTATTTGAGCGTTATGCGTCGTTTACGTCAAGCAATTCGTCTAAAAAGACCAGAATTATGGGCCAACAACTCTTGGTTTTTGCATCACGATAATGCACCGTCTCACACTGCACTCGCTGAAATGGCAAATGATTGGCCATACGCTAAGCAAAAGTGACGAAATGTCACGAAACAAGCGCTGCGTTGGAATCCATTTCAAGAAACTGGTAGAGGAATTGGCGGACCACATACCACCTGGCGGCGCTCAACAGACGAAGAAATGAAGTCCCTGGGGTTATCGTGGAACGAACTAAGATGCCTAGCACAAAACCGTGTCCGTTTGCGAAGAGGAGTGGTTGACGCCATAGGCTTCAAATAGGACTTAAAGCATTACATATACAAAAGTTATTATATCAGGTGTTTTTTAGATGCATGAGAACTATAGATATCGATACCTATGGTGTGAATGGCAAACTGTGCTGACATTTTTGTTCATTAAAGTTTGGCAAGCCATCATGAACCGTTTGATTTCAGAAAAAGCTTCCAAATTGTAGAAATTTACTAACAAAAAAAAGTCTGTTCGCGAGGTTCTAGGCCCTTATTTCTTTCGAAATGAAAAAGAAGCTGAAGAATAACGAGCGCTATCGAGCCATGCTGACTGAATTTTTGTTTCCACAAACTAATCAGCTAAGCATCGACGGAATTTGGTTCCAACGAGAAGGCGCAATTTGCCAGCGCACTTACCAATCAATGTATGGCAATATTCAAGCCACCATTGACGTTATACGAGCAAATATATTGGAAAAAAAATATCAGAAATTGGACTGATCGAATGTATCATCTAACTCGTACACGCAGCGGACGTATGCAGACTATCATATTTAAAAAATAAATGCGGTGAAAATATCTATATATATGTATATATAATATATATTATATATAACTGGCGCGTACACCCTTTTTGGGTGTTTGGAGGAGCTCCTTCTCCTATTTGTGGTATGCGTCTTGATGTGGTTGCACAAATGGAGGAACCTACACTTTTAAGCCGACTCCGAACGGCAGATATTTTTATGAGGAGCTTTTTCATGGCAGAAGTACACTCGGAGGTTTGCTATTGCCCGCCGAGAGGCGACCGCTATTAGAAAAACCTTTTTCTTCATTTTGGTGTTTCACGCAGTTTCGAACCTACGTTCTCTCCGAATTCCGAATGATAATCACGCACCAACCTATTCGGCTACGGCGGCCAGATTATAATAAAAAAAATCATTTTAAGTTCTCACATTCTTAAAAAAAACACCCGATAAATGCATATGCATTCAAACGTGCACGTACTTCCTCCCATATGAGTAGAAAATTTTAAATTAAAATTCACAAAGGTCAACGACGATAATATTTTTTTTAAATGCTAGTCAGAAACAATTTTTTTCCACATAAATACCTATGTATTTATATGTACTATATGTATGTATATTTACGCATATGATCGTCGTTTTTTGTGTGATCTTTGATTTTGTACTTCTTGGATTCTTTGTTTTAACTGAATTCGCGTTAAAAATTCCAAAGCAGCAGGTGTTTCCAAGCAATGCATTCAAAATGCGTAAAAATAAGCGAAGTAGTTTCATAACTTGTTCGCACGCCTAACCGGGTCTCATTGGCATCTTAATTTAAGAGTAAATGCCAATGTTTCACACTTATCGCTTCTCTTTAAATTTTCGTTTCAGTATAGTGAATTTGATTCTATCTCCAAGCTGTATGAATAGCAACTAGTTTTCGAAGGTATTTTATAGAAATTACCATGACTGCCATTTTAAAATGACCTAAGAATACATATCTACATGCATGCATGAATATACTTACAGAAACGAAACTGCATGCGCTATACGCAGCTCCCACTGAGACGGCCGAATTGCCCATGTAGCGCTTCATGGAGTCGGTTGAAACAAAGTAAGTAAGCACAACGACAAAAGTCATACTAAACTCCACACCAAATCGTTCCCAAGCGGCTAGCGAGGCGCTATGAGATATGGCAGCTTGTAAATTTCCTTGATAACCAGGTACGGTGACACTGAAAGTAAAAGGAAAATAACATAAATTAGAAAATATTGAAAAAATTTAGTATCTATCAAAAAGTATCATACAAAACGTTTTTCTTACGAAGATTTAAAATTCCCTAATCACATCATAAAAAAAATGATATTGCTTCATAATGCAACTTGGCCAATTCCAGAATTAATATTGAGAAAAGGCGCTGAATTTGAAACAGAATTGTAGTTTGCATTAGAAGCTTTAGAGCCGTTTTTGCAGCTAATCAATACAATTAGATCTGCTATTTGTGGCGACAAACTATACCCAAGTTTAAAGGGTCCTCTAACCCTTTTCTTTTTTTGTCAGCCGCAAAAGAAGATGGGCCTCATAACCGCGGTGTACAACCAGTGTACTGTACGAGGTTTTAAGCCCCAGCTTTTACCTATAGCTGTTTTGCATGCATATGGGGCGGTGACCGCTTTTCTGGACCTGTGTTCGATGCTTCGGTTCCACTTTAGTTTACAGCTAAGAAAAATCCCGAGACACTTTACTTCGGTAGCAAGTGTGAGTCTCAGTCAATTTCTCGAGGGGGAATACAAAGCAGGTATTTTTATGTTCTTTTGTGAATATCACCATTCGATTTTTGTGGTGCTGACAGTCCACTCTCCCTAAACCAGGTATCCACAATGTAGAGAGCATTTTGTAAGAGTTCGCTCAAAACTTGGATATGCTTTCCTGATATCGTTATTGCCATATCGTGCACATAAACAACAACAATGTAATAGATAGTATGGTGCAAACTTAAGAGTGGAGTATTTAGAGTGAAGGTCCAAAGTAGAAGGAAGGGGGCCCCAAATTGCGGAGTTCCCCTCCCTACGTGCCTAGTTATTGTCGTCCCCTCATTTCTAAGATAATGATTCTTTTCTCAAGAGGTAGCCGGGTCTTTACTCCAGACCCACCTGGAGAATAGGAGTGTGTCCGAACTCTCTATGCTATTAATGCTCCTACATATTTGTAGAGTTTTGAATAATTTTTCTTGGTGCACGTTAGGTTAAATGAACCCACTCATTTAAGAACGCACTTGGGCAAAGGATCAAATTCGTTCATTCGACTATTAGGATGACGACCAATCGGTAGCTAATCACACTTCCTCTAACCGCTTCAAGGTACTGGGTGTGGTATATTAAATCCTGCTATATCCGCTAGGTGTAGCAAAAAATGAGAGCCAAGTTATCTGAATCTTAGCCTAGTGAGAGCAGGGCAGCTTCTGCAGAAAGGACTTCGACCAATACCTTATCTCACCGACAATGCCCAACGAGCATACCAACAATATTCAAGAATGGGCGCTTTGTTAGCCTTAGAAGTTACCTCGATCGATCGTGGGCAGAAGGATCTCGCGACATTGCGCGTATGCGTACTAAGCCAGCGCTGAGTTACGTGAAGTCTACCTTTCCACGAGCAGACCACAGGTTCTCAAAGGAACTTTTCTTTGTTTAAGTCTGAGTTCAAGTTGATGTTATGAGTGTTATGCGGCGAGAGCTTATAGTGTGTAACACCTATGTATCTCTAAGAAATCTCAAAGTAGCTTTGTAACTGTAGATTGCTATTGTATTAATAAATAATTAAAATATGACTATCAAAGTGTGAAATTCAAAGATAGCTGAAGCGGAATTAAATACTTGTTTCTTGCCATATTTTGCCAAATTATGAAAAAAATAACAGCAAAAGAAGTAACATTCCTCAACATACCACCTTGATCAATAAGTTCCCGGAATATATTCAGAAAATTCAACATACAAGTTGATTCCTCAAAAGTGATATTATCGCCTTCAAAGTACTCCCTATCAACAGCAACCCACTTCTGCCAGTGTTTGATTCAGCTCTCGAAACATTTCTCTTTTCGGTACAGCCATCAGAGCCGTTTTCGATTTTTCCCATTACTTCCTTTCGGCTGTTAAAACGCCGAAGTGGTTCCCCGTAGTGGTTTTTTGACTCGATTAAAAAGAAAAAAAATCACATATCAGGAGAATTCGATGACTGTCCGATGGTATTCGTTTCGTTCTTGGCCAAAAATTCACTAATAATGATGACACGGTAGGACAATGCGTTATTTTGGTGCGAAATCCATGAGCTGTTTTCCCGCAAATCCCTTCTTTTCTGGCGAATTGCTTCACCTAAACGTGTCATAACACGCAAAAAATACTCCTTACTAACTGTCTGACCTTTTAGCAAAAATTCGTGGCATACAATATTATTGTAATCCATGAAAACTGTAAGCATCGCTTTATTTTTTAACTGGAAACAACATGATTTGTTTGGTCTTGGCTCAATAGGAGCTCTCTACTTAGTCGTATGTTATCTGGATTGCGTGCCGTATTTATAAACTACATCCCGTCTCCAGTTATGATGTGTTTGATGAATGTTGGGTTAGATTCAGACTTGGTAATCATGTCTTTGGCGATATCAGGGCGGTCCTTTTTTCATGAAATTCAAGTCCTTTCGAACCAACTTTGCAGTAACATGGTGCAAATCATTAACTCCAACGTCTTGAATTGATCCATAATCATTGTTCAAGTCCTTTGCCAACTCTCTGATGGTCTGATAATTAATTTGCGGTTATTGATCAATTTTTTTTCCACTTTATAGTTGTTTTCATCAGTTTGCGGTGTCCACGACCTGCCACTACGTTCGTCATCCTCGAGGGACTCACGATCTCTTCTGAACAGTTCACGCCACTCGTAAACGGCTGTCGGCTGTTTTCTTTAGAATATCATTAACGAAACAGTTTCCCAACATTTCTAAGGTTTTCGCACCATTGAATTCATTTTTAACGTAAAATTCATTTTTAACAAACTCGTTGTTGATAATTCAAATCCATTTTTAAAACTGTGAAAAATGGAAAACACGTGCAGAGATAGATTTACTCAAGCCAGCCTACTTTTTACAAATATCAAGCAATGGCGGTAAAATTTTGTTAAGAATGCTAATCGCAGATGTGCCCACCCAACAAACTGAATTCAAATCAGTTGACTTAGAGCATCACCTGGCGGGAACTTTTTGATCAAGGTGGTATACGCGTATGTATGTATGCCGTATGTATAGGGTGATCAATTAAGAGGAGTTTTTTTCATTTGCGTTTTTTTTACAGATCGCGCGCGAGTTGTGGCAAACTGTCATCGTGGATTTGTTGAACAGCGTTTGGCATTTCATCATGGAAAGACTCACACCGCAACAACGTCTACAAATTGTTCAACTGTATTATGAAAATCAGCGTTCTGGTGCCATACAGCTCGTGAAACAATGACTTTATTGAGAAGTCATTTCGGAGAGCAGCTGATTTCACGTTTAGGACCTGTGAGTTGGCCACCAAGATCTTGTGATATCACACCTTTGGACTTTTTTCTTTGGGGATTCGTGTAGTCCAAGGTCTATGCTGATAAACCAGCTACGATTGAAGCTCTGGAAGCCAACATTACGCGTGTTATTCACGACATATCAGTCGAAATGCTCGAACGAGTGATTGAAAATTGGACCTTCAGAATGGACCACCTTAAGCGTAGTTGCGGCCAACATTTGAATGAAGTCATATTCAAAAAGTAAATGTCAAAGAATGTCCTTTCAAATGATAAATAAAGGTTTTGAACACAATTTACATTTTTGTTTTTTTTTAACTATTGAAAAAAGCACCTCATGATTGATCACCCTATATTACCTCTAACACAACATACCACAAAACAAAACTTGTATACCAGCTTGCAGGTATGTATGTATATATGCAACTACGCATAACTTTTTTTAGATTAAAACCGAAGATCACAAGGTACTCGTTACTTTGTTCAGCACTGTCCGTTGGCCCTGGCGACCTACGACACCGCATTGACAGGCACGTTGCATTTTTCTCACGGTCAATCTTATTCACAGCAGATACCTGAGAACTTTTTAAGTGTCTGCTCAGATTGTTGATAGCAAAAGCGCTGTAAATGAATCTCAAGTTAAATGAACTGACAGAATATCCCACATACACAACTACGGCAATTTGGTGCGGAAACGTTTCAAGATGCAAAAGCTGATCTTACGTATCGTAGAATGGTTATTTTTTATATTATTTTTATATTCCGCATTGATTTTCGGCATGACTTTGTGAAACAGCTGTGAGCGGCTCATGTTTTTGCTTTGCTGCTTGCCTTTCTGGTTAATAGTAATTTTTATTTAACTCAATTTTTCGGCAGGATATCAAGTGTAACGTAATTGTAGTGCAGACCTGTCATCATCGATTCCATCACAATCAATGCCTTTTAAACTCTTTTGAATGATATGGAAAAGGTATTTCGTGTGTGTATGTATGCAATATTCTCTGAGGGTACTTTGAATTATTGATACATAGTATCAATTTACTTACCAAAGTGTTTTATGCATCAGTAAACGGGATACAAGCATACGCACTTACATATTGGTGAAGTTTTCTCATAGCACGACTATTACTATACATATTTACATATTTGTCTAAAATAAAGGAAAAATCGTTCGGTTTCAAATCGCGATTAAATAAATAAATAAAATAAATAATTGGCGCGTACACTTCTGTTAGGTGTTTGGCTGAGCTCCTCCTCCTATTTGTGGTGTGCGTCTTGCTGTTGTTCCACAAATGGAGGGACCTACAGTTTCAAGCCGACTCCGAACGGCAGATATTTTTATGAGGAGCTTTTTCATGGCAGAAATACACTCGGAGGTTTGCCATGGCCTGCCGAGGGGAGACCGCTATTAGAAAAATGTTTTTATTAATTTTGCTTTCACCGAGATTCGAACCAACGACCTCTTTGTGAATTCCGAATGGTAATCACGCACCAACCCATTCGGCTACGGCGACCGCTGGCGATTAGCCAGCCCAAATGATCCCCAAGCGCGTATTGACGGCAAAGAACGTTTTACTTTGTTCTTGGTGGGGTGGGAAGGGTGTTCTGTTTCATCAAGGCAACGCCAGAACGCATACACCTTTACGACGCGGCAGAAACTCCCAGTGCTTGGATGAGAGGTTATATTGCATTCGCAAGGCACTTTTTTTTACGAAATTGACGAGGGTTTTTTCAATGTTGCAATTTTGAAAATATTTTGGCGAAAGTTGTCGAAAATAATGAAACATATTTCATCGAAACCGGATAATCCTAACTATGTTAAAATAATCGTCAAAAGATATTACAAATATAGTCAGAACTTCTCACTTTACTTAATAATTCGAAAAAGTATTTATTCCAATAGTTTGATAAGCAATATTTATTCTCTCCAAACCCTATAATTCAAATTCATGTTGTTGGGCATGTTCTTGCGATTTCAGATTGGTTAGCGATGGTGTTGGCGATAAGTCCATTTGATTGACCAAATAGTGAACAATCCTTGTTTGTTAGTTTTGTTTTTGGTGGAGGTTCAATCCCATTTGAGCATCCCCACGATCCAACCTGTAACTACATATTTATACAACGGACCACTTTCAACGAAACAAATTCTCATTCATTGCGATGAGAGGTTGGAACTTCGAGCCTTTGAAGCTGGTTTTCGTCTGTTAAGTAATGCGCAATTCACTTCTTCAATTTCTTCGCTTTGTCCATTTCTTGGATGGTACCCCGAATATTGTAGGGAGGCACTCGTCGGAGGGCCGAGGTTTTACTTTCCTACAGCCAGTCCACTTTGTAGTCGCAACTTTAGCATAGTGTCGATACCGCCATGTACTCGTTAAAAGTTTCGATACAACAAAAGTATCGGAGAGACGTACTCGATACTTATTCGTATATAGAGTAGAAAATGTGCCTCTAAATCTTCCAATTCTTTTGGCGACTTACTCTTTAAGGCCGAATTTCGCCTTAAATAATTAGACGTGTAGACATACATAAATAGATGCTGCATATAGTTCCATACTGCAGTTGGGCGAAATGGGAGAGAGCGAAATACGTGGGCGCGAAGAGCTTGAGATGCTGGCCGATAGGATAAACGTCTGAAAATTCGACCAGAAAGTTTGCCGGCTTACAGAAGGACTCAAGACCGGGGCGTTTTCTGAAGGAATAAAGACGGCGGCCCGGTGACAGGCATCCAGAGCATACCTAAGATATGAAGTGAACACTTCTCGAACCTGCTGAGTAGTGAGTGTTACAGAAAAGATAGAAGGCTCGATCCCCCAATCATCGACGCCATCTCGTTGCCCGATCAAGACTAAGTGCTAATAGCTTAACGCGGCTAAAAAACAACAAAGCCATGGGAGTCGACGGACTGCCAGCTGAGCTACATATGTATGCCTCTCGGTTAGAATTTAAGTGTCCTCTGCCCAAACCATAAGAAGGGTAATCCTGCAATCTGCGCCAACTACTGCTGAATTAGACTTCTAAATATCCTCATACAAGGTCCTCAACGAACCTGACTGGGCCTTCGTCGATTTGAAATCCGCTCTTGACAGCATGAGAAGGAGTTGCCTATATGCCGCGATGCAAGAATTTGGTATCCATGCAAAACTAATACCTCTCCGAGCCGTTCGACATCAATTGAGGTTTTAGGTAGGTTGACTATCTGTACTGTGACTTCTTTAACCTGATGCTGGAAAAGATCGTGTGCACCGCAGCACTTACATAATTGCTCAGACACCACATATGTATGTACATACATACCCTGAGAGCATGCCCCACATACCACTGGTAATGACGACACACAGACATTAGAAGACGAACTTACATAAAGTAGTTCCCGGAAGGGAGTCTTCCCAAAAGAAAAGGGATGGTTTTAGTGGCACACTATTCGACGCAATTGACGACGGTTGCTGTAAATGCGAAGGCATTCTGAACCCTACCGCACACACAAACACCAAAAGAAAAAAAAAGATTTAGCACCCACGTCACTGTTAACAGTTATAATATTGAAGTAATAAGATACTTCGTTTATTTGGAAACCAGCATTACCACCTATAATAATGTTCAGCCTTGAAATCCAACGGGCAATATCTCTGCCGAGAAGTGCTACTTTGGACTAAACAGCCAATTGAGTAGTAAACACGTCTCTCGAATACATACAAAAAGCACACTTTAAAAATCAGGTGGAGAAGGACTTGTGTTCACTTGTTGGGTACAACTGACACACTTTGCTAAACTCGGTCAAAATCGCTTAAGCAATTAAAGCACCAATTATATTTTTAAATCATTATTTTCGCAAGCAAACGCAGTCGTTTTATTAGAACTGAGCAAATTTGGATTAATGTTCACATGTACGAGTATGTGGGTACATGGGTAAACATGTTTGTTTGGATCGTATGTTGTATGAATAAAGGTACATATATCAAATAAAAACAAGTACATGCCCACATATAATATGTTTGTATATATCTGAACAAAAGGGTTGTGGTTAAAAGCTAATTGTGCACCTTTCTACATAAATATGCACATGTATGTACACACACGTCTGCAAGTCCTTCTGACCTCGCATTTAATAGGTATCACCCAATTAATAAAAATGAAAAGCCACAGAACAAATAATGGAATCATGACATATAAAAAACTTTGACTTAGAATTCTACTCGAGTTGCGAAGAGATTTTATTTGGATGTGCACACTACAACCCCTTTGCCAGTTTAAGGATGAATGTAATGTGGTTTCAATGAGTTTTATGCAAAAGTTTTGACAATTTGTTTCATTTGCCAGTAAAGTTGTTCTTACCCTGCCAACCCTTTCCAAAATACATACGTCATACTGAATCATCCTTTTCTGTACTTTTGGTAGCACATATTGTGTGAATTATACCGAGAAAGGGATGCTGGGTGATTATATACCAACACGCACGAGTAAACTTAATGCGAAAAAATTGTTGCGTATGTGTTTTTTTGTTTAGTTTCTGTTGCTTTTTAGCAGGCCATGAAAGTTTGCCAAATCCATATGTAAATACACGCGTTCAATTGAGAGCTAAACAAAGTTTGCGAAAATACGCGCAAATGTTCAAATTGCAAAAATAAATGATTCACTTTGAGTAAAAAACCTAACCAACCTAATTTCCTTCATATAACGAAGTTAGCATATGAACTGACAACTAAAGGGGTGAAAGTGGTAAAACTGCTCATCGCTAAAATTGTTGCATACCGCCAAGGCGCACTTCACTTCGTTTCAAGTGTTTATTCGCGCAAGTAGATAAAGTAGAAATGTTGAGTAAGAAAAAAAATGGCAATGCTTAATAATTTTTGGTTAATCAAGGGTGAAATTGATCAAATGAAAATGCATATAAACATTTGATCCAAGTATAAAATTATTTACAAACGACGCTTGCTTGCTTGCACACTTGACGCATTCTCCTTCTTTTGGATTGGCGCGATAACCGCTTATGTGATTATCATATTATTTGACGCATGTGTGCTTTTCGGTCCACAAGCACATGGTTTAAATTAGTCGGGAAAGGTTTTAATAATTTCCCTGCAGCCCCAACAGTTCTGAACTACTCTCCTACCAGTTTTCTTTGCAGCGGAAGTGGCTCGTTTTCTCTTTTTTTTCAATGCTAGCTATTAATATTTTTACTGTACCAGCGTCATAACAGTTAATCGACTAGCTCGATTGTGTTATTCAATTATATTTGGACTTTTATTTAAATATTGTTATCTTACGATTATATTTCGTCTTTCGATTGATTCCACAGTCGGTCTTTGAAGAAAGCGACGCAGTTATGTATCATACATACATACATATGTATACAGATATGTGTTTGTGATTAGAATTTTTAAATGTATAGGATGTTTTTCTTAAGTTTGAGAACTTAAAATGATAACACAAAAAATAAATATTGTTAGAATGAATGTTTTATTATAATCTGGTAGATAATTTCATGGCATTTACTTTTTGAATATTTTATCCGGCATATGCTTGCCGTGGCTACGAGTTACATGATCTATTCAATCAATCCAATTTTAAACTAATTTGTCCAATAATGGCGTCAAAAGTGGCATGAATATTGCCATAAATCGAGTGTTAAGCGTTTTGGAAACAAAAATTTAGTTAGCATAGCTAACTACCATTCACCGGTAGCCTTTTCCTCATTTCGAAAGAAATAAAGACCGCTGATGCCGCTAGCGTATATACCGCACGTAAAACGGACCAAGTGCTCTAGGAAGTGTGCAAACAGATTCAGTTTTTTCCAGATAATTTGCACGTTAATCAGTCCTCCCCGAGTTGAACTGAGTTTGTGGACTGCAATGACTGGCATCGCCATAAGTTTTACCCTTCCAACGACTCGCTTTATTTAACCTAAATGCACCCATTGTAGCCATCTTCCTGATATGGGGATCAACATGCGTCAGTGCGGTTAAGAGCCTCCCTAGGGCATTATCTAGATGCACCGACCGTAATTGCACAGGCTGATCTTTTTATTCTGCTAAGTAGTTTGATATTGTAATCTCGTCCAAGAGCTTTCCACCAAACTACCGTATGGTAAAATTGGTCTTATAACTGCCTTATACAGCCATAATGTATGCTTAGGTTGAAGACCCCATCTTCTTCCAAACATACGTTTGCAGGCATATAAAGCAATTTCTGTTTTCCTTACCCATTCGTCAATGTTCAGTTTCTTATTTTGGAATCCAAG